>NW_023416346.1:26987192-27587192 GCF_014108235.1 Myotis myotis | reverse complement strand
TATTTAGCAATAAAAAGTGGTTATATCTTTGTCCTAGCATTCCTAGAAGTCCTAAGATTTACTGTAATTGGACCCTTTAGTTCACATTCTCATATTTGAACCAGTTATTGTGGTAAAAGGGGCATTAGAATGTCCTGATTTGTTTAGCCTTAGGTCAAAAACAGTAAATGTATATATTGAAAGTTACAATTAATAAGCTTGATTTATGGCTATAAATAGAAGCCTGTATCCAATTTTTATTGATTAGAATAAAAATTATTCTTAAGCATATTTGCAAAAATGGCCATATTCTTTTAAAAAATTGCAATGTTTACTTTCATATTGATGATCTTCTCTAAATAAAATGAAAATAAACTAGAAGTCAATGGCAACAAGAAAAAGCAATCCAAAATTTTAAATACATTCTAAGTAAATATTTACAAGTGAACCATGAGGAAAATATTGAATAGCAAAACCTATGGAATGCAGTTCAAGTGGCACATAGACAAAGAGATATAGTTTTGCATGCTTTTATTAGACAATAAATAAGTCTGAAAATTGATTATCTATGTCAACTTAGGAAGAAGAATACAACAAATACAAATAAAGTAGAAAGAACAAGCTTTATTTTAAAGTAAAGCAATACTAATAAAAGAAAAAGAAAATGACAATAGGGATGATCAACAAAGGCAGAGACAAATCTTGGGTGCAATTGCTCAAGATAAAGTTTATCCACAATTAAACTATATAAAGAATGAAATGGCCCAGCTAGTGTGGCTCAGTGTTTGAGCGTCGACCTATGAACTAGGAGGTCACGGTTTGAGGTTCGGTTTCTGGTCAGGGCACATGCTTGGGTTGCAGGGTCGATCCCCAGTGTGGAGCGTGCAGGAGGCAGCCAATCAATGATTCTCACTCATCATTGATGTTTCATCTCTCTCTCCCTTTCCCTTCCTCTCTGAAATCAATAAAAGCATATTTTTAAAAATAAATTAATATACTAAAAAAAATTTAAAAGAAGGCATAAACATAGACCCAAAAGAGGTTATAAAAATGGAGGGAATACTATGAAAGACATTATTTCTGATATGAAAATTGAGAGGAAGTAGAGACACTTAATAGAAAAAAATAAAACTTACCAATATTTATCAAAGAAGAAACAGAAAATCTGAGTGTTCCTGTACCTGGTAAAACAAGTAACAAAATATTAATAACCTTCCTGTCCAAAAGGCTTTCCTGATGAGTCCTCCAAACACTAAGGAAGAAATAACATGTACTACTATCTTCATAGTATTTATTATAATCTGTAGTCATTTTGTTTATGTATTTTCTATCTGCCATTGGAATGTAAGATCCCTTACAACAAGGACTTGAACTGCCCCCCTCCCCACCCCCCCCCGGGGAAGATCTCAATAGAATATTCAGCAGCTTTCCTGGTGTGTCTAGGTCTCCACTGATTGATTGGTCAGCACAAGGTCAGGGGTCATTATTCAATGCAGCTGGTCCCAAGGTCAGTGTTGGTGTCATTGGTGAAAGGGTTAAAGAAAATAAAACAGGGCAGAGAAAAATTGATTGTGCTTAGCAGATATCTTGCAGAAAGCTTGCAGCCTTGATCACCGCATAGCTCAGATGACCACTGGGAAGAACGAAGGAGCGGACACTTACATCAGCAGAGCGGCTTACAGCCAGCAAAAATTAATAAAAACCTATCTTGCCGGGAGCCGGTCCATGCTTGCTGTTTCAAGGGATCTGGCATATATGGCATACTGTTCTTAATATGTTTGCTCACCTTCTTGGCACTATGTGTTTTAACCAAGGTCTCTGAGAAAGGTTGTTTCCCCAGGTAGGGATTTTCCCCTGAAGTTAGGGAGGGAATAAAACCTCTTAACTAAGTGCCAGGCGGGTAATTAATCACTTTAACTACGAACAATCATGCTTAAGCTACATAATCTTTACTCCCTGGAATGGAGATAAGAAACGCCCTAACCTTTGGAATAGAGATTGATAGGATTGGAATCAACTGGTATAAATACAGATGTAACAAGACAGAACTTAGAAAGACAGACCTACACAGAACCTAGAGACAGAAGAACTTCGCTGGAGAGAACATGGCAAAAGATCCTGGACAGAAACTGGCAACAGAACCTAGAGACAGAACCTAGCGAGAGAACATGGCAAAAGATCCTGGACTGAACCTGACTACAGAAATTGGCAAGAGAACCTGACTAGAACCTGGTGACTGAACCTGGCTGGAGAACCTGGACAGAACCTGGCTGGAGAACCTGGCTGGAGAACCTGGAGAACCTAGCAAGAGAACATGGACACAGAACCTGGCTGGAGATCCTAAACAGAACCTCTCTGGAGATCCAGACCAGAACTTGGCTGGAGATCCTGGCTGGAGATCCTGGCTAGGCTGCTGATCAACTGAATGCTGTCTCTGTGTCATTCCTTCTTCGCCGACTCCGTCCACACCTTTGGGGACCCCTGGACCTGCTGGGGTTGGACCCCGGCACTATCTCTCCCTGCTCTCTTCGATAATGCCTTTCTTGGTCTCAGCCCACCTGCACCCAGATGCCTGGAATAAAATTTCTTTTGATATATTATGGCCTCATGTCATTGGTGCGCAACTCCGACCCACTCCAAACCTTTCAATTGGTGGTATCACTTGTCTGGTTTTGCTGCTTTTCTGGGCCTGGAGCTGAGACCTAGATGTTATCTCTAGGAAAGAAAGGTCAGAGGGTCCAAACTGCATGACCAGCTATATGCTGAGGGAAAAGAGGTCACCTTGGGGGCGAGGTCCCACCCTACAATTGTCCTTTGCTAGACACCTGGAGATTTTCTGTCCTGGTGACCTTCTCTACCTGGCCCATCATCTTTGCTCTGCTCCTGTCTGTCTAACGGCCTACCACAAAAAGGAGAATGTGTTCAGGGTCACAAAGCTGATGAGAGAGGGGAAAAAAGCAAGTCTGTAAATATTTGTGACATTTCAAGCCAGACAGCTATGAAAGGTAAGGCAGGGCCTTTGCCTAGCAACCACAGACTTTTGAGTCCTAATCATAGTTCCCAAGAAATAGTCCTGCTGCTAGAACTCAGAAGATCCTGTCCTGCCTGCCCCTGGGAGAGACCAGGGGAGCAAAGCTGTGATTTACCAAGTGCTGCTGAAAGTAGTGGGGTGTTGGCCTCCTGCTTGGCTCAGAGACTCCTATAGAATTGCCTCCAGAACCTTCCTCATCCCCAGATGCCAGGGATGGCACCCCTCCTCACAGCCACTGTTTCTCTGGCAATGTTCCTTCTCTCCCTCTCTCAGCTCACCTGCATCCCTGTGGCCCATGGAAAGGCAAAGCATCCAGACCTAGCCGGAGGACTTTGCAATCCCTCTGGAAGCATGGAGCTGTTAAGAGTCAACATACCTGAATGCTAGAGAAGCCATTTAACCTCTTTGTGCCTCAGTTTCCTCATTTTAAATGGGGTAAGTAGTAGTACCTATCTCATAGGGTATTATTCAGAAATAAGTGAGAAAATATTTGAAAGGTACTTAGCACAGTTCCTAGTCCACAGAAATAGGTAACTAGTAATGAAAGTTCAGGACTTGAACTGCTTTTACCAGTGTATCTCCAGGACCTAAAACAGTGCTTGCCATTTCAAAAAGTCCTTCATCCTATATAATAAAGAGGGAATATGCAAATTGACCATCTCTCCACCACAAAGATGGTGGCGCCCGCAGTGGAGGCAGCGGGGGAGAGGGGGGCGGGGTGGCGCTTCCATAACACAAGATGGCTGCACCCACAGTGGAGGTCGAGTTCCCGTAACAAGCCTTAACAAGCAATCAGCAGGGACCTGAGGCTGCACCCCCCAATCGCCCCCATGTGGCTCGACAGGGGACCTCAGGCCCCCTCCCCCTGCCCTGGTGCTAGGCTGGGGAACCTCAGGCCACACCCCCACCCAGCAGGGCTTGACGGGGGACCTCAGGCCACATCCCCCGCCCCAGAAGCAGGCCAGGGGACCTGAGGCTGCGACCCCGCCCGGCGGGACTTAAGGGTGGGACCGGCTGGGTCTGGTTCTAGCCTAATGGGGGTGGGGCCGGCCGGGTCTGGGTCTCACGCAATTTTGAGGCGCATGTGGGTGGGCGGGGATTTGACTCTGGGGCCCGTGGTGTGCCCCAGACTCTGACAGGAGGGAGATTTTCATACACATTTTACTAATTTTCTTTCATCTCTGACACTTCTATTATAGAGAAAGGGCAGATAGCAATATTAAAATATTTCCTCTAATTAATCCCCTTTTAATGTGCACGAATTTCGTGCATTGGGCCACTAGTAATTAAATAAACATAGTAAATTACTCTAAAAGAAAAAAAAAAGAATTAACACAAGCTCTTTTGGAAAATAAAAAATAAGGGACTAGTTCCCAATTCATTTTATGAGGACAATATAAACCTGGTGCCAGTAGAAGATAAAACTATAAGACAAGATCTCTTTTCTAAAAATAAACACAAAAATCTTAAACAAAAAATTAGAAAGCAAAAATATATATACATCATGTCACAGTGTAGACTACTTCAGGAAGGTGAGATTGGTTTACATTTAATAATTCGTCAATCTTAACCATACTTAAAAAAAAAATAAACAGAAGAAGAAAAAAATACATGACCATTTCATAGATGGGTCTAAGTTCAACACCACTCATGATAAAAGTTATCAGTAACTTATAATAGAAAGGCAATTTTCTGAACCTAATAGAGAGTATCTACCCCCAAAAAATTCCTATCGCAAATGTCATACTTAATGGTGATATATCAAACAATTTCTCCCTGAGTTTGTAAACAAGACAAGGATGTCCACTATGTATCAAAAATATATGGAGGCCTGGTCGGTGTGTTCAGTGGTTGAATGTTGACCTATGAACCAGGTCATGGTTCGATTCCCAGTCAGAGCACAGGCCCGTGGTTGCAAGTTTGATCCCCAGTGGGGGTCCTGCAAGAAGCAGTGAATTGATGATTCTCTCTCATCATTGGTGTCTATCTCTCTTCCCCCTCTCCCTCTCCCTTCCTCTCTGAAATCAATAAAAATATATATTTTTAAAAAATGTATGGAGGTCCCTCCAGGAAAATAAAATAGGTATAAAGTTTGGAAAGAAAGAAGTAAAATTGTTATTATTCACAGATGACAGTTCTCTGTACATAGAATATTCAAAAAGATATAAAATAATTACAATTCATAAATAAATGTAACCAATTTACTTGATATAGGGGCAATAATAAAAAATTACTTCTGTTTCTGTATAATAACAGAAATAATAAGAAAAAGACATCTTAGATACAATTGAAAATAGTTCAAGAATATCAAATACCCAGAAATAAATCTAATGAAAGATGTGTTAGAGTACTACATGTAAATCTATAAAACATCACCGAGAGACATTAAAGACTTCTATAAGTGGGGAGAAATACTTTTTGCATAAATTGGAAATCTCATTATTAAGTCGTTATTGTTATTTATCCCCAGAATGATTATAGCAATCATATTTAAATTTCAGCATGTTAATTTGGGGAGAAATTTCAAGCTGATAATATAAAAGTAAATGGGGCCCTGGCCAGTTTGGCTCAGTGGATAGAGCATTGGCCCACAGACTGAAGGGTCTCGGGTTCGATTCAGGGCAGGAGCACATACATACCAAATACCTCGGTTACAGGCTGGATCCCTGCCCTGTTCAGTGTGTGTGCATCCAAAGAAAAGTTCCCTTCCCAGGGCTTGGATAGAAACCAAGAAACACGCCCACCCTTGATGCTGAGAGAAGCACCAAAGGAATAATCCCCTTACCAGCACCGAGAGAATAAAATAAGGAAAAGTTCTTCACAGAACGTAGATAGAGCAACAAGGACAACCCCCTCCCCAACATGGCTGACATAAGGTGCACAAGGAAAATGCCTCCCAATTGGTGAGAAAGTACCCAAAGTAAAGGTCCACCTCACCTATGACTAAGATAGAGCTGCCAAGGGAGAGTTCCAGCTTAGTCTTTGAGAATCTAAGAAAGGTCACCCCACAGGACTGTGACAGAGCCACCAAAAGAGGTCTCCTCAGAACTGGGATAGGGCACCCACTAAGAGTTCCCACTAGGGATGAGCAAAACACAAAAAAATACTGCCCCATCATAGCTGAGATAGAGTGCCCAGGAAAAGTTCCCCCTTAGTGCTGAGTTAGGAACCAAGGAGAGCCTCTCACAGGCTGAGATAGAGCCCTAAAGGGAGAGGAACCCAAGGGCTGAGCTAAGGCACCCAGGAAAGAGCCATAGCCCCAAGGCAGATACAGAGCACCCAAAGAAAAGTTCCCCTCCAAGGGCTTGGATAGCAAGCCAACAAACACTGCCACCTCTGGTGCTGATACAAGCCCCCAAGGAAGAATCCCCTCACCAGCTCTGAGAGAGTTATACAAGAAAAACTTCATAAAACTGAAATAGAGCGACAAGGACAGCCCCCTCCCCAACATCGCTGACACAAGTTGTGAAAGAAACAATGATCACAGCAAAACAGTACATGAGACACAAGGAAAATGCCTCCCCATTGGTGAGATCAGCACCCAAGGAAGTGTCTTCACAGAGCTGACACAGAGCTCCACAGAGTAAATCATCCAGGAATAGTCCCACAACCTGGACTGAGTACAACTAAAGAAGAGATGCTTTCCCAGCAGAGACAGAGCACCCAGGTCAAAGAATCCAGAATCCACGTGCCAAGTGTTAAGATCCTGACCTTGTTGGAGGAGCCTGGAAGTAACTCAGAAAATGGAAGTCAAGTTGTGGTGCCTCTCTAGAAACAACTCCCTTTCTGGGAGTTGCTGCAACTACTACTGAGTGTTTGAGAGTAATGTACTTGAGGAAGTGTCTCACCAGAAGACACTGAGATTTATTATTGCCTAAGAGGAGTTCCAGGGAAGCTGTTGGCCATAGAGTGCTGCTAGCCACATTACCCTGTACCAACTGGGCTCTGGATAAGCTATGTGAGATGCAGAGACTGATGGTGGAGATTCTAGTGCCCAGCAGGAGCCAGCTGTGCCAGCATCTCCCAGAACCGGGAAGCAAAACTTTCTCCCTGTAATGAGTGTCTCTAGCACCCTCTACAGATAATCTTTTGTGTCAAGTTCCATAAGAAAAAAATGAAAGGAACCATAACCATTTTCACAGAGCAGGCTAGAAGAGTGATTTTGGAGCTGAGAGGAAATAAATTTAAAAAAACAACAATAGCACACCAGTACTGTCTTGGTATCTCAGTTGGTTAGAGCAAGATGCTGAGGGTGCAGGTTTGATCCCCTGGTAAGGGGGTTAGGGTCAGGGCATATATAAGAATCAGCCAATGAATGCATAAAGTGGAACAACAAATCAATTTCTCTCTCTTAAAAGCATTTGTTAGGAAGGTATCTACTGAAAATCTGTAAGACATATTATTCCTAGTAGTGAAAAATTGGAAGCATTCCTTGAAAAATCAAAACAATATAAGATTCCCACCTTTGTCACTTTTATTCAGCACTGCACTACAGGAATTTCTACCTTGTACCTCAAAATAGTGAATAGGCTGTTCAGACAGAGCGAGCTCTCAGAGTGTTTAATTATGGACAAGCCCCGAGAATGTCTTTTTCAAAGAGTTGCCAGGCATGTTAAATAGTAATAATTCTCACAGAATAGTTGTGATTCTCAATTTTCAAGGCTACCATGGAGCACAAGAGAGAAGGATGAGAAGAGAACAATTTAAAACACCACAAACATTCCTGTTATTGTGATTTAGCTGGAGTTTTTTTAATAAACCCTATGAGGAATTTTTGCAATTCTTTGGTTAATTCCAGAGTTCTGAAACTGTTGATTTTGACATTTGCCAGTATTCTCATTGCTTTTCTTTAAAAAATTTTTTTCAAGTACAGCTTAAATTCATAATTAATTTGTATGTTTCAGGTGTACAGCATAGTAGCTAGATAATCATATACTTTATAAAGTGATCCCCCTGATAAGTCTAATACCAACATGTCACCATACAGTTATTACAATATTATTAACTATATTTCCTATGCTGTACTTCACATCCCCATGACTACTCTGTAACTACCAATCTGTATTTCTCAATCCCTTCACCTTTTCCACCCAGTCCCCCAACCCCCATCCCCTCTGGCAACCATCAGGCTGTTCTCTGTATCTATAAATCTGTTTCTGTTTTGTTTGTTCAATTCAGATTATCGAATTTTAAAAAGTTTACTAAACCCAGTATTGGCATGAGCCTCATAAATAATTATTATACACTAGAGGCCTGGTGCACGAAAATTCATGCACTCAGGGGGTCCCTCAGCCCAGCTGGCACCCTTCAACAGTCCGGGACCTGTCGGGGGATGTCCACCTGCCAGCTTAGGCCTGCTCCCAGGGGGGATTGGGCCTAAGCTGGCAATCAGACATCCCTCTGGCAGCCTGGGAGGCCTTGGGGGATGTCTGACTAATGACTTAGGCCCGTTCCCCACTAGTCAGACATCCTTAGTGCTGCCACGGAGGTGGGAGAGGCTCCCGCCACTGTCGCTGCACTGGCCAACCATGAGCCAGCTTCTGGCTGATCAGCACTCCCCCTGTAGAAGCGCACTCACCACCAGAGGGCAGCTCCTGCATTGAGCGTCTGCCCCCTGGTGGTCAGTGCGCATCATAGTGATGGGTTGTTCTCGGTCATTCTGCTGTTAGGGTCAATTTGCATATTGCCCTTTTATTATATAGGATTATATGTTGACTTATAGCTGGGCAAAGATTTCCAGAGAACAATTAGGCAATAACAACTGAAATAAAAAATACCCTTTGACCCAGCAATTCTACTGCTAGTAATGAACACCATTGGTATAATCACATTATATGTACAAGTATGTTCACTGCAATATGGTTTGGCAATAGAAAATGTTTAAACATTTATAACACATTCACACATCAGAATACCACACAGTCATTAAAAAGAATGAGTTATTTCAGTATATACTGATACTGAAAGATATTATAAGACAGCAAAAAGCCAGGTACAGAGGAGTATAATACCATCTGATTCCGTTCACATAAACTTTAAAAATGTATATATTTACTGGCAAATAAATTTTTCCTGAAGAACATTCAAGACACTATAAGCTGATTATCATTGGAGAGAAGTATTACCAGGAGTAGAAAGAAAAGGGCAAGTTTTCATTTCATGCCTTTCAGAATCATTTGATTTTTGCCATATTCATGTGTTTTTTTCCTCTTTAAAGAATATTTGATTAATAGGTTGTTTAGATATTCTTAGGTAGATTTAAATACAATCAAACCTCAGTTCTCAAACATCTCTCATCTCAAACAATTCCGTTCTCAACCGTTATTCACAGAAAAAAGAAGTCTCAGTTTTAACTTTGGTTCTCCACCTGACAACGCTTTCACGTTATACATCAGCATGACAGAAAGCATCTCTCAGGCCACAAACAAAGAAGAAAATAGGCCAGTAAAGTCAGTTTCCAGCTAAACCTTTCCTTGCTAATGTCTCAGATAATTGCGCTGTGAACATTTGTGTGTGTGTGCATGTGTGTGTGTGTTTTGCTTTTGTTGCTGGTGAAATGGATGATTAAAACAATTTTAAAACATAAGAAGGGTGCTAGCTGGTTTGGCTCAGTGGATAGAGTGTTGGCCTGTGGACTGAAGGACCTGGGTTCAATTCCGTTCAAGGGCACATGCCCAGGTTGCAGGCTCAATCCCCAGTAGGGGGTGTGCAGGAGGCAGTCGATCCATAATTCTCTCTCATCATTGATGTTTCTATCTCCCTCTCCCTTCCTCTCTGAAATCAATAAAAAAAAATAAGGAGGCAAGATGGCTGATGTTGTTAGTTGTGAAAGAAACAATGATCACAGGCAATTGAAGAGGTAGAAGAACTGTTGTTAAATTGGATAAACAAAAAGCAGTTAGCCAGTGACAGCATTTCAGAGCCCGCCATATGTGAAAAAGTGAAGGTGCCATATACTGACTTGCTAGACACCCCTGGAAAGAGTGCTGAAAGTGATTGTCTAAGGCTAGTAGGGGATGGTTCGATATATTTAAGAAAGAAGTGTTTGGTTATCCATTAAACAGTACATTAGACATGTACTGTAATTAAGGAAGGTTATAGCAGGGAATCATTTGGGGGTCTGGAACACATTAATTCAATTTACATTCTTTCTAATGGGAAAAAAATGATTTGGTTTTCAAACAAATCGCTTCTCTAACAGCCTTCCAGAACAAATTAAGTTCAAGAACCAAGATTCCACTGTACTGGTAGTGCTATTTTAAAAATATTTGCAGATAAGTGCCAAGCTTTGCAAACCAGAACTTCCTTTTGGATTTTCATTAAACTTTAGATTTGCCTCCTAATGCTTTAATCATGATTTCCTGTTAAATATAAAGTGACATTTTGTAATGGCAGTTTGGCTATCTAAAAAATTTGTGATGAAATTATTAGATACTGTTACTCAAGGACCAAACTTCTTATATCCCAAAGGTTATTTGACAAATTTATAAATAAAAATGAGATTATTCATTTTATTTTGACTCTAAAAAACCATTAAATTGCAATAAGACATTACATATACAATAAAAATTAAAGTATCCATTGAATTCAGTAAAACAGCATCACACTGGAAAAAATAGTCAAGCCCAGCTGGCATGACTCAGTGATTGAGCATCAACCTATGAGCCAGGAGGTCATGGTTTGATTCCTGGTCAGGGCACATGCCCAGGTTGCAGGCTCAGTCCCCAGGGTGAGGCGTGCAGGAAGCAGCCCATCAATGATTCTCTCTTATCATTGATGTTTCTATCTATCCCTCTCTTAAATAAATAAAATAAATTTTAAAAATAGTCAAAAAATTAGCTCTTAATCTTTTCTGGGGACAGAGAAGCAGAAGAAAATGAGATTAAAATTAAAAATCCACGGCCCCAAACAGGGTAAAGGTGAGACAATCATTTATTTATTAGACAGGGCAGGTCATTAAAAGAGAGGAAACATATTCAAAAGAATGTGCTTTTCTTGTGTTATAGGCACTGATGCTCACAAAAAACAACACTGCTCAATACGTCATGGAAACAGGCCACATAGAGCCAAGAAGATGCTGTCATGCCACTGAAAAAGAAGCTACACTGCTTAGGAAACAATCCCTAAGGCAGTGGTTCTCAACCTTGGCTGCACATTAGAATCACCTGGGAATCTTTTTAAAATCCTGATTTCTGGGCCTCATCCTCTGGAAATTCTGTTTCTTTGTTACTAATGTTGTGGCCCCACCCCATAATAAAGAAACAGAATTTCCAGAATATGAGGCCCAGAAATCAGGATTTTAAAAAGATTCCCAGGTGATTCTAATGTGCAGCCAAGGATGAGAACCACTGGGTTACAGAGAGCTCCAATTCACTGTTCTACATTTTCTAGAGCTGAGCCATTAGCTCATAGCATTTGGCTGGTTCCCTGGTTACTAAGAAGTGAGTCTTCCCATATTCTAGAGAGCTTTCAATAGTTCAGACTTCTGAATGTCACTGAAATCAGTCATCTGCAGGCTGAATTAGCTTACATTACTACATTTTTGGGACTTACCCTAGGTCGGAGGTGGGGACTGTCTTGCCCATGGACTGAGCCGTATAAGGCCCACAAAATCACTTGGTCTGGCCCTGCCAAGGCATTGGGGGTGAGTTAATTAAATGTTTAACCAAATATAACAAGCTAATTTTTAAGTTGATAATTTTGTATGGCCCGCGAATGATGTTATAAATACCCAAATGGCCCTTGGCAGAAAAAAGGTTCCCCACCCCTACCCTAGGTAGTCATGGACTGTCTCATAGTACAAATAAAATTTGGACCTAACCTATTTAGCCCTGTTACAATGCACCTGAATCACTTCAGTTCGATGGTACATACTTGAAAAAGATAGCAGAAATTCACTGGAGGAAAGGAAAGAAATTTGGGAAGTTCACCTGGCCCTGAGTATATAAATAAGCTGCTAGCAAAGTGAGACACATTTGAAAACTACTATATCAATTATTTTCCAAATTATTCGGCATCATTTTTAGCAGGACTTTACTGATTAGGCAGGCAAAGATTTCAATATCCACTCTAGAGGCTAACCAAAATATTATAACTAGTAGTATGTCATGAATATTTGGTTATGAGGAAAAAACTATTCAGCATGCGATTGAATGAGAAACCTGTTAGGTATCTGACATTCCATCCTTACATCTACTGATTTTACCAACCACTTCCTTTCACAGTAGTCACAGTTCTTAAGATGAAAATTTCTCATTCCACATAGGACAAAAGCCTATTTAGGAAGCCACTCATGAAAGACCAGATATTATATGAATTCATTTATAGTAAATGACCAGAAGGCAAATCATAGAGATTGAAAGTAGATTCATGGTTGCTTGGGGCTGGGAGGCATTGGGAGAAAATGAAATATGAATGCTTAAAAGGTAGAGGGTTTCTTTTTGGGGTGATAACAATGTTCTCAAATTGACTGTAGCCATGGTTGCACAACTTGTGACTATATTATAAAACCACTGAATTATACCTTTTAAATGGCTGAATTGTAAGGTATGTGAATTATATTAGGAAGGGAAGACAGTCCCAAGAGAACATGAGGCTCTTACAAATCCAGTCATATCTGAAACAGCATACAAGCTGATATATAAGGAGCTGGTTTCTCACACACTATTTTGATTTGATTATCACCACTTTTAACCCCTGACTTAACATTTTTAACTAATTTCTAAATTATTTTAGGTTATCAGAAGATTTATAACTTTGTTCTCCTTAGAGATCATAGTCAGTGTTTCACAGAAAGACTAGGTTGGCAAAACAAAACTAAACAAAACAATAAAAACCCAATAAAAAATAATCACCTGCTTTGGGGCTATGCATTTTACCAGGCAGAATAGCAGAGCTGAGGTTCATTCCTAAAGGAAAAAATGCCATCAAATGTAAGGGCATCATGTCTCTTGCCTAAAGCACGTTTCTTTTTCAAATCTGCATAGATATTCCCTTTACATCTATACAGTTCAACATAAGCCATATTTACATACCTATAGAATTCAATAAAATCAATGTTCTCTACAAAGAAATGTTAAGCGTTCTGCAGATCAAAGAGCTAGCCAAATTTTCTTAAAACTAAAATTACTGTTTCTGAAAAGCACTATTCTGTATCTTCAGCCTCATAAAATTAAATTACTATTACTAAAAAAGTTCTACTCTGTATTAACATACCATGATGATGGAAAACTCAGCCTGCTACAAGTCAAAAGCTACAAAACAATTTCTTAAAAAATGACCTGAATTAAAAATATATATATTAGCTCCAAATATTTAGAACATATTGGACCAAATTTCTTTAAAGTCTACCTTTAACAAGAAATTTATTTTTACTAATTCACTAGTGTAATATGCAATAAAGAAAGACTTTGCATAAGTTAAACTGGCTAATTACAAGTAATCAGTTTTCCTCAGTGATTACTATTCCTCTACATAGGCAGGGTAATTAAATCACAAAAGGTATTTTTGGTGTGTCTTCAACTATTCTTACACTACATAACCAATTAGGGAAATTTTTACAGTTAAAGAGAACACAAGTAGCTTTACAGGAAGTTGAGTGTGTTAAATATACATATGTTTGTTATGAAAAAGAATTTCTGACACAAAAATTGCTCACTGCTCAGAGAAGCCTAGAGAAGTGATAAAACAAGACAGTTGATGTTAGATGGTACATAGGAGTCGGGTGGAGTGAGAAGTCATATATAAATTAAAAACTGGCAAGTATCTGTTGAAGCAGAGCCACTTTTTAGGGGGCATAAGAAAAAATTATGTCACCTTTTTAAATCGCTTTAGAGAAGCCAATTTGTTAAGAAATGAAGACCAAATTTTAAAAAAAAAGAAATGAAGACCATTTTATTACCATTAATGCTTCAAAATGCAGTAGTCACACTGATTCCAAAAGGATCCTAAATACTGTAGTGAAAAGAAGAGAAATCTAAAAAAAATAATTACAAAAACCCCACACACATTTTTTCCAAAGAAATGTGTTCAAAACAGTGACTCTTAAAGACAGAGAGAGATTCCACACAGAAGAGGAGGAGACAGTGTGATCACAGAGACAAAAGAGGGAGTGATGTGGTCACAAGCCAAGGGATGCTCAGAGGCATCAGAAGCTGCAAGGGCCAAGGAACAGATTCTCCCCTAGGGCGTTTGGCAGGGGTACAACCCTGCTGACACCTTGATTTTGGACTTCCAGGCTTCAAAACTGTGAGAGAATAAATTTCTGTTGTTTAAAAAAAAAACACACAAAACACAGTGACTCTTACAAAAGATGTCAATTTGTTGTAAATGAAAAAAAGAATTCTCACTATGAAAGATCAAGGGCTCCTTTCACAAATAATTTATACTGCATCAATAACTTGACATTCACTGCAGCACTATTTACAATCTATATATATAAAAGCCCAGCGACGGAATGATGGAACAACCAGACCGACCTGTCGACCAGTCACTGTGTTGTGCACTGACCACCAGGGGGCAGATGCTCAATGCAGGAGCTGCCCCCTGGTGGTCAGTGTGCTCCCACAGTGGGAGTGCTGTTTGGCTAACTGGGATGACTGGCTCCTGACCCCACCAGCTGATGCAGGCCCTCTAAGGTGTGTTCTAGAAAGAGCGTGGGGAGCTGGCATAGGCGCATGGCAAGAGGGACATGACTGTGGACCCCCCAGGGAGGCTATCCTGATGGCTGAGGATCCTGGAGCACAGCTGCCCTGAACTCCCCGATGGTGTCACCTACCTGGCATCACACATCAAGGACATTCACCGAGTGGCTTTGGGGTGCAAAGCTCTCAGCCAGGTTCCTCCAGGACATAGAACACACCTTTACCCAAGACATTACCCCGAAATATCAGCTCAGAGAGCGGGTCCACAGCCACTCAGCTGACCGAGATGAGTGGCGCTACCATAGTGGGCCGATTCCGCAGGCTACTCCCCCCACCAGTGCATAAATCCGTGTACCCGGCCTTTAGTAGCCAAGATGTGGAAACAGCCCAAATGCCCATCAGTAGATGAGTGGATAAAAAAGCTATGGTTCATTTACAAATGGATTACTAGTTGGTAGTAAAAAGAAGGAAATCTTGCCTTTTGTGACAGCATAGATAGACGTGGAGAGTATTATGCTAAGTAAAATAAGCCAGTCAGAGAAAGACAAGTACCATATTATTTCACTTATATGTGCAATTTAATGAACAAAATAAACTAAGAACCAAAATAGAAACAAACTCATAGATACAGAGAACAAATTGACAGCTGTCAGAGGGGAGGGAGGTTGGAGGGCTAGGTGAAAAAGGTGAAAGGATTAAACAAAAAGAAAACTCAAAGACACAGACAACAGTATGGTGATTACCAGAGGGTGAGTGGGGTGAGGGAAGATAGAAGAGGGTAAAAAGGGTATAAATGGTAATGGAAAGAGACTTGACTTGGGGTGGTGAACACACAATACAATATACAGATGATACATTATAAAATTGTACACCTGAAACTTATATAATTTTTATTAACCAATGTCACCCCAATAAATTCAATTAAAAAAATAAATAAATCTTGAAATTCTCCAAAAAAAATAATTTGATAACAGTGTACAAACAAGGGCCACAGACTTGTTTTAGTTAGATCTAAAAGATCAATATAAATACTTATGGGGGGAGTGTTTTATACTCCAAACTCCAATATTCCAACTCTGTGTCCCGTACTGTTATGATTTGTAAAAATCTTAACGACGCAGGGATTCAAGTTTTCGTAACTTCAACGATGTGTTAGAGGACAATGCATCTTGATTTGAAGAATTTGTTGTATCTGAAGGCCGAAACAGTACTCTACCACGATGATTAAATACATAAAATGATGGGTGATTCCTTAATGTGTCAAATGTCCTTAAAAGAAAAAAAAAGCAGCAATTTTAGATAAATCCTTATAAGAAGCCCATTTAAAAATAAGCAGGCTTCTGGTGAATTTGCTACTGGTTATATTTAAAACTATGTTTAAATTCATGAAACCAGATTATAAATGGTAATCATACTGTATCTCATTTCTTTCTTGTACAAGGAAAATAAAAAACCTGGAAAAGCAATATATAACCATATAATTTTTCATTCAGCCAGTCCTTCCAGTATGCCTATGAATAACATAAGTAGTTACTCAACTTTAATCACCTCTGTAGATATAACATAAGCCCATGCCAAATAGTCTTTTTCAAAAACCAGTACAGAGATTGTACCTTTGATTAGCCTCATTTGGCCATCACTATCCAAGTCCTATGATCATCTGAAAGACCTGTTTTCTAAACATAGTTCAAAGATAACAAAAAAATTCCTTAAATTTCTTTGGTCTTTCTGAGCCTGCTGTTGTCGAAATTCATATATTTACCACCTAATAAAATCATATTTTGCTACCACCTACTTAATGCCTTTCTGTTTTACTTCTTTTTTAAAAAATATATTCTTATTGACTTCAGAGAGGAAAGCAGAGAGAGAGAAACAATGATGAGAATCACTGATCGGTTGCCTCCCGCATGCCCCCCACTGGGGATTGAGCCCAAAATCTGGGCATGTGTCCTTGACCGGAATCGAACCCAGAACCCTTCAGTCTGCAAGCCGATGTTCCATCCACAGAGCCAAACCAGCCAGGGCTACTTCTTTCTTTCCTGGCCTTTGCCAGTGATTCTTAGTAGACTCTTTGTAAGAACAGTAGTGGGTAATTACAGTGGCGTATCTTTTCTTCTTCTCCAATGAGAGATATGTGGTCTAATAAAGTTCATAATCACCTAAGTGTATGGCTTTTAGTGTTGGTTTGTTTCTAAAACAGGAATCCTGAGATGTGACTATTTAAAATGTAAATAAAAAGAGGTTGATTTTCCTCTAACACATAAACGTTTATTGTGAATCCTCACAAGAAAATATTATAAAAGGTTAAATTTTCCAGAATAAAGAAGTGGGTAAAGTTCAGAGACGGAAATGAACAAAGCTAAAGGATGATTTTATAAAAGAAATATTGCCCTGGCTGGTGTGGCTCAGTTGGTTGGGCATTATCCCATGCACTGAAAGATTGCCAGTTCAATTCCCCTTCAGGGCACATTCCCAGGTTGCAGGTGGGGACATGCAGGAGGCAGCTGATCAATGTTTCACTTTCACATCGGTGTTTCTCTCTACCCTCCTTTCATCTCGCTCTAAAAATCAATAAAAAGTCTTTTAAAAAGAAATATTGACAAGAAAAGCAAGCAAAGTTCGCGAAAATAGCTTAGAAGAAGTACAGGAGAAAAAAGAAAGCAGAATAATAAATATACTTTAATCCAGGGGTAAAAAAGGGCCTGAGAACAGAGTTTATTTCACAGATAGGTTCAAGTAATAAAGGAAACAGAAAATCCCTTATTCTTCCAAAGATAGAGCTGAGTCAGAGGACAAAAGAGGAAAATAGGAAGGAAGGAGAGGAAAGCAAAGAGAAGGAAAGAGACAGAAGGAAGGAAAAAAAATTCTGAGGGAATATCTTCCTATATATCTATTTCTATCCACCTATCTATCCAAACAACCAATAAGTAATTTTAGGCAAACACAACATCTTATTCTAATATCAACAGTCTGTCATTCAACTTCCATTTTTCCTATCATATCAAACAGTGCCTCAATATTTTTATTTCATTACACAGACATATTGTATAATCAAAATGTAAAAACCAACTTTTAAGTACCAGAACACATACATTTATGTAAATGGAGCAAAATTCTTAAGAAATTAAATGCTTACTAAAAGGGGAAAACTTACTTATTTTTTAGTTCTGAAGTGGCATCCATGTCTTTAAACTCCCCTGCAATATGAACTATACCATAACAGGTAACCGCAAAGGCCAGAAGTGTCTGAAGAACTATCTGTGAGCAAAAAGATTAAAGATTACTAAATACAAGTATTATTATAAACCTTTACAATTTTATCTCCATAAAATTTTAGCTTCAAACAGGTATTTCTCTCAGATCGTATCAAGGAGTCAATTCTCAGTTTAAAGATTTTGACTTAAACACTATAAAATCTGTAAATTCTGTGGATTGGCTACAAAAATACTTGTGGGTTTTGCTCAAATAGCAAAAACAGGTACTGAGCCCTAGCCAGCTTGGCTCAGTGGATAGAGCGTTGGACTGTGGACTGAAGGGTCCTGGGTTAGAGTCTGGTCAAGGGCACATGCCTGGGTTGCAGGCTTGATCCCCAGTAGGGGGCGTGCAGGAGGCAGCTAATCGGGGGTCTCTCTCATCATTGATTATTCTCTCTCTCCCTCTCCTTTCCTCTCTGAAATCAATAAAAATATATTTTAAAAAACAGGTACTGAGCCCTAGCTGGTTTGGCTCAGTGGATAGAGCATCGGCCTGCGGACTGAAGGGTCCCAGGTTCGATTCCAGTCAAGGGCATGTACCTTGGTTGCGGGCACATCCCCAGTTGGGGGTGTGCAGGAGGCAGCTGATTGATGTTTCCCTTTCATCAATGTTTCTAACTCTCTATCCCTCTCCCTTCCTCTCTGTAAAAATCAATAAAATATATATTTAAAAAAAAAAAGCAGGTACTGAGCCATTCAAAACTCAGATTATCAACTACTATTTGCTTCCAAAAGCAACTAAGAATTTTTAATGTATTACTGTTAAATATCATCCTATATAGTAAAAGGCTAATATGCAAATCAACCAAATGCGGAACAACCGGTCGCTATGATGCACACACTCCACCAGGGGGCAAACGCTCAAGACAGGAGCTGCCCCCTGGTGGTCAGTGCACTCCCACGGGGGGAGCACAGTTCAGCCAGAAGCCAGGCTCACAGCTGGCGAGCGCAGTGGTGGTGGCAGGAGCCTCTCCCACCTCCGTGGCAACGCTAAGGACCACTCAGGGGAGTGGGCCTAAGCCGGCAGGCTGACATCCCCCGAGGGGTCCCAGACTATGAGAGGGCACAGGCCAGGCTGAGGGACTCCACCCCAGTGCACGAATGTTGTGCACCGGGCCTCTAGTCTACACTAATAAAAGAGAAACATGCAATTTAAACATCACTCCGCCACGCCGCTACACCCACAAGCCACACCCACCAGCCAATCAGGAGCGAGTATGCAAATTAACCCAACTAAGATGGTGGAGGCCAGAGCTGGAGTGAACAGGAGGCTTGGGTTGCCCCCGGCGATGGAGGAAGCCAAGCTTCCTGCCTGCCCTGGCCAGCCCTGGGCTCTGCTCAAGGCTACCAAGTTTCAATTATAGAAGATAAATAAATCCCAGGTACCTGCTTCCAGCCCGCCCTGGCCTCTGCTCAAGGAGGGGCTGAAAAAAAAAAGAAAAAAAGGAGAGGCTGGGAGCTTGGGTCACCGGGGGCGTGGCCAGCCTGAAAACGGCCATCAGCCCCTCATCCAGGCTGGCCAGGCACCCCAGCGGGACGCCCCCACCCTGAAGGGGCTGTGGCAGCCTGAAAACGGCCCTCAGCCCCTCACCCAGGCTGGCCACACCCCATGGGGTGAGGGTCCCCGCTGTGGGGCTTGGCCAGCCTGCAAAGAGCCATTAACCCCTCACTCAGGCTGGCCAAGCACCCCAGTGGGGACCCCCACCCTGAAGGGGGTGTGGCCAGCCTGAAAACGGCCCTCAGCCCCTCACCCAGGCTGGCCAGGCACCTCAGCAGGACCCCCCCACACACACACCCTGAAGGGGCAATGGGTCAGCCTGCAAACAGCCATCAGCCCCTCACCCAGACTGGCCAGGCACTGCAGCGGGATCCCCACCCTGATCCAGGACAACCTTCAGGGCAAACCAGCCGGCCCCACCCGTGCACCAGGCCTCTATTCTATATAATAAAAGGGTAATATGCAGGTTGACCCTAACAGCAGAACGACTGAGAATGACTGGTCACTATGACACACACTGACCACCAGGGGGCAGATGCTCAATGCAGGAGCTGCCCCCTGGTGGTCAGTGTGCTCCCACAGGGGGAGCTCTGCTCAGCCACAAGCCAGGCTGACGGCTGCCAGTACAGCGGTGGTGGCGTGAGCCTCTCCCGCCTCCTCAGCAGCACTAAGGATGTCTGACTGCAGCTTGGCCTGCTCCCTGCTGGCAAGTGGACATCCCCCGAGGGTTCCCGGGCTGCCAGAGGGATGTCTGACTACCAGCTTAGGCCCGATCCCCTGGGGAGCGTGCCTAAGCCAGCAGGTGGACATCCCCCAAGGGGTCCCCTACTGTGAGAGGGCACAGGCCGGGCTGAGGGACCTCCCTCGAGTGCACCGGGCCTTTAGTAGAGTATAAAAAGAATACTCTTATCTCTCTCTCCCTCTCCCTTCCTCTCTAAAATCAATAAAAGAAACATATTTTTTTAAAAAAAGAACACTCTTACCCTCCACCCAGCTTAAGAAACAGAATATTACTAATACCTTTCAAGTCCCATGTGTCCCTCTGCAATTATATTCTTCACCCTCTCTCTCAAAGTTAACTACTGTCCCAAATTGTATATTAATCTGTTCTTTGCTTTTCTTCATAATTTTACCAGCTGTGTGTGTGTACCTCTAAAACATATATTGCTTATTTTTCCACACTTTGAAAAACTTTTGGTGAGATTCATCCTTTTTGTTGTCCATTCATTTTCACTGTGTTTTGTATTCCATTATATGAAAACTAGTGGACCGGTGCATGGATTTGTGCACATTGAAAGAAATTAATTAGAAGAAATATTTTAATATCACTAGTCACCCTTTCTCCATAATAGAAGTCAACCAAATTCACAATCGACAATGACAGATCAAAACACGTGTGTGATTGGCGCCAGCAAGAGCTTTAGATGTATTGCACATGCACGAGTCAATTTAGCCTTTTATATATAGAATAAACTTGCTTAATTAGACCTGCTTTCTGATTTAGCTAAACTTTTTCCAGCCCAGTGAAGCACCCCAACTTCTTTCAGGTACTGTCAGCAACACAGCGTAAATATCAACACGAAGCAGATTATTATTGTAGATCATGCAGGGAGAACAAAATGTAAAGTATTATAACTGCAGCAGTATTTGACTATATTCTGCACAGTGAGAGAACCTGAAATCATTTTCAAGGTCCACCATTTCTTACTTCTTTTCAGTCAGGTCAAGTGTCTAAACTTTCTAAATCTCCGTTTTCCAGCTAATGAAAATAGGATTCTACCGAGTCTCCTATCTACCTACTCCAGGACTTCTGTGAGGATCAAATGAAATCAGACATGGGAAAACGCTTCACAGACATTCGGTTAAAGTATAAAATGTTTGCAGCTGGCTATAAAGCAAGTCATGTTTCTGGGCTGAAGTAACTCCAAGGAGGCTAGTCGCTAGGGAGAGGAAGCCGGGCATTGCTACATGACGTCATTACCCAGCACCCACAGCCACTGTTTCCAGGCTGGGCTGGGCTGGGCTGTGCGCTGCATTTTTCTCCATGGAGTCTTGGCAGCGTCGGCTGCAATTTGGTGGGCTTTTGCTCCGGGGTGGTGGCAGGGCCTTGTCCCACTTGGAGGAAGCCGAGTGTTGCTTTGTGGGCACCAGGTCTGTGGTGCTGTTTCTCTGTAAATGGCTAGTGCATGTCACGGCAGCTCCTGAATTAAGCGTCTGCCCCCCTGGTGGTCAGTTCACGTCATAGCGACCGGTCAGACAGTTGGGCACTTAGCATATTAGCATATATATATATATATATATATATATATAACACAATTTATCCATTTCACTTTTGATGGTTATGTAGGCTGTTTCCTGTGTGTTACTTTTACAATGTCAATATGGATATCCTTGTGTATATCTCCTGGTGCATGGGACTAGAATCACTGGTGTAGCGTGTACACATATTCTGCTGTATTACGTAGCATTAAACTGCTTTCCAAACAAGTTGTACAAGCAAAAATTTGCATGCTTGACATTAACTGGCATGAATTTATAGGCATATTTTATTTTCTTGATTGCGATTCCATCTATTTCAAAAAATTTCCAATTTGTAAATAGAAGAAAGTTATTAAAATAGACATAAATGAATGTGTGTTCATCTATCACAAAGCAAAAGTGATAGGAGAACAAGTTAATAGCCACATCTACCATATCCTTAATCACAGACAACTAAAGGCAAAATTAGCCACAAGCTATTACTCTATCTAAATTAAAACCTAATGTCATATGTTATACCAGTTTACATTCCTACCACCAGTGTACCACAATCATTTTCATGCAATGCAATCATAGGCACTATTAACAAGAATGTGGTAAATCTGTAAGTAGTCACGAAAATATGTCAAGATAAATTAAGTAATAAAAATCTAATTATAAAACTATACATAGTCCAGTGGTATGGCTCAGTGGTTAAGCATAGACCCACGCAACAAGAAGTGTTGATTCCCACATGACTGGGTTTATGGCTTGATCCCTGGTAGGGCAGCCAATCAATAATCTCTCTCGTTAATATTTATATATCTCTCTCCCTTCCCTTCCTCTCTCTCCAAAAAAATCAATAAAAATACGTTTTTAAAAACAAACAAGAAACTACACACACACACACACACACACACACACACACACACACACACACACATTCATGCATAATAACTTTTTAAAAGAAAACTTCTGTGTTTTTATTAGCGAAAACTATACAGACATAAATAAAGATAAGATTGTTTAGTCAGAGGAAGAAAACTGTACTGTACCATATAAACTATTCATAATAGAAGTAGAAATGCTGAGCAATGGAGTCAGTTTTTTTTTAATAGGGTCTGTTTTACTTTTTACACTTATGGTTTGATTCTGTTATAATGAACTTACTATTTTGTCATTTAAAACCCAATAAAGATAAAAATTGTGTGTGAAGTTCACATATCATTTTAGCTTCAAAGAACACTCCCTTGTTTTTCTTTAATTTTACCTCCTATGTATATGTTCCTAAACAATGTTTTGTTAGTTTTGCTTGTTCTTAAACTTTATATAAAAAGAAAATTAAAAAACAACAACAACGAAGTCAAAGCCCTGGTGGAGTGGCTCAGTTGGTTGGAGCATCGTCTGGTACACCAAAAGGTTGCAGGTTCCATTCCCAGTCAGGACACATATCTAGGTTGCAGGTTCAATCCCTGGTGGGTGGTACCAGACACACTGATTGATGTTTCTTTCTTCTCTCTCTTTCTCTCTCTCCCCCTTCCTCTCTCTCTCTAAAATCAATGAAAACATATTCTGTGGTAAAGATTTTTAAAATGAAGTCAAACATTCAACTTTTCAAGTGCATCTCTGACTATGGAAGAGCAACTTCTATAAAGACTATTTAAAATCTAGTTCTAGAAACCAAACAGAATGTGTAAAAAATAGAGAACAGATGTAATTTCATGTCTGAAAATTTTTAATGTAAGAAAAATCAGTAAAAATACTACTATAAAGCACATGGTTAATTTTTAAAATCTCTGTTAATAGAATATAAATGACCAACTTACATCTATTGGCAGTGATTCATCTTCCTTTTCCATTAATCGCATATAAGAACGATCTATAAAACCAGAAGCACACCATTAAGAAAATTTTAGCTAATATTTCTTCCTTAAAATGCAAGCAAATCAATATACCAAAGAAGCACCTTATTTATATGCTACATAAAGTAATGCTAATCCTGGATTCCTCAAAAACTTCTGTCTTTTAAGGTAATCAGCCTGATCTTGAGCTATTTAATTCTTATCATAATCTGCTTTGTACCCTCATAAAATGAGGTAAGAGTGAAAGGAGTAGAACTTGTATGCATATATGCATAACCCCTAGACACAAACAATAGAGTGGTGAAGGCCTGAGGTGGGGGTGGGCTAGAAGAGGTCAAGGGGGGGGAGAGACATATGTAATACTTTCAACAATAAACATTTAAGAGTTTTATAGTTTTTAAAAGAGTGAAAAGTTGGAGCTCCAATGGCGCAATCGGTTAGCGCGCAGTACTTATAAGAGTGAAAAGTAAGCAAGTATGAGGAAGAAACACTTATACATAATTTTTCTTTCATTACCACAAGACAACTAGAATTCTCTGAAACTAACCATTTCTTTTACTAACTGGTCAAAGAAATCACAATTATTTATTTTTATTTTTTTAAAATATATTTTATTGATTTTTTACAGAGAGGAAGGGAGAGAGATAGAGAGTTAGAAACATCGATGAGGGAGAAACATCGATCAGCTGCCTCCTGCACACTCCCTACTGGGTATGTGCCCGCAACAAAGGCACATGCCCTTGACCAGAATCAAACCTGGGACCCTTGAGTCCGCAGGCCGACGCTCTATCCACTGAGCCAAACCGGTTAGGGCAATCACAATTATTTTAAAATTAATAAGCTTACAGAAATCTCCACTCTGATATAACATCACCATCATATTGAATTGGTAGGGAAATGTTTTTTCTGAGAGAATATGCTGAGGCAGTGAGTGGTGGGATAGGAAAAAAATCCAGGACATAAATTTCTGCCTCTGTTATCTATATATATATAAAAGCCTGTGACCAAACAACCAAACGACTGGTCAACCGGTTGCTATAATGCACACTGATCAGATGGTTGCTATAATGCACACTGATCTCCAGCGGGCAGATGCTCAATGCAGGAGCTGCCCCCTGGTGGTCAGTGTACTCCCACAGCAGGGGCGCCACTCAGCTGATCAATGGGCACCAGACAGAGGGCTCACGGCTGGTGGCACGAGCCTCTCCCGATCAGGACTGACTGGGCACAAGCCTGCAGCAGGCACAGCAGGCCTGGGATGAGCGGGAGCGGCACAGCACCCTGTCTGGGCTCGGGCTCCTCCCCATCTGCCTGCCACTTCCTGCACTACTTCGTGCTGTGCAGGATCAACACAGACAGTGGGCTGGAGCCCAATGAGCTGGCAGTTAAGGCTGGGCTGCAGTGGCATGGAGGTCCACTGATCCCCGCAGGCCAGGGCGAAGGACCCCACCAGTGCACAAATCTGTGCACCGGGCCTCTAATAAAAATATAAAATCCTGATTCTATATGAACCTTGCACAATCCCTATTTAATAATCTATACTAATAAAAGGGCAATATGCTAATTAGACTGGGAGACCTTCCGGACAAAGCCATGGTGGTGGGGCCGAGGTAGAGGCAGTTAGGGGTGATCAGGCCAAGAGGGGAGGGCAGTTGGGGGTGATCAGGCTGGCAAAGGGGCACAGTTGGGGGCAAGAAGGCCGGTAGGTGGGGCAGTTGGGGGGTGAGCAGGCCGGCAGGCAGAGTGGTTAGGGCAATCAGGCAGGCAGGCAGGTGAGCGGTTGGGAGCCAGGAGTCCCAGATTGGAGAGGGTGCAGGCCAGGCTGAGGGACACCCCCCCACACACACGATTTTCGTGCAACGGGCCACTAGTGTATTATAAACAAAAGAAACCAAATAGTTGTGAGTAAATGTGATTGGCTCTTAAAAAAGAATTTGTTTAGAGACATTTCCAGAGTTTTTTCTTATAGGGTTTATCATAAGGACAAATGTGAAAGAAAAATCAAACCAATACCAAAAGTAGGTTTTGCCTAACTTCCTACTCTCTGTTCAGATCCCAGCTAGCTTCTTCATTGCTTGAAGTCTAATCTGACTCTCTACTACTACCTTTAACCAGGCACTTCCACATCTGTAAAACTAAGGGGCTGAACATTAATGATCTTGCTCTGAGTCTAGGACAGTGATGGCGAACCTTTTGAGCTTGGCGTATCAGCATTTTGAAAAACCCTAACTTAACTCTGGTGCTGTGTCACAAATAGAAATTTTTTGATATTTGCAACCATAGTAAATCAAAGGCTTATATTTTTGATATTTATTTTACATATTTAAATGCCATTTAACAAAGAAAAATCAACCCAAAAAATGAGTTCGCGTATCACCTCTAACATGCATGTCATAGGTTCACCATCACTGGTCTAGGACCTTAAAATTTTACAGCTGAAGCCCATGGTAGAAAATGCTGCAGCACTCCACAGAATCCTCCCCTCCCCTAGGGCACTGCTTCTCAAAGGAATGTGCATGCAAATCACCAGGAGATCTGACTGAAATGCAGATTTAGTTTCAGTAGATCTGGAGCAGGCATTTCTAACTAGCTCCCAAGTGATTAAAATCATGCTGGTTTGTTGACCACACTTAAGCCAACAAGGCTCTAGAATTGCCTCAACTCCAAGTACCTTTACATATTTTTAGCATGGCATTTATATCACTTTATTGTGATTATTTCTTGATCCATTTGTTTCTCCATTTGCCATTGAACTCCCTCAGGGCATCACTTGCTGTACCTCTAACACAGGGGTGAGGAACATTTGGCCTGTGGCCCATAAAAGGCCTTCAAAATAATTTGGTCTGTCCCTGCCAAGGCATTGGGGGTGAGTTAATTAAATGTTTAACCAAATATAGCAGGTTAATTGTTAAGTTGATAATTTCATATGGCCCTCGAATGATGTTATAAATTTCCAAATGGCCCTTGGCAGAAAAAAGGTCCCCCACCCCTGCTCTAGCACCTAAGTATGATGCAATTTCAACCAATTCCCAGAGACTGAATTTCATAAAGTAGTGTAGCACATATGCTCTAGTCAAACTCCTTGTCTTTAAATCCTTGACCCAAATTGTACTTTCTTATCTGTACTTTTATGCAAGTTTCCTAGGTGTCTGTCTCAATTTCTTAATCTTTCAAAGATGATAGCAACAATAATAGCTACCTCACAGGGCTTTTGGTAGGACTGAATTATATAATACAAGTAAAATGCTTAGTTCAGTTCCTGGCACTTGATAAGCTCTTAATAATGTTAGTTATTATTATTGTCATTAAAGCTTGGAGCACAGAACAGAGGAGACTGGGGAAACATGACAAATAAATATAACGTGATACCCTGGATTAATTCCTAGAACAGAAAGAGGACATTAATGTCAAAACTGGTAAAATGCAAATAAAAGCTAGATTTCAGTTAATAGTAATAATACCAATGTCAGTTTTTCAGTTGTGACAATATACCGGGTAATATAAGATGTTACCAATGGTGGAAACTAAGTGAGGTGTATAAAGTCATTCTCTGTAGTATTTTTGCAACTTTTCTGTAAATCTAAAACTTCTAAATAAAAATTTATTTAACAAATAATTTGCATTTCCTTCAGACAATGTCACAATACATGTATGCAATCAATAGTTAAAATAATTGGATAATTTAAATTATATATAATGAACAGCACTAAAGGTTTTTAACTTGACCTAAAAAAATGGAGCTTTGAAGGAATTCACATTTCATTTTCTACTTTATTCCTAAATAAAGAAAGCAATCCAGCAAACAAGAAAAGAAGTTCAAGTTTGAATTCATTTACTTCATTCAACAGATTTATTGAGTACATACTGTGCTAGCCACTTAAATTACAGCAAAGAACACAAAATAAACATTGCCCCTGCACTCATGGGCTCTATAGGCTAGGACTGAGGTCAGCTAACTTTACCTGTAAAGGGTCAGAAAATAAATATTTTAGGATTTGCAAGCCATTCTGTTTTTATCACAAACTCAACTCTGCCCTTAGAAAGCAGCCAGACAATACCTAGATGAATGGGTGTGGCAGTGTGCCAATAAAACTTCATTAATGGACATTGGAACTTCGATTTTATATAACTGTCATGGATCATAAAATGATGATTCTTTTGCTTTTCCACCCCAACAAATTAAAAAATGGAAAAACATTATTAGCTCACTACGAAAACAGGAGGGAAGCTGCATTTGGCCTACAAGCCAGAGTTTGCTGACCCTTGGCCTGGAAGGGAAGACATCAAAACAGATCAACTGTTTCAAGATTGAACAGCATTCTCTGCTGGATTCCAAGTTTCTTCTTGATGATACCATTTTATCTGTATGATAAAGTACTTCAACTCTTTTTTCATTTAAACTTTCTATGTCACTCTCTGTGACATGTCTCACCCAAGGTCACAGATTTAGCAGCAAAGCAGGTCTTTAAGAACCTGCCCTCCTGACTCCCGGTCCAGTGCTCTTTCTCCTGTACTAGTCCCTACCTGAGGCAAAGGGTCACTTAACTTCTCAGTCACTGCCTGAACTACCCAAGATGCTGTCCACCTAGCTGTCATAGGACCATGAGCATCCGAGGTCCTCCATCTGACACTTTGCATGATCAGCCCAGCGCTGGATCTGACATCACCTGTCCTGGATTCTCAGACTCCCTCTTTGCATGCCATGCAGAGCACCTGTCAAGCTCTGAGCCCTCTCCCAGACACCCACTTCGAACGTTGCTTCAATCTTCCACTGGGGAGCCCCGCACTGTTTCTTGTAATCACCCCAAACTCAAAGGTCTCTAATGACCCTTCCTGGGACATTCGGTCTGACACTCCCTCTGTGGTGCGCCCGTACACCGCCCTCCGAAGTCCCGCACCGGAACGGTCTGTGTCTCGCAGGCACTTACGCTGAGCAGCAGAAAAGGCCGCGTGTGCTAGGGCAAAGAGGCCAATGCCTACCAGCCCCTTCCACAGTGACAGCGCCATTATTCCAGATGAGCAGCAGCCCGAGGAAAGCAGCGAAGGGCGGCAAAGCAGTTCCCTCTCCCAACGGTGGTTGTCCACGCAGCGCAGAAAAATGACGTCACTGGACCACTGGGCGCGAAGTGTCTCGCAGAGGTGGGAAAACTAAAGAGCCTTCAGAAAGCGGAAACAGAAATGCCGGGAAGGAGGGGAAAGCACGGGAGTGGGGGCGAGGCTGGAGGAGGTCCGCCAGTGAGACGGCCTGCATAGGACCGCCTCTCTGAGAGGGGAGGAGCGGCTGGGAGGAAGGGGGCGTAAAAGGAGAGGCAAAAGTGGACCAATGGGAAAGCTGAGAGGAAGCTGAGCGCTGACAAGGGGCAAGGGGCGGGGCCTATGGAGAGGCGGCTTGTGGGCTATAGAGAGGCCCGGGTGCGGCAGAGGGGCGGGGCCTGGAGGCTGTGGTTAAAGCCTTTCAGTGCTGGGTTTCTATCCCTGGCAGGGGATTTTCAGTTTGTTTGCTTGTTTTGTTTGTTGCTTTTCCCTCAAGCTGTGTCCTTTGTGTGTGTGTTGGCTTTTCCTATGCTTCAGCCTTTTGCAGACTGGCACTATGGGAGGAGGCAAGAGTGTGAAAGCGAGGAGGCCGGTGGGGTGCAAAGGAAAACATCCAGGATATTTGGAGCCCAAGACACAAGGCACCCTCGGGGCAAAGTTAGTCCCCCTTTTCCTTAGCATCAAAAGGTCTTTAAGAATGATTCCCGCGCAAATTGGTAGCACAGCCGGAGTGTTTTGTCATGAAGAGAACGAGTTTACATAAGGGATAAATGAAAGGGGAGGAATATATGGATGCTAATAAGGCAGGCCCATCTTGTCTCTATCTCCCTCTGTCTGTCTCTCTCTCATCAAAATAAAATGCACTCTCCTTTCGCGATTTAATCTTTGTCTTTATTCCCCAAAATGTAGATATTCAATAGTGAGCTGTTTTCACTCTGCTCTTCTTTGGCGAGCTTACCTAATTCATTCCCTCTGCTTCAGCTTTCAGACATATTACTGCGATTTCAAATTGACGTCTCTATCTCAAATGTATCCCCCCAGCTCCAGACCTGCATTTCCGTCTACCTGTTGGTCATTTAACTCTTTCCTCTGGCACTTTGAACTTAATATGGCCAAAACCGAATTCATCTTTTTTACCAAACTGCACCAGTATCCCCTGATTGTTGTAAACTGCATATCACAAGGTAAATGCATAGTGTGGTCAACATTCATTCTCCTCAACCCAGTTTAGCTTGAAAATGCCTATCCTGACCACCTCTTTTAAATTTGCAATCTTCCCATTCCCAATCTCCTCACATACTCTATGATTTACCTATCTATAATAATAAAAAGCATAATATGCTAATTAGACCAGACAGCTGGACAACCTTCTGGACCAGGCCCTGGCTGTGAGGGCCAAGCCCCTTGAACAAATTTTGTGCATTGGGCCTCTAGTTTATTATATTCGTTGTGTTATTATTGTTTACTATATACCTCTGGACTGTAAGTTCCAAGAGGACAAAGATTTCTGTCTGTATCTAGAACATTGCCTGTCAAGTTGTAAGCATTCAAATAAAAGTTTGCTAAATGAATAAATTATAGGAAAGAATCAGGGAGGGATACACCCTTATTTGAAAGGATCTCTGTAGAGAGTCCTTCCATTACTTTGAATTGGGTTAAATAAAAAATCTCTGTGAACTTATACACTCTCTTAAATTTTGATAATCATTTGATTATTAATTAACATTTTCTGATATACTTGAGCTTTTTCAAGATGGGAAAGCTAAAAAATAAAAGAAAGTCTCCAAGAATTATCAGATTTCCTTAACTTGACCTACATATATTTTTGTTCTGGGTCTCATTGTCCAAGCCTTTAATTATGGTCCTTATTTTTCTCTGGGAACTCTCCAATTTCTTCACCTCTAAACCAAGATTTGACACAGTACTTGATCAATATCAAGTACAGTATAATGTATTCCTTACAAGTGCAGTTCTATTTATAAAACTCGCAATCAGGGAGAACCAGGAAGTAATCTGTCTGTACAAAACAGGGAAGTATTTCCTTCTCCACCCAGGAAGGTTACAAGATAGTAAAAATAGTTAACAAAAAAAATTTCTTAAAATTTTGTGTTGGCTTTGATGATGGTCAAATTGAAGTTAGCCTTCTCAGATACCCTATTAAATTGCCTTTTCTAATATTAATTTATCTGAAGCAGAAAATGATTTATAAATTTTCTTAAAGGAGTTGAGATCTTGTTTCTTTCTTTTAAAAGGATGAGATTAATTTTTTTTAAAAAAAGAAAGAGCCAGTAAGGGATTTGATTTTTTGTATAAGCCACTGATATATTATCCTAGTCTTCAGGGAAGTGACATGTGTCCAGGCATTAAATTTTATTTTCTCCATTACCTTCTTAAAATGCATTCCCTACTCTCTTCCTTTGAATCTCTTACCCATGTACTGAGAATAAAAGAAACTAGGCTAGTTTCACATTTTTCCAGAAATAAGTGGTTAACTCATATTCATGGAGTGAGATTTTAATTGTCTTATCTGTGGATTCCAACCTGAAGGGAAGCCAAGGTATTCATTGTTACAGTTACCACAGACCGTATCATTCAAATAAGTACTTTGGATCCACTCATACATTGGTTGAAGTTAATCCCAAAGGTGCAAGGTACATCTAGTGGCAGAACTTTTTACATGGGTTCTTAGAACAAGAATCAAACCTCATGAGAAAGAGCATTTAAATTCCTAGGTGATCCCAGAAGTGCCTTTAGTTTTACCAAAGAAACAGACATTTTCCATATGCACAGTGCATAAGTGGTGTGGATGTTATTAAGGGTGGGGATAACCATCTTTAAAGCGTTTCCTACAGAGATTTATGAAGACTCATCTCCTTTCCCTAGGATAGTTTGTTGAATAGAGAAACCACTGCAATGCTAGAATTGTCGAGTTAATTAACTTTGTTGCATGCCAACTAACTAGACGAGTAACTTCATATACCACTCATCCAAGTCTCCATTTCCCACACATATTCTCCCTCCATTTAGCACACTCTGTCCTTTCCTAAGTGGTTAAAAACTCCACTTTCCTAGAATACATTCCTGACTCTGATCAGTATCTATAAAAGGTTCATATCTATTATGGGTACTAAACATTTTTTCAAGCTATTGCTATTTATTACAACTTCCCTGGGTAACAAATTGTAGAATTTAACTACCTTCTGTATAAACTAGTGTTTTCGATATTTATGTTGAAATTGCATAGTTAATATGTTTTCTTTACAAAAGTGATGTGTGCTCAGTGTAAAAAATTCAAATGACAAAACAATGTATTCCTCTTAAATCATTAAGTTGTGCCTTGGTATTTTAAGTTTTGAATCTTAGTAAATAAAACTGTGATTAATTGATTCATGTCTTTAAGATTTGTTTGCTGGAAGGTCCATACTACTATGGTTAAAAGCATATGCTCTAGAATCAGATTGGATTTGAATCCTGGATTCTCCTTTACTACGTATAAGAGATTGGACAAGTTATTTAACTTCACTGTGCCTCAATTTCCCCATATGTAAAATGGGGATAATAACAGTACTTACCTGATAAAATTGTTGTCAGGATTGAGATGATACATATAAACTGTTTAGAATAATCTCGTATGTAGTGAGCACTCAGTAAATGTTAACCATCATTATTATTGCTGTCACTGCTGTTGACTCTTCCAGCTGTTTTTCCAGACTGAAGAGTTTATTCCTTTCGTCTTTCTTAAAAGATCAGTTCCTTTTTCGCTTTGATTATTTTAATTGCTCTCGTCTGGACCATTTCAATTTACTAATATCTCTTCTAGAGTTTCATTACCACATCTGCACAGAATATCCTAGGTTACTTGTCTGAGGTTAATATGATTATTCATTTTTTAAAAACCCTTGATACCAAAAATGAAACAGAACATCTTATTTGCTTTTTTAGCACATTGGGTTGCTGTGTTTAGGAAATGAACTGAAAACTCCAACATAATTACACTGGGTTCTGATAGTTGTGACCTAGTCTTTGTTCTATTTCTTGAATTCAGGCATTCCCTATATAACTGCCCTTCTCTTTCTACACTCTCTTCTTTGGGAGAGAATTGTTGGAGTAGATCCTGAAAGAGGTAGGAAGGAGGTGATGGAATGCAGAGTACAGACTGAGACATTTTTCTTAAGGGAGTAGGAAACACCTCTTACACTGAGGCTGGAGGCGAGGAAGAAAGGATAGACACTGATGGTATATTTAACTAAGTTGCAGGGTAAGGAAGGTGATAACAATTTTCTTGAGACTCTTGTTTTGTTTTTGTTTTGTTTTTTCAGTTAAAAAGGAGGCAAGGTGTGCATTCCAGGTGACTTGTCTGTATAAGAATGGAAGTCACCCAGATAATGGCAGGGTTGGGGTGGGGGGAGCTGGAGGAAAGGAGGAAGCTGTGAACCATATGTCCAAGTCCTCCATGAATGTGTGGGAGTGAACAGGAAGTCATTAGATGAAGGCAAGAAGAACAGATGTCATTCAAGCTTCAGTGGAGGATGGAGGTGTAATGAGCTTGGAAGAAGTAAGTGGAGCCCTCTGATACAGTGTGTGGGTTCTGTGTATTTGTGTATGTGTATGGGGGGGGGGGCAATGGGGTGGTGAAGAAATGAGCAGCCTCCACTTGAAACAGCTTTAGAGCATGTGATGTCCAGGGTGAAATTCAGGAGAGGGAGCATCCATGCAGCAACTGAGAGTGTTGGGTAGTTTGTTTATAATGGAAGGAATTCTAGAGAGCACACGACAAGCATTGGCAGGAAGGGCAGTAGTGAGAGGAGAAACAGGGAGGTGAGAGTCAGAAGCATAAAGCAGTGTTGGTTTGAGAGGGAAGTATATTCTGGGGGAGCTGAAGGATCTTGGGGATTGGCCCACTTGGTAGGGTTATTGCCATATCAAGATTCTTCCTGGCACTCTGAGGTAAAGAAGTTGCTGGGGAGGGCATACTGTGTTGCTGGGGTCATATCAACAGAGGTAGAGTCTGAGATGTAAAGGCTTGCTGACTGTAGTTAGGCAAGCAATATGTGGCTTTGCTTTTTTCAAGCTCCAAACACTAGGACAATGAAAGATGATTTTGTGCTGAGGCAAGAAAGATTTGAACTGGGTGATTAGGCCTGAAGAAGCAGGTATACTCCATCACTAGTCTTCTTGGTGACCATGATAGGTCTGGGGAAGGGGTAGTGGGAGACTGAGAAGGATTCTCATGCAGGGTACTTGCCTCTACAAAGCAAGCCCTGTGTGAACAGAGTGGTATGGTTAGGCTGCAGTTAGGGTGCAGGGAACAGACATCCATGAAGTTTCTTGGGAAGGCAAAGACAGATCTAAATACTAAGAGGAGATAATCAGCTCACAGTTACTGGACAGTTCTTGACCCAACTTGGAGTTGAGCACTGTTCTAGCGCCTTTTTTTTGAAGTTCAACATCTTTGCAGAACGTAAACAGCTGGTTAGTGGGAGTGAATCTACACCAGGGCAACTTAGTGTTGCCTGAATGTTACTTGTTTTAGGCAAGAGGTTATATTCCATGAGATGAAAATACTAATGGCCTATTTCACAGAACTAGAACAAAATAGTCAAAATATTTATATGGAACCACAAAAGACCCTGAATAGCCACCACAATCTTTAAAAGAAGAACAAAGTGGCCTCGCCAGTTTGGCTCACTGGATAGAGCATCGGCCTGGTGACTGAAGAGTCCCGGGTTCAATTCCGGTTGGGGACATGTGCCTTGGTTGCGGGCACATCCCCGGTGGGGGGTGTGCAGGAGGCAGCTGATTGATGCTTCTTTCTCATCGATGTTTCTAACTCTCTGTCCCTCTCCCTTCCTCTCTGTGAAAAATAAATAAAATATGTTTTTTAAAAAAGAACAAAGTTGGAGGTATCACCCTACCTTGTATACTACAAGGCAATAGTAATCAAAACAGCATGGTACTGGCATAAAAACAGACATATAGATCAATGGAACAGAATAAAGAGCCCAGAAATAAACCCAAGCCTGTATGATCAATTGATACTTTACAAAGGAGGTAAGAACATACAATGGGGTAAAGACAGTCTATTCAATAAATGGTGTTGAGAATATTGGACAGATGAATGCAAAAGCAATGAATCTAAACCACTTTCTTACACCATATACAAGAATAAACTTAAAATGGATGAAAGACTTAACTGTAAGACTCAAAACTGTAAAATTCCTAGAAGAAAACATAGACATAAAATTTTGGACATTTCTCTTAGTAATATTTTTTTCTGATATATCTCCTCAGCCAAGGAAAACAAAAGAAAAAATAAACATATGGGACTACATCAAAGTAAAAATATTCTGCACAGCAAAGGAAACCATCAACAAAAGAAAAAGACAACTCACTGAATGAGAGATAATTTTCTCCAATGATACATCTGATAAGGGGTTGATATGCATAATTTATTATTATTTTAATATATATTTTTTTATTGATCTCAGAGAGAAAGGGAGAGGAAGAGAGAGAGATAGAAACATCAATGATGAGAATCATTGATCGCCTGCCTCCTGCACGCCCCCAGCTGGGGATCTAGCCCGCAACCCGAGTATGTGCTCTTGACCGGAAACAAACCCAGGACCTTTCAGTCCGCAGGCTGACTCTCTATCCACTGAGCAAAACCAGCTAGGGCAATATCCACAATTTTAACTTCTTCTTCTTCTTCTTCTTCTTCTTCTTCTTCTTCTTCTTCTTCTTCTTCTTATTATTATTATTATTATTATTATTATTATTATTATTTTAAATCCTCACCCAAGGATATGTTTTTCATTACTTTTATTTTTAAAATTTATTTTTAAAAAATATATCTTTATTGATTTCAGGGAGGAAGGGAGAGGGAGAGATAGAAACATCAATGATGAGAGAGAATCATGGATCAGCTGCCTCCTGCACGTTCTACACTGGGGATAGAGCCCACAAGCCAGACATGTGCCCTGACTGGGAATCAAACCGTGACCTCCTGGTTCATATGTTTACACTCAACCACTGAGCCACGCTGGCTGGGCCCAATATCCACAATTTTTAAAGAACTCATACAACTCAACACCAAGAAAACAAACAATCCAATTACAAAATGTGCAAAGGACCTGAATAGATACTTCTCCAAAGAGGACCTGCAGATGGCCAAAAGACATGAAAAGATTCTCAATGAAACTAATCAGAGAAATGCAAATTAAAACCACAATAAGATATCACCTCACATCTGTCAAAATGGCTATCATTGATAAATCAACAAACAAGTGTTGGTGAGAATGTGGAGAAAATGAAACCCTTGTGCAGTGTTGGTAGGAATGCAGATTTGTGCAGCCGCTATGGGAAAAAAATATGGAGAATTCCCCAACAATTAAAAATGGAACTGCCTTATGACCCACTGATTCCACTTCTGGGTATATATACTAAGAAACCCAAAACACTAATTTGGAGGAATATATACACCTCTATGTTCATTGCAGCGTTATTTGCAATAGCCAAGCTATGGAAGCAACCTACTGTTCATCAATAGATGACAAAAAATTGGTGGTATGTATATATAGTGAAATAATACTCGGCCATAAAAATAGTGAAATATTTCCATTTAGAACAGCATTGATGGAACTAGAAGGTATTATGCCAAGTGAAATAAGCCAAACAGTGAAAGACAAATATCAGATAATTTCACTTATGTGTGGAATCTGAAGAACAATATAAACAAACAAATAAAACAGAAACAGACTCAAAGATAGAGAACATACTAAGCCAGAAGGAGGGGGGGTGTTGGGGAACTGGATGAAAAAGATGGAGGAATTGAGAAGTACAAGTGGTAGTTATGAAATAATCATGGGGATGTGAAGTAGAGTATAGAAAATATAATCAATAGTAATTTAATATGTGGTGCCAGGTAGCTACTGGAATTATTGTGTGTGGGGGGGGCACTTTGTAAAGTATATGACTGTACACCTGAAAGTAATACAAAATAATATTGAATGTAAACTGTAATTGAATAAATAAAATTAAATTTTAAAAAATAGCAGGAAAAAGGAGCAAGAGGAGATGGAGAGACCAGGCCACACCACAAAAGATTTCTTGGGGGAAGGAAAGGGATTGTTTGGAGCATGGATAAATTTGAGCACAAACCAAATGAATCTTCTTTGTGAGATTGATGAGTTTCTCTACATAGGTTCCCAATGTGAGAGATGAATTATGTCAGGTGTTTATATGAAAAGAAATCGAACTTACATACATGCATAATCCTTGCCTTTGAGTTCATTCTTTTATGGACTACTACAGTGTTGTTTTTCAATGAGGACAGAAGAAGGAGAATCCAATTTAAATTACAGAGATTTAGGCCACTCCCAAGGGGACAACTTCTTGTACTGTTAAGAGACACTGGGGGACTACTGAGCTGGGTTTTGAAAGATCCATTCCCCTGAGAGCTCTAAGAATAGGATCAAAGCAGGCCTAGCCCAATCTGCCACTCCTTGATTACGCTGAGCAGAGGTTTCTTTTCCAGAAGGCAGTGGGCTAGATTCGAAGGCCTTTCATTCCCTGGCAGCGCCTTAGTGTCTGTGTGCTGTGCTGGGGGAGCTGGTGGACAGAGGGCGAAGGGACCCAGCAGAACGAACTGTGAGTGTCGCGGTCCCTTTAAGTGAGGCATGGGCGGCGGCAGCGGTGGCGGCAGGGGCAGTGGTAGAGCGCGCTCAGCCAGCTTCCTCGCGGCCCCGCCCCCTTCCCGTGAGCCCTAGGGGAGTGGTCGGACTTCGGGCGGCGACGGGTGAGGAATGGGGTGGGGGGCGGGGGGAATCATGGCTCCGCGAGGCTGGCTACGTTCCACCCTCCGCTGGAGTATTGGCGGCAACGGCCCCCGGGCCCACAGGCTCTCTCGGCCCCTCTGGTTGCTTCTCGCGCTGGGCGTCTTTGGCTGGGCCAGGGCTTCGGACGGCGCTGGCGGAGCGGTGAGAGCCATGGACGAGGAGATCGTGTCCGAGAAGCAAGCTGAGGAGAGCCACCGGCAGGACAGCGCCAATCTGCTTATCTTCATCTTACTGCTCACCCTCACCATCCTCACGATCTGGCTCTTCAAGCACCGCCGGGCCCGCTTCCTTCACGAAACCGGCCTGGCAATGATTTATGGCAAGTGCCTCACCCCCCACGTCCGCCCCTGAGGCTCCCCCTTCCTCTGCCCGCTGGCATCTTGCTCTCCTCCCCTGGTCCTGCTGGGCCTACGTTGAGTTCTTCTGATGCCTTCCATTTTTTGCCTCTCCCCCTCCCCCAACCCCAGGTTCTCTCCCTCGACCCCTTTTTTCTGCTATGCTCCCTTCTCTGCCTCACCCCATTTCCTCCTCAGCCTCACACCCCATTTTGCCTGCCTCGCGCCGCCCTTTCCTCTGCCTGTCCACATCTTTTTTCCCTCTGACCCCACCCCCTTTTTCTTCTGCAACCCCCTGCCTATGCCTTGCAAGCTGGGGACCTGGGACTGAGGACTGGAAAGGAGTGGGTTCGGTGTCTCAGGTTGGTCTGGGGACTGGGGGAGGGGAAGACATCCTAGCGATCCTTTACTCTGGGGTGTCAGTTTGTTTAGGGTACATTGAAGCTGCAGCAATATCTCTACTGCTTGGAACCTGGTGTTGTTTTGGAGCCAGAGTCCACCTTTACCCGTCACCCAGTTATTGCTATGTCCTGTCCTTTCGTGATGGAAATTGAAGACCTTACTACCTTGTAGCCCAAGTAAAAACCGAAACGCTGAAGAAGCTAAAGAAGGCTTAGGCATTTTGTACAATGTTTGTAAAATCTGATTGCATGTACGTATGGTTTACCCTTTCAATTCAAGCGTACCGAGAAGAGGACGAGGAAGAGTTAAAGATCTTCCAGCAGCGTGTTGTACTATATGATAATAAGGACAGTTCAGCCAAACAGTAATTAGGAACACCACACACATGCAGTATGACTTGCTGGTGGCATAAGGTTATTGACTGATCATTGAGTAAATGGCTTCAGTTCTTGTGTCTTGGTGTGCTTTTTCTTGAGGTTATTTATTTATTTATATTTTTTGGTCCTGAGGGGAAATGGGCAAATCAAACCATGGGCTCAGAGCATTTTGGCCTGTGCTGGGGCCTCATGAGAGGAAAAGATGTATATTGCTGTTTTAAGTTAAGTTGCCTATGAGGGTGTATGTGGCCAAAGAGATTCTGGAGGACAAATGATTCTTTCTGTGCAGTATATGGGTGAATATCATCTTCATTTGAAACAGGCTTAAATTGATGAGCTTGTTGAACTTCATTTCTCAGAAGCCTTGGCACAAAAAGACATTTCCCTATGCATACACCCCCGTACACCCTTTCCCAGTAAATCCAGACTTCTGGAGTGTGTATCTCAAGGGAAGCAAAGAAATATAGTGTGCATCAAGAAAATGTGTGAACTCAGGTCTATTTTTCATTTGTAAGATAATACAATTCTAAGCCTGTGTGCAAAATATCTGCTTCCTAGGATTCTTCATTTTTAGACATCTTAGATGGTTTTCATTTTTTGCATTTTATTTGTAGCACCCCTTAAGCTAAATTGGACAGATAAGCTATGTGCATCTCTATATAATTTCTCTGGAAAACACTGTGTGCTTTATTTACTATCCTGAACAAACATTTGCTAATCAGCCTACTACATTTTAGGCACAGAAAATACAAAGAAATGTAAGATCCCTACCTCCAAGGAACTTACGCTTCTTGGGTAGAAGGTCATATAAAGAAAATAATTGCACCTTTAATTTGGTTAAATGCCAAATGAATGGTATGGTGCTACAATAAGGAATTCACCACAGAAATCTCTTCCAGTAAGAGATAGTGTGACATAGTGGTTAAAGGTGCAAGGCTTTAGACCAGACATCTGTAATTTTTTTTCTGTAAAGGTCCAGATAGTATTGTCAACTTTGTGTTTCACATAGGTCTCTGTGTCTCTTGCATTTTCTTCTTCTCCTTCTTCTTCCTCTTCCTCCTCCTCTTCCACTATCTCCTCCTCTTCCTCCTCCTTCTTCTTCACCTTTAAGAACATTCTTAGCTCTTGGGTTGGTCCTGTAGTTTGCCAGCCCCTGCTTTAGAATCAGACCTGGGTTCCTGTCCCACTGCTCCAATAGTTCTGTGTGATCTTAGGCAAGTCCCTTAAGCTCTTACACTGTCATCTATAAATTGGGAACAACGATAGTAGAATTATTGTGAGGAAGAAATGGTTTTTAACGTAGTACCTGACTCCTAAGTAAGTACTCAATAAATTATAGCTATGATACTATTATTGTTGCTGTTATAATTGCATTTTTTAGGTTAGGCTCAGAACTGTTCTTTTAATTGCTCAGTCTTATAAATTAAGAGGCAAACAATATTTTTAAAATATATTTTTATTGATTTTAGAGAGGAAGAGGGAGGGAGAGATAGAAACATCAATGATGAGAGAGAATCAACGACTGGCTGCCTCCAGCACGCTCCACAGTGGGGATCGAGCCTGCAAACCAGACATATGTCCTGATTGGAAATCAAATCGCAACCTCCTGGCTCATAGGTCAATGCTCAACCACTGAGCCACACTGGCCAGGCAACAGTATTTTTTTTAAAAAATCAAATAGAGACTTAGAATTGCCTTGAATATATTTGCTCTTTGATATAATTATCCTCATCTACTCCTTGGGCTGAAGTAAAAAAGTGGGATTACTAATTGCATTTCCTGATGTTTCTAATTTCTAAGTTAATAAAAAAGAATGGGGCACCTGAGTGTTAGTATTTTGTGAAGGAAAAACAAGGGTATCTCTTGTGGAATATAAAGTGGAAAAGTGGTTGATTTCCCACAAATTGGCATTCTTTTTAAAAAAATATTTTCTTGGTTTCAGAGAGGAAGAGAGAAGGAGAGAGAGAAACATCAATGATAAGAGAGAATTAGTGATTGGCTGCCTCCTGCACGCCCCCTACTGGGGATCAAGCCTGAACCCCGGGCATGTGCCCTGGCCACCCGGAATTGGGATTGAACCCTGACCTGGTTCATAGGTCAACACTCAACCACTGAACCATGCCTGTAGGGCTTGGCATTCTTTAGCTGTCCCATTTTCTTACTATGGGCTGTGGGTATTGTGGAGGAACAACCTCCTGACTAATTTCCAAGTCCAGTTTGAGAATAGATAAGATTGAGCCAAAGTAGTTTCAATGCCATGGAAATTGAGGTTTTCTAATCCTAATTACTGCCTGCCATTTACCTTTTCTTACGACTCCTATACCATCCTGGCTATTATGGTAATATATGATTTTAAGACCTTCCATTTTCAATTTGACTTCCAGATGAAAAGGCTTCTTACTCTGGGAATGTCCAGATCTCTAAAATTCAGTCCACTGATGATTTTATTTCTGTGATGTCTATTTAGCTACCTAAGTCCTGGGGAAATGCTTTTTAAAATAAGCCTCTCCTTTATGTTTTTGAGAAGCAAGATTTAAAAACTTATTAAATTGTCAATGTGGTCAGTTTCTACAATGTCAAAGCATCCAAGTGTTTTGTTCATTGGGCTAGTTTGCTTAAGAAGCTTAAAAGTGACTCGCCAGTAGTAAAAATTGTCAGGGTAGTCAATTAAGTCTGAAAAATGATCACTCACTGCAGTGTGCTTACAGATGGTATAAAAAGCAAGACAACGACAAAATATTTACTTTGCCTGTGCTCAATTAATGTGATTCATTAATAAATATTAAGTGCCTTTGATGTATGAGTTATGGGAAATATAGATGTGAGTCACCCCTGCCCACAAAGCACTTACAACCTAGTGACTTAATAGGTAATGATTATTGAGCAGTACAATGTGTGAGACACTGCTAGGCACTCTATATATAAGTATCACTTCATTTAAAGCTCATAACAGCCCTGTGAGGTTGGTACTATTATCTTCCCCATTTTACAGATGAGGAAATTGGAGCATGGAATGAATATATGACCTGCTTGAAATCAAATAACTTGTAAGTATTGACCCAGGATTCAAGCTCCGTCACTCTGGCTCAAAAGCCTCATTCTCTTAGCCCTTAGCCACATTGCCTTATGTTAAAACAATAAAACTTAACTGTGAAGACAAAAAAAAATTAGTATTATGATCAACTACATTTGGTGAGACAGGTTCACTGAGAAATTATTTACCCTAAGGTTACAGACTAGAACTTGATGGAGCCAGAATTTATACATCTATATGATTACAAACTTATGCTTTTACTCCTATACCATACTTTACTAAATTTCACGAGATGAAATATGTAGGGGGATAATACTGAAATTTGTAGGGATTTTGGAGGTGGATTGTGAGGGAGGGCTTTGAGAGAATGGAGATACTCCATTCTAAATACTAAACCACTGGAGAAGTTAGTATTGATGTGAGAGCGAGATGATTAGAAAATTATATCTTTGAAAAGGGAAAACCCAGATTTCAGTTCTGTCTTTGTTACTTAATGCCAGATAATTTTGGGCAAGTCATTTATCCCCATTTTAGATGAGGAAATAATGAGTGAGGGATTTATAATAGTATCTATTTCATAAGGTTATGAAGATCAACTGATATATGCAGTGACAATTGGGATGGGGTTGGCTCAAGGTCCCAGGTGAAGGGATTTTCTTGGAAAAGAGGTTGATTATTCCTGAGAGGGAAGCTCATGAGAAATTAGCTCATATTGAGATGGAGAGGCTTGGAATTGAGACAGCTTATATCAAATGGCCTCCAGCTTCTCAGAAACAGGCAGTGAGATTGAGGACTTGAGAAGGAAGATAAAGGTTGGAGGATTTGTAGGACACAAACAGATGAATAAAAACATGTAAAACTAACCAAAAGTGAACAAAACAATTGATTTTTTGCCTATCTGGAAATTCATTGAGCTTTTAAGATAGAACCTAAGCATTCTTCAAGACGTAGATAAATACTATATATATATATATATATATATATATATATATATATATATATATATATATATACACACACACACACACACATATACTTTTTAATATGTGGAAATTTTATCAATTTTGATCACACCTAATACCCCAGTGATGCTCCTTGCATATTTTTTACTATCAGAGGCTTATAGTGTGATAACCTAGAAGAATGGGTTGAAATCAATTAGAAAACCAATGGTGGGGCTTTGGGTGATACTGGGTTCTTTAACTGTTAGAGGGTTTCTAGCATTAAGAGGGCCAGAAATATGTAAGAGGAGTGGGACCTCTCTGTTTTGTGAAATATATCTCTTCAGGGTTGTGTTCTTTTTTGCCTGTTAGTGTTCATTTAAAATTTCATGATATCAATAATTTTTGTGCCTCTGCCTGTGTAGGAGGCTAGAGGTTTCTGCCTTGTCCCCTTAACAAAGCACTCTTTTTGTGTAGGTTCTCTTTACTGAGAATTGCTTTAACTCAGGGGTCCTCAAACTTTTTAAACAGGGGGCCAGTTCACTGTCCCTCAGACCATTGGAGGGCCGGACTATAGTTTAAAAAAAAGCTATGAACAAATTCCTATGCACACTGCACATATCTTATTTTGAAGTAAAAAAAACAAAACGGGAACAAATACAATATTTGTATTTGCATGTGGCCCGCAGGCCGTAGTTTGAGGACCCCTACTTTAACTCCATGATTAGGATTTGACCTTTCACAGAACCCAAATTAACTTGATCTTTCAACTTTATTCAAATAAATTTCAATTTTTCAGATGTCTGTTGCTGTAAGAAAATGATCTTGAGTTTTTCCAACCTGAGTAATTATTCTCCTTGCTGATGTTTTAACTGCCAAGGTGTATGTCTCAAATTTGTCCAAGTGCTGAGTCTTCCTCAGGGCACCCAGTGACATTTCAGCATTGGGTACTTTTCCTTACAGAGTCAGGCTTGGGGACTTGGAAAGAATTTATGCTGCTGTTATTAGTGTTTGTAGTACTGTAGCTGTGATTTCTACATATGTATAAAGGGAAAACTTTAACTGAGCCTCTTAAGAGCTCTTGTGAGATAGCAGAGGAAAGAGCTATTACTATATCATATAGACAGAATTGACTGGATCTTTCCTCGCCCAAGTTGTTTATCAAACACAGGTGATACCTATTTGTCACTTTTTAATTTTGTTTTCTGTAGGTGAGATATTTTCAAAGTGTATCGTTATTTTATTTTATCCTCACCCGAGGATATTTTTCCATTGATTTATAGGGAGAGTGGAAGAGAGAAGGAAAGACAGAGAGAAACATCTATGTGAGAGAAACACATTGATTGGTTGCTTCTGACTAGAGCAGTGATGGCGAACCTTTTGAGCTCGGCGTGTCAGCATTTTGAAAAACCCTCTTAACTCTGGTGCCGTGTCACATATAGAAATTTTTTGATATTTGCAACCATAGGAAAACCAAGATTTATATTTTTGATATTTATTTTATATATTTAAATGCCATTTAACAAAGAAAAATCAACCAAAAAATGAGTTCGCGTGTCACCTCTGACACGCGTGTCATAGGTTCGCCATCACTGGACTAGAGCCTAGGCCCAGAAGGAGCCTGCAACCAAGGTACGTGCCCTTGACCGAAATTGAACCTGGAACTCTTTGGTCCTCAGGCCAACGCTGTATCCACTGAGCCAAACCGGCTAGGGCTTGTTCATTTATTTTAAATCTGAACCTTTGTTAAAACTTTTTTTTAAGCCCAGCCAGAGTGGCTCAGTTGGTCGTCCTGTGCACTGAAAGGTTGTTGGTTCGATTCCTGGTCAGGGTGTATACCTGGGTTGCGTGTTCAATTCCCATTCAGGGCACATAGGGAAGGTAGCCGGTCAATCTCTTGCATCGATGTTTCTCTTTCCCCCTCTTCTCTCTAAGTACTATGTCCTTGGGTGAGGATTAAAAAAAAAGTTGATGTCATTGTACTGTTCACCATTTAATCATTGCTTCTCACTTAAAAAAAAAAAACTGAAGGATCCCTCATTCCCAGTCCCTCCCCCTTCCTGACCAACTACTGCTCTTATACCTGCTATTTCTGCCTCATCACTTCCCATGCTGGCTGGCCTCTGCCCCTACTACTACACTGAAACTGCTCTTACCAGGGTCACCTATGACCTTCCTGTTGCCAACCCCAATGGACTCTTTAATGCCTGTCTTTTTTTTTTTTTACTTTGCTGCAGCATTTGCAGTTTCTCACTTCCTTCTCTTTTCTTCCTACTCCTGTGGCTTTCCCTTCTTAGATTCTTTCATCAGCTCCTCCTCCTCTACCAGCATTTTTATGTTAGCTATTAAATCTTGGGTTAAAACCCCAGCCCTATATCCATAGTCCTCTTCCCATTTTATTTGCTCCCCAGGTAATTTCCTCTGCACCTGACTCAATCATCTTATGACTGACAAGTGTGCATCCCCAGCTGAGAGACCAATCCCCCTTCCTTGAGCTCCAGATCCCACATACTCAGCTGTGCATGTGTCACAGGTACATCAAACTCAACATGTCAAATACTGAACTGTGCATTTCTCCTTGTAAATCTGTTACCTGTGTCACTGAATGGCCATGCTATCCACCTGGCTGCTCAGAACAGCTTACCAACTTAGTTGCCAGGTTAGTTTAGGCTGCTTAGTCTTTCATCACCCTTTTTCCTCCCAGTCTGCTTGGTTACCAAATCATTCTGAAATATAATGTCTTATAAAAATCACCCTGTCTCTACTCTCTTATATTAGGCCCTAAACTCTTAGTGCCTGAATGACTTCAGTGGCCTTCTGTCTGACCTTTTTGACTCTCTGTAGTCTAGACCAGTCTTTCTAAAATAGAAATCTGATGTCAAGTCCCTGCTTATAACCCTTCTATGACTTCCTTTTGATTTTGGGATAAAGTCTAAACTCCCTTCTTCAATATGCAATGTCTTTTATGATTCACCTTCTGCTGATCTTTAGCACCTCAACTCTTGTCACTTTATATCCCAGCCATAGTGAACGGCATGTGATTCCCTGAATGGCCTGTATTCTCTCACTCTTCTTGACTGGATATATACTTCTGTTCTGCCTACCTGGAAAACCTTTCTTTTACTTTGTTACCTGCTTTGGTGATGCCTCTGGAAAGACTTTCCTAATGTCCCACTCCCTCTTACTTGGTTAGGTACCTCTTTTCTACACACACACACACACACACACACTAATAAAAGGGTAATATGCAAATTAACCATCACTCCACGACAAAGATGGTAGCACCCATAGCCACAAAGATGGCGGTGCCGGCCAGAGCCACGGAGTCGGCCGGAGCGGTCAGGACGCTTGCCTTCCTTCAGTCAGGACACTTGGCTTCCTTTGTCACCCCAGCGATGAAGGAAGCCAAGCCTCCCACAAGCCCCGGCCGGCCACTGAGGGCCAGCCTCTGGGCGGCGGCCACGGAGCTGGCCGGAGCGGGTGGAAGGTCACTCCAGCCTGGGGTGAAGGCGGGAGGCAGCGGCCAGAGCGAAGGCCTGGGTCCCGGGTGCCTGAGGGAAGCCGGTGCCGGCAGCCAGGGGAAGGAAGGCCTATTCTTGCACGAATCTTTGTGCATCGGGCCTCTGGTATATATATAATTGTTTATTCAGTCTGTTTTATTTTGCTAACTGGACTTAGAGATAATTGGAGGAAAGATCTTGTTTTCATCTCTGAACCCTGAGGGCCTACTTAGGCTAGTACTCCATTCACATATATTAAAAGAATGGCTGGCTGGTTAGAGTGAAATGAGATAAGAAGGTAAAATGTAACTAATAGGGATATACTGTGAATTTTGGAGTTAAAGAAAGTTCTAGAAGTTTAATTTTCAGTTGAGGTATATCTAGGTAATATAATATTATTTGACCATAAAAGGGAATTAAGTTCTGATTCATGCTACAATGTGGATAAACCTTGAAAACATTATGCTAAGTGAAAGAAGTCAGACCAAAGGTCACATATTATAGGATTCTATTTATATGAAATGTTCAGAATAGGCAAATCTATATGTAGAGAAAATAGATTAGTGGTTTCCAGGGGCTGGAAGTTGGGGTAGGGGAAATGGAGAGTGACTGCTAATAGGTATGGAGTTTCTTTTTGGAGCGATGAAAATTTTTTTAAAAATTAGATAGTAGTGATCAACATACAGGCAGTCCTCGGGTTACGTCAGAGATCCGTTCCTACAGCACAACGTAATGTGATTTTTGCCGTAAGTTGGAACCCACCTACGTAAGCACCTACGTCACTCACATAGAGCACATACACAGCAGTAATGAAGTGAAACAGTAAAAAAAAATTAAAAGAAAGATAACAATTCCTGACCTTTACTTGTGGTAAATAAATAATAAAAAACATAAAGCACATATGTACATACGTCAAAATGATGGAACTGTTTTTTTTTATAAATAAATGGAAGATGGCAACGTAACCACGAAATGACGTACGTGAGTCCGATGTAACCCAAGGACTGTCTGTACAACTTTGTGAATATACTAAAAGCCACCAAAGTTAAAAGGGTAAACTTTATGGTTTATGAATTATAGCTCAATAAAGCTGCTATTAAACAACCAAGGGCCCAGTGCATGAATTCGTGCACCTGTTATTAAACAACTGTGGGCCACAAGGTTGTGGTGGGTACAGGGGCGAGTCTTGGCCCATCCTCTGTGCCCCCACCTGGCCTCTCCCACCATGGTCCCTGGTCCCCTGTCTGCCAGCAGCTCCACTCCCGCCTATGTTCCCACACGCTGACGGTGCCAACCCCATTCACATCCACTGACCGTGCGGATTGGGGCCAGCACCATCAGCCGGTGCAAGCAGCAGCTGCTGCCCCAATTGCCCCTCAGGAGCAGGGGGAGGTGGAGAAGCCCTTAGGGGCGATCGGGGCCAGCAGCCGCCATTCGCACCCACTGATGGCAGCAAGTGCAAGCTACGGCTCTGGCTGTGGGTGTGAGCGGGGATGGGGCCTGTGCCGGCAGTGAGTGTGAGTGGTGGCTCCAATGCTGGCAGTGGGTGCGAGCGGGGCCAGCACCGGCAGCAGGTGCGAGTGCCAGGTGGGACCCTGGCATGCAGGAACAAAGAATTTTCAGTAACCACCAGAGACTCGCCCCGATGACAGTGACCAGCACCCCGCCTTGTTCTGGTTCCCCCGCTCACTTCCTCCACCATCCCGCCACAGCCAACGCCAGCCATGTTCCGTGCGTGCCCCCTGGTGATCAGTGCATGTCATATTGACCAGTTGTTCGGTTCAGTTGTTCTGCCGTTCAGTCTATTTGCATATTAGCCTTTAATTATATGGGATTTGGTCAATATAACTTTATAGTACCTAGAACATTGTACATATTTAAATATCAATATGATGAACCAGGTAAAATTCTAGCAATATGTTAATATCATAGTGCCAGATTCAGGACTTCTATTCCATGTTTTGATTTTGAAGTATGTATTTTTTAAATATATTTTATTGATTTTTTACAGATAGGAAGGGAGAGGTATAGAGAGTTAGAAACATTGATGAGAGAGAAATATCAATTGAGCTGCCTCCTGCACACTCCCTACTGGAGATGTGCCCACAACCAAGGTATAGGCCCTTGACCGGAATCGAACCTGGGACCCTTCAGTCCGCAGGCCGACGCTCTATCCACTGAGCCAAACCAATTAGAGCTGAAGTATGTATTTTAAAATTAAAATCTAACCTTTTAATAGTAGGGGAACTCAATGAATCTACAAATATTATTGACTTTCTAATTCGTTAAATGTGTATTATTTGGCCAGCCACGTGCTTTAGGAGTAACTTGAGATATGTGTGTGTTTAGCAGTCCTGTGAATCGATGGATGGAGGTGGTAAACACATTTCTAACATGATTGCACTGTCAGGTTGAGATACTTTGGAGCGTATTCTGTGTACAGATGGTTTGAAGCTATTTTCTCATTTTGTTACCTGCCTAATCACTTCTTCATATCTTGATCTAGAAATGCAATGATATGTGTTGTTACCCTAGGGAATGTTTTTGCCTTCTGTCTCACTGGATTGCATGAATTTTGGACTCTTAGCTTTTTGAATTTAGTAATACTTTAAAATGTAATTGCATTCTGTCTAAAAATTGGTTCTGAACCGCATGGGACTATCATAAAATATTTTCTGTTTTCAATTTAAAGATGTGTGTAGGGTATAAAAGAAGTCATCTCTGTCTGAAAGAAGAGCTAATATTGTTGTGGGTTTTTTGTTTTTTTTTTGTTTTTAATTTCCAGGTCTTCTTGTGGGCCTTGTGCTTCGATATGGAATTCATGTTCCAAGTGATATAAATAACGTGACCCTGAGCTGTGAAGTGCAGTCAAGCCCAACTACCTTATTGGTAAATGTTAGTGGAAAATTTTATGAGTATACGCTGAAAGGAGAAATTAGTCCACATGAACTCAATAACATTCAAGATAATGACATGCTTAGAAAGGTAAGTTCTTAATTAAAAGGAAATTTTGATTTTTTTAAAAAGTGGATAATTAGGAGCAAAGTGATTCAGGAGAAAAATAATGAAATTTTAAATGATATTTAAAATAATTAGCCTCTTAAAATGGAGTAAAATCTCAAGGAATGTAATGTAATGCAGAGTAATGAACATGTCTGTACATTTCATTTTATGATTGAGGTTAAGTACTATAAACCTTTTTTTTCACTCTGATGTTTGCAATTGTAATAAATGGTAACCAGTATTGAGCTAAGCAGAATTTATAAATGTTTCTTTCAATTTGAAGATAGTCCTTAGAGTTTATAGTACTCCAGCACATTGAGTTGATAACACATAAAATATTCTATTAATATCTCTTTGAATTCTTTCTTGCCTTGATGGTATTCTGTACTGAGGACAATTTAATCTTTCTTTGATTCATAATCTGGCACAACTTCAGAGGCTTCAGTCTGAGTGTCAGTTATTGTACCAGGCTGTACATAGAGCCTTATGTAGGAGGTTGGGTTGCAGTCTCACTGGCTCCCAGACATTCTTCAAGCTGCTTTCTCCTGTTAACCTCATAGTTTCTATTCCTGAAGCTTCTCAGGGTCTCTTTGTTTCCACCCACTCTTGACCATTTGCCTCCATTTCTATCTTCTACATTGGCAGGACTTGGCTTTTATAACTACTTGATTGTGTTCCTGACCATCTTGAATGCTTTTTAAAATTTCATATGAACTTCAAGCTTATTTTGCAGCAGGAGTTCTTTCTACCTATGGAAAATTCCAGTTCCTTAAAAGTTCTAGTAAACGAACTTGTAGCATGGGTATGTGTGTAGATGCTTTGTGTTCATATCAAATCCTACTAGAGCCTTATGAACAGAAGGGGGCATCTGTATTATTCTAGGGAATAAGTATTAAAAGAAATGGACTGTCAGGATTAGAAATGAGTTGTGCAGAAACTTTTTTACCACAATATTATGTTATATACCTTTAGAGATATTACCTAGGCATAAAGAAGTTGGTTTCCTCTTGCCAAACATAATGCTGTACCCCCATATTTCATGTTACTAGTTTTGGGTCTCATTTAAAACAAATATACTTCCTCCTATTTTCTCATGCTTTCTCCTATTTAAAGGTTTTTAATATAGTATTTCAACACATTTTTACAGATCTGACTTAACTGGTTATTCCAAATCTATGTCCTTGTCATTTGGTTGAGAAATGAAACAACATATATCCTATATGAAATATTTTTGGTTACCACACTAAAATTCTTGCCTTTCACCAGTTTAACATTTCTTTTTTTTCCTTTTGATAGTGTGATAATATAATATGAAGTGCTATAAGGGAATTCTGCTAAAAGAACTCTTTATTTTAACAGGTTACTTTTGACCCGGAAGTATTTTTCAACATATTACTTCCTCCTATCATATTTTATGCAGGATATAGTCTGAAAAGAGTAAGTGCTTTTGTATTTCATATACTTTGAACAATGTTAAACTCCATGGGTTTTATCATCTTTGACTCTTCAGAAACAGACAACTCTTCCCAACATTCCCTACCTCTCTTCTTCTTCTCCTTTATAAATGCTGAAATTTATGCCTGTACAAATATTAGTTCTCTTATTTCCTTTAATGAAAATGCATTTAATATTAGCACATTAGAATAGAAAACCTTTTTTGGTAAGTATTCTAACACAGTGTAATCTTTTCTTTTGTCAGAGACATTTCTTTCGAAACCTTGGGTCTATTCTAGCATATGCTTTTCTTGGAACAGCAATTTCTTGTTTCGTAATTGGGTAAGTACTTGCAGCTTAAAACATGTTTTAGCTTGCAAATTATAATTTTAAAATAATGCATATTTGGTTTATGCAATATTGTATTTCTGAATGAGTCTAAGGACTTTTTCAGTAAAATGTGTTCACATAGAGAAATCATTTGAATTTTCCTTAAGGCCAGGGAATTACCCTATTTAAATGACATTAATTAAATTTGGGATTAGCTACAAAGTACTACAGTGGACCCATCTTCTTATTACTATATACTAACTTCATTAACAGTTGATTTTTTTTTCTAAAGTAGAAATATGTTTATTGAACAGGTCAATAATGTATGGCTGTGTAGCACTGATGAAAGTAACTGGACAACTTGCGGGAGATTTTTACTTTACAGATTGCCTGCTGTTTGGTGCCATTGTATCAGCAACTGATCCAGGTATGTATTACATGAGAGGAGATTAAGTACTTAAGGAACAGTGTTTTGCTGGCAAACATTTGTGGGCAATTCTTCCTTTGAGGTGCAGAATTCATGATTAGGTACTTCCCATAGTACTGTACTTTCCAGTTATGGAGGGGAAAAACAAAATTCATGGTTCCTTTTGGCTTAAAAACACATTTTTTTCATTTACTTTATTACATTTGTCTGTTACTGGTCCACACAATCTGATATGCTGTTTGGAAACAGACTATAAGGTATTTTTTTCAGAATTCTAGGTTGGTCTCTATTCCTAGTGATTAGGTATGGGAGATGAACTAGATTAATAAAAATGGGTAATAATTATATACTTCCTTTCAAGCTTCTAGAAAAGCAGTTCCCTAAAAATCTTCTATTTACATTCAGCTATTGCATGTAAGAGTAAGAAAAGAAGTTTTTACACGATTGTATGAAGACAATTGTGCTAAAAAAGAATTGTTTTTATAAAATTGGCTTTATGATTATAAAATTGTCTTGATATTAGCACAGCTGAAGAGTGACTTTAATTGTACTGCGTTAGGTTATAGTTTTCCGAATATAGTATTGGTGGGCTTAACAGCTACAAATTAGGCAGTTAAAGAATATGTAGGCTGAAGAGGTAGGGATAGAAACATAGGTTGCAGTATTTTTGATATGTTTTTATTGATTTGAGAGAGAGGGAGAGGGAGAGAGACTGATGAGAGCGAACCATCAGTTGGCTGCCTCCTGCACTCTCCCTACTGGGGATAGAACCTGAAACCAGGCATGTGCCCTGACTGGCAATCTGGGAGGATGCAACCAACTGAGTCATACGGGCCAGGGCTAGGTTGCAGTTTTTGAACTGAGGAAGCAAGTTTTCTTATACTAGACTTTAGAAGCTCGGTAGAGGTTTGTTCTGTTATACCTTTTGATCCTGAACGTTAATCACTTTCTTCTATTGTCATCCAGCACAATTACAGGTAGGATCCTGAGGTTATCTCTGAATTCTGTGTTAACCTTGATGACGATGGGAAATAAGGAAATGTTTTACATTCTATAAGAGATTATTTTAAAAGATAAGGCATTTTAGAGATATATTTATGTAGCTTAGCATTTTTAAAACTGAAAATCAAATTGCTTCCTTAAAGACCATCAAGACTGCCCCCTCATTACAGTATTTGAAACTGCTTCCATTATCAATGTGAAGATAGCATGGTTTTTGCAAGGAGCCAGTGTTCTCTGTTTTCTGTGTCATCACTAGAAGCAAGGTCCTCCACTTTTTAAAGCCTATGAGGAATTTAAGTCAATAGAACTGGCTACATTGCTTCAACCTTATGGTTTTGTTCTGAATGGCCCAAGCAAAAATCTTTTCCTTATATAAAATTGGGCAGTTATAGTTAGTCTGAATTATAAAGGCATATACACCTGTTTGGGTTTATTTAGTGAGTGAGCTGTATGTGACTCAGTAGTTATAACACAACTTCAGTCTCATCAGAGTTTCTAAGAATTCTCATATAAAAGAAGTGTTTTTTTTTTCCTTCTCAAGCTATAATAGCATGATAGTTGGCTTCTTATTAAGTTAAATAAAGCAACTATAATTCTGGTCAAAAAGCAAACTTGTCCTGCCAGTGTGGCTCAGTGGTTGAGTGTCGATCTATGTACCAGAAGGTTGCTGGTTCAATTCCTGGTCAGGGCACATACCCAGGTTGCCGGATCGATCCCCAGCAGGGGGCATGCAGGAGGCAGCCGATTGATGTTGATGTTTCTCTCTCATCGATGTTTCTATACCGCCCTTTCCTTTCCCCTCTCTCTAAAAATCAATAAAAGCATATGTTTTTTAAAAAGCAAGCTTGTGTTTTCATTTCCTACTATCTTTGCTGAATCAGTGTGCTTGAAATTTGCAAGTCAAATAGAAGTGAGTTGTAAGGCTCCAAGGAAGAAATGAAGTTTGTAGCAGAAATGCTTTTCATAATATTCTTCTTCAAAGATTAATGATCACCTAGTCGGTAAGAAATTTTGAATACATTCCTTATGGAAAATAAATGTACAGGACAAGAATATTAGCATTCACACGAAGAATGTAGTCCAACTCAGTCTTCCAAGGTTATTTTCAGCTGTTTGTAAGAGAGAGAAAGGAGATTGTGCAAGTATACATTTAGGGAAAAGAAAAATATTGACATAAAACTACTGAATCTTTAATATGGTAAGAGAATGTTTATTCAAGTTGAATTCTAAGACAAAGAAATGAATTTCTAAATAACAATTATAATCATCTACGGAGGGGAATATGTCATATTTATGATGTCTAAATATTACTCTGACTCTTTCTACTTGCTAGTGACTGTTCTTGCCATATTCCACGAGCTTCAAGTTGATGTTGAACTTTATGCACTTCTTTTTGGTGAAAGTGTTCTCAATGATGCTGTTGCCATAGTGCTATCTTCGTAAGTGTTTGTTTCTTATTATATTCCATATATTGAATGTTAGGGTACTAGGAACCAAAAGTCACTTATTGAATGAAGTGCATTATGAATGGAAACGTTTGAAAAACTGAGGCATTATTTCCCTTTTGAAAAAATGCATACTTATAGATAACATGGAAAATGCAGGGATAAAAAAGAAAGAAGAAAATATGTACTCTTAACACCTAAAGACAGTTATTGTAAACCAGAGGTCCAGTGCATGAAATATGTGCACAGGGGGTGGGGGGGGTCCCTCAGCCCGGCCTGTGCCCTCTCGCAGTCCAGGTCCCCTCGCTCCTTACCGCCTGCCTGCTCGCTGCTTCTTTCCACTCGGCTCGCTGCTCCTTAGCGCTGCCGTGGAAGCGGGAGAGGTTCCCGCCACCACTGCTGTGCTCACCAGCCATGAACCTGGCTTCTGGCTGAGCGGCGCTCCCCCTGTGGGAGTGCACTGACCACAAAGGGGCAGCTCCTGCATTGAGCGTCTGCCCCTGGTGGTCATTGCACATCATAGCGACCAGTCATTTTGGTTGTTCTGCTGTAACAGTTGCTTAGGCTTTTATTATGTAGATATTCTAGGACATTTCTTGTTTATTCTTTTTCCTATGCATGATATTTTTACATAGTTGTGATTATATATGTGTATACACACACACACACACACATATATATATATCTATATAATTTTATATTCTGTTTTATTGTAACATGAAATTTTTAGTTTTTGAATTAAAGTAAATTTTTGAGATAGATAATGTATTCACATGATTTAAAAATAAAAACTATGTAGAAAGGTAAATATTGAAATTTTTTTACTCCTGTCCTCATCCACCTGTCCCCCTAGCCCCTTCTAGGTTACCATTTTTATCAATTACCTGTGTATCCTAGTATTTATTTATTCAAATGCAAGCACACATATGAATGAATATTCTTATTTGCCTCTTATTTCTTATTTTAAAAGTAGCATGCTATATATGTCCAAACCTAGCTTTCTCTTACATAATTGTATTCTAGGAATCTTTCCATATCAAAATAGTTTTCTCATTCTTTGTTTTGAGCATATAGTGTTCTATGTACTGTACTATGAATTAAACTATAGTTTATTTTATCAGTCTCCTAATGTTGGAAACATAAAGTGTTTTCAGTTCTATGCTATCCAAATAATGATGCAGTGATTAAACTTGAACTTACCTGTTTTATATATGCATAGGTATATTAGTTAGATAAATTTCCAGAAGTAAGATTAGTGGGTTAAGGGGTAAATACATTTGAAATTTTGTTAGACAATGCTAAATTGCCCACCAAAGGGATTATGCCATTTTGCACTTTAAGTGCTAAATTATAGGAGTGCCTGTGTCCTTGTAACTTCACCAGCAGATATTTGTAAGACTTTTGTATTTTTGCTAATTTGATTATTGAGAAATTTCTCATTGTGGTTTTTAAAAAAATTTCTCTTATTTAATACAATCATTTCAGAAACACGTTTTAAATTTTTGAAGTGTTAAATAATACTCCTTTTTAAAGACAATTATTGAAATGAGCAATATTTGAATATAATTATAGAAATTACTACACATATTATTAGAAGGTGTTTGTAGGTGAAAGAAGGGGTCTCAACCTCTGAGGAATTCAAACCTGCCAACCCACTCCTACTAAGCAAATATCTAATCTTTTAGACATTTGCCTTTACCCTATACCAGAACTTTCTATGAGAGGAAAGTAAAAGCCCACATTTTCTCTTTATTTTTCTCCTTAATTTACACTTTATTAACTATAAAAGAGTAACCAGTAACTGACACTTTATTAACTATAAAAGAGTAACCAGTAACTGGTTTGCATAGCTTGAGTGGCCCCAATGCCTTACTGCAAAGTGGAAAATTATCCTTTCTGAAAGGTAACACTGATCCCTTAAATATTGTGTGTAAAGATATGCAAAAGATCCAATTCTTTTTGGTGAATGTGATTTATGTAAATTCCACCCCCTCTGACATATTCATTGCCAGACATTTTGCAGCTGTCTATAGCTAATGTAAATTTAAGAAATAAAGCCTAAAGGCTAGAACTAATGTTGATACAGAACATATGTACCTTCAATGACAATAGATGCAAAGTAAAAGTTTTATATTATTTGAAGGGAGGAAGAAATGAATAGTGTGGCTGTAACTTAGGTGCTATAAAGATTAATGAAGCTACAAAGATTGTTGAAGCTTTCAGTACATAGGAGCATTTAAGATCACTAGATGAAAAGAATAAGGTACAGGCAGTTACCTTTAGCATGGATTCCTCATCTTAGATAATTATTCTGCTACTTAATCATCTTACTAATAAGTATTCCTTCTTCATTGTCTGTTGGATGAAGAGTCAGAAAAATCTCTGTTCTGGTCCTGTCTTAAACTGATGTGCCCTGTACCTTACTTTTCTCATTAGTAAAGTAACTTATTTCTTGCAAATTTGAGAATGAACAGTTGAATAGTATTAAGGGAGAAAATAACTGACAAAGGGCCACAATCCTCCTTCTATTATAGCCTTTCTCAAACAGGGTTCTGTGAGGGAATATAAGCCTTATAGAGAATGATTCGAGTGATTTATTTTCTCAGTTCTCTTTTAAAGATGGTACATAGCTAGTACTATTCTAGATTCATAGAAGATAAGTTAACTCATTACATGGTCTGGTGGAACGCTGGTGGAGAAGGACTGTATATCTAGAGAATATCATATCAAGGCATTGTTAGCAGTGTAGGTGTCTTAATGGAGCTGAGCAAATGAGTTTCTGCCCAAAACCCGAAGGGAAACCAGTTGTGTTGCTGGCTGGGAGAAGTAACTAGCTGGAGTGCTCAGTAATATGTCTATTATCATCTTTTATTCGCCCTTTAAAGTATGTTAGATAGAAATAGTCTACTTTATGTTGGATACTGCTAAATATCCTACACAGGACAGCACCCACCATCCAATAAATAATTATCTGGCCCCAAATATCAATAATGCTGGATTGAGAAATCCTGGTGTTGTAAAATTAGAGCACTCATACATTGGTGTTAACATTGAAATTGATATCACCTACTCTTTTGTGTTTTAGATTTTGTCATTATTTATGATCATAAAATTAATACATTTGTAACACAAATTCAAATAATTTGACAAGGTAGGAAATTCCTGAAATTCTAGCTCTCAGAAATAACCATTATTAAGGTTTCACCTAGACTTTTTCCATTAGGATATTAACGTACATATAAATATATTAATCATTTTAAACAAAAAAAGATATAGTACTATACATACTTTCTGTAACTAACTTTTTTCACTTGGACATTGTATTATATTAATACCTCTATTATTCCATCATAAGGATATACTACAAATTTATCTCTCCAATCCCCTGTGGATTAATATTTGGCATTTTTGTAATATTGTATTATTGTGGATAGTACTCCAGCAAACATATATATGTATAAATCTCTGTTAATCCTTGAAACTATTTCTGTATGTTATATTTTAGATGTAGATTTTCTAGGCCAATGGATATGATCACTAAAATATTAAGAGATATAGTCATATTTCCCTCCAAAAATGTAATACAGATCTATTTGAAAGCAGTTATTCAACATATAAACAGAGGCATAGGTATAGTAATACCTTATTTCTAGGAATGAAGCATGAGGAAATAGTCCAATTTTTTTAAAAAGCACAAATATGTTTTTTTCACACTGTTATTAGTAGTAGCAAAAAGATTAGAAGCAAATTTTAAATATGTAATAGTGGGAAAATGCTTTAAAAATTTATGTTATTCCCATTTGGACCAATTTGAAGTCTTAAAAGCCAAGGTTAGAGATACTATAATAATTCTTATGTCATTGTCAGTTAAAGAAGCAGAATTCATGACCATATGTTCACTATGATTATAACTAAACATGAAATAGCATGCATGTTACAAAAAGGGAAAAGAAATACAGATGGAAAATGATAGATCTGTCAGTGTAGTGGAGTGATTCCCCCTCCCCAATTGTACATTATATTACTTTCAGAATGTTTTTAGAAAGTATTCATAAAAATGTCACTGCCTCAAAATAAAATGTTGATTGATGTAGAAAAGATGAGTTAGGGTTTCAATCCAGAGGCCAACATTTGACTGAAAAAGAAGAAAATAAACCTCTCATTTGTTCTCAGCCCATCATGCTTTTCATGTGTTCTCATACATTTTAGTGATTGAAGCATAAAATAATGATTAATGTGAATCTTGAATATACATGAACTAATCCAGGGAAGGCAGTCTCAGGAGGCATGGCATTAGATAGTTCTAGACAGCATTTTGAAAACTGTCATCAGGGAGAAAAAAAAGGTTGTTGTAGCAATATCCTTTATTTTCTCCAGCTAGCTGCTATATTTTCATGTTATAATGTGGTCACATCTCATTTATGGTGATGGGGTCCTTTATGGGTAGGTAAGAAAGCATGACATTAAAGGCCATTTTGTATTTATTGAAACAATATCAAATCTACTGGTCCCAAAGTGATCTGGTCACTTTGAACATTTAAATGCAGATGTTTAATTTTTTTCATTTGAGATTGAGTCTCAGAAATTTCTTGGTAACATTACCAGAAATTGATGTTAGTGCTATACTTCAATAAAATAGGTAAAATTAGGAAACTTTAGTTTGTTTTTTTAACCTAACTGGGGAGCTATAGAAAGAACTTGGTGTACATGGTACAGCCAGCTTATTTTGTAGCTTTGAATCAGAAGAAAACATTGCTATAACTACAGGGAGAATTCGTTATATTCTTAGGAATGTGGGTTTTTTCCTCCTTTTCTTTAAATGATTTGTATGATGTCTTTGGGTCTGGACTTTTTATAAAAATACTGGTTCGTTAATTTACTGGTATGAGAACTGATTTAGTAATGGTGGACACTCTTGCCAAAGACCTGCTGGCAACACTGATTTTCTTTTTTTCTTTTTTTTTTTTATTAAATCTTTATTGTTCAGATTATTACATTTGTTCCTCTTTTTTCCCCCCATAACTCCCCTCCACCCAGTTCCCACCCCACCTTCCTCCCTCACTCCCCACCCACTGTCCTCATCCATAGGTGCACGATTTTTGTCCAGTCTCTTCCCGCATCCCCCCCCTCCCCTTTCCCCCACAAGAATAGTCAGTCCACTTCCTTTCTATGCCCCTGATTCTATTATAATCACCAGTTCATTCTGTTCATCAGATTATTCACTTGATTTTCAGATTCACTTGTTGATAGATGTGTATTTGTTGTTCAAAATTTGTATCTTTACCTTTTTCTTCTTCTTCCTCTTCTTAAAGGATACCTTTCAGCATTTCATATAATACTGGTTTGATGGTGATGAACTCCTTTAGCTTTTTCTTATCTGTGAAGCTCTTTATCTGGCCTCCAATTCTGAATGATAGCTTTGCTGGATAAAGTAATCTTGGTTGTAGGTTCTTGGCATTCATCACTTTGAATATTTCTTGCCACTCCCTTCTGGCCTGCAAAGTTTCTGTTGAGAAATCAGCTGACATTCGTATGGGTACTCCCTTGTAGGTAACTGAGTTTCTTTCTCTTGCTGCTTTTATGATTCTCTCTTTGTCTTTTGCTCGTGGCATTTTACTTATGATGTGTCTTGGTGTGGTCCTCTTTGGATTCCTTTTGTTTGGGGTTCTCTGCGCTTCCTGGACTTGTAAGTCTATTTCTTTCACCAGGTAGGGGAAGTTTTCTGTCATTATATCTTCAAATAGGTTTTCAATATCTTGCTCTCTCTCTTTCTCTGGCACCCCTATAATTCGGATGTTGGTGCGCTTGAAGCTGTTCCAGAGGCTCCTTACGCTATCTTCGTATTTTTGGATTTTTTTTTTCATTTTGCTTTTCCGGTTGGGTGTTTTTTGCTTCTTCATATTTCAAATCGTTGACTTGATTCTTGCAGTCCTCTAGTCTGCTGTTGGGAGTCTGTATAATATTCTTTATTTCAGTCAGTGTATGCTTAATTTCTAGTCGGTTCTTTATCACAACATTGAGGGTCTCATTAGATTTCTTGTAGATCTCATTAAGTTTATCAACAGTTTCTAGAAAACTATTGCAAGACCTTAAAAGTGTGGTTTTGAACTCTATATCCAGTAGTTTGCTTTCCTCCATTTCTGTCATTTGTGTCTTTTTCTTTGTCTCCGCATTTTTTATGCTTCCCTGTGTTCATAAAGTGGTTTTCTGTGCTAAGTGTCCTCTAGGGCCCAGTGGTTCAGCCTCCCCAATTACCTGAGGAGGACACTCTTGGTGCACCCCCTTGTGGGCTTTGTGCACAGTCTTGTTGTAGTTAAGCCTTGATTGTTGTAGTTATCACTGGGAGGAATTGGCCTCCAGGCCAATTGGCTGTGAGAATCAGCTGTGTCTGCAGTGGGAGAACTTCTGTGCTGGAGACACCCCTCTGGGGCAAGACTTGCTTCAATGGGGCTTTGGTGCTCACTGAGTCTGCCCCCTGAGTGTGTCCTTTATGTTTCCACGGAGCTGCAAACTGGATGGTCCCACTCTGACCTCTGGGTGGCTCCTGGCTCCTGGATCTCTAGGGAGGTGCTAATCTAGCCTTTGCCTGAGGCTATCCAGCAAAAGCCTCCCTGCAGGGCTTGGGCAGGGCAGGTCCCACGGGATCAACAGGTCAGGGCTAGCAGTTATGGCTGCTCTCAGTCTTGCCCTCAGAGGCTTTGCTTCTCAATGTCCCGGTAATCGCTGCAAGCCCCTTGGAGAGAAAGCTGCCCTCGAGTTCCGACCGATGACAGACAGTCCCGCTTCTCCCGTATGAGTCTGGGTCCCTAGAGACTCGCCTGGAACTGGAGCTCAGAGCCTGAGACTCCCTCCCGATTGAAAACGACAACCGCGCCCTCATCCGCCATCCCACTCCGCATGCACCTCTGCACCTTAGTATTTTACTTCCACATTGCGCCTCCTCTGAGTCTCAGTGTGCTTTTCTCTTTCCTTCTAGTTGTAGAATTTCCACTCAGCCAGCCTTCGTGTGGTTCTGGGTGATGTCCATTCAGTCTTTTAGTTGTATTTTTGAAGTGGTTGTGTGAGGCAGCAATCTCCAGTGTTTACCTATGCTGCCATCTTGGTTTCTCCCAACATTGATTTTCTTAGCTATTTCTATTTCCTGGGGTGACTGTTTTAAAAGAGGCATTTTAGACCAGACTTGGACTGTGAGTTCAAGATGGAGGGTGTCTCCTGTAATTGCCTATCTTACCTCTTACAGAGTGACTTTCTTTAAGAAGTTTGAGGTGGATGGTCCAGCTGGGTATGCTAAAAGTACTGTTGAGTGGTTTCTAATTTCTTGGAAGGCCTTTTAAGCCATTTTTCCTGTAAAAGTCCATTTCAGTGAGTGAATATATGTTAGGCATTGGGCCAATTCTGGTATTCTAAAAGTTGAAAAGATACTTCAGTCGTCTTTTTTTGTTTGTTTTCCCCCATAGGAATAACAAAATGTGACTGGATTGAGTATTATTTCTCTGCTGGAAATAAGTGTACTTTTTCATTGGTTTGTTCACATTAGTATGTTAGGGCTTTCAGGCACTCAGTATTGATAAGTCTTAAACAGTCACAAAAGGATAGTACTGCACAATATCCGGAGGCTGGAGGAAAAGGCTCAGTACAATTTTCATATAGAGGACCTTAAAATGTTCTACTGCCTAAAACTGTCATTTATGTAAAAGCTGAGTTTTCTTCTTAGCTTGAGCCACTACACAGTGTTTTGTTAACCTTTTGACCTTACTTTGGCAATTTGAATCCAAAGTACAGCACTAACATCACTCTGGTGCCTTTTGATTTCCCCCTTTGATTTTATCTTTTAAGTTTTACACTAGATAGTGTTTTTATTTATTTATTCATGTAATTATTTTTAGGTAATGTTTCTAAAATAAAAGTTGCTTCTAGAAGTAAGAACAATCTCTCCTTTGTAGCTCAATAGTGGCATACCAGCCAGCTGGAGACAACAGCCACACCTTTGATGTCACAGCCATGTTCAAATCGATTGGGATTTTCCTTGGGATCTTCAGTGGATCTTTTGCGATGGGTGCTGCTACTGGAGTGGTGACAGCTTTAATATCCTTTTATAATATTTATCCTTTCTTATTAACCCAACAATGTAATTGAATGCTGTGTTCTATGGTCTCTCCTAGTTCCATAATTGGCACTGTGTTATAATTATTAACCTTATAACTAAGTACTTGGTTTGAAAACATTAGGTATTCATCTTTACCAATAAAGAAAATAATATAATTATTTTATGTAGGATAACATGCCCTCAAACTTTCACTACAAAGGTTTAATTAGACATAGTCACCCTTTGGGGTGAATTTTAAGGTTGTAGACTAAATTGATATAAAGGCAGATATATTTCAAAGAGACTCTGAGTGTTCTGTGTTGCTGTTCAGTGGGCCAAGCCAGCTCAACCAAGGGTTTGAAAGCCTGAGTGAGGATGGTGAAGGATGAAGAAATGACAGAGAGAATAAGCTGGGTCTAGGTGGATCTTCTTGTGCCTGGCTGAGGGCACAGAGAGAGATCCAGAGGCAAGCTGAGCCTTTATTTTATAGCCAGAGGTAAGCAAGGTAGTGGTCACCATAGTTACAATGTTCTTGTGAGTTTCGCTTGTTTTGGAAGCACTTGCTGCGCCTCCCACAGCCCATTAGCTACCTAGGAAGGATCTAGGGAGCATCATAAGGTCAAGCCTAATTATGCTAAGAGGACTGTGCCCTTTAAGCTGGGACTTGTTTGTGGCTTTGCCAACAGGTCATTCCAAGGCTTAACCCTATAACCGCACCCCACATCTCGCCCTTTTTAAATTTTTAAGCTACTTTAATGAAAGTAAAACTTAAGCATCAAGAACAAAACTCTGGCTATTAAAACAATAACAAAACAATGCCAATGCAAAACCTAAACTACAGACATGTTAACATTTTAAAACTTAAACATAAAGCTCTGGCTATCAACAAAACAGTGCCAATGTGTTAACATTTTTAAAACTAGTAAGAATAACAAAACAATGCCAATGTAAAACAGCAATAAGTGAGTTTCTGCTAAATGAAAGCTTCTTTTGCTAATTTACTCAGAGTCCTTGGACTTGGCTGTGCAAGACTTTGCAGAAGACTGGCAGCTAACCAATGCTAGCATAGCCAGAAACATTATTGAGGGAGTAGCTTTCACATCTTGCTTTTCTACCATCTGCTGGGCCTCAGTTGTTAACTTCTTTAGCTGACCCCATGTTGGCACCTCGGTCCCTCGCGTAGCCTTCATCATCTTCCTTTTCTGTATTGCTGTCATCGGGGCAATTCTCAGTTTTTTGAGCAGTGGGACAAGGAGCTTCTCTGGGTCCATTGTGGTGGCACACGTAACACTCTGGTACCCAAATTGGCTGCGCTGCTCCTTCTGGAAAGATACAAAACACAACATCTTCCCCACATCATTACTAGATCTGGTAAAACCCTTGGCTGGTTTGTGCAAAACTCTTGCCAGGCTAAGTCAGCAGAGGCTATTGTACAGGAAGCCCAATGCCTTTCGGCTGCTGTACAACTCTCTGCATTGTAATTCAAAAAATTTAACATGTAACATTCTTCTCCCCCTTTTTTTGTTTTTATAAAAAAGGTTTATATTGATGGAATTCTGACCATTCATAAAGAATATTTATAGTTGATGGAATTCTGACCATTCATATAAAGGTATACATTTTAGAGCTTGCTACTGCATTCCTCCTCATCCCTGGTAATGCTGTCAGGTGCTCCAAAATGTTAAATCAGAAGATATCACATGAAGCCTCAATAAGACAACTTTGTTTAACTCGGCTAAAGTGGGTAAGAACTCATTAGAATAGGCTACTAAACATGGTATGATGAAACCTGAAGAAATAGCTCTGACTTCCTAAATACATATAAACATACATGCTCTTCTGTATTTACGACTTCCTACTTTAACTTAAAAAGTTGCAAATTATGCAACTTTACATTTTTATTGTGAATTGGTTCTACTTTTGAGCCTTAGCACTTCAAAATAAAACCTTAACTTTGAGTCAAACTGTTAGTTTTTATTTTTGTATCAAGAGCTAACTTTGATGTGTTAAAACTAAGTAAAATCCATTTACTCAATCCAAAACAAGCATTAAAAAGAAAAACCCCAAATGCTATCTTATATCCATTTTAAGAGTAGGTTTGGCGCTTTCCGCTATTACCTGAGTCCTGATCTATCACCCCAGGAAGAGTTTGCCAATCCTGCACTTCCTGGGGTGGCATGATAAAGGTTTACTGAGCTGGCTGGAAAGGCTTCAGTGCAGTCAAGGGTAAGGACTCTACTGTCTGGTGGGACCGGGGCTGGCCCCGCTTGAAGTTTCCCTACCTAAGGTACATTGGATTATCAACATCAGTCATTTACCCAATTGCTTTCCTCTCCTGCATCCTGAGCATAGTCCAGGCTGCTTGTTTCCACTCCCTGTAGCCCTTTGACTTTCATTTCTAGCTGCTTGTATAGGGGGTAAAAGGAGAGGCTTATGAGCAATAGTAAGCTCCCCAAATGTTTGCACCAGACCCTCATTATCCCAAACCTGCTGGCGCTGTTCCCTAGCTTCCTCCAATCCTCGTTCGTATTTGGGAGGAAGTGCATTGTCAGGAGGGCTCTCTCCCACAGGAGCTGTAGCCCCAGGCACTGGAGGAGGCAGCGGAGGCACAGACGGTACAGGTGGAGTTGGAAGCCTCTGGTAGCCTTCCCCCATCTGTCTTGATTCCCCTGCCACATTCATCCACTCCCTTTCTGGAGTGGGCTCTAGGCCAGCCGTGGGCAAACTACGGCCCGCGGGCTGGATCCGGCCCGTTTGAAATGAATAAAACTAAAAAAAAAAATATAAAAGACCATACCCTTTTATGTAATGATGTTTACTTTGAATTTATATTAGTTCACACAAACACTCCATCCATGCTTTTGTTCTGGCCCTCCGGTCCAGTTTAAGAACCCATTGTGGCCCTCAAGTCAAAAAGTTTGCCCACCCCTGCTCTAGGCAGTCCCTAATCAGGGACCACAGACTGAAAGCAGAGGCAGGCATTTCCTCTGGACCTTCAGCTATGTAATGATCTTTAATTTGTTTTCCTACCTTCTCCCATGCCTCTATATTTACCTTTCCTTCCTCAGAAAACCATGGGCAGATTTTACTCACAAAACCCAACAACTCGAAAAGCTGTTCATACCTCACAGAACAGCCCCATGCTTAGAGCATAGCCTTAAGCATAGACACATATAAATTCTTTTCCTGCGATCCTGAATTTCCCATATTTTACACCTAGTTATATCACTGAACTTCGCTGCTTACCTTCCTTCTTGTTTTCTGCACGTGCTTCACTGGAGCACCTTTCACCTGACAACTGTAGTTCCCCCGAACTCAGGCCCCACGTTGGGTGCCACATGCGCCGAGCCAGCTCAGCCAAGGGTTCGAAAGCCTGAGTGAGGGCAGTGAAGGATGAAGAAATAACAGACAGAGAGAATAAGCTGGGTCTAATTGGATCTTCCTGTGCCTGGCTGAGGCCACATAGATCCAGAGGCAAGCTGAGCCTTTATTTTATAGCCAGAGGTAAACAAGGTAGTGGTCACCATAGTTACAATGTTCTTGTGAGTTTCACTTGTTTTGGCAGCACTTGCTGCGCCTCCCACAGCCCATTAGCTACCTAGGAAGGATCTAGGGAGCATCATAAGGTCAAGCCTAATTATGCTAAGAGGACTGTGCCCTTTAAGCTGGGACTTGTTTGTGGCTTTGCCAACAGGACATTCCAAGGCTTAACCCTATAGCCGCGCCTTACAGTTCAGCCTGGCAGTCTTTTGCTGTTTGTTTAAAAGGAAAAATAAGAAACCTATGACTGTTATGCCAACTGAACTAGATAGGGTTCCTGGGCTAAGGTAGATAGGAGTTCATCTCAGTTTTCACCAATTTTAACCTTCTACTGCAGAGTCCTAGACACTGCCATTAGTTTGCAATTTGAAATATTGGGCAAGTCATTCTTGTATTCATTCAGAAAACATTTTTATTGCCCACTATATGCCAGCTGCTATGCTCCTGGGCATCAAAAATAAACAAGACAGACATGACCTCTGCCTTGCTAGAGCTTCTGGTATAGAAGCATTGACACTTCACCTCATGGGTCCTCTGTGTAGGAAGGTGGAGGGTGGGAGCAGCAGGGAAAATCATTCAGACTAGATGATCTCTAAAGAGCTTCCAGCTCTAAAACTTCTAAGACACTTTCATATAAAACTAACACTGCTTTCAAGATTCTATAAGTTTGCTATACTTCAGCTAAGTGCTGGAAGGAACTTGTCTTATGGCTTTTTACAGGTGAATTGAGGCATAAAGGGGCAGTAAAAAGAATTCTTCGAAGGAGCTAGGCCCAATAGTATCTCTTCCCCATTACAGTTCCTTGAGGGTAGGAAGTATATCTTATTAATATTTTTGTTGTAGTACAGGTTTATTGAATTGAATGTAGATTTCAGCCTGAGGTTTGTCACAGCTTCACACAGGCCCTTCCATTGTCAACTAGCAAATACTTTTTAGACTAGTATTAAGTGAGTGACTTGCCTCAGTTTCTTCATCATGGAATGCTCTGCATCACAGAGATGTTAGGGCATCAGATAAATAGAAAATCTCATGGAAATGACATTTTAAATAAATATAAATTGCTGTAAGTATGGAAGCTCTTTTGCTTTGCGTCACAGATTAATAATCAGCGTGGGCATGTTGTGTATCTGATCTGTTGCTCCCATCTCTACCTGTCCTTTACTGCGTGGTTTCTGGCAAGGCATGTGATACCCATAAAACAATCAGAGAGACTAAGCTGTAAGACTTCTTCGTGAAAGGGATGGCTGCTCACTCAGTGAGATGCTCATTTTAAGAGTTGCTTCACTCTGGTGCCTTTTTATTCTGTGGTTTTTGTGTTAGGCGGTAAAGCCTTCTTTTATTTTCATGGTTGCCTTGCTTTGACTATTACTTTTTCTAGTTGCACTTCTGTATTAAGATCTTGTTACCAACCTTGACAGTCTTACGTGACAAAGTTCACCAAATTACGGGAGTTCCAGTTGTTGGAGACAGGCTTGTTCTTCTTGATGTCATGGAGTACCTTCCTCTTGGCTGAAGCATGGGGTTTCACGGGTAGGTTACTTTCTCCTTTTGATTGTAAGCCCTTACAGAGAGTGACTCTGCTAGTAATTTTTTCTACTGGTAGACCAACTCCTTTAGTATTTAAACACACTTATTAGGGTTGGGATATATGCTGTAACTTTAGGATGTAAAAAAGATTTTCAATGGAAGTGGTATGTCTCAACAAAGTAAGTCACAACTGAAAATGTCAACACTCAGCGTATAATCTACTTCTGTAAAATAAAAACCTCCATAGAAAAGTCGGGAACTCTCCTTTCACATGAACTTTGAACACTTTGTCATTGCAGGAGTGGTTGCAGTGTTGTTCTGTGGCATCACACAGGCCCATTATACATACAATAATTTGTCCACAGAGTCTCAGCATAGAACTAAACAGGTAAGATAAACTTTATAGTTTGTGAATAAAGTTTTTCTCCCTGTAGTGAAACAAATCTGTTCAAAATGATGCCTACTCATTCTGACTCCTCTTCTTTTATTTTTATTATTTTTTTAATCTTTATTATTGAGAGTATTACAAATGTCTTCCCCATTTTCCCTCCTTGCCCCCCACCACCCAGTTCCCATCCCGCCCTAGGCCTTCACCACCTGGCTCCTCTTTCTTTGACTCCAGAAATAGATGGAATTGGCAGGTTGAAGGGTGACAGTTTTTAGGATAGAGGTAGGTGACCAGAATAGCCAGGGACTATTGTGATTGTGTCAGTTAGCTTCCTTCCCTGTTTTCTTAACCTAATGACTTTTAAGAGGAATGTTTTTCTAGTCAGGTGTGACTAGAACCATGGCTGTTTGACGTTGGTAAGTTTAACTTCTAATTTGACTGGATCTACTGCTGGGTGATACAGAGATTAATGTCCTTCAGGCACTTCTAGAAATGTGAAAACATCAGGGGTTGGGCTACATGTGGCCTTGAATGCACAGTTGTGCGGGGCACCTGAAGGGAATTATAAAGGATCTAGGCATAGCATTTTCTAGTCTTATGAGGTATATGGTGCAAAGATATGAACAATATGTAATGTTTAGAATAGAAACAGATGCATAATTGATTATGATTACATCAAGAAATAGAAGATTTAAGTTTTACCAAATGATTAGAACACTTGAGATTAGCCTGGAGAGGACTCATGACAAAGCAGGAGCAAAGGTACTTCTTTTATCTGGAACCACAAATTTAGTGATTGACATATGCTTTTTTCCCCCACCCCCTCAAAAGAAATTAGGCTTCTTATACACTGGGGCTACAAATCCCTTTTACAAATTAGTTCAGTGCAATAAGTATAGAGAAGATAATCAACTGGGGTGGTGGCGGCATTTTTCTACCCAGTGGAGTGGGGAATAAAAAAAACAAGGTCACAGTGTCCAGTCTTATTGGTGATATGAAGCTTGTGTACATAAAAAAAACACACAAAACAAAACAGATAATATGGTGGTGAAGGCCTGGAGTGGGGCAGGGGTGGGCTAGAAGAGGTCAATGGGGGAAAAGGAGGTCATATTCAATACTTAAAACAATAAAGATTTAAAAAAACAGACTAATAGAACTTCTAGCTTTGTGTTTCAGATTACATGTCATACCAGATTTCAGAGAAGCAGGGGGGTTGGTTTGAGGCTTGATGAGCTACAAAGCTATCATAGAAGGAGGGTACAGAGCACAAGACAATGATGCACTGATTCCATAAATGAAGGACAAGACCCAGATAAATAGTGAAATCAAACGGCAGGGCAGCAATATGAGAGTTGTCATGAAGTGCTCTATGCCAGGACAAAGAATTTGAACTTGGGCCTGTGAAGAGGAAAGTGTCTATGAAACTGCCATATTTAGAGAGATTAATAGGGTAAGGATATACAGATGGGTGACAGGGATACCAGTTAGGGTCCTTTTGCAGCATTATGGGTGGGAAGTGATGAAAGGTAGACAAAGGCAGGACAACAAGGAACATTCCAAAAGAAAAATTGTCAGAGCAAATGTCATAACTACATTTGCTTCCCTCTGAATCACATATTTTGGGGGATATACATGAACTTTACATATTTGAAGTATCTGTTTTGTTGTCTTAGTAATACTCATGTTTTCACATTGTATAACTTAATTTATTTACTGGACTAACCTTTTAACATTTCGTTTCAGTTGTTTGAGCTTCTCAATTTCTTGGCAGAGAATTTCATCTTCTCCTACATGGGACTGACACTGTTCACCTTCCAGAATCATGTCTTTAACCCAACATTTGTAGTAGGAGCATTTGTATCCTTTATAATTTGTTCTATTTTTAAAACTTTTTTTAAAAATTGAGATTTGCATGTGTTTTCTAGAGGGGTAGTTGACAAGAATACATTTATATATATAAGATGTTCCTCTCAGTACAAGTAAGGATTTTAACTCTTTTTTTTCTGCTCTGTTTATTCTATCTTCATCTGTTTATTGCACAAATAATACTGATAGATTGAAATGACAGAAAAAAGTTTCCTACCATTCTGCTAATTCCAAAAGAGAAAACTATAAAATGTTTGTCCTCTATTGCTAAAGCGAAGAAAGAGAGTGTAGATACTGCGGAGCAGTGTAGTCTATGCCACAGGGTCGTTGAAAGCTGGTGAAAGGCTGAAGGAGGCTGCCTGCCCCCAACCTCATTCTTGTTGAGCCTTTAAAAATCCAGTTGAAAGAGAGAAGCTGAGTACATGAAAGGGAACAATCAGTATTGCCAGCCTCATGAGAAGGCAGGAGGAGATGAAATCCAGGGCGTGTGGGGAAGGATTGGCCTTCACTGGGAGGAGGAATAACTCCACCATGGCTCCAGGAGAGGGTAGGTTATATAGAGATGAAGGCACATTTGTAAGATGGTGTTCCTGACTGCTAACCTCTATTTTAATCTATAAAATATGAGGTGAGATTATCTGTTGAAAGTGAGATAGGAGCAGGTGGCCTATCAGTTATCTATTATGTAACAAATTACCCTAAAATTTAGCAGCTTACAACAACAACAGTCATTATATCACAGTTTCTGAGAGTCAGGATACTAGAAATAGCTTAGCTGGGCTCTTCAGGCTCAAGCATCCCTCATGAGGTTGCAATCTCTCTCTGGGCTGGGACTCTGCAGATTTGATGGGCTGGAGAATCCACCCCAAGTTTACTCACACGGCTGTTAGATAGAGGCTTCAGTTCTGCTCCACATAGACTTCTCCATGGGCCACCTCATAACATTGCTTCCCCCAGAGGGAGTGAGCTGAGAGAGCCCCAAGATGGAATCCAAAGTGCCTTTTATAACCTAACCTTGGAAGTGATATACCATCATCCCTTCTGCCACATTCTGTTGGTCATACAGGTGGACCCTGGTGCAGTGTGAGCAGGGATGTTACAAGGCTGTGAATAATTGCAGGGAGGGATTTTTGAGGACTATCTTGGAGGCTGGATTCCACAGGTGACAGGAGTTTTGTGGAGAATATTTAGAAATAGTTGTTTTAGAGAATGGGACAGTGAGTTGACCAAAGAAATGCTGTAGGATTGCTGAGCAGTAATAGGGACCCACTTGAGTCTGAGGAATAGATATTAGCAGTAGAATCAATCTGCCCTGTTGTATGACTTCAACCTGGAGTACTTAGCTGTAAGCGTGGAGGAAAGAGATAGATAGTTGATTCCATCTAGGTTTGGGGTTTTTGTCAAGTGGGTGCAAAGAAAACGGCTCTTCGGGCTCAAGGCAAAGAAAGCACAGAAAGAGACAAATGAATGTCAGGTATTGCAGAATATTATTAAGATGTGGTTAAGCCAAGCCAGTGTGGCTCAGTTGAGCATCGACCTATGAACCAGGAAGTCACTGTTCAATTGCTGGTCAGGCACATGCCCGTATTGTGGGCTTGATCCCCAGTGGGGGGCATGCAGGAGGCAGCTGATCAATGATTCTCTCTCATCATTGATGTTTCTATCTCTCCCTCTCCCTCTGTGAAATAAATAAAAATATATTTTTTTAAAAAAGATGTGCTTAAGAAGGGAAGTGAAGCAGGGAAAGGACTGACTGTGAGGGGAAAGTAACAGAATCTTTGGACTGGAGGTCCCAGACAGGTGGAAGAACTATCCAAGTGAGATAGATAAACACAAAACGTGAAAAAAAAATAGAGAGGATGTTTGAATTAGTGATTTTAAAAAAGAAATATTTTAAAACCACCTCAGAATACAGATTCTGCCAAAGAGATTAGCAGAAATATTTTTTAATTTAAAGCTCTAAGTAGGATCTCTGTTAGAAAGTGAGGTATTAGTGAATGCCATTCTACAGAGACTTAGTAATCTGGGAATGAACTTCAGGAAAAAAAAGATAAAGCCCTATTAATAAGAGAAGAACCTTAGCCTGAAGACTCCCATGAGATCAGTAACTCCATATCCTGCTAGTATTTGAGAAATTGTTGAACAGTCACGTTCCTTGCTCCACTGTACTTAACCGGAAATAAGGCTAATTATTTTCCCTAGGTTTCTGAGTTTGTTAGGAATTGAAGTTTCTGGATACAAAATCCTACCATGAAAATTGACCCCTACAAGGGAGAGCTGTTCTCTTGCTGGCTATGTTAGTTAGGACCTAGATTTGGTTTCATGTGACAAAGATCCAAATTAACTGAGAATTAAACAAGATAGAAGTTTAACCAATGAGCATATAATGCTTATGTACAGTTCCTTTTTGCCTTTAGCCTTACAGATGCTAATGATTTCCAACGGTACTTAGGTCAGCACTTGTTTCCCCATCCTTGTTTTGTTTTTAATCTTAGATTTTCCTTTATATATCTTTCAGAAAATGGGGTGGAGATTATATTGTAACTCCTGAGATAAAAATTGTAATTGTAAAGCAGAGTCTCTATAGACAGCAAACTGGAATAAAAGACACTAAAATTGTGTGGGGTTTTTTGTTGTTGTTAAAACCATTCTGAATTACCATTAAGCCTTCCCTTTGAAGCAGGTGGAAGTTATAGACTTAGAGGACTGCATCGGAGCTAGCAGAAATTTCAGTGGTATAAGGTGCTTGAGCTGCCCTTTTCTTTGTTCCAAGGAAGCAAGGGCAAGTTTAGCCAATATTACTCTTCCTCCTACTAACACTGACAATTACAGTGAATTAACCTATTGTAGTAATAATCTTAAGATTATACCCAAGAATCTCTGCTTTTAAACATGTTTCTGTTCATCTCATGAATTTCTTATATGTTAGATCTGCACTGTCCAATTTGGTAGCAACTAACCTTTAAATAAGCACAAATAACTTGTGATTATTTAAATTTAAATTAATTTAAATGAAATAAAATTTCAGTTCCTAGGTCACACTGGCCACACTTCAAGCAGTCAGTATGTTGGACAATGCAGATATAGAACATTTCATCATTGTACAAAGTTCCATTGGACTGCTCTGTGTTAGAGAAATCGAAAGACTGTGTTAGAAACTCAGCTTCCTAAGATAGTCTTTCACCATCTTGAATGTAGAGTCTAAATAATATTAATATAGTAAAAAGAAATTACCCTTAACCTATTAATAATTTTAGATTGCTATTTTCTTGGGGAGAGCTGCTAATATTTACCCCTTGTCCCTCTTACTTAATTTGGGTAGAAGAAGTAAGATTGGATCAAATTTTCAACACATGATGATGTTTGCTGGTAAGTTATAACTCCCTCTCTTTCCCCATTCCAAGAAACCACTCACAATGTAAATGTCAGCTTGATTTTAAATGGAAATGATATGCTGGTAAGATATTACTCCCTTAAACATTGAAGTTGCAACCTCCAATAGAAAACAAAAGTTAGTGTCTGTATTCCCTTCTATGGGAAAATTTTAATGTTCTGGTTCCAAATTCCTACATGTCACACATAGTAGAGAAGATAAAGATTTATGCACTTTCACACATAAATCTGTATGTGAATGTTTATGGCAATTCTATTAATAATTACCCAAACCTAGAAACAGTCCATTTCTGTTCCAATGGGTGAATGAATAAGCAAACTGGTATTTCCATGCAATGGAATACTACTTAGCACTAAAAAGAACAAACTGTTGATATATACAACATGGATGAACCTCAGAGGCATTATGCAGAGTGAAAGAAGCTAGTCTCAAAAGGTCACATACTGTATGATTTCATTTATGACATTCTGAAAAAGACAAAAGCATAGCAATGGAGAACAGATGAGTGGTTGCCGGGGGTTTGGCAGGGTGACAGAGAGGTTGAATTAAAAAGAGGTTGAACAAAAGAATTTGGGGGTGGGTGGGTAATGAAACTGTTCTGTGTCTTGGTTGTGTTAGTGGTCACACACCTCTATGCATTTGTCAAAACTTATGGAACTATACAACCAAAAGAGTGAATTTTACTGTTTGTAAATTTAAAAATAAATTTCAAAAAATTGTTAAAAGATCAATGTATGTCAGTATCATCTACTAATTCTTTTTTTCCATTTATTGGTACTTTTTTCCATTTATTGGTACTTTTCCATTTATTGGTACATATGTATTTGTTCACACCCCTCTAAGTTCTCAGAAATTTCTCTGAATTTACGAAGCTCACATTGGTAATAAGTTATTGAAGAAATGCCTCTTCCATTTCCTTTTAGGCCTTCGTGGTGCAATGGCATTTGCCTTGGCCATTCGAGATACTGCCACTTATGCACGGCAAATGATGTTCAGCACCACACTTCTGATTGTGTTTTTTACCGTATGGGTATTTGGTGGTGGTACCACTGCCATGCTGTCATGCTTGCATATAAGGTAAGTAGTGATTGGGGACCTCATTTCCATATTAAATTATAATTCAGGTTATTTTCTTTTAATCATGATAAATTTTTAAACTTTAAGAAATCTATAATATTTAATGTTTTCCTTTTAAAAACTAACATATAGTACAGAAAAATGAAAAATATGCAAAAGAAACCATTGTTAACACTTTAAAGGATGTCTTTCCAGACCTCTTACTATACATTCTATATATTTTTAACAAAAAGGGCCAATACTGCAGGTACTCTTATAAACTTATTTTTAAATGTAATATAGCATGGGCATTTATGTTATTAGTAAATAATATTATTTTAATGGCTATTTATTTATTTATTTATTTATTTATTGTATTATAATTTATTTAACCAAATCTCTACCTTGTATTGTTTCTAGGATTTTGCTATTACCATTAACATTTGAGGCTTTTGCTATTACTCTTACCAATAACAATGTGAACATTTATAAATGCACACACCATTGTGCATTTGATTATTTCCTTATGATGCATTCTTAGAAGTGGATTGCTTGAATGTAGAATATTCATATGTTTAAAGCTTTTGATCCACATCACCAGATTGGATCATCAAAATTTTTTTTCTGCACCCTGTAAGACAGTCCTGCCTATCTCAACCCTAATCAATATAAGATATAATCATTATTTCTCATCTTTATGATCACCATGGTTTCTGACCTGACAATCCAAGGTCGAGATTGTGAGGTCTCTGTCTTAGATTCAAACTCGTTAATGTATTCAATTGGAAAGCTCCCTTGTATCTCAAGAGTTCTGCATTGTTTCCATGGATACAACAGCCTATGTTGCTAAAGCCTTTGTAGATTTTAGTCCTGTGTTTGGCTGAAACTTCATAGACCTTAAGAGCTATGGAGCCTGGCCAGCATAGCTCAGTGGTTGAGCGTCGACCTATGAACCAAGAGGTCACGGTTCGATTCCCATTCAAGGCACATGCCCAGGTTGCAGGCTTCATCCCTGGTGTGGGGTGTGCAGGAGGCAGCCGATCAATGATTCTCTCTCATCATTGATGTTTCTATCTCTCTCTCCCTCTCCCTTCCTCTCTCTAAAATCAATAAAAATATATTTTTAAAAAGAGCTACTGAGCTTCCAGAATACCTAGGGTTCATTAATGAAAACCGTATTTCACATTTTATAGAATCTGTTTTCCATTTTTTCATTCTAAAGACCAGCCAGCCTTAAAACACACTTTTAATGAGATTATTATCTTTATCTTGCTTTACTATTCAGATACCTTTCTTGCAATTTCTGTGCTGCTGTATATAATAAAGAATACACAAAAATAATGTTTGTATAACCCTGATTATTACTTCAGGAAAGACCGGGCATTTTTTTTTTTTGAGCACCTACTATGTTCTGGGCATTTATGAAGTGCATTTTACAAATTTATCTAATCACAGTAGCTCCATTTTACAAATGAGGAAATAGAGGCTTAAAAAATTCTAAGTTGTTCAGTGTCATACAATTAAATGTTGGATAAAGGAACATCATCAAGAAATGAGGGTGGTAAATTTTGAGAGGATTAAATATTTTCCTTTTCTCAAGAGCTTGTAAATAAAGACTCCTTATTCTAAAAAAAATTAAATGTAATAATTTTGGAAAAATAATACTCTTAAATGGAGTCTTAATGTTTAGGTAAAATCAGTTCTCTTCTCTAACTTGCCTTCACACAAACCAAACAAAATATCCATGCTTTACCCCCCCCCAAAAAAAACCCCCACAACCCCCCCATAACTCACATAAAGTTGAATACACTTCACCATCTTTGCAAACTCTTTGGCCCCATCTTGCCTGTCCTATGGCATAGTTTGTTTCTTAATTTTTTACACACACACACACACACACACACACACACACACACACACACACATACTAGAGGCTCTATGCACGAAATTCATGCAAGGGGTTCAGCCCCTGCCTCTGTGGCGGCTGCCTTGGCTTCCAACGACGTGGCTTCATCCAGAAGGACATCTGGTCTAATTAGCATATTATGATTTTATTATTATAGATTACCTTACAGTTTTAGGTTAACTCTTCTTATTCTTGTTTTGGGATTTTTTGGCCTCTGCAAAGAGAGACTGGAATTTAAGTTTCACTTCCCAACTCCGAAATTTGGCTAGTACAATTTTGAGGAGGCTGAAATAAGTCCTTAAAGTTGAAGATTAATGCAGACTTAGACTTTACTTTGAGTTCTTGCTCATTAATTTTGAGTTCTTATTCTTTCCTTTACCAATTCTGTGATCTTGAGCCTCAATTTACCCTTTTAAGCCTCAATTTTCTCATTCGTCATGTGTGTTAGTACCCATCTCCTAGGGTTGTTGTAAGTAGTCAGTGAGCTAATGTCTGTAAAGTTCTCAGCACAACATTGCTAATGTGCCTTTTAGTCATTCATTCAATAAATTGAGCATCCCATGTGCCAGGAACTGTTTTAAGCTCTAACTTAATGGTTCTCATTTGAGGGTGATTTCGCCCCCACTGCAATGGACATTTGGCAATGTCTGGAGACATTTTATTGTCACAATCTAAGATAGGAGGCTGCTATTGGCATCTAGTTAGTAGAGGCCCATGGTGCTGCTAAAACACCCTACAGTGCACAGATCTGTGCCAAAATGTCAGTAATGTGAAGATTGAGACCCTGCTCTAGAGAGGTACAGCAGTAGTAATAAGAAAGAAAAAGTCCCTGGTCTCATAAGTCTATATTTTAGTGGGAGAAGACTAAACTAGCAGTCAAATGAAAATGGCAATTTTAGGTGATATTAAATTTTATGATGACAAACAAGGTACTGTGATGGTGACTAGGGATCAAACGTATTTTATAGGTGGAGGTGAGGAAAGGTCTCTCTCTCTCTCTCTCTCTCTCTCTCTCTCTCTCTCTCTCTTTCTCAGCTACATTTAACCTCAGTCTATCTGAAAGACAGGGTATTGCCAGTTAAACAGTGAGCAGGAAGAAGAGCAGCCCAGGCAGAGAGAAAAGCATATGCAAAGGCCCTGAGGCAGGAACAAACTTGACCTCTTTAATGAACAGGAAAAAAAGTCCACATAGCTGGAATATAGTGATTGAAGTGTAGATAGGAAATAAGGTGGGCAAAATCCTATAGGGGCAGTAGTTGGCAAACACATCCTGTAAAGGGGTGGCTAGTAAAATTTAGGCTTTGTAGACCACATGGTCTCTGCCTCAATTATTCAACTCTAGCGTGAAAGCCCCAAAGATGTGCCCTAGCTGGTTTGGCTCAGTGGATAGAACATCGGCCTGCAGACTGAAGGGTCCAGGTTCAATTCTGGTTAAGGGCACATGCCCAGATTGCAGGCTCGATCCCCAGTGGGGAGCATGCAAGAGGCAGCCAATCAATGATTCTCTCTCATCATTGATGTTTCTATCTCTCTCTACCTCTCACTTCCTCTCTGAAATCAATAAAAATATATATATTTTTAAAAAGCCCCACAGATGATACATAAGTCAGTTGTGTGGTTGTGTTCCAATAAGACTTTATTCACAAAAACAGGAAATGCACTGGATGTGGCCTATGAGCCTTAGTTTGTGGACCCCTGCTTTCGGGTCTCATAAGATATGGTAATGAATTTGGATTTTAAAGTCCAATTGGAAATCTTGTAAGATTTTAAAAAAGGAGCAACATGATTATTTTTGTAAGGTAAAAGCATCACTCCAGCTGTTGTGTAGACAACAGATCCTCAGTGAGTTAGAGCCAACCAACTAGCTATTCCTACATCTTTTCATAGTTTGTGATGGTCACATTTGGCTCCCTGTCATTTACCACACATATTTTGCAATTCTCTGTCTCCGAGCATTTGCTCCCATTGTTTCTTTGCCTTGAATTCTCTTTCACTCCCAAGAAATGACATAGCTCAAGTGCCTTCTCCTTTCTGCCATCTTCTTTTGTATTGGAACCGTTCTTCCATTTGCTTAATGTTGGGTATCTTTATAACAGCACTTATTTCAATTAGCCTTGTAATAACAACCCTATACAATAAAACCCTAATATGCAAATCGACCAAACGGCAGAACGACTGGTTGCTATGATGTGCACTGACCACCAGGGGGCAGACACAGGAGCTGCCCCCTGCTTGTCAGTGCGCTCCCAGAGGGGGAGCGCTGCTCAGCCAGAAGCTAGGCTCACAGCTGGCAAGCACAGTGGTGGTGGCAGGAGCCTCTCCCACCTCTGCAGCAGTGCTAAGGAACAGCAAGCTGAGCGATAAGGAGCAGTGAGCAGGCAGGTGGTAAGGAGCGAGGGGTCCTGGACTGCGAGAGGGATGTCCGACTGCTGGGGGGATTGGGCCTAAGCTGGCAGGCGGACATCCCTCGAGGGGTCCCAGACTGCAAGAGGGCGCAGGCCGGGCCAAGGGATTCCACTGCCCCCCCCCCAGTGCACAAATTTCGTGCACCAGGCCTCTAGTATTGTTATAAGAGCTACCACTTCATGTTAATGATATACTAGACACTCTTTTAACATCTTGAGATGCATTTTTCTCATTTAATTCTTGCAGCAACTCTGTGTGGTGAATATTATCCCTATTTTTCAGGTGATAAAATCATGGTTCATTGGGCTCCATAATTTGACTAAATTCATTCGCACAGCTGGAAAGGAGCTGAGGTCAGATTAGAACCCAGCTCTCCCTGATTACAGAGTCTTTGGGGATTGTGCTCCAGTTGTGTCTGTTTCCCCCACTAGTCCTTGAGCTCCTTGACAGCAGGGGCCATGTCTAATTCATGTCTATGTCCTGTGCCTAGCACAATGCCTGGCAGATAATGAGTGTTCTCTAAATGTTTATTACATTGAATTGGTGCTTTCTCTCTAAGACCACTAGGTGTCACTTTAGATGCACAAATGTGGTTCGAGTTTAATGTGCTCAAGAAGCTATTGAGCAGCTTCTGGCCATTTTAACAAAGAAGAAATGAACCTTTCTTGGAATTATGAATCCATCTGTTTTCAAGTACTTGACCATGATTCACTTGCCTTTCAGATGAGGTCTTGCATCATTTCTCTCCCTTCAGTATTATTTGTATTCTGAGTTGCTACTGCTATAGCTTCTCACACTGCTATTTTTTCTATGTTATCTGTAGCAGTGACCTTAATCGCTAAACATTTGAGCACCGATTGTGTGTCAGGTACTGTGCTAGACTCTGGGGCTACAGAGATGAATTGAGACCTGACCTTTACCCTCAAGGAGCTCACAGTCTGTTTGGGGAGACTGACAGCTAAATAACTATACTGTACTGTGTTAAGTGTTATAGAAGGTTCTAGAAAGTGTTGTTAAAGCATAAAGGAAAAATGATTCTGCTTGGAGAGAGTCAGAGAATGGTTCATTTGGAACTCGTAAAAGGAGTAAGAAAACAAGGGACAGTGCATTTCAGGTAGAGGGAACAGCATAAGCAGAGGCATGGAGGCTCGGGAGAGGACAGGGATTTTGGAGAGGAGTAGTCAGGTGTGGCTAAGAGAGAGTATGTAGAATACAATAAGGGGACAGGCAGGTTGGAGCGGTGGGGTGCTAATTTGTAGAGAATTTTGAATGCCACACAAAGGACTTTAGATTTCACCCTCTGGGTTGTAAGCCGCTCTCAGAGTCTTTTGTCAAGGGAATAACCCACTGAGTTCTATGCTCTAAATAACAAAATCTAGGGGAGAGCTTGGCAGCTGGAAAACCTTACATCCAGTTGCTACAGACCCCGTGAGTCAGAATGAGGCCAGAGCGTGAGAAGTTGGAATGGAAAGGGGAGAAGATGTGAGAGACAGCTTAGAAAGAATGAACAGAGTTGCTGAGTGCTGTTGGTGTAGAGGAGATAAAGAAGAGTCAAAGAGAACTTCTTTATAATGAAGCTGTTCCCTGGGAAAAGAAAAGCAGGATTCTGAGCAGATGAAAAAGAATTATGAAGAACCAAGGCTAATGTGTATCCATTAGCCTATGAAAAAAACAAACACTGTAATTGGACCCTCTCTTCGGTCATCACAACAGAATGTTACCATGAGAGCTGAGAGGTCCAAAAACATGAAACTCCCTGCTGGAACTGCATTGTGCCAGTCTTGTATTTGGAACTACCCAGTAAGTAGTTCTTATTCAGTAACTGGGACAATGCTGCTTTCTCTGACTCTGCTTATAATGGACTTGTATTCAGAGAAGCAAATGTTATTTTTCTGAAAATGGTAAGTTGGATTGTAGGAAGAGAATCATTAGTAGACCCTGCTTGTCTAAGGATCTGAGCTGTTGCTAAGCAAAGTGGCAGGAGCCAAAAATTTATATCAACAGCCAGAGAGAAGCAAGAAAACATTAACCATTCCATAGCTACTGCATTGAAAAAAGTAGTTCCCTGACAATATACATATGTGAATAGACTTTTTTTTTTGGCTTCAAGATCTCATTTGCCTTTTGTTTTTCTCCTTTAGGGTTGGTGTTGATTCAGACCAAGAACATTTGGTAAATATGCATTTGTGTTGTCCCTGGCGTTTCTGTCAAATGTACAGTTGTTTGGAAAGAAAACAATCTGCTGTAGACTTCATGCCACCATTATTTAGATCCTGTCCTATTTGTATCAGCTTTTAACTGGCATCTTTCCTGGCCTTTCTCACTCTGTGATAGAAACAAAACTGAATTTTAGACAGTGTGTGGTTATCAGGGGTGACAGCTCTCATATCTGTGGGCCTACCTGGGCTTTGGCTGCAGAGAAGAACAGTCCCATAAGCACTCCTGAGTTTTCAAGTGACTGTTCTGGCACAGGGAACCTTTTTCCACTTGGGTTTGCGCATGAAGGCTTTTCTCTGATGTAAGCCCCACTCCAGCTGCTCTTCCTGTGTAACTTTCAAATTGGATGACCAGCAGCTGCCCTTGAGAACTGCTTTGGAGCCTTCCCTGCCTGATCAGGAGAATGCAGTTTCTTACTCTGTGCCTTAGCCTTGCCCACATTTTCTTGCCTGCTTCCATGTGTTACTTTCTCAGTTGTTCCTCTGCACCTGAACCTGATAGACTGAGTACAGTGTAATTTTGTGCCTTCTGTAGACTGACCCCTCTTTCCTGGTATTTTCCATCCACCTTTTAATGGATTCTGAGCACCGCTTAATATGTGACTCTGCCCTAGACTTTAGAATTAGATGGGAAATTGCGGAAATATTTTTAAAGGTGGAAAGCATCTCTTTCAAAACACAATTCTTTTTCTTGTCTGAAACAAGCCCTGGGCTATTTGTCTTCAGGGTGTGGTTCAAAAAATCATTAGTCAGATCCATTTCCTAAATGCTAATTTTGTTAGTTTTGAGTGATAAGTGTGTATGTGATATAGTAAGTACTTCTCTTTTGTAAGAACCTTGAACTATAATTCCATGGGCTTGAAATACCTGAGCAAACTAGGCAGAATAAATTCCCATGATGCTCAGCTGCTGGGGTAGTTTCCAAGGGGATAATAGCTCCTTAATGCTTCTATCTCATGTCCAAAAAAAAGTAAAGTTACCATACAGATCACCAAACAAATGCTTGTTCATTACCTCTTAGTCTCCACCTGCTTTGTCACCTCTGTCATCACAGAGGAGAAATGGAAATGGAGTGACAGGGAGAGAGCCAGGTTGGTGAATACCACCTGTGACATACAGAAAAAAAAATACAGTTTTTCCCTTGCCTTCAAAACCCTATGGATGTCTTGGGTTGTTACATTGTTTACTCAATATTGTGAGGGTCCACTGGGAAGCACAGAGGAATAGTATAGCAAGTATGGAATGTGTGGGTGTTGGGTGTACAGGTGTTTATGTGGTGAGATTTATAGCTTAATTGCTCTTTTGGCTCTTGTAAGTCCATGCAGTATTCTTGACCACTTTTCTATTGTGTATATATATTTAAAGGAAGATTCATTTATATCCAGGAAGGAACCAAAACCATAGAGCACTTGTGCTAGAAAGGGCCTTAAATATTTTCTAACCCTCACATTGCATGCATGAAGAAATTCAGGTAGGCCCACAGAGGGGAAGGGACTTGCCCAACTAGTTCATGTCAGAGCTGACATGAGCCCATTCACCTAACTCCCCACTACTGGCCCCGCCACATTACAAATAAGGACCCAGTTTATGTTTTTGGAAGCTATTTCGAAGACGCCAGCTTGCTATGTTAGTTTTCCCTCCTAGCTGGTCAGGCTTAATATGGAATTTCCCTACTTGATTTCATTTTGCTAATGTTAGAACATAGTAGCAACTTTGAAAATTTCTAATGTCCCCCAGGTTGGAGAGTACCTTATACATAATAGGCTATATTTCTGGTTGTATAAAGAAATAACTCTTAAATAAATGTGTTTTTATCTTTGTTTATATATTGATTTCTTTATTATTTGTTTGCAGGGTATTCCTGAAAATGAAAGAAGAACTACCAAAGCCGAGAGTGCCTGGCTTTTCCGGATGTGGTACAACTTTGATCATAAGTATCCTTAATTGAGAAAAAAAATGGTATTATGGACATGGACAATTGCAATTTAATGGAACAACTGTTTTGACCATTCCCATCCTGAAGCAGAACATAAAACCTTTGGTCTTCCCTTTCTCCTCAGTGTAGTGAGAAGGTTATTAAAGGAAACCCACACAAATGAATTCCTCTGAAAACCCATGAAACCAGTAGGAACTGATAATTTCAAAAGCTGGCTGTGTGAAGGAACGAAAGATCCCTTATGTTAGATTTTCTTTGATATATAGGTTTTTTTATTGAGCAAACTTTAACATTTATTGTCCTTTAGCTAATTTAGTGAACCCTGAAAAGGGTATTTTTGGTTCTTGTCAGTATACTTGCTAGAATAAAAAAGGAAAGGCTGCCTTAGGAAAAAGCACAAGATTAAGATTAAAAACACAGTGTTTAATGTTAGATACCCCAATAATGAGTGCTATACCTTTTTTCTCTGACCTTTCCAAAGACTGGCAGATTCTACTCTATTCAGAATGCCAGTGTTTTATTGTTTGCCAAGTTTCATTCTTGTCCTCTTGTAATAGTCTTCTTCATAGCTATACTTTGGGTCAAGTTATAGTCTATAATCTATTTTCATAATGTCTTTAAAAATATTTTATCACTATTTATTAAAATTAATTTCTCATTTGAAAATTGAACTATAAAAAGGGACCATGGAGTTCTTTCAGGCTGAGACTTACCAGTAAATGAATCAAAACCTGGTTTATGTTCCATTGAAGCATATTTGGGACAACTACATAAAAAGATTTTCCTTGCTTTTGTCTTTCTGAACAAAATCATTTATATTTAAGAAAAATGCATTGGATACTTATCATTATAATCTACTACTTACTATATTCTGTCAGCTAGATTTTTATGTTCACTTTTCACAGGGTATTCCTGCAAATGAATTAAATTACTGTAAGGAAACAAGAATGCATGCATATCTATGGTATTAAGACTCTCATTAGGGAGAGAGATCCTGGCTCTTTAAAATTGTTTAATGATTATGTCATTACTTTTGGCTCCATTATCAGCATTTTGGATATAAGCCACTTCTACATCTCTTGGGGCCTTTTCACCCCTCTCATTCAACAAAATTTGTTTAGTGTTTCCTACATAAAATGTTCTGTACATTTTCTGCATAATATACAAATCAGTTAACTTATCCTAATATAGAGAAAGAGTAGAATAATAGCTTTTTTTCTGTATAGTTTTATAGAGCTAAACACCAAGACTTGTTTGACTCAATATTACCCTATTAAGTACTAGTAGGCTAAAACCTGGCAATTTTAAAACCCAGTGCCCTGGTGGAATTAATGATTTATCAACTCTAGATTTCAGTTCCTTTGTGTAGCCAGATTGTTTGTTATAATTGAGATACAACTTAAATACAGAAATATACATAAATCTTAAGTGTACAGCTTAATGAATCTTGACCTGTGTATATACTTGTGTGCCTTCCACCCATAGAAAGTGTGTAGAACATTTTCAGCACCCCAGAAGGTACCCTGTGTTTCCTTGTAGTCAAAAATGACTTCCCTGTCCACCCCCAAAAGGGCAATCACGATTCTGATTTCTAGTAATATGGATTAGTTTTACCTGCTTTTGTTTATCATACAGATGGAATCATGTGTGCTATTTTATGTCTTCTTTCACTCAACATTGTATATTTTATCCATATTGTTGTCTGTACTAGTGAGGCATTTTTTTTTTCATTGCTGTGTAGTGTTCCATAGTATGAATATACTATGGGTTGGTTTTTTTTTAACCATCTACTATGGATAAACATTTGGTTTGTTTCCAGCTTTGGGCTATTACAAATGAAGCTAAACTTTCGTGCATATATTTTTTGGTAAACATAGGCACTCATTTGTCTTGAGTTAGATACTTAAGAGTAGAATTTAGGGCAAATATATATTTAGCTTTAATAGCTAGTGCCAACCAGTTTTCCAGAGTGCTTGTAACCGATTTGTACCCCCATTAGCAAGTTAAGGAGCTCCAGTTGTCCCACATTTCCACCAAAATATGATATTTGTCAGCCTTTTCATTTTTAGCCATATTGATGGGTTTGTAGTGATGTCTCATGTGGTTTAGTTTGCATTTCTCTGATAACCACTGAGGTCAAGCATCCTTTCATATTGGCCATTTGATATCCTCTTTGTTGAAAAATGTCTGTTCAGTTCTTTTACCCATTATGTGAGTTGTCTTGTCTAACTGATTTGAAGTTCTTTCTATATTCCTGAATTGGGTTCTTTGTTGGTTATATGTATTGTGAATATTTTCTTCCAATATGTAGCTCATCTTTTCATGTTCTTAATCCTGTCTTTTGAGGAACAAAACTTCTTCATTTTAATGAGGTTTATTTTATCAATCTTTTCTTTTATGATTAGTGATTTTTATATCTTAAGAAATCTTTTATATCCCAAGGACATGAAGATATTTTCTTTTAAAAGTATGATTGTTTTAGTTATTGAGTTTGTGTCCGGTGTGAGGTATGGGTCAAGACCTACTGGGTATTCAATTGACCCAGCACCATTTATTGAAAATAGCATCCTTAACCCACTGAATTGCAGTGGAACCTTTGTTGTAAATCACTGGGCCATATATGTGCGGGTCTGTTTCTGGACTCTCTTTTCTATTTGTCTATTTTTACATTAATACCAAACTCTCTTAATATTGGTATCAAACCAATCTGGCTTTGAATATTGGTGCTTCATTTACTTAATTGTGTGACTTGAGGCAGATCATGGGCCTCTCTGAGCCTTAGTTTTCATATCTGTGATATAGAGATAATAACAAAAGCTCCCTTTGCTATCTCACTGACATAATGTGGTGATGAAATGAGACAACATATGTGAAATTCCTTTGCTATCCATTCAAATAGTTGGTATATTGTGATGGTGGTTGTTATCAAATGAGTTGTTCTTTTAAATTTGTGAAGAAAGGAACACAGCTCTTCCTTAACCAGCACAGCTATCTGAAGCCTCTGCTGACGCATAGTGGGCCTCCTCTCACAACAACACTCCCTGCCTGCTGTGGACCCATTGCCAGATGCCTAACCAGCCCCCAGGCTTATGAAGTAAGTGGGTTTTATCCAAAATCTAAGCTCTTTATTAAGTTAAATTTATTTGCTCTGTGGTTCAGTTACTAGTTTTGTTTTGTTTTGCTTGCCTTTAAGGTATAAAATCCATGAGAGGGAATATAAGCATATGTATTTTGCTCAGCCAGAAAATAAACTGAAATCTATAAATATAATTTACTAGAGGCTGGTGCATGAAAATTCATGCACTGGAGGGGGCGTCCCTCAGCCCGGCCTGCCCCCTCTCACAGTCCAGGAGCCCTCAGGGGCGGGAGGTGACCCGGCAATCAGAGGAAGGCGATGTCCCCATCACACCTCTGCTGCTGCCACTGCTGGCAGCGCAAGCCTCAGCCGGCCCTGGTTACCTGAGCCTCAGGCGGCCTGGGCAGCTGGGCAGTTGCCATCCAAGGCTTGCCTGTGCCTAGGGCAGGCCCTTGGCAGCTGGGTAGCCACCACCTGAGGCTTGCCTGCACCTTGGGCCTTGGCTGGGCAGCCGCCATCCAAGGCTTGCCTGCACCTTGGGCCGGTCCTGGGTGGCTGGGGTGCTGAGGGGACTGAGGGACTCTGGAGGCAGGTGTACAGCAAGGCCATGTGCCTGCTGCCCTGGTGGGGCTGAGGGGATTAGGCGCCGCCATCTTGTGGCTGTGGGTGCCGCCATCTTTAAGGGTGTGACATGACAGTCAATTAGCATATTCCCTCCTTATTGGCTGTGGGTGCCACTATCTTTGAGGGCATGGTGGTCAATTAGCATATTCCCTACTTATTGGCTGTGGGCGCTGCCATCTCTGAGATTGGGGCAGTCAGTTAGCATATTCCCTCCTTATTGGCTGTGGGTGCTGCCATCTTTGAGGGTGGGGCAGTCAGTTGGCATATTCCCTCTTTATTGGCTGTGGGCACCTCCATCTTTGCGACGAGGGTCAATTAGCATATTCCCTCCTTATTAGATAGGATAGCCTTTGAAACAGCATTTGAAAACAAATCTAGAATAGTACCTCATTTAACTGTTGGTGATTTTAATAAATAATTCTTTTTTCCATGCTGGTTTTCATTTATTTGCAGTATGAAGCCTAAGCTCAGTACCAAAGGTGTGTCTTAATTTATAAATTCAGGTTGTCACAGTCATATTGAGAGGATTAATAAAACAATCTTTGATGCCCCTAAAGTGCAACAGATGATCTTTTATTTCACACTTACCATCTTTTGTATCTTAGGGAAGCTTTTTCTACCTCTATTCCACATAGCTGGGAGGTGTGAGCATAACTAGATATAATCTAGATACCATATTTTTTATTGATTTCAGAGAGAGGGAGAGAGAGGAGAAATATCAATGATGAGAGAGAATCATCAATTGGCTGTCTCCTGCATGCCCCCTGGCCCCCAATGGGGATCAAGCCATAACCCAGGCATGTGCCCTGATCAGGAATTGAACTGGTGAGCTCTTGGTGCTCAACCACTGAGCCATGCCTGTTAGGCAGATGCCATATTTTTTTTTTCTTAGCTACCAACATATGATTGATGAGTTGGCAAGTGGTACAACAAAGAAAGAAAATGACAAATGCTAACCAGCTTTTACTTTAATGTATGAACATTTTATTTTTAAGTTCTTGCCAAAAAAAGAATTGTTTCTAACCTAACCCTTCAAAATAATCTATGGTATCAAATAAAGTGCCCATATTAAGAAAACTCACCAGTCCTAACTGGTTTGGCTCAGTGGATAGAGTGTCAGCCTATGGACTGAAGGGTCCTGGGTTCGATTCCGGTCAAGGGCATGTACCTTGGTTGCAGTCACATCCCCAGTAGGGGGTGTGCAGGAGGCAGCTGATCGATGTTTCTCTCTCATCAATGTTTCTAACTCTCTATTTCTCTCCCTTCCTCTCTAAAAAAGTCAATAAAATATGTTTTAAAAAAAAGAAAACTCACCAGTTTTGACTACTCTGATGCAACATCTTGAATAGAGAGGCGAGACTGTGGTGGAGCAGTGCAGACATGCACTCCCCCCAGTTCTCTGTGGTGTGTTAGTGCAGACCCCACAGAGAATAGATGGAGATGATTAGACTCACTCAGTGGGGGTGGCCCCTGGATCAGGGTGGAGTGCCTTAGAGCTTTGTGTTACATTTAGTCATGAGTTACATTTCTGACAGATTGTGCTGCTGGGATGGCGGAACACCCCATGTTGTCTCTTCTCTCCATCCCACATTGCCCAAAGTCCCCTCTCTCAAACACAATCTCCTTTCCCTCTGTGCTCTGTGGTTCTGTGCAGAGGGGTCAGACAGTTCTGGTGGTGAATCAGTGAAGCTCAGCTCTTGGATTTCAGAGACCCACTCAGCCATCTCCAAAAGTCAGAAGAGTTTCAGAAGGACTGTGTGTCCTGTGGAATAAAGCAAAGTAGAACATTGTGGTATTAGTTTCCTAGTGCTGCTGTAACAAGTAGTACAACTGAATGGTTTAACAACAGAAATTTATTGTCTCACAGTTCTGGTAGACCTGGTTCCTTCTGAGGGCTGTGAGGGAGAATCTGTTCCATTGCCTCTCTCCTAGTTTCCTAGCTTGGGGTTTGCTGCCAAGCTTTGGCATCCTTGGCTTATAGATATATCACACAGATCTCTGTCTTCATCTTTACGTGGTATTCTCTCTCTGTGTGTGTCCAAGTCTCCCCTTTTTATAAGAATATTCAAACAGTATGGAATGTACAAAGTGAGAAATAAAAGTTGCCCTCCTCCTATCTATATCCCTTAGGGCAAGCATGTCAAACTCAAAGGCTAACATGGGCCAAATAAACCAGGGTTAAGTTTATGTGGGCCACAAAAAAAAAGCTTCAATTTTTATAGAAACACTAGGGGCCCGGTGCACGAAATTCGTGCACTGGGGGGCGCGGGGGAGGTGTCCTTCAGCCCAGCCTGCCCCCTCTCACATACTGGGAGCCCTCAGGGGATGTCCCATTGACGGCTTAGGCCCGCTCCCAGCTCCCCTTGGGGAGCGGGCCTAAGCTGCAGTCTGGCCTCCCTTTGTGGGAGGTGACCGGGCTGATCAGGGGAAGGCACCAGCCCCATCACCCCGCTGCTGCAGCCACTGCCAGTCACCGCAGCCAGCAAGGTTTTTTCATCAACACAGACTCCAGTCCCGTCACCATGAAAAAATGACAACTTTTTTTAGGCATTTTCAAGATGTGTCTTTCATATAATAATAATTTCTTTATTATTTTTTTATCCTCACCTGAGGTTGTGTTTCCATTGATTTTTAGAGAATGTGAAAGAGAAAGGGAAAGACAGAGAGAAACATCAAAATGAGAGGAACACTTCGATTGGTTGCCACCTGCATGAGCCCTGACCTGGGCCCCGGCCAGGGAGGAGCCTGCAACCTAGGTACATGCCCTTGGTCAGAATTGAACCCAGACCCTGCCATCGGCAGGCCAAGGCATTATCCACTGAGCCAAAGTGGCTAGGGCAGGATATGACATTTCTTAGCCCTCCAGCAGCGGACCTTCGTTTTTTTCACCAGGAGTGTGGTGAAAAACCCTAGATCACCGTTTTGGATTCTTATTACCCAAGTTACTAAGAATATTACCAGTGGCATACAGGGAGCTTAACCAATGAGCGGTCAGAAAAGGTGCTTCCTCTGTAGTTCACACCAATCTGCGGCTTGGCACCCCACCCACCCCCGCCCCAGGCTTGACGCCTCTGGCCCAGGCTTCAGGCCTGGGCAGGGGAACCCCATCTCCCCCAATCACGGGCTCCACCCTTGCCCAGGCCTGACCCCTTGGCCAGAGGCGTTGACCCCCATCACCCTCTGATTGCCAGATTGGCCCCTTGCCCAGGCCTGATGCCTCTGCCAGAGGTATAAGGCCTGGGCAGGGGACCCCCATCTCCCTCCCATAGCTGGCTCCGCCCTGCGCCCAGGCCTGATGCCTCTGGCCCAGGTATCAGGCCTGAGCAGGGAACCTGCACACCCCTCCGATTGACGGCTCCACCTCCCGCCCAGACCTGACGCCTGGGCCAAAGGCGTTGACCCCCATCACCCTCCAATTGCAGGATCAGCCCCTTGCCCAGGCCTGATGCCTCTGCCAGAGGCGTTAGGCCGGGGCAGGGGACCCTCATTTCCCCCATCACTGGCTCTGCCCCCAGCCCAGGCCTGATGCCTCTGGCCCAGGCGTCAGGCCTGGGCAGGGGACCCCCAGACCCCTCCGATTGCCAGCTCCGCCCCTGGCCCAGGCCTGATGCCTCTGGCCCAGGATTCAGGCCTGGGCAGGGGACCCCCAGCCCCCTCTGATTGCTGGCTCTGCCCCCCGCCCAGGCCTGATGCCTCGGCCAGAGGAGTTGACCCTCATCACCCTCCGATCCCCGGATCAGCCCTTTGCCCAGGCCTGAGGCCTCCAACAGAGGTGTCAGGCCTGGGCAGGGGACCCCCAGCTCCCACCATCCCTGGCTCCGCACCTGCTACCCACGATCTCTGGCACCACCCCTACCCAGACCTAAGGCCTCTGGTGGAGGCATTAGTCCTGGGCAGGAGACCCCCAGCTCCCCGGGATCTCCTGCTCTGCCCCGGCCTAGACCTAATGCCTCTGGCCAAGGCATTAGGCCTGGGCAGGGGACCCCCAACTGCCCAGGATCGCTGACTCCACCCCGCGATGGCTGGTTCCGCCCCTGCCCAGGCCTAACGCCTCTGGCCGAGGCATTAGTCCTGGGCAGGGGACCCCCAGCTCCCTGCAATTGCAGGCTCTGCCCCTGCCCAGGCCTAATGCCTCTGGCCAAGGCATTAGGCCTGGGCAGGGGACTCCCAGCTGCTCAGGGTTGCTGACTCCGCCCCTGCCCAGGCCTAACGCCTCTGACCTAAGCATTAGACCTGGGCAGGGGACCCCCAGCTCCCCACGGTTGCAGCCTCTGCCCCTGCCCAGGCCTAATGCCTCTGGCCAAGGCATTAGGCCTGGGCAGGGGACCCCCAGCTCCCCACGATCTCCCGCTCTGCCCCTGCCTAGACCTAATGCCTCTGACCGAGGCCTTAGGCCTGGGCAGGGGACCCCCAGCTGCCCAGGATCACTGACTCCACCCCTGCTCCCTGCGATTGCTGGTTCCGCCCCTGCCCAGGCCTAACACCTCTGGCCAAGGCGTTAGGTCTGTGCAGGGGACCCCCAGCTCCCCGGATTGCAGGCTCCACCCCTGTCCAGGCCTAACGTCTTTGACCAAGGCTTTAGGCCTGGGCAAGGGACCCCTACCTCCCCGGACTGCCTGGAGAGCGGGTTGGGGGCGTGACTGCAGGTGGACGCCGCAGCCACCCCGCAAGCCCTGGTCTGCCGGCGAAAGCGGGTCAGGGGTGTGACTGCGGGCGGAAGCCGCAGCCGCCCCGCCAGCCCTGGTCTGCCGGCGGGAGAGCCGGGTGGGGTCTTGGCCAGTAGGGGACAGCTGCAGTCACGCCCCGCCAGCCCTGGGTTGGATCGCCCGCCATCCAGGTCACAGATAGCAGGCCTGGATGGCGGAGGGGCAGGCAGGATGGCGCTGTCCCATCCTGCCTGCAGTATGCAAATTAGCCGCCATCTTTGTTGGCAGTTAACTGCCATCTTAGTTGGCAGTTAATTTGCATATCGCCGTGATTAGCCAATGGGAAGGGTAGCGGTCGTACGCCAATTACCATGTTTCTCTTTTATTAGATAGGATAGGTTTATTTCGATAGAGACATGCTGAATACAAAGGGATCAAATAAATGAGTAATTGTTAACCTAAAATAATAGGACATTTTAATAAAAATTAATATTTTTTTCTTAAACATTAACTTACCAGATACTGAATAACTGGACAAATTAATAAGCATAACACAAATAAATCTATTTTTCTTGTTCTCCGAAAGTGAAATATTTCCTGTTGCTCATACCAAACAAATCAGTACAAGACTAATGACGTGGCAATCGGCTGCTAAAATATTCGCTGCTAGTATTAGTGGAGAGAAATGGTGCGCCTGCGCATAAGGCGCGGAAGGGAAATGAATGCAACATGATTATAGTGATCAGTCATTAGCGAACGTTGTAGTTTGTTATTTATAATTATGTATAACAGGATATTGTAAAAATTAAGTTACAAAATTTTTATTAAAATGTTTCTTATATACCGTTATATTGGCTGGGCCGCAAAAATATTCATTGTGGGCCACATGTAGCCTACAGGCCATGAGTTTGACATGCTTGCCTTAGAGGAAGTCTACTAAGGTTTTATTGTGGATACCTCCTGGAATATTTTATCTTCACAAACTTATATGTATATAAATAGCTGTTACTGTCTTACACAAATAAGATCATAATCAGTGTATTGTCCTGCTACTTGCTTTTTTATTTTTTGCTTAATGATATGTCATGGCTACCTTTTTATGAGTACATGCGATCCTTTGGCTTCTCTTTATTTGTAGCTGCATAGTGCTCCATTGTATGGCTATACCAAGATTAATTTAGTCAGTCTCCTGTGGATAGACCTTTAAGTTGTTTTCTTTTCTTTTTTGTTATTACAAGCAATGTTTATGGTGAGTATCCTTGTGAATCTAAATTTACTCAAGTATATAAAGGTATATAGAATAGATTTTAAAGGTTAAATTGCTGGGTCCAAAAGCATATATGCATTTTTAAATTTGAAAGATACATCCCCAAACTTCAAACTTAATAAAGAAAGACATTAGGATGTGCTGAAGAGCTCCTGCTGACATTTGAAGGTGTCACAGACCTTTGCTCTGAGCATTGCTGAATTAAGTGATAGACACTAGTTAGACTTAGTGTTTTAACTAGTTTAGGCAGGAAGGAATTATAGTTGGTTGGTTGTTATGGGTTTGATCTTTATCTTTGAATATTTAGGCAAATTTCTAGCAAAGCAAAGCAAATTAAATTTATTTTATTTTGTCTAGTAGTCTCCTCAGTCTGTTTGACTATCTTACACAATTTTGTTGTTGTTGTTGTTAATCCTTACATGAGGATATTTTTACTTTATTTTTAGAGAGAGTGGAAGGGAGAGGGAGAGAGAAACATCGATGTGAGAGAGACACGTTGATTGGTTGCCTCTTACACACACCCTGACCAGGGCCAGGTAACCTGCAACTGAGGTACGTGACCTTGACAGGAATTGAACCTGGGACCCTTCAGTCTGCAGGTCAACACTCTATCCACTGAGCCAAACCAGCGAGGGCCTCTTACACAAATTTAAAATTTCAAACACACATAGTATTGGAGAGCTGGATGTAAGATGTTTCTATCAGCTCTATTCTCCTAAGGAGTATTAGACACACAGGTTGTTGTTATTTTTTCCCCTTGATCATTATGAGTGGTTAGAATGATTCCTACTCTTTTTTTTTTTAATATATTTTATTGGTTTTTCACAGAGAGGAAGGGAGAGGGACAGAGAGTCAGAAACATTGACGAGAGAGAAAGATCCATCAGCTGCCTCCTGCACGCCCCCCACTGGGGATGCACCCGCAACCAAGGTACATGCCCCCGACCGGAATCAAACCTGGGACCCTTCAGTCCGCAGGCCGACGCTCTATCCACTGAGCCAAACCGGTTTGGCGATTCCTACTCTTTACATTAAAAATAACTTTCTTATTTTTAAAAGTAATGTGTATTCATTATAATAAAATTTGTGATAGTACAGAAACATAAAGAAGAAAATAAAAATTACTAGCAACCCTAGCATGCAAAGATAACTGTCATCATTTTGTTGAATGCCCTTTTAGACTTTTCTATGCATACATACATTATTTTTTTACCAAAATGGCACTATATATTCTTGACTTTTTTCCCTTTTGTAGAGCTTTATTCAAGTATATTCTTTGGGCCACAAAGTTTACATTAGAACCAAAGTTTATCAAGCTTTGGAGACAAGTATGCAGTGAGGATTCAACATATTTGGGGGATATTGTATTTCTAGGCATTGTTAATACAGAAGTAAAAGCTTCATTTATATAAGTACATTCAATAATCAATTGAAATTAGTTTAGTGAATTCTCTCTGTATGCCCCAAACTGTTAGGTTATTGGACTAGTGCCGTGGTCGGCAAACTGCGGCTCGCGAGCCACATGCGGCTTTTTTGGCCCCTTGAGTGTGGCTCTTCCTAAGCCTTAGGAGTACCCTAATTAAGTTAATAACAGTGTACCTACCTATATAGTTTAAGTTTAAAAAATTTGGCTCAAAAGAAATTTCAATAGTTGTACTGTTGATATTTGGCTCTGTTGACTAATGAGTTTGCTGACCACTGGACTAGAGCATAGAAGGGACTTAGTCTAGTGAGGGGAGAGTGCAAAATAGACCAGTGTCATTGCAGTTACAAGGGTGAGTGACACTCTAGGGCAGTGGCTCTCAACCTTCTGGCCCTTTAAATACAGTTCCTCATGTTGTGACCCAACCATAAAATTATTTTCATTGCTACTTCATAACTATAATGTTGCTACTGTTATGAATCGTAATGTAAATATCTGATATGCAGGATGATCTTAGGCGATCCCTGTGAAAGGGTCGTTCGACCCCCAAAGGGGTCGCAACCCACAGGTTGAGAACCGCTGCTCTAGGGAGAGGGCTAAGTACAGGACTAGGGGAGAACATAGCAGGTACACCTCAGCTAGTCTTGGAAATTCAAGAATGACTTCTGGGAGAAAATGACTCTAAGCCGAGACCTCATTGATAACGAGGTGATAATCACGTGAAGGAAGGCAGAAGAGACAGTAGGTAAGCGAAACCTTGAAAGATTTAAGCAGCTGTCAGCAGCTTAGTCTAGCCAGAACACAATGGGGCTATTGGGGTTGGGGAAGTTGACTGTAGTGGGAAATGAAGCTGATGGCACAAGTCAACAATGTCTTTTAGGTCAAGGAAAGCACTTTAGACTTTATCCCAAGGGCAGCTGCTACCCCTGAGGGGTTTAAATAGGGAGTCCTTGAAAATTCTGATATTGGAAATGTTTCTTGAATTTCTTAACAATTCTTAAAACTTATTTTATTTGTTTTTAGAACCAGGAGCAATTGAAAGATGATGATTCTGATCTTATTCTCAATGATGGTGATATTAGTTTGACGTATGGGGATTCTACTGTGAGCACTGAATCAGCAACATCTGGTGGCCCAAGGAGATTTATGGGCAACAGTTCTGAAGATGCCTTGGACCGCGAGCTTGCATTTGGGGACCATGAACTGGTCATTCGGGGAACACGCCTGGTTCTTCCTATGGATGATTCTGAACCCCCATTAAATTTGTTAGATAATACGAGACACAGTCCAGCCTAAATTTACTAATACTCACTTAGTGATTTGTAAAATTTGCACATGTGATTGTGAAGAAATTCGTACTACCTAAAAAGTCCCAGTGCATGTCTGAATGTTTAAGCTATATAAATGCTATTTATATGGCATTGAAAGAATATAAATATGTACGAGGCAGATTGTGAACAAACTCTTCTTTTATGTTTTATTGGCTGCACTATGTAGACTGGATCTGTTTTAGAAATTTATTTTAAGTGATGCTGTGTGTTCCGTTAGCTTTATGTCTCAGTTAAAATATAAAAAGTGACAGAGTTACTCTTTCTTGTATTTACCTGACACTTAACAAGAGTACCATGTTTTTGTGATGTGAATTAATTTTGTTTTGTAGGAGGAGAGGGGAAGAAGAAAGAGGGAATGTTATTTCAGGGGAAGCCCAGAGAGGAGAGGTTCCTTTGATAGGAGACTTGTGTTGATTGTTGCTGCCTTTGTCCTGACCTTTTCTTTCCTTTTTCTCTGGTGGCCTGTTGTGGCACAAGAGGCTGATGGCATTCTAATCTTGCCCCATTCAGGTTGGGGAGTGAAGTGGGGCCCTTTCCCCCCTTTGCTATGAAAGAACCGATTCCTTGACTATAGTACACTACTGTTGGGAAAAGAAGGCTGCACATGACTTCCAAGACTTTGTTTCTTTTCTTCCAGACCAAGATCGTAGAAGACGCATCCAGCCAGCTTAGCCAACGTACAGGCATATATAGTTCAGGACACTTGATTTCAATTTGAAGGAGCTGGGCAGGCTGTGAGGGGGCAGAGGGCAGGAGAGGAGTAAAGAGAATGGTGGCATGCAGGTCTCTCTTCCCAAATATGTAAATATTCTATACCAGATAAGTTTAAATAAGGAACTCAATTGCTGCTTACTTTCTGATTTCTGTACTTGATCTGTATAACAAGCTTTGTGGTCACAAGTTTTTATATCGATTTAAATTGCTGCTCTTTAGCAGACAAACAGGAGCAAAATGTAAAATTTTTGAACTTAACTGTGTCTAACTGTCACTTGTTAGTCTGTAGTTAATGTTAAAAGTTAATTTATGAATCCATGATCTTTGCACACTACACCAAAGTTGGTCATAAGAGAAATTCAGTGCTCTGGAGAGCTTATTGTAAGGGTGGTGATTCCTCTGTGTGTACTGGTGTAGTTGTCTTTATTTTCATGTTATTATTTAATATGAAATACCTAAGCTGCCATGTGTTTTTGTTTTTTACAATCTTCAAGGAAGAATGCATAACAATTTCCCATTTCATATTCAGAGTATGAAAGTGGATGCTATTTTGTGATGCCTAAAATACCTGAAGGTTCATTGAATGCTGGGAAGGGGGATACTTTCTTATGTTGATTCTAACCTGTTAATGTTTCCGAAGGAAAAGAGAAACTTTGTGGGTTTCCCCCCTCAGGTCTGAGTAGCATTGCCTTAAATTTTATCCAGTTCAAAAATTGATTTATTTACATGATGTTCAAATTTTCCAACAAAAAATATCTTTCCAAAAAAATATATTTATTCTCCCAAAGGTATCTGTGCTATTGTAAATACTCCTTGAGATTTTAAGGGAATTCTGTTGTACACTTGAGTGGCAGCTCTAACTGTTGGCAGAGCCATTTGTTATATGTGATAGTGACTTTCCTGCTATGCAGGAACCCTGTGAAGTGTGCATTTTATATGATGTGTGCCTCTTCATGCAATCAATACTTTCTTGTTAATGTATGCTTGAGGGGCTTTAAACTTCAGTGTCATTTACTCATGAAGTTATTCACGTTGTAAAAGGATATACAAGAAATTAACAGCTACCTTTTTTATTCTTTCAGGTTACTAAGCTCACTTTATGAAAATGACTATAAATACTTAGCATGACATTTTGGTAACTTGTCTGTTTCAGCATGCATAAGACTTTTCCTTAGAGAAACTGATAATGCTTGAGTCAACTAAATCAGCCTTTGTAAATTATCAAAGGGGAACCAAGTCTGCTGTGCTCACATCAGCATCTGGAAGATTCTCCTCTCTTCTAATCTATGTGCACATCTCCAAGCAAAGAAGGAAAAAACAAACTCTGCTCATACATCTGTGGGTTTAGACACCTGAATGGACCTAGATGAACTACAGTTTGAATTGCCATCACGCACAAGTAGAGCTGCTCTCGGACTTTTCTGTTCTTTGTAAACCCTACATGTTTAAATGACTTGAACCTTCTCTTTTAAAGTTATTTTTTAAGGTTCCTTGGCATTTTATCCTAGTTGTCCGTGTTTGGCAATGTGATGTTATAGTAATAGACTTCTAATCTTTATGTATTTTTTGTTTTCCTTTGGAGTACTTGGACAAATGTTATAGTGGTTTCTTTTAGGAAAATCTGTCATTAAAAAAATTATAGCCTTGCAAATAACTACTCACCGTATTTACGTCACAGTTTATTCTAGTGAGAAGTAAAGAGTGCTGACTCATTTATTTTTGTACCTATATATCTACTGAGAAAGGAGGAAGAAAGATGTTTTAAAAAGAAACAAACAGAAACCTAACAACATAATTTATGGGGTGGCAAATTTGTGGTGCTTATGTGTAAGGCTGGATGTATTTACTTATGGGGACAATTGAACCATTTATGAAATATGACTCAAATCAGTCAAATCCTGTTGCACTGGTTGGTAGCCTGTTAACTCAGTAATGGATAATGTAATGAAAATGTTAGTTCCATTTTATGGAGAGAGTAAATTCTGTATCCAGTTAGGTAGAAAGACAGTTCCACATTTGGCTGAAAGCATGATCACACAAATAGTTCTTTTTCCAAGTTAGAGCTAGGTTTTCTTTTTGTACATAAGAAGCTAGGTTAAATTTTGCTGGCAGTAATTTTGTATAACATAGTAATGGCACCAACCACCCTATTTCTGTGTTGTTGCCATCCATTCCAGCTTCCTTGCTCATGGTCCTGTGAGAGACACAGCTAGTGGACTTACACACCACAGGCTCTTTTCTTGACTAAACCCCTGTTTTCTAATTCACAAATCAAACCCTACATTAGATTTGAGCAATAAACTTATTAACATGACTCAATACATGAGCATACGGAGGTGAAAGTATAGATGTTTTGACTTAATCAAAAAGTCCTTGATAGGAAGTACCCCACATATAATGCAGTATGAGGTATAAGGCTTGAAATAAATTAGACATGATAACAATAGCTCCCCTTTTTTGAGCCCCTCTTAGATAAAACAATGTGTATATGAGATACTTTTATATCTATATTAATTTAATCTTAATCATTCTGTGGGGGAACATTCTATTCTCATTTCAAAGCTTAGGAAACGGGTTCAGAAAAGTTATCATACTACTATTAAGTGAAAAAGCCAGGACTCAAATCCAATCTTGATTCCAAAGTCTAAACTGTTAACCACTACTCTACTGGCTTCATTGTCAAGATCCAGGCTAATCCATCTTGGCTATACCTAGAAGGATGATGAAGGGAACAGCAGACGTCTATCCTGCTGCCTACCACCTATATGTCATCAGGGTAGGACATGAATTCCCAGTTCTGTTCCTCCACTTGCTGCACTATTGACTGCAGATAAGAGTTCCCCTGGTTGGGAAGTTTCTCATATTATTACTAAAACTAGAGGCCCAGTGCATGAAATTCATGCACGGGGGTGGGGGGTCCCTCAGCCTGGCCTGCACCCTCTCACAATCTAGGACCCCTCAGGGGATGTTCGACTGCTAGTTTAGGCCTCATCCCACAGTCGGATATCCCTCTCGAAATCCGGGACCACTGGGTCCTAACCTGGCCTGCCTGCCTGCCTGATTGCCCCTAACCACTCTGCCTGCCTACCAAATTGTCCCTAACCACTCACCTGCTTGCCTGATCACCCCTAACCACTCTGCCTGCCTACCAAATTGTCCCTAACCACTCACCTGCTTGCCTGATCACCCCTAACCACTCTGCCTCCCTGATCACCCCTAATCCCTCTTCCTGTCTTCCTGATCACCCCTAACTGCTTGCCTGCCTGCCTATTGCCCCCTAACCACTCACCTGCCTGCCTGATTGCCCCTAACCACCTTTGCCTCAGCCCCCGCCACTGTGGCTTCGTCCAGAAGGACATCTGGAATGACGTCCAGAAGGTCGTTTGTCTGATCTAATTAGCATATTATGCGTTTATTATTACAGATGCCTGTGTCTCTGAGCCCATGGGCTAGGCGATCTGGCTAGCATCATGCCTTCACACCCTAACTTTCAACATTTTCACCAAGGTGCCCATGTCTTAGGGCAGAGCTTATGGTTCTGAATAATGATTCTGTGACCACATAGTTTGGTGTAATGGAAAACCCCAGGCTTTGGAGCTACACATACCTGGGTTCAAATCCAGACTCTGCTACTTGCTTATTGTGTAACATTGGCCAGTTGCCTTTCCACTTTCTTAGCTGTAAAGTTAATTTATTAAGAAATAGTTGAGTGCTTACTTTGTGCCACACACAGTGGATACAGCAGCAAACAACAATAGTCTCTCCTCTCACAGCATATTCTACAGCAGTGGTTCTCAACCTTCCTAATGCCGCGACCCTTTAATACAGTTCCTCATGTTGTGCTGACCCCCAACCATAAAATTATTTTCGTTGCTACTTCATAACTGTAATGTTGCTACTGTTATGAATCGTAATGTAAATATCTGATATGCAGGATGTATTTTCATTGTTACAAATTGAACATAATTAAAGCATAGTAATTAATCACAAAAACAATATGTAATTATATATGTGTTTTCTGATGGTCTTAGGCGACCCCTGTGAAAGGGTCGTTCAACCCCCAAAGGGGTCGCGACCCACAGGTTGAGAACCACTGTTCTACAGGAAATGCCAACAGCTATCACCCGTTGTTAGGAATTATTCATGCAAGAAAGACTGATTGCCTTCTGGTAGGGGAATATCTATCTTAAATAATCAGCAAGTACATCAAATACAATAATCATAAGGCTATGATGGAAAACTACAGGAAGCCATGAGGGAGGACTGAGATCTGGTGGTAGAAGAGGGAAGATTTTTCTGACCAAGTGATATTTTAGCTGAACCCTCAAGAGTAAGCAAAGGGTCAACCAGATGAAGGGGGTGAGGATGAGGAACATGCTAGGCAGAGTGAACAGTAACAGCCCTCTACCTACACTTGATCTTCCATACAACATTCAATCAAATAATTATTGAGTGACCAACATACCATGTACTGTGCTATATCCACATAGTGAGGAATAAATACATGTGGGCTCCACTCATAACACTTGCATATTAGTGTGGAAAACAGGACATAGTACCCAAGAATCATCTGGAACCCAAACCTTCCCCTCAACTTCCTCCCCTTCAGCTCTCTCCCACTGCACCTCTCAGGCAAATCCACACCCCTCCTCTGGATAGCATCCTTCAGAACTTTGAAAAGAGGAGCTGGTATGTCTTTTCTGAGTCTTTCTATTCCCGCCCCCCCCCCGGCCCCCCTCCCCAGGCTTACAACCCCATTCCCTTCTTTTCTTCTGGACATATACCAGAAGATCATTGTTCTAGACATTTTTATGAATGTGCCTAAGACCATATTGGCTTTCTGTTTCAGTGGCCACTTCCCCCTCATCTTACGGTGGGCTGCCACCAGAAAGTGGGCCAGCCCCCTGCCCTCATGGACCTTACATTCCAGTCAGCCATAAATAAACAAATATCCATAAAGTAATAAGAGATTGGGATAAGTGAGAAATAGGAAATGTGGTAGAGGGAGATGGGGACAGGGCAGATGTGGGAGGGCTTGTCAGATGGCTTTGCTCAGGAGGTAACAGTACCAAGGCTTGAAGGAGCCGGGCAGGCAGAAAACAGAGGAAGAGTGCTGGAAAGGTCTAGTTTAGGGTAGATACTCAAAGAATGTTTGTTGAAAGGAGTGAAATGTCTTCCTGACCTTTATTGAGTTGGTTTTCGAAGGTCAGCATCGTAGCATAGAAGTGATATAATCCACAGTCCTAGCCCTGTCTGCCAATGGATGCTTTTAGGAAGCCAGTTAAACCCCTCTGAGCCTGTTTCTTCCTTTAAAAAATGATTATAGTCCATTGATTCAGTAAACATTTATTGAGCTATTGTCATATGCCAGCACTGTGGTAGGTACTGGATTATGATCCAGCCCCGAGTAGCTGCCAGGTCTGTCTAGGGAATCAGATGAAGTGATATACATTGAAGCATTTTGACCAGGATTTAGAAGGCTCTTGAAACTGAGGTTGAGTATTCTGTGATGTCTTGCTGATGAGGTGCTATATGAATAAAATATGGAAAACTTTTCACACCATGCTTCTACTCTGGGCTGCTTTCCTACAGAATCTCCAGTTCAGCGAGTTGGAGGTGTCCCAAGAGGTTGCCATGGCAAAGACTGAACTCTGAGAACTGGCTTAGCTGGGACTGTCATGGCTGCAGACTGAACTCCATGAGACCTGACAGTTTCTGGCCAATTCTGTCTGCCGAGTGAAAGAGCCATATCTTTACCATGTACTCATACTGCAATTGCAGCTTGGGAGTCCTGCCCTTGGTGTCCTGGCTGGACTCCAGGTCTGCTCATTTTCCACTTGGTGCTTGCTGTCTGATGGGCACTGGGACCCACTAAAGAGATGCAGCTTAGTTGTGCATGTTATTTCTTTTGCAGTGATGGAAAATTGCATTGAAGGCTCTGTGAGTGCTTCTTGGAAACAAGGTTTAATTTCTCCAGATTTGTTGGAACTGAAGTGATTCACTGTGTTTTTAAATTCTAATCCTACAAAAATTGCTTGAGAAGTATTCAATTCTTGGTTGCTTTGGGAGTCATGAGGCTTTATTGCATGATTTTTTTTTTATTTTGTTCATTTGAATTTCCTATACAGCTGTGTTCCCATGTGGACTAGGCCAAAAGCATGTGAGCTGTTGTTTTCATTTGAAAAATCTGGAAGTCTTCTGTCAGATAATGGAAGATGCCTGTTTTTTCAATCTTAGAGCTTGTTTAGTATAAGATTGCAAGATAATGACAATTGGACCCCCAATTGTGCTACAAAAAAACCTTTTTTAACATAATTGTGAAACATAAGCAATCACAGCTCCATTTTCTAAGGGGAACCAAGAGGTTGATAGTTAAGCATTCCAGTCAACTAATCTTTACTCACTAACTTCTGGTCACAGACACTGAGTACCTCACATGGGTTGTGCGCTGGGCCAGGCACTAGTGGCACGGAGATGACTAAATCATTATTTTGATCTGAAGGTGACTGTGGCCAATTAGGTAAAAAGTATTTCAATTGTATGAAACTCATTAGAAAGTGTTTGCCGTATGGTATTCAGGTCCCTCCCTAATTGTGGTTGATAGTTGGCAGAATAATGAACCCCAAAGATGTCCACACCCTAATCCCTGGAGCCTGTGAATACATTAAGTTACATGACAAAAGGAATTAAAGTTGTAGATGGAATTAAGGCTGCTAATCAACTGATTTTGAAATGGGGAGATATTCCTGGATTATCCAGGTGGGCCCAATCTAATCACACAGACCCTCCAAACTTTCCTGGCAGTATTCAGAGAAAGAGAGGTGATTACAGAAGCAGGGTTAGAGAGATGCTACATTCCTGGCCTTGAAGATAGAAGGCGGCCCCTAGAATCTGGAAAGGGCAAGGAAAAGGGTTCTCCCCTAGAGAACACAAGCCTGCTGACACTTTGGTTTTAGCCCAACAAGATCTGTGCCAGACCTGTGACCTACATAACTATAAGATGACAAGTGGGTATTGTTTTAAGCCACTGAGTTTGTGGTGATTTGTTACAGGGTCAATGGGTAACTGACACACTGACTTGGAGGGAGAGGTGTTGTCTATATTAGTATGCAGTTGTGAATCCCTGCTCTGTGTCAGGCACTGTGAATGGTGCTGAGGATACAAAATTTAACAAGTTCCAGAGTCCACAGTCCAGTGGGTAAGACTAGCAAGTATAGAGACCATGTGGCACCACAATGAAGGAAAGCCCAGATGATAAACATACAACCGGGGAAAGGATGGGGAGGCTAAGGAAGCCCTGTCATTTCTATGACTTTAGCCTAGCTTTAACTAACACTTCCACATTACTCACTGGTGTAAGAAAATTTCCCAGGCCGCCATGCCCACTACATTACCAGGGAGTGACAGTGTATGGGATCACTGATCAATTTGGGTTCTAGAAAGATCACTCTCATTGTGGCTGCAGCGGAAAATATGGATTATTTGGATAGGGGCAAGAGTGGGCACAGATGATGGTTAGAAGACTTGGCCTGAGGGAGAGTGGTGGCCTGGACTAGAGAAATGTCAATGGAAATGGAGAAGAGGGAATAGATGCAAGAGACATTTAGTCCAATTCAACAGAACTTGGACACTAATCTAGTGAAGGAGTGAGAAGGGGCCATTTACAATGATTCTCAGAAATCTGGATTGGGCAAATGGGTGGGTGGAATGGTAGTAACTACAGTTTTAGAGCATAACTTTTTTGACAGCAATATTAAAATATGTATCAGTAAAGGTACAAATCTAAATTTGCCCCTGGATCACATAGGTAAGGACAGATGGAGCCCAATTGGGAAAAGGGGGGTAGGAGAAGGGGACTAAGTGCCTCAAACAAGAAAGTTGGGAGAGGATGCAAGTTTGAAAAACACCAGGACTTGTAATCCATTCTCCCATTATAACCTAGGAACATCTGGAGTTTCCTGATATGGGTGGTGTCTGGGGAAAATAAGTGTTTAAACCAAAGCAGAAAGCTTCCAAAGTTCTCAGGGAAGGAGGGTGGTGTTAGGAATGTTTTAAAAGTGCCTGACTCTGGATTTCGGTGTATCCTCCATAGCCGGAAGAATGAAAATATATGTTGTGGGATCTCTAAAATGCAGTTCTTAGCATTTTCCAGGAGGGTAAAGGGCCAAGAAATGAATACTGGATCTTGAAAGGAAGCTATGGCTAGTTAGCCAGACCCATTCTGGTTCTGTGGAGGATTATGTGCAAGCGAGGAAACTGCTTCACTTAGTGCTTTTCCCCAAAGGCTGTTGCAAGAGTTTCTAGCAAATCCAATCTAGTATCCAAAGCCTTCTGATATACTGTTCTCAAACACTGTGTGCCAGAAGCTTGCTAAAACAGTCAGCTCTTGAGCCGCAGTCTTTGTGGACCTTTGAGCCAAATAGCAACTATTGGAACAGAGTTCATTAAATATACAGGGATACAAACTTTTTCAAAATCAATTTTTTCCTCAATAGAAGGAAATCAGCAATCGACAGTGTAAGTGACAAAAAAACCCCATAGATGCCTATATTACGATGAAGGAAACATCTGGTTTTTGTTTTCTTAACTTTCATTAATTCATCTGAGGTGTGAGTCACCAGCTCACCAGCCAATGTTTCCAAAATGAAGTCTTCCTTGCCTCTGGAATCGTTTGGAAAAGTCACTTAAGAACTACCTTGAGGGAAAGATGATCCACAGAGAGGTGTCATTTTAAAAAAAAGTAATATTAGTCCTGATTGGTGTTTCTTGAAATTGCTTTTCTATTAGCCCATGATTACATTGATTCCTCAGCAGGATTTTATTTCTCCACCCAGAAATTGTAGGACTCATGTGCTGACTTTAAAATGTATATTCAACTCAGAACCTCACAAAGGACACCCTTCACTTTATTGGTTCACTGTAGTGTTTCCTAGTAGCTGGTGGAGTTAGAGCTGTAGCCCCTAGGAACACTAAGAAAGGAGACATTTCTCTTCTACCTCTTGCCAAGGTTTTCCTGAACTTACACCAGTCTCACCCTACAAAGAAAGTTCAGGTGGAGACACCAATGAGAGAGGAAGATTACTTGCTGGGGATGGTTAGACCCTACCACCATTTGGGTTAGTGCTTCTGTGTTGCACCCACTCCTCTTGATGACCAACATCCCATTTTCAAGATGACTGGTCAGAGTTCACAGCTGGCCTATGGTTAATATCTAGGGCAGTGATGGCGAACCTTTTGAGCTCGGCGTGTCAGCATTTTGAAAAACCCTAACTTAACTCTGGTGCCGTGTCACATATAGAAATTTTTTGATATTTGCAACCATAGTAAAACAAAGACTTATATTTTTGGTATTTATTTTATATATTTAAATGCCATTTAACAAAGAAAAATCAACCAAAAAAATGAGTCCGCGTGTCACCTCTGACACGTGTATCATAGGTTCGCCATCACTGATCTAGGACAAACCTGGCTGGTCCATACAATGATAGAACCAGCAACTTCGCTCTCATTACACTGTATTTTCTCCAGCTGAGCTTTACTCTTTCTGACTCATTGGTAGGAATATCTGCAATGGGATTCAAACCTCTATCTTTCGTAGCAGACTAATTACTTGATTCTACTAATCATTTATTCATTCATTCATTCAACAAACTGAGTGCCAATCCTGGGTACTAGAAATTCAGAGGTGAATAAGGCATGGTACCTGCCCTCAAGGAGCTCACTGTCTAGTGGTAGAGACAGATTTATAATTAGGTGAATTATTATTCTATGGTTCCTGAAGAAGGTGGGGTTGAATTGAGCCTTGGCTTAAAGGATAAATTCTATATATAAGCCTGAATCACAGGAGAGAGGTCTTGATTTGGGCAGTGGATGAGATCACCAATAGAAAGTGTATAATAGAAAGAGTCCTAGGAAAAAAAGCCAAGCAAAACCAGTGGCATTTAAAGGGAAAGTAGAATAAAAGGAGACAGAAGGAATAACTAGAAAGGTTGGTAGAAAACAAGGGGAGACTGGTGTTACAGATATCAAGGGAAGAAAGTGTTCAAAATACATTGTCAAAATCAGAAAAAGATGAAGTAATACATAGGAAGAAGAGCATCCATTGAATTCAGGAATATGGAGACATCACTGAACTGACCAATGGTGACAGTAAAGGAATGGCAAAAGCAGGTTTAGGGGAGACCTGTTGACCGCTTGAATATGAGAGGTGAGGGAGAGTGGGATGTTAAAGGTAAACATCAGGTTTCTGCACTGAGTGAATGGTGGTTCCATTCCCAAGATGTGGAACCCAAGAGGAAGAGTACATCAGGGGAGAGGGAAAGGGAAGGAGTTCAGGTTTGGACACATTGAACATGAAGTACCTGTGGGCTAGCCAAATGGAGCCATTCAGTAGACCATTGGCTATATGAGTCTGGAGCTTAAAATTCCTAGTTTGTAAATAAAATAGACTAAATGGCCATTTTTCCCCATAGAGAACTCCATGCTATCTTTTCATAATGCCCTTTACCAGGATCAATCTCTTAAATATTTTCTAATGTTTGGTATTTCTATGTGATTTCTCAACTGTGATTTTATTGAACCAGGAGAATCTGTACACATAATTTCTGCACTATGCATTTGGAGCTACTCTAAGGAAAACAAGAAGTGCTTACAGGTAAATTAAAAAGTAACAGGTACAGCTCTTCTCTCTGTATTGAACTAGTTGCCCACTTCCTTTCCAAAGCTCTGATATATTTTAAAACTTTCTCTTGTTGTTAATTTAAAGAAAAAACAAAGGATAGGTTCCGTTTCTACCTCAATTGTACAACATCCAATGTTAGTACTGACAGATAATCTATAGTAAATAAAACACAAAACAGTCTTAAATATTTACATGATGCAACTGAATTTGAAAATCAGTGTCTACCTTGGTAATTCAGGACAAGAATTGTAGCACCTGTTCCTATGTCATAAACACAGTAGGCCTTCAAGTCCTTATGTCTGAAGGAAGGTCTTTACCTAGGTAGCTTTCTTCCCTTCATCAGATAATCTAAATTTCTTGCCAGCTTCTGGCTCATATAGTTTCCTGCTCTAAAATAGTCTTTATACTGTGTTCCTTGCAGTAAATGAAAACTCAATCTTCAGAAAGAAAATTAGGTCATTGGCTTGCCCTTTTCTTGATTCCCCATCAGATTGAATTGAGATAGGATACTGGCAAGAGCAGCAGGATAAATTATCATTTGTGAAGTGTCTGGCCCAAAAGGGATTATTTTGACAGTCTGTTCTAACCATCCAAGCAATGTTTCCAATAAAAAGTTTTATTAGGTATTGTCACAGATGTAAATGTTTCATAAAGATATCACTCCACTTGTAAATCATGTACTTGAATTCATACTAAAGTCACCTCATTAAATACCAAGAAAAATGATGTCTTTCACATAAATCCTGGTCTCAAGTGACTTAACAAAAAAGAGCAAAGAACAAAAAAAAACAAAACTCAAGCCCCAGCCATCTAAGGCTGAACTTGGGAGACTGACAGGAATACAAAATTTCCTTTATCTGTTTCTTTCATCTTCTTTACCAGGTCATATATTCCAAGATTTTAATTATCTTCCCATGTCTATCAGATTCTCCCAAGGTAATAGAACTGGAGAAATAATTCAGATTCTAACTTTAAAAGACACTCTGATTTATTGAGGTAAGATTTGTATGGAGTCAAATCCTTTTTCATGTAAAGTTCTGTGAGTTTCGAAAACACATACAGTCATGTCACTATCACCACAATAAAGATACAAAACATTTTCATCACTCCAAAAATCCCCATGTCCTTTTGTAGCCCCTCTTGCCCCTAGGCTCCTGGCAACCACTGACCTGTTTCTGTCCCTATAATTTTGCCTTTTCCAGAATGTCAGATAAACATAATCACACAACACATAGCCTTCGGCATACTATTCACTTGTAAAATTAATATTATTTTTCAGATAATAAAGATTAATACATGTTCATTATAAAAAAGAATGTATTTAACTAAGAAACAAGGAGATATAAAAATGCTTCCCAAAGATAAACACTGTTAATATTTTGATGGATTTCCTTCCAGTCTTTTTCCTATAGGTGCATATGTACTCCCAGGTACAGGAACAAAATGTACAAAATTAGAATCCTACTGTATACAGGATTGTCTTTACTTTGTATTTTGTTACTTAATATTGTGGTCATTTTCTTAAAGATTAACTGCCTTGAGGATTGGAGGCAAGAGCCTAATCAACAGGTTCAGGGATGAACGAGAAATAGAAGCAGAGTCATCATGACCCAGACAAACCAGTTCCAAAGCTGCTTTTGCAGACTCTGTGCGTTCTGCATTGGTTTCCTGGGCTGCTGAGTTCCACTAGTTTTCATCAAAACCTCTTTCTTGTTGTTGCTGCTTGCTGTTTCTCAGACGAAAACACTCCCCTCCCCCATTCTTCTGAGGACCCGACAGCACCCTGTGTTCCTCTCTGGCAGAGAACGTACCACACCACATTAGAATTATTCATTAACTTTGTCCATCTCCCCTACTCAACTGTGAGCCCCTTGTCTCATTCTTCTCATTCCCCCCCCCCCATACTTGTGTCATGTTACTCAGCCAAGAGTAGATACTTGCTAAGAATGTAATGAACAAACTAATGAATGAACAAATGAACACAACAAGATGAAAACTCCCTCACTGGACTGGTTGCTGCCACTAATTTTTTCACCCTTCTGCTTTATGCCCCTTCTGGGGCATTATTTTTGGTGGCCACCACAGAAGGGGTGGATTTTGCTTTCAAATGCCTTGGCACTTCTGACTCACAGCTACACAGCTTGGCAGGAGAGCCAACAAACTACTTGTCACATTGCTATGTCATGCCTCATGTGTTGCTCCATGGAGCCGTGCCAAAGTTGTATTGTCAAGGAGATGTAACAATGCAGAAAATGGACCAGTCAGGGAGGAAGAAAGAGGCAGTATGCTCAGAGTTGCTGTTGATGGGCACACAGACGTGTGAGTGATTGATTTGTGCTTCTCGGTGGCCAGATCAGCTCTTGCTTGCCCTGCCTGCCCTTTTAGGGGTGGGGAGAGAATTGCAAGAGTCTGTGTTTAAGAGTCAAGATGAGGTGAAAAGAGTGACGGTGAGGGAAGACAGAAGTCAGAGTTGAGAGTGTTCTAATTCCCCCCTTTATTTTTCACATAAAATAATACTAATAATAGTTGCCACTTATTGAGTGCCTATTATGGGCCAGGGACAATGTTAAGACCTTCACATGCATTGCCTCATTGAATCCTTACAACAACCCTCTGAGCTAAGCACTGTTATTATCACTCTTTTACAGGGAAGTAAGAAATTGAGGCTCAGAGAGGTCCAGTGAATGTCTAAGATCACACAGCTACTCAGTACAGTGCCTGGGCTACAATGAACACTCTATCAATGGTAGCGGTTATGGATATTATCATTATTATTAATCATAAGAAATAGCTGATGCCATAGTTGCAGAGAGTTAAAGCAGGCTCTGAGATACAGACTCCTGTAGGCCTCCTTGGAGCTTTCAGAGGCCTGCTCTATGGGCAGGAAGTCCCCTAACTTCTCTTTCTGACTTTTCAAAAATTTGGAAGGTGGCTCCTTGGGTGGTGGGAAAAAATGATGCCATGCTTGTGTTTGGCTCCTTCTTGGTTCCCACAAATGCCCTTAAACTTTTCCATTTTCTGAGCGCTTTTGTGAAACAGCTATGATGTGGTTGACAGTATTTGTAGTCAGAGCCAAGTCAAGCCTGCCTCTGGAGGAAAGCTGGAAGCCTTTAAGGGTCTTGTCAGGGCTCACGTAGCCCACAGGCCCCTTCTCAGTGTCACTCAAGTCCGAGGCCTTCCCATTAGGCAGCTGCCGAGCACAGTGCCCTCATTGATCCCTGCGCTGTTTCCCTGGGTGGGGAAACCAACACCGTATTGGCAAGGCTGGGGCCTTTCCCCAGGGAGGCCTTTGCTGGAGCCCCTGATCTGCCTGTGATGCTCTTCATGGTTCAGGGACTACTGCGGACAGCTCAAGATGATTTCCCTTTCCATGTTTCTTGCAGCTTCCCCCCTCCCCCGCCAGGACCCAGGAGAAACTTTGAAACTTAAAAAGTTATCCACATGCCAGGAATCCACAGTCTCCCTGTAAGGGGTAGATGAGCACCATATGCTGTTTATATAAAAATAAATGGCTTCCCCCCATGAAGCACCCAGGCCTGAATCACTGGCTAACCCCCCTTTTATCTTAGCAGCTGAGCAGTGGCCCTCTGGATGAGGATGTGTATGTAGAAAGCACTTTGGCTTGAAAAAGCCCCAACAGTTTGTTTGTATGAGCTGCATCTCCTAGGGAGGCAGTGGTAGGCAGGCCAGTGGCCCCCTGTGGGACCAGCTGAAGAAGACAAGAGATGAAGACAATCAGGTAGTGCTGTACAATGGCCTTCTGCCTCCCCAAGCAGATTTTCAGAGGGGTTCCCCTCATCCTCATGACCCCCCTGTAATATTATGAGCCCTAGGAATAGGGGGAGAGGGAAATCTCTCTCTCTCTCTCTCTCTCTCTCTCTCTCTCTCTGGACTTCAAACACCACACCACAGGGCTTGGGTTAGGCAATTGGTGCTCATTCATTCATTCATCAAGCAATTATTGAGCACCTACCACATATACATCTTGACATTGCACAAAGTCTAGACCCAACCATTTGCTCTCTTAGTGATGATCCAACGAGGACACTGAGTCAAAACTAAAAGTTTGGATGTGAGGCAGGCTGAAATTCAACAGCCTGGGCAGCTAGTGAGTGAAGGCATCAGTTGCTGCATTTCAGTGTGGCTTCATTCATTCAACGGTCAATTCATGAGTGTCTATTATGGGCCAGACACTGTGGTAGGCACTAGGGTTATCAGAAGGAAGAGTCCCAACTCTGATAGAAGGCAATTTCAGATAACAGGAGCTAGCATTTATTGAGTGCTATGTGTGCCAAGAACTATGCTGAGCACTTTTTGTGCCTTATCTTTTTGAATCCTTGTTCCAGACCTGTATGGATGGGTAAACTGAGGTTCAGAGATTTTACTAACTTGCACAAGGTCACTTAGCCAAAAAATGGCAAAAGTAAGCTTGAAAAATTAAATGAGTCCAAAGGCCTGAAGCTGTGTTTTTTGTGCACCCTCTGTCTACTGCAGGAGTCAGTCAATTGCTGCCTGTAGTACAAATCTGGCCCACTGCCTGGTTTTATACTGCTTGAGAGCTAGAATGACTTTTCTTTATTTACTAGAGGCCCGGTGCATGAAATTCATGCACTGGGGGTGGGGGTCCCTCAGTCCAGCCTGCCCCTTCTCACAGTCCAGGAGCCTTCAGGGGATGTCCTGCTGATGGCTTAGGCCCACTGCCCAGGGGAGTGGGCCTAATACCGCAGTCTGGCCTCCCTCTGCAGGAGGCGACTGGCCGAACAGGGGAAGGCGACGCCACCATCACACCTCTGCTGCTGGCCACGAGGATGCCTGAGCCTCAGCCATCACAGCCACTGCGGCTTACCTGAGCCTCGGGCCTTCATAGCGGCAGCAGCCACTGGCGGCTTGCCGGAGCCCCAGGCCAGCCCTGGGCAAGCAGCGGTGGCCATTGGCCGCAAGCTTCCCCATGCTTAACCAATCAGGTGCGCTCATCCGGTGATGGGCAGACCACATCTTCCAGGGTTCTCCTGCAGGGGAGGGTGCTGCAGGGGAGGGTGCTGGTCTCCCTCCGGCCCTGGGTCACTGGGTCTGGTTTCTAGAGGAAATTCCCTACATTGGTTGCCCGGACACCTGGAGGCCTCTACCGATTCCTGACCCTCACCTGAGGGGCGTTGAGGGGTGATGGAGGCGGCCTGGGAGTTTGAGGAGCCGCAGGAAGGAGCTGCCTTTCTCAGAACTCCTGACCCGCATTGCTGGAGGCCAAGGTGGGGTATAGCCAGGCCGGCAGCTCTTAGCTGTGGAGCTTGGATTTTCCCTCACCTGGCCTTCACTGCTAGGCTTTCCCTTGCTCATCTGCCTTCGTTGCTGGGCTGTCCCTTGCTCATCTGCTTTCGCTGCCAGTGCGGAGGTTTCCCGGCAGAGCAGCTCTGATGCCACTTGGCAGAAGGAACCTTCAGGAGCGCTCACAGCTGCCGCCACCATGTGGGGAGTACAGGCTGCCCTCCACCACTGAGCCAGCCTCCCCCGCCCCTGTCCCCGATGCTGCAAGTCTCCACCCACCTGCCCCTGCTATGCACACAGCCTGCTGATCAGTCATTACATGACGGCATCCCGACCAATTTGCATATTACCCTAGATTGTTAGATTTATTTATTTATTTATAATATATTTTTATCGATTTCAGAGAGGACAGGAGAGGGAGAGAGAGATAGAAACTCAATGATGATGAGAGTATCATTGATTGACTGCCTTCTGCAGGCCCCACACTGGAGATCAAGCCCACATCCTGGGCATGTGCCCTGACCGGGAATTGAACTATGACCTCCTGGTTCATAGGTTATGCTTAACCACTGAGCCACGCTGGCCGAGTTAAGAATGACTTTTAGATTTTTAAATCTTCACAACATGAAGATTATATGAAATTCAAATTTCAATATCCATCAATAAAATTTTATTGAGATACAGCCACACCCATACCCATTCATTTGCATATGGTCTAAGGCTTTTCCACTGTAACAGAAGAGTTGAGGAATCTTGACAGAGGCTGTTTGGCCAGCAAAGTCAAAAATGCTATCTAGATCTTTGCAGGAAGAGTTTGCAGTGTCCCTGGCCACATAGGTCATTGGCAGAAAAGGAAGCAGGTCTCAGCCCATATCTGAACTCAGGTGGTTTCAGGACCTCTGTCCTCTGATCTCAGCCTCTTCTTCAACAACTCAGGCAGCTCTCCAGGGAGGCTCAAATGAGGCATTTCAATGATGGCTGCCTTTGAATTCTTTCAGCACTTCTTTCAAGAGTCTCTGAGGACTGAGCTGTTTAGGGTAGTATTAGATTTTTCCTAATGTTTAGATAAAAATGTAGACAGCAGATCTTGGGTTATTTGTGAACAAAACCTTGTCCTGTTGGTCTTTGCTGAGAGATGCCAAATTATCTCAGGCTCCACTGGGAGCTGCATGCAGGGGCCTTATATGGGCATAATCTCCTAACCCGGGCCTGTCTCCTTTTCTGTGGTATGGTCACATCCACTTTTAAGGTTATGTGTGAACATTTCTGGTCTTTCCATTTGCTCAAGAAGTGGGGAATTTAGCTTCTGCTGCATTTGAAGGAAACATGACTGCTGTCAACTTCTGCACATGTCTTATTTGTACATAAAAGAGGACAGTAGCCTTCCTTTTGGCATTCATCTCTATTAACAATCTTCTGTAGGTGCAGGGGAGAATTTTGGAAATGCTGGAGTGGGGGAAATGTAGCTTCAGTACTCTGTTCTCCCCCCACAGGGATTAGTGTGTTTGAAAAGATATTGATAAAGCAAACATTTAAAGTATGACTATAGGCAATGGGTTCTGTGTGAGGTATCCCAGGTGTGTTATGTTACTCAGATCTCACAGTACTCATCTATTCAGCAGATATTTATTGACGTTTACTAAATGCCATATCTGTGCTAGGCCAGGGCTACAACAGTGAATGAGATAGATAGTCCCTGTCCTCATGGAGCTTACCCTCTTGTGGGAGAGGCAGGCAATAGACAAGTAAAGAAATATTTAGAAACCAGGACAGATTATGATGAGTGGTGTAAAGCTAAAAAACAATACACCGAAACTGAGTAATGGGGTGACCTACCCAAGACTAGGGAGTCAGGGAAAGCCTCTCAGAAGAGGACAAATTAAAGATGAGACCTGAATGATAAGAAGGAGCTGACTGGGGGACTCTCAGTGTTTGGACTGAAAGTCTTGGTGTTTAAGATTTTGGTTAAGAAAGTTAATGAAAGAGCTATGACAGTGCCCAGCTGGTGTGGTTGAGCATTGACCTATGAATCAGGGGGTCACGGTTCAATTCCTGGTCAGGACACATGCCTGGGTTGTGGGCTAGATCCCCAGTGTGGGGTGTGCAGGAGACAGCCAATCTAAGATTCTCTCTCATCATTGATGTTTCTCTCTCTCTCCCTCTCTCTTCCTCTCTGAAATCAATAAAAATATTTTAAAAGAGCTATGACAGTGACTCAGTTGACTGGTGCCTCACACTAAGGAATACAAAGCTCCAGATAGTTATGTTCTAGCTAAGGCCTTTAACCTGGACTAGGCTAGCCCTGGAAAATATAGCTTTGGTTCAAAAGAAAACCTTTAGGCAAGTAAGGTGCCCCACTATTGGACATCTAAGTCCACATATTTATGGAGCTCTTTCCATGAGCCTAGCACTGTCTAGGCTCTGGGGATCTAGAAAAGAATCAGACAGCAAGGAGCCCACACTCTAAGGAAAGAAATAAGTCATATAATCAGGTAAATGAATCCATAGTGTGATAAGTACAACAGAGTATGTGCAAGATCTCAAGGTAGCACAGAAGAGGAGACAGCACTCAACACATTTGGGAGGGCCAGGGAACAGACAAAAGAGGCTGAATTTTGAAGGGCTAGAAGGGCCTTATAAAAACAAGGAACGCCAGTGAGAAAGGCCCAGAGGCATGAAGCCACATGCCCTGGGCCTTTGGAGAATTAGAAGTCATTATGTTATGAATTTTTGAGCCTAGAGTACAAGATGGAGAGTAGTGGAGATTGAGGTTGGAGATTTCAGCAGGGCAGGTCATGGGAGGGCTTTGTTGAATAAGTGTTGTGGATTTGAACTGCACTAAAGCTATGTAAAAACAAGAAACAGATCTCCCCATTGATTTGCCTTGATAATGCCCCTCTTGTTATCTAATCCCATGAATTTAGACTTGATTTTCTAGGAAGCTATGGGATTTCAAAGAAACTGCCTGATCCTTTTCTAGACAAATTTCATTCTTTTGGAAGTAATTTCCTTCCCTCCCCCCACAAGTGCTGTATACTTTTCTTATAACTTTTCAAAGCATCTACCATATGGTATTTCTCCCAAGTGAGAGATTATTATCCCTTTATTTGGGGGAGCTGAAATGAAGTCATCTGTCCTCTGGAGTGACAGCTGCAAGCAGAGATGTGCTCTCCAGGGCAGCAGGCCTGCCATCTGAGCATCTTCTCTGTGTCTGTCTCCAATCAGCCGCCCATTGCTGCTTTCCCTTTTTCCCTTGCTTCCCATTATGTAAGATCATTTTTTACAGAGATGAGCTCTGGGCTCATTCTGAATATTTTAGGTGTCAAACATCCTGTTTTTCTCTCAGCAATGTGACCTCGTCAATGACCCGCTGCATTTCAGAATGACATCATGGGATTAAACTCAGAATGGTTGAAGAGAAGTGATTATGGGAGCCTAGGGACCTCTGCTTGTCTCTTTACCTTTCAGCAAGTTGTTTGAAGATGTTGAACAAGAAGCCTGCAAATGAGTGTTCGCTTTGCAGAGAAGAGGGGTCATAACCTATGGCCTATGGACTAAATTCTGCCTACAGAGCAAATCCAATCTGAGCTGTTTTTGTAAATAAAGTTTAATTGGCACTCAGCCACACTCATATGTTTGCATATTGTCTATGGCTGCTTTCACACTGCAAAAGCAGAGTTGATCCTATGTCACAGAGCCCATATGGCCCACAAAGCTGAAAATATCTACTATGTGGCCCTTACAGAAACATTTTGCCAAGCCCTGCACCGAAGCCTTCATCCTTCCCCTTTGGAAGAGAACATGTGAATTTAGTGGTGTCCCCCATTCCCTTCCTCTCCTCCCAAAAACATGGCACAACAAAAAGTAGAGATTGAGTTTTAACAAGCATATCAGAGTTTTCATATTTATTCAATGACATCAGTACTTTTACATTTATTAAATGCGTTGCCCTTCCAAAAAGTTCCCTTGGGACATTGCATACTTATTCCGATGCTGCTGCCAGTGTGCTGGACATCTTGGGGGGGCGGGGGCTGCTCTTCAGAGCCAAGTTATTTGACACCTGAGAAAATTCCCTTCACCTTCTTTTTGGAACCAAAGTAGTGCAGCCTTGTCAGAACATGTGCCTACTGGCCATGCACAAATGTTGGCCAATTTAAAAAATTTTCAATCTACCACTCAGGCTATCCCAAAGAATTGGTTACAGGTTCTGAAGATAGTTCCCTAAAAAGCGCTTTGAACATGATTTCTTCAGACAAAAGAGGTTTGCCTCACCCAAAGAATTAGGAGTCAAGATTATATTTTGGAAACACCTTTTGGAATGTTGGTGGGTGTTTTCAGCATTTGAGCCATTTGATTTATCACAAAATAAAACACTCGGTGTGTGGCTTTCTCCTCCTTATTCAGAGACTGTTTTCATATTCCAAACGCCTTTACCATCTGTCCCACATTTCCCCAGCTCTTTATAGCCGCTGGCAGTGGGTTTTGCTGTGGCTTGCTGCATTGTACCCATTTAGCTAAAAACAGAATGGACTAAGGGATGAGGGAACCCTTTGCTCAGTTCCCTTTCTCACAGCCAAGTCTGAATGGGAAAGAGTCTCCTAGGAGCTGGGATGTGGTATACTGTGGGTGGGCCAGGGATTGCTGGGAGAGCATAGAGGCAGTAGACATGTCAACTTTTGGTAGCCACTCTTGTCTCATGAACCGCTGTGTGTTCTGGATTGCTGTGGTAGAGGGGGTCTGGAGTTTGGTGGTTTCTGAAAACCATGAAATGCCTACTTATTGTTCCACATTTCTGCTTTTTCATTTTCCTTAAACTCCTTCTGCAATGGGAATATTGTGTGGCCAGCCCTGAAGCAAAAAGATAACCAGTTAAGCAAGTTGCTTTTTTTTTTTTTTTTGGTCCTTTATTACTTTTTCCCCCCAAGAGCCACTGGCTCTCACACAAAATGTCTATATTTCATGGGCTCACAATTGCTACACAGATTTCTGCTCTGCCAGAGTCTCAGATGCAGGCCTCTGGGGGAGTTACTCATATCATGTTTATATTTGTACTAGAGGCCTGGTGCATGGATTCATGCACCAGTGGGGTCCCTCAGCCTGACCTAGGGAATAGGGCCAAAACCAGCTCTCCAATATTCCCTGAGGGTCCTGGATTGTGAGAGGGCACAGGCCAGGCCGAGGGACCCCACTGGTGCACGAATCTGTGCACCGGGCCTCTAGTATGCATATAAGATCTTTGGTTAATCTCTTCCCACCATCCCCCTTTCCCCCTCCCCTCTGAGATTCATCAATCTGTTCCATGTTTCCATGCCTGTGGTTTCCGCTCCTGCATCTGTCCCTTGGTGGTCAGTGCACATCATAGCTGCTGGTTGGACGGCTGAACAGTTGGACTGTCTGGACAGTCGCTTAGGCTTTTATATATATAGACTTCCCATTGAAATAGCTTTGCTTGTGTGATGAGGTATGAGTAGGTGGATTACTAAGAATCAAGGAGGATTAGGACTGGAGCCACAAGTGTACATTCATCACCAGTGCTCCCAGATTGGCATCCCACCACAGCTCTGGGGACTGAGGGGCTGCTTTCCAATCGAACCTTAGTTAAGGTGGTGGGGGAGGGGGGTAGTTTCGCTTGGAAGGTGCTTTTGCTTTTCTTAGATTATCTTGCTCCAGGAACCAGAATTTAAATTTGAGCTGTTAGCTAGAGCCCTGGGTGGGAGACTGGTCCTGGTCTTGGTATTCTGGAGCCAGGTCTTTTGTGTCATGGGTCCCTCAAGGAAAGCTGAAAGCCTTAGACCACTCACAAGAGGTGGTTCAGAGAGAGAATGCTGGGCACGCCATATGTATCTGTACTACACGTTTTTCATTAACAAGTATGTTCTTCACACATATGGTGATCTGGTCCCACTGGACCCTTTTGAGGGTAGAAATTATGTCTTCTATTGTTTGAGCAGCACCACACAGGGTCTCCTGGATCAGAAGACACATAATGCTCTGATTTGTCTGCAACAATGTGTGAAATAGCAAGTAAATAGTACTTCAGGGCATTTGGTTTTATATTTTAAGCTTATTGTCTATTCTGGTAGTACTTAGTAATCAAGTGGCCTTCGGGTGGGAATCCTCTAAAGGTCGAATCCCACAGGACTTCCATCAATCAGGCAGCATTTGAAGGAACTTGTACTTTGTTCACAAAATGTCTGGCATAACAAGTCTGGTCCTTGGTAGATGTCCAACTGGCATGGCTCTCCACCAAAGCGAGAAGTGGAGGAGGGGCTTTTTGCAAGAGAGTTCTTTAGTTTCCCATTTAAAAAAAGAAAAGAAAAGAAACAGGGCAGCTTCGGAAATGTTTGCTGGAAAGCTGAGAACCTTGATTTTGATGTTGAGCAAGAAAGAAATTATGTTGGCAAGAGCACTATTGAGGTTCAGTTCTTAGTATTCATAGGAGTTAAGAGCTTGACTTGGTAGGTTGGACACGTTCCTGTGGACAGAGCTTATGGAGTTGGAATGATGGCTTTCTGTTCTTGCTATTGGTAGTATGGGGGAGGGGGACATGCAGGGTAGGGGAAAGAGAGCGGGGAAGTAAGAGGGTTGAAGACAGAAGTAGGGCAGTATTGGAATGCAGGAATATTAGCTAGTATTCCTTTTCACTGTCCTCCAGAAAACCTGTTCAGACTGTTCAAAAGAGCCATTAAACATTGGGGAGGCTAAGTCCTTCCCTGGGTCTCATCACTAGCCAATGGTATACTTGTTTTCAAGTTTACCATGCCTTATCTGTCACTGATTTAACCAGTCTTCAGCACCCATTAACAGTTCTGAGAAGCCACCCTCTGCCACACCTTCCTTCAGCCCTAGGGGTTATTTTTTCTTCTTTCCATTTTTCCTTCAAGTATTTGCCCCATTTGTAAATTTTAAAAAAAGAATCTTCCCCAGTGTTCTCCTTTCATGAGTACCAGAAGCAATTCATACTGGGAGAATGTAGGCCATGGCCCTTAGGCAACCACTGATGATCTATCTTAGGCCCCAATTGAGGCTTCACAGCCTCTTCATTTATTGTATTGTTTATACTTGAAGACTGCTGCTCTCCTCTGAGGGTTGCATCTGGTTGACTGATTGACTGAATCATTCATTCATTCATTCATTGGTTCATTCACTCAATTCATCCAACATGTATTCATCCAACTTTCATCCTGCCATATGCCAAGCTTTAATCTAGGTGCCATGTTATAATGTGGGGCGAAACCAGACAAGTTCTTTGTTCCCACTGAGCATATATTATTGCTAGGGAAGAAAGACAATAAACAGACCAAAAAATCCACACGAGCAACGGAAATATCCAAGAGTAGCAAGTGTAACACAAAGAATGAAAGTAGGGTGATGTAATGGAGTGACTAGGTGGCTTATCTCAGATAGTGTGGACAGCATCCATGAGGATATGACCTCTAACCTGAGATCTGAAGGATGAGCAGCCAAACTTTTAAAGAATGAGAGTGAGGAATATTCCAGTGTAAGAATGAGCTGCTGTAAAGAGCCTACTGTGAGCTAGACACATGGCAGACAGAGGGTAACAAAATAGAACAGGTCTTTGCCCTCCAAAGCTTCTAATCTAGATGGAGAGACAGAAAATAGATAGGCAGTTACAATGCAATTAGATCAGTGCTATGACAGGAAAAGTATGTAGAGTTAGAGCAAGGTCTCTGAAGGCTAAGATGGAGGGTTAGAGTGGCTTCCTGGAGGAAGTAGCATTTAAGCTATTACAAGAAGGATGAGAAGAAGTTAGCCAGGTCAATAGGTTGTAGGTGAGGTTAGGAGAAGGGACAACATACCTGAAGGGCCAGTGATCACAGAGCATAAACGTATCTGAGGGACCAGGAAAAGTTCATAGAGTTTGAGGAAGGAGAAGGTGTTGTGGGCAAGGAGACTAGAGAGGTAGACATGGTCATGTTATGGATTTGTATTCTGATGATAATGGAAGAACTGTTAAATAGTGTTATGTTGGGAAGAGACATAATCCAATTTATGTTTTGAAAAGACCATTGTTCTGGCTGCTATGGGAAGATTGGATTGTATATAAGGGAACAAGGGTGGAAGCAGGAAGACCATTTAGGAGATGGGTCCAGTCATTCAGGTAAGAAAGGATGTTGCCAAGGACCAGGGTGGTAGATGGAGATGAAGGTAAGTGGACAGATTCATGAGATACTGAGAAGGTAAGACTGACAGTACTTGATGAGGTATTTTTAAATGGAGGTAAGTGAAGGAGAGAGAGACAAGTCAATGGTGTCACCTAGATTTTTGTCCTGAGCAACTAGATAAATGTTGGTGCCATAAAGATGGAGGAGACAGAGTATAAGATTTGGTGAGGGAGGTGAAGGCAAGATGAAGATCTCTGTTCTGGACATGTTGAGTTTGAGGGGGATATCTAGTAGTTAGATGGAAATGCTGTTGTCTAGATCCCAGGGAAGAGTTCTAGCATAAGAAAAGCTGTCACTAGATGGAAGTTGCAGCAGTTGAGGTCATGGAAGCGGAGAGGCAATGCTAAGGAAAGCAGGCAGAAACAAAATGAAGGCAGAGAAAAGGAAAGGACCAGGGACTGAGCCCTGAGTCCCTAATTGCCACATTTAGAGGTCAAACAGAGGAAGAGGAGTAGCTAGTGAAATAAAAGAAAACCCAAGGTATCTTCATAGCAGCTGAGAGAAGAAGTGCTTCCAGGAGGAGGGACCTATTAATGGTCTAACATTGCTACTCAGCATTGTGACAGACACAATGGAATATCTTTTGAATTGGATACAGAAGGTCACTGGTGTTCTTGACCAGAGTTATTTCAAGGTGATAGGGTATGGAAGCCTGGTTGGAACCAGTGGAGAAAGGAATGGGGTATGAAAAGGTGAAGATAGAGGCACCAGAGAAAAGGCAACATTTTGCAGGTTAGAGGGCAGCCCAAGATTGCACTACTCCTCCACTGCCTGGGAACTAAGATTCAATTCTTTCTTGGTTGAATTTCTATAGTCACTGAAAATGTAACACTCAACAGTCTCCCAAAGGAAAAAAAAGTGACCACACTTTACATAACCTGGATCTTCCTCACTTTACCAAACCCTCATCACAGAGCCTCTTATCCCTAGTTAACACAGGCTCTCCTTTCCTAAATGCATTCTGTTCACTCAACTTTCAGAGACTTCATAAAGGGTCCCCCTGTATACTGAGGAAGCAGCACACTCATTTTTAAATTCATTCTTTTTTAACATTTTCTAACTGCCTATTATTAAGTGCACTGAGTGGGCCCTGAGAATAAAGCATTGAAGAAGACAAACTCATGGGGTTTGCATTCCAGTGGGAGAGGCAGACAAAAAATAAGAAAATAAGTGCCCTAGCTGGTTTGGCTCAGTGGATAGAGCATTGGCCTGTGGACCAAAGGGTTCCAGGTTCGATTCCAGTCAAGGGCACATACCCAGGTTGCAGACTCCTCCCTGGCCCGGGCCCTGGTCAGTGCTTGTGCAGGAGGCAACCAATTGATGTGTTTCTCTCACATCAATATTTCTCTCTATTTTTCTCTCTCTCTTCCATTCTCTATAACAATCAATGGGAAAATATCCTCAGGTAAGGATTAAAAATAATAAAGAAAGTAACTAAATAAGTATGATATTTTCAGATAGTGTTGAGTGCATTAAAGAAAACAACATAAAATTATAGGATGCACAGCAATGGAAAGGGGAGGAGACAGAGTGTAAGAGAGGCTCATTTAATCAGGATGGCCAGAGAAGAGTCTCTGAAGGGGAGATATTTGAACTCTACAGAACTGCACTTGTCTCCTTTCTCCCAATAAAGCAATAACAAGGACATGCACTGGAGCTGCTACCACAAAATCTTCTAATACCACCCTGCCACTTCAATACCCATGAGGAAGAGCCTTCTATCCCTAGCCTTTCAGTTCCTTGACCCCCTTTCCTCCAACAGTCTTGTCTAACCCCTGTCCCACTCAGTCACTCAATTCCAAGATAATACCTTAGACTGGTCATTACCAATTTTTCTACCAAAACTTTCACTGTCTCATTGGAAGGCTAGAATAGGAGACTAGCATCTTGTACCTGTCCAGCTCATCCCTGTAGTGACCACAACTATTTTTTTACCCCAGTGATCCTACTACTGTCCATCACCCCATTGATGTCCTCTCTTCCCTCCTTACTTAGCTTACATTCCATAGGCAGTCATTGTAGAGGTGAATAGCAGAGGTAGGAAAAAAAATAATTGTATTCATTCAGTTGCATATGCTCCAATTCATTGCCCTTCTCACATTAACATACTTATGTAGCAACATCCCAAACCTGGTTAAGTTCATTAATCTCTCTCTCTGCTTTGCAACTGCAGCTGAAATGTGGCTAAAGGAAAATACAAAACCATGATATCTGGTCTCACTTTAAATTCATGACCACTAACCACAAGTAGGTCCTTAGAGTTGCCTGGCAACCTAACCATTTCCCTAGATATTCACTTTCTAATTCTTATTGAAGAATATGTCACATGTACTCCTCTCTTCTCAAAACTCCATCACCTCTTTCTCTATTTTTCACTTTCAGTGGGTGATCTATTTTCCTGTTTTATTGGGAAAACAGAAGCAAGCAGAATATAAAAAGAACTTCTAAAAGCTCCCACAAACAAATCTGTTACAATGGAAGAGGTGTTTGTTTCCTATCTAAGGACAACTCTTCCACTTCTTCATGCGATTCCCACCTCTTATCACTTACTCAAAGACATAACTATAAAAATTCTTCCCAGTGTGATGTTAACAGCTAATCTAATACTAATCTAATGCATAATTTCCAATGAGGACTGCAAAGTGGTGATATTAGAATTCTACCAGACCATCTTCACTTATTAGCTGGAAATACTTCTATAAATAGAAATGTCCCTACATCTACTATATGCTTTTATAATAGTATAGTGGTACCATTTTTAAATTTTTAAAATTTATTGATGTTAGAGAAAGAGAGGAAGAGAGAGCAAGAGAAAGAGAGAAACATTGATTTGTTTGTCCACCTATTTATGAATTCACTAGAGGCCCGGTGCACCGGCCTGCCCCCTCTCACAGACCAGGAGCCCTGAGAGGCAGGAGGTGACCCGGCGATCAGGGGAAGGCAACACCCCCATCACACCTCTGCTTCTCCTGGTTACCTGAGCCTCGGGCGGCCCTGGGCGGCTGGGTAGCAGCCATCCGAGGCTTGCCTGCACCTTGGGCCAGCCTTGGGCGGCTGGCGGGCTGAGGGCAGGTCAAGCTGAACTACGTGCCTGCCCCCCGCCCCCCGCCAGCAGGGCTGAAAGAACTGGGGGACTCCAGAGGGGCTAAGGGGACTGGGTGCTGCCATCTTGTGGTTATGGGTGCCACCATCTTTGTGACAGCATGATGGTCAATTTGCATGTTCCCTTTTTATTAGATAGGATTGGTTGATTCTTGTATGTGCCCTATCCAGGGATCAACCTTGCAAACCTTGTGCATCAGGATGATGCTCTAAAAAACTGTACTACCAGGCCAGGGCCTAGTGTTTGATTCTTCTTCTCTGTTTACCAATTTTCAAAATAATGAGTTAAATCTCTAGCATCCTCCAACAGTGATGAATGGCTTCCCCCCCACCATCTCACTCCAGCCAAGTTTTCACCATCACCATTCCACCTAAATAGCTTCTGTCAAGATCATAAATGATTTTCATGATGCTAAATCTAATCATATAGCCTCAATCTAGTTATATCTCAGGAGCATTTGACATGCTTGTATTGAAACTTATTTTTCTCTTTCCTTCTAGGACAATCTACTTTCCTGATTTTCTTTCCACCTCACTGATGACTCTTCAATCTCTTCTGTTGATTCCTCCTCTTCTCTCTAACTTATTTTTTTTAATTAAGATAGAATTTTTTTATGACTCCTATATTTATTGCAGTGTTGTTTACAATAGCCAAGATATGGAAGCAACACAAGTGTCCATCAATAGACAAGTGTATAAAAACATGGTGGTACACATATACAATGGAATGTTACATGGCCATAAAAAAGAATGAAATCTTACCATTTACAACAACATGGATGAACCTAAGAGGGTATTATGCTAAGTGAAATAAGATAGTCAGAGAAAGACAAATACCATATGATTTCTTTTTTTTATTGTTTTATTGCTTAAAGTATTACAAAGGGTATTAAAAACCATAAAATTTGCCATTTTAGAGTGTACAATTTAGTGGTTTTTAGAATACTCAGAGTTGGCAATTAGCCAATGATCTAATTCCAGAACATTATCATCACCCCAAACAGTAACCTCTTATCTACTAACAGGCATTCTTTATCCCCACTCCCAGCCCCTGACCACTGTAATCTACTTTCCATCTCTATGGATGTGCCTATTCTTCTCCTTGACTTCTTAACATTGGAGTACTCCAGGGCTCAGTTCCTCTTCCTCTTTATCTATCCTTACTTTTTGGTGATCTCATCTAGTTCCATGGCTCTAGGTACAATCCATACACTGATAACACCAGCATGGACCTCTCCCCTGAATTCTAGACTTGGTTACCCAACTTCCTACCTAATCTGTCCACATGGATGTCTAAAAGACATCTCAAACTTAACATGGTCTGCCCTGGCCAGTGTGGTTCAGTGGATAGAATGTCGGCCTGTTTACTGAAGGGTTGTGGGTTCAATTCCCGATCAAGGGCATGTACCTAGGTTGCCAGTTCCATCCCCAAAGGAGGCAACCAATTGATGTGGCTCTTTTACATTGATGTTTCTCTCTCTCTCTCTTTCTCTACCCCACCCTTCCACTTTCTATAAAAATCAATGGAAAAAATATCCTCAGGTAAGGATTAACAACAACCACCACCACCTCAATATGGTCAAAACAAGCTAATGGCCTCCTAGAATCTGTTCCACTTGTATAGTCTTCATTTCAGACTATGACAATCCCATTCTTCTAGTTCAGGGGTGGGCAAACTTTTTGACTCGAGGGCCACAATGGGTTCTTAAACTGGACCAGAGGGCCGAAAAAAAGCATGGATGGAGTGTTTGTGTGAACTAATATAAATTCAAAGTAAACATCATTACATGAAAGGGTACGGTCTTTTTTTTTTTTTTTTTAGTTTTATTCATTTCAAACGGGCCGTAGTTTGCCCACGGCTGTTCTAGTTGCTCGTGTACCAAAACCTTGCAGACATCTTTGATTGCTCTCTTTCACTTACACCCCACACTTACAATTAGGAAATCCTGTTAGTACTAACTTCATAATATATCCAGAATCTGACCACGTCTCACAACCTCCACTGCTGTTACTCTTGTTGAAGCCACCATCATCTCTCACCTGGTTATTTTAATAAACTCCCTATTACCACCATTGTGCCTTCTATAGTTTTCAGCTCAGAAAAGGATGGTTCTTTAATATTTATAACATTATATAGTAACACCTATTACATATATAACACCTGCTACATGCCAGACATTACTAGGCCTTACATGATATGGCTCCCATCACTTCTCTGACCTCATTTGTAACTACTATCCTCATCATTCATACCACTCTACGCTGGCCTACCCACTGTTCTGAACACCCTATGCACATTTCTGTTTCAGGGTTTTGAGTGTTATTCCCTGTGCCTGAAACATATTTACCCGATATCCTCCTGGTTCATGGCTCATGGCTTACTCATTCACTTCCTTCAGGTCTTTGCTTATATGTCATCATCTTAGGTAACCACTCCCTCAAAAATTAAATCCCCACACTCAGTCCCAGGACCCCCTAATCTCCTCTGCTGTGTTTTTCTCCATAGTGATGATTGCCTCTGTCAAACTATATGTTTTACTTATTTATTTTATTATTTGTTTCCTTTCCGTAGGTTTACAATCTGTTAGTGAAGGGATTTTGGTTTCATTTTTCACTGCTGTATTCCCAGCACCTAGAGCAGTGCTTTGCAAATAGGTGCTCAATAAGTATTTGTTAAATGACTGAATAATAGTACCAATTAACAGACACAAATTATGCAGCTATACACCTTACATTCATGGCATCACCTAATTTTCATAACAACCCCAAGAAGTTGTATTATATACATATTTTTCAGATGAGGAAACTGAAGAGTTATGTGACTTACTCAAGCTCACACATCCAGAAAGTCCTAGAACTCCAAGCTTCCACAGGGTCACAATCTGGCTGCTCTTGCCTTCCCTCAAAGTGCCTTGTCTCAAGAGAGCATTATCCTATGGGTATCTCTGGAATCTCAATGCAAACATGTAAATGGGACCCAAATAATGACATTTAGATTTTAAAAGTTGCCGAAAAGCAAGCTGTACTTTGTGGGTTTATTTTTTTTTCATGGTTTTCCATCTGTGGAGCTACAGCCACAAAGGACAAACTCGGTCCTGCTCAGACTCCAGAGCTGAAGAAACTGACATACGCATCAGTGGGAAAGAACAATGTGATGGGAGTTGGAGAAGAATTATCTTCTGGAATGAAAATTGTGCACAGCAGAGGCAATTTATCAGGTCGTATCATTTCTGAAATCATCTCCCTGCTGCCTGCTAGCCCATCAGAAGTTTTGCTTCAGTGGCTTCCTTACTGTTCTTTAAGCAAATGAAATATGCTTGCTTCTAGCTTTATTTGTTTATGTAATTTTTGTATTGTTTTCATAAGAGAATGTGTTTTAATAACTTTATGTACTTTACAGATAGTCATAGATACTTGTGACAACATTTTTGCAGCTGTATAATAAAATAAGCATTGGACAGGGTCAGATTGACCAACACTTGCTGGCATAATCTTTTATATTTGATGCCAACTCTACTAAATTAAATACAGTTAAAGCAAAAACACGTTATTGTGAGCATAAAGATCTGGTTTTCCACATAGTTGGACTTTAGTTTTGGAGAAACAAGGGGACTGTGGTTGAAGAGGATGTTTATAAAAGGGCCATAATAAGCTGTTTACTATGCAACTTGACAAGGGCAAGATTTTGAAATGGGTGGCCCCATAAATGGACTGGAGAGTTTAGACTGCAGTTGGAACTGGTCTCTCTTCTGAAAACATCATACTGGGGGGTTCATATTAGCTCCATTTTACAGAGATGCCTCGGGGAAATTACAACCTTACTTTCTATCTCTGGTCCATTTGTAGTTAAAAATGTTTAGTGTTTCACCTTTATAGACATCTCCACTGACCACTTTTAAGAAATTGAGAGTGGATAGTAATGATTGAACATAGGTGTTAGCATGTTTCCTTTCTCATTATCTTTGAGATTTCACCTTCCTTCACCTTAGTGCCATTCTTCACTTCACATCTGGAAAGAGGGACTATGCAGCAGGAGTCCTGTGAGCACTATCCAGCCCGTGGCCATTCCATGAAGGCTTAAACTCTTTCATGATGGTCAGCTCTCTTTCTTTTGCAGGGCCTTGGGTATTAGGAGATCACTTCTTTTTTTTAATTTTTTTTTTAGTTTTTAAAATATTTATTGTTAAGAGTATTATAGCTGTACCCCCTTTTCCCCCCTTGCCCTCCACCACCTAGTGTCTGCCCCACCCAGGCCTTCACCACACTACTGTCTGTGTCAACAGGGTGGCAATGCATATATGCATATAAATTCTTCAGTCAATTTCTGCCTTCCCCACTTCCCTCTGAGATTCATCAGTCTGTTCCATGTTTCCATGCCTCTGGTTCTATTTTATTCATCAGTTTATTTTGTTCATTAGATTCCACATATGAGATCATGTGATACTTGTCTACCTTTGACTGGCTTATTTCACTTAGCATAATAATCTCCAGGTCCCTCCATGTTGTCTCAAAGGGTAATAGATCCTTTGGCTGCAGATAAATCCATTGTGTAAATGTACCATAGTTGTTTTTTGTTAATTGATTCATCTAGTGATGGGCACTTCAGCTGTTTCCAAATCTTAGGTATTGTAAATAACGGTGCTATGAACATAGGGGTGCATATATTCTTTCTGATTGGTGTTTCAGGATTCTTAGGTTAACCTCTTAGTACAGAACCCAAGTCAGCTTCACCATCACACCTACCTGTAGGTTTAGTTCTGCCATCAGGAGTGAACAGATATGCCTTTTTCCATATGCCAGCTCTTTCAATATTAAAAAATACTTCCATGTCCCTTCTCAGTTGTTTGTCACAAGCTCCTCCATATATGGCAGGGCCACCTCTAATTACCATTCTAACTCTTGGCCTCTGGATCCTCTTAAATTTGTCAACAACTTTTGGAGATTGTTGCTTCTGGTCTCTAAATCTAATTATAGTTATAAAGAAAACAACTCATTGGACTTTTGCTCAACACTAAAGATTGTTATCTTAGTTAGAAAGATAGTTCTAAGACTCTATTTTCCTAGTTAAGAGTTCTTTCTGCAACCCCATTCTGTCCTACATGACAGAATTAAGAGCCAAAGAGATTTAAAAATGAAGGGTTAGAACCAACAAGATGAAGTATAACAGAGACTTTTGCATCTGCCAAAACAGCTTAAATTACATGCACTTTTAAAGTTGTCATGTCACATGGCTGACTCATGCAGAACTTGTGGTCACCTAAAGCCCCCAAGTCTTTCTCCATACTGGCAAATTATGTATTCCTCATGCTCTGCTTTAAAATTCTTAGAAATTAAAGATCATCTTCTTCATTTCAAGTCATTCTTCTAGCCTACCTTGATATTTTTAAAAATTTTATTAATGTATAATTTAAGTGCATAGGTGTTAAATGTACAGCTTGATTGATCTACACACACACACACACACACACACACACACACACACACATACACCACTGTAATCACCACTCACATTAAGAAACAGAACATTATCAGCAACCAGAAAGCTCCCTTGTACCTCTTTCCAGTCAATAACTCCACCCCAAGATAACTACTGTCCTGATTTCTGACACAGTAGATTAGTTTTGGTCTGTTTTTTGAATGTCATATAAATGGTTCACACACTCTTTTGTGAATGGCTTTTTTTTTTTGCTCATCCATTATGTCTGTGAGTTTCATCTGTACTGGTGCATACAGTAGTAGGTTATTCTTTTTCATTGCTAAGTAATAGTTTGTTGAGTGGGTGTACTACAATTTGTTTATCCACTGTCCTGTTGATATAAATTTGGGTTGTTTCTAAGTTCAGGTCAATACAAATAATGCTGTCATATTCTTGTACATGACTTTTGGTGGATACATGAATTTATATTAATAATAAACCCAGAAGGATACTTGCTGGGTCATAGAGTACATATATGTTTAGGTTTAGTACATGCTGTAAAACAGCTTTAAAATGTGATTGTGGCCCAGCCAGTGTGGCTTAATGGTTGAGTGATGACCCATGAACCAAGAGGTCACCAGATTGAATCCCAGTCAGAGCACATGCCCTGGTTGTGGGTTTGATCCCTGGTAGGAGGCTAGCAGGATTAATATTTCTCTCTCATTGGTGTTTCTCTCTCTCTCTCTCTCTCTCTCTCTCTCTCTCTCTCTCTCTCTCTATCTATCTCTCTCTCATCAATAAAAACATTAAAAACTTTAAAAGGTAATTGTGGCAATTTACAGCCTGTGCTGACCTGTTTACGTGTCCTTGGCTAGGCTACAGTCCCAGTTATTCAAGCAAACACTAATTTACATTGTGCTATAAAAGTATTTCATTGATGTGACAAGTCCATAATCAGTTGACTTTAAGGGACATTATTCTAGATAATCCTGGAGGGCCTGATTAAATCAGATGAAAGGTCTTAAAGGTAGAGCTGAGATGTCCTTGAAGAAGAAAGTCTACCTCTGGACAACAGCTTCAGCTCATGACCAAGTTTTCCAGACTTTCCTGCTGATTTACTCATTGGATTTCAGATTTGCCTAGCCAAATCTCTCTCTCTCTCTCTCTCTCTCTCTCTCTCTCTCTCTCTCTCTATATATATATATATATATATATATATATATATATATATATATCATACTGATTCTGTTTCTCTGGTTGAACCCTGACTGATGCAGATTTTGCCATAACAAATACCTAAATATGTGAAAGTGACTTTGGAATATGATAATGGGTAGAGGCTGGAAAATTTTTGAAAACCATGGTAGAAAAATCCTACATTGGTTTGGACAGACTGTTGATATGGATGTTAAAGATTATGCTGTAGAGGTTCAGGAGGAAGTCAGTAGCATGGCAAATCATCTTATAGAATTCATATGTCATCATAAAGAAAATGCTGGTAGGATACTTTATCTTCTTCATTTTTAAAATATAAATAAATCAAAATGTAATTCTAAAAAATGTTCAAATGATCTATAGGAATACAGGAAAAAACAAACAGAGAGAACAATAAGAAAACACCAGCGGGTGGTGTGAAACATGGCAGGAGACCAGCGGCAGTGGCCGGGCACAGCGGGAATGAGGGCAGGAGAGGCAGGGAGGCTGGGAGGTGGGTAACAGTGTGGTGGTGGCCCACAGGCTGCAAGGGAAGGAGGAGGTGGGGAGGCAGGGAGGCAGGGAACCTGATTGGCCCTGATCTCAGGCCAGGCCTAGGGACCCCACCCATGCATGAATTTCGTGCACTAGGCCTCTAGTTTATATATAACATTCACCAAGATAGACTCTATCTTTAGCCATAAAGCAAACCTGAACAAATTTAAAAGAATTCAAATCATATAGAGTGTGTTCTTTAGCCACAATGGAATCAAACTAGAAACCAACTAGGGAGAGAAGAGGGAAGGAAGAAAGAAAGGAAAGAAGACCAGCAGCATGTGCATCACCAGGGAGCTTGTCACATATGCAAAATCTCAGGTCCACTACACACCTGCTAAATCAGAATCTGCATTATAAGAATATCCTCAGGTGATTGGTGCCCATATTAGAACTGGAGAAGCATTTGCCAAGACTAAATGGGAATAGAGAGGAAGTTATAGATATGAGAGAACTGTTAAGGCAGAACTGACAGGATTTAGCATCATATGTAGTGATCCTTTATAAATTAACTTATTTCTCCATCTGCTGACATCTTCACTTTTTCATCAACTAGAGTTCCAACTGATCGCACACTCTCTTGGATTGTGTTCACACCACAGCTGAGGAGCTGGCCTTCTCTTTTGGTTTAGAGCTATCTGTAGACAGAATGTTGGTTTCTTTTCAGGGGCCCCAGCAGATGGACCCTTATGCAGTTCAAAATCAATAAACTGTAAAAGAGAACAGTGCAGGATATTTCCACATATTTTCTGTTTTTGCCAAAGCAGATTTAGACTTCAGCTGTTTCAGTAATTTCTTTAAGTTTCTTCAAAGACAACAGTTGACTTTCATTTAAAAACACTGGAGGGGTGGGAGGAATTGAATTACCTTGAGAAGTTTTGAAAAGTAAAATGTAATCTCTTTATTTGAGTTGCAAAGGACAAAATGCATCCTTGTTTTCATTGTGAATACATATCTTAAAATCAGTAGTTCATGGGTTTCTATAACTATTTTTTTAAACCTCACCCAAGGATATTTTTCCATTGATTTTTTTATAGAGAGTTAAAGGGAGGTAAGGATGGAAAGGAGAGAGAGGGAGAGAGAGAGAGAGAGAGAGAGAGAGAGAGAGAGAGAGAGAGAGAGAAAGAGAGAGAAATATTGATGTAAGAGAGACACATCAATTGGTTGCCTCCAGAATCCGTCTGAACCAGGGCTGGATATCAAACCTGCAACCCAGGTATGTGCCCTTGACTGGGAATCAAACCCACAAACCTTCAGTGTGTGGGTCCTGGTCCTATGCTCTAACCACTTAGCAACACTAGCCAACGTTCTATAACTGCTATTTAAAACAGGGAGAATGGTGGGTAGCTTGACCCAGATCATCCAGGAAGGATCCCTCCCCGTGAATAATAATTACCAAATGCCAGTTTTAGAAGGACATTGACTTCCTTCATGAGTCAATATGTTTATTCCTGTGAGATTAGGATGATAGTTACTTCAGCTGTTGACCTGTTCTCTGTCCTTCAAAACCTCCAAAGTTGTCAATTAATGAAAAAGAGTACTCAGCACTAGTCCACAGCAGCCATGGTGGAAAAGCATGAGACGCCTTGCAGAGTAATTTCAAGTTAGGAGGAAACTTAATCAGAAGCTTATTCAGCAAGAACTTATTAAATGCCCACCAAGTTCAAGATGTTGTGCTTAAAGGGTTCATAGTTGCAGTCTATACTAGAGAAACCAACTCTGGTTAAACTAAGGAGAAAAGGAATTCACTGGAACAAAATCAGATAGCAAAGAGAATTGATAGGAAGGCTGCGGAACCAGGTTTGGAAATAGTCTAAAGCTGAGGGAAGCTTGGGGTCAGGGTCCCAGCCAAGCTCACATCACAGGAACAGACTGGTTCAGTGCTTCTGTCATCCTCACTGGACACTGCATGCTGACACTGTCCCCACCAACCATTACCAATGACTACTTTGATGCCCCAGCTGCTGCCATCAGAATGAAATTGGAACTGTCCCTTGCTTCTTTGCAACACTGACTCCAGATTCAAAGTACTGCACAGAATTATTAGGTTGGTTGAGCTTAGATCACATGTCTATGCTTAGGCTGCTAGGGGTCAGAGACAATGAATGTGCAGCACTTTCAATTTCTTCAGTGGAAGGTGGGCCCTGCCTCCCATCACGATTCACACAATGGGGATTCCCAAACACACTCTCTCCCTCAGTGATCTCATCCTGCCTCTTGGCTTTAAATACTGCAGCCTACTGATGGCTCCCAAATTTCTATCTCTATCGAACATCTCTATCGAGCTCCAGACTCTTATGTCTGCATGCCCACATGGTATCTCCATTCAGATATCTTATTGACAAATCAAATTCATCATGGCAGACAAAATTTCTTGATTCACCCATCTCCACCCCATATAAGCCTGCATCTCCCCCAAATTTTCTTTCCTTAGTAAACAGCACCACCAACATGCAAGCCAACATCTTAGGAATTTCCTTCCATTCTTTCCTTCCTCTTACCCTACATATCCAATCCATAAGGACATCCTATGGTTTCTACCTCCAAAATATACCTCGTATCTGCCCTCTTCTCACACTTCCAATACTCTAATCTGAGCCATAAGCATCTTTTTGCCTGCATCAGTCACTTATGCCATTCAGGGCACCAGTAGGAAACAAATGGCTTAACCAAAAAGAGTCTAATAACTATTAACTATAAACCATTATATATTATCCTATATAATAAAACCCTAATAAGCAAATCAACTGAAAAAAGGAACAACCAGTGGAACGGCCAGTTGCTATGATGCACACTGACCACCAGGGGGCAGACACTCAATGCAGGAGCTGCCCCTGGTTGAGGGCAGCTCCTGCGTTGAGCATCTGCCCCCACCCCCAGAGGGAGGCGACCTGCCAGTAGCAGCAATCTGGAGGGCGGTGCCAGCCGGTGGGCGGTGTGCCAGGCCTCCAGCCAAGGCGGGTGCCAGCAGGGGGCCCTGATTGCTCCACCTGCTGGTTGCCCCACAGATGTCCCTGATTGCTGGCCAGGCCTAGGGACTCTACCCTATATATTGGGAACAGTCTCTTTGATTTAAAAATTAAAACCTGGCAAGGCTACTCTAACACTGAAAAAACAGATGATGCAGTGATGACATGCACGGACTCTGGCTTGCACATTTTGGGGGTCAGCCCTGATTCTGACACTTATAACTGTGTGACAAAGCCAATTACTTAACTTCTCTCTGCTTCAGTTTTTCCACCCATAAGATGGGGGAAATGGTACTACTGCTTCAGAAGGATCATGTTATGTACTACTTTTTATAATCAGGGCAAAAAAATCTAGCTGCCCATACAACAGCAAGATACCTTTCACCTGTATGAAAGGTATGGTCACTGGTGCATGCAGTGTCCTGAATTGTGAGAGGGATGTCTGACTGCCAGTTTAGGCACAACATCCTCCGAGGGGTTCTGGATTGTGAGAGGATGTAGGCCAGGCTTAGGGGACCCCCTCCCGTGCACAAATTTCATGCACTGGGCCTCTAGTTACTATATATTATTATCACTATATATTATACTAGTAGCTTGGTGCACGAAATTCATGCACATTAAAAGGGAATCAATTGCCCTAACTGATTTGGCTCAGTGGATAGAGAGAGCATCGGCCTGCGGACTCAAGGGTCCCAGGTTCAATTCCAGTCAAGGGCATGTACCTTGGTTGCAGGCACATCCCCAGTGGGGAGTGTGCAGGAGGCAGCTGATCAATGTTTCCCTCTCATCGATGTTTCTAACTCTCTATCCCTCACCCTTCCTCTCTGTAAAAAAATGAATAAAATATATATTTTTTTAAATGGAATTAATTAGCAGAGATATTTTAATATTGCTATTTGCCCTTTCTCTATAATAGAAGTGTGAGAGATGAAAGGAAATTAGTAAAATGTATATGAAAATAATATGTAAATTTATTAATAAATAAACAGTAACAAAAGGATATAACAACAGACGCATGATATAAAAACGACAAAAACATGATGAAAACAACAAAAACATGATATAAAAACAACAGTGATGCAAACAATGGCTGATAAAGTGATTAAACTTATTCTAATATCTCCCTGTAAACCACATTAAGAGTGAAAACACTTTCAGAGTGCTTGACTAATTTCCCTTGTGATGAAGTACTTAGAACTTTAACTGTAACATCACATGCTCTTCAAACTCTAGAGAAAGCAACATATAACTGACCATGTGCAAAAACGGGTTCAGGTAGGAATATGCCTACTTTGTCTAGAGTTTGTCCTTGTGATTTATTAATAGTCATCACAAATGCTGGCATCATGGGAAACCGTCATTGAATCAATTTAAATGGGAGGCCAGTGTCCGATGGGGACAAATTAATTCTTGGAATCAGAACAGCCTCTCCCTTTGCAGATCCTGTTAATACTTCAGCTTCGATAATGTTAGGTCATAATCTTTTGGTAATAAATCTGGTACCATTACAAAGACCCCATTTACTATTGAGATTTCTCAATAGCATGATGATTGCACCCACTTTCAATTTTAATTTACGACACGGCATTCCCGAAGGAGTAATACTATTAAGAAATTCTATGGGAAAATTTTCCTTTTCAGCATCATCTGTGGAATCAATGGAATCATAGCAGTGATTCTCAACCTTGGCTGCACATTAGAATCACCTGGGAATCTTTAAAATCCTGATTCCTGGGCCTCGTCCTCTGGAAATTGTTTCTTTGTTATGGGGTGGGGCCACAACATTAGTAACAAAGAAACAGAATTAAAACTTTATTGTGGGGAGCTGCTACAGTGTTTTGGACAGGTTCAAGCCTTGGGCTGATGAGAGGGCACAGTCCTCTCATTGCCACATGCAAGTTTCAGCTTGGAGGGCAGGGCCTTCCCAGCACAATTATAACCAACAGCTGTAGTTGTAAGCTTGAACGTATGGTCCAAACACATGTCCCCACGTGCCTGAGTGATGTAGGCTTGATAGAGTTCAGGTGCATGTAGTTGAGTAGGATTGAAACCCAGGAGAATGTTGTAAACATCTTGGTCACGCCCTTACTTTGCCTCGTAGCATCTGCTATAAAATAAAGGCACGGCTTTGGGCGTGGTCGCTGTCTCTCAGAGAAGCAGCGTCCCACCAAGACCTGGCTTTCATTCTCTTGTCTGTCTTTTCTAAGCCTTTCAGCCGCCCCCATTCAGGTTCACCCCTGGCTGTGCTGGCGCTCGGCACACTTTAGAAAGATCTGCCTCCACACTCCGAGGGTGGGTTCCTGCCTCAAACCCTGCCCTTACAGGAAACAGCTCTGGGAAACAGCTCGGGGGAGGGAGCAGCCATTGCCAAGACAACCCCTGCAGGACTGACTTCCTTCCAGTTGGTAGCCAGCCAGACCCCGGTTGTGATGAACACCACCCATGGATTTTATATAAGTAGACTAGAGGCCCAGAGCACAAAAATTTGTGCACTCGGGGGGGAAGTGGGGTCCCTCAGCCCGGCCTGTGCCCTCTCACAGTCTGGGACCCCTCAGGAGATAACGACCTGCTGGCTTAGGCCTGCTCCCGGGTGGCAGAGGGCAGGCCCAATCCCTAGGTGCAGCCCCTGGTCGGGCTCAGAGCAGGGCCGATTGGGGAGTTGGGGCGCCGCCCCATCATGCACAGAGCAGGGAAGATTGAGAGGTTGTGATGCCACCCTCAGTCACGCTCAGGGTAGGGCCAATTGGGGGTTGGGGCACCATCCCCTGTCACACTCAAGGCAGGGTCGATGGGGAGGTTGCGGCGCCACCCCCTGTCACGCACAGAGCAGGGTCAATCAGGGGGTTGGGGCGCTGCCCCCGTCACACACAGAGCAGGGCCCATCAGGGGGTTGGGGCACCGCCCTCTATCACCCACAGAGCAGGGCCCATCAGGGGGTTGGGGCGCTGCCACTCTCACACTCAGGGCAGGGCCGATGGGGAGGTTATGGCTCTACCCCATCACACACAGAGCAGGGCCCGTGGGGGGGTGGGGTTGGGGAGCTCCCCCCTATCAGGCACAGAGCAGGGCTGCTCAGGGGGTTGGGGCCCCGCCCCCTGTCACACACAGAACCGCAGGGCGATCAGGGGGTTTGGGCGCTGCCCCCTGTCACACTGATCCCAGTGCTGGGAGGCATATTACCCTTTTACTATATAGGGTAGAGGCCTGGTGCATGGGTGGGGCCGGCTGGTTTGCCCTGAAGGGTGTCCTGGATCAGGGTGGGGGTCCCCACTGGGGTGCCTGGCCAGTCTGGGTGAGGGGCTGAGGGCTGTTTTCAGGCTGGGAGTGACTGAAGTTCCCAACCGCTCCTTTTTTTCTTTTTTCTTTTTTATTCTGGGCCAGCTTTACCTTGAGGCTTGGCTCCAGCTCTTAGGCCTCCGCGGCTGAAAGTAGGTTTCTGGCCTTTGCTTACAATGTTGCGAATCTGCTGGCTGAAGTCCCGTGGTATTTGTTACAATGCTTCTTAAACTGCCCGCTCAGAGGCCTGCAGCCGCAGGCAGGGAAAGTTGGTTTCCTCCAACGATCCTCCGTCACTGAGGCAAGCAAGCCTCATGTTAGTTTCAAGCTGCCTGGTTGCCAGCCGCCATCTTGGCTGACAGTTAATTTGCATATCTCGCTGATTAGCCAATGAAAAGGGTAGCGGTCATACACCAATTACCATGTTTCTCTTTTATTAGTGTAGATATTATTACTATAAATCACTACTAGGTGTACCAGTTAATAATGGTGGATTTTGTAATCAAAGAAAACATGATAATTTCAAGAGAAATATCAAAAGTGCTTTATTCAAAGTAATGTCCATTGCTAGCTACACATTTCCCCTATCTTTCAGGTAATTTGTGGATACCATTCCAATAGAACTTTTCTTGTTTTGAGGCAAACCATTCAGAGACCAAATTTTCCACTTCTTCATATGTTTTTAAGTGCTGCTCAGAAAGTGCTGTTCAGAAAGTGCATGTGCCATCGATCAGAACAAATGGTAATCTGAAGGAGCAAGGTCTGGTGAATACAGCAGGTGGGTTAATACTTCCCAGGCAAGATCTTTTAATATGTCTTTAACTGGTTTTGAAGTGTGTGATGAAGCAGTATCATGAAGCAAAATTAATTTGCCGTGTCTTCTGGCGCATTCTGGTCGCTTCACGATCAAAGCGTGGTTCAAATTGATTATTTGTTGTCGGTAGCAATCAGTATTAATGGTTTCACCTGGTTTTAGAAGCTCATAATACACCACACCTTCCTGATCCCACCAAACACAGAGCATTGTCTTCTTTCTGAAGCAATTTGGCCTTGCAGTCGATGTTGATGGTTGACCTGGATCAACCCATGATTTTGTGCATTTGGGATTCTCAAAATAAATCCACTTTTCATCGCCAGTCACAATTCGATGCAAAAAAGACTTTCTTTCCTACCGTTGAAGCAATATTTTACTGATGACTTTTCGGTTTTCCATTTGTCTTTCTTTCAGTTGATGTGGCACTCATTTTACTTCCTTTAAAATCTTTCCCATTACTTGTAAATGATCAGAAATTGTTTGCTGATCAACAGTTAATCTTTCTACAAGTTGTTTTTGAGTTTGACACACATCTTCATCCAATAATGCTTGTATTTGTTGGTCTTCAAACTTTTTCAGTTGACCTGGACATTTGTCTTCCACATCGAAATCATCACTTTTAAAGTGTTTAAACCAGCATCCACAAGTATTTGAGTTGGAGCATCTTCACCATAAGCTTCCTGAAGTATATGATAACTTTTTCTTCAAAATAAAGTAATGAATTAAAACTTCCCACAAATGCTCTTTTTTGGCAAGAAATTTGACATTTTTAAGCGTAAAAATATCTATGATGCTAACACCTTCAGCAAATTTGACATGTGAAGTTTTGAAGCTTGCTGTCAATAAAACAAAATAGCATACATATCAAATCGCATATATATCAACATATGTGTAATTCCATCTATTGAAAAAATCCCCATTATTAACTGGAACATCTAGTATATATAAACTATGTATAATATAAATTGTAATATACAGGGTGTCCCAAAACATGTATACATGCTTTAACAGCTGATAGCTTAATTTTGAAAGTGAAATGTATTTTTAAAAAATGTTTTTATTGATTTTGGAGAAGAAGGGAGAGGGTGAGAGGGATAGAAACATCAATAATGAGATAGAATCATTGATCAGCTGCCTCCTGCATGCCCCTCAGGGCAATCGAATTTTGACCTCCTGGTATGTGGGTTGATGCTCAACCACTGAGCCACACTGGCTAGGCAAAATGAAGTGTGTTTTAATAAACACTGCTTTTATAATTATTCAAAGTGTGTTGTATACATTTTTGGGGACACACTATATGTTATATATAATGTTATATAAAATATAACATTATAAATATAATGTTATATATCCTATCTAATAAAAGAGAAAAATGGTAATTAGCATACAACCGCTACCCTTTCCATTGGCCAATCAGGGCGATATGCAAATTAACTGCCAGCCAAGATGGCAGCCGGCAGCCAGGCAGCTTAAACTGAACATGAGGCTTGCTTGCTTCAGTGACGGAGGACTGCAACGTTCCCCGCCTGCCTTGCCGGCCTCTGAGCTTGCAGTTTAAGAAACATTGTAACAAATATAGAAGCTAAACAAAACCCCAGAAACCAGCTTTCAGCTGGCCGGGATCTCAGAGCTGGAGTTATACATTGTTTCGATTATAGAACCTAAACAAACCAGATACCTGCTTTCAGCAGCTGAAGCCTCAGAGCTGGAGCCAGAGCTAAAGCTGGCCCAGAATAAAAAAAGAAAAAGAAAAAAAGGAGCAGTTGGGAGCTTCAGTCCCAGCCTGAAAACAGCCCTCAGCCCCTCACCCAGATTGGCCAGGCACCCCAGTGGGGACCCCCACCCTGAAGGGTGTGTGACCGACCAGCTGCAAACAGCCATCATCCCTTCATCCAGGCTGGCCAGGCACCCCAGTGGGGACCCCCACCCTGATCCAGGACACCCTTCATGGCAAACCAGCCGGCCCCCAACCCATGCACCAGGCCTCTGTTCTATATAGTAAAAGGGTAATATGCCTCCCAGCACCGGGATCAGTGGAGCTGCGAGGCCTCCCGGCACCGGGATCAGTGTGACAGGGGGCAGTGCCCAAACCCCCTGATCGCCCTGCGGCTCTGTGTGTGACAGGGGATGGGGCCACAACCCCCCCACCCCATGGGCCCTGCTCTGTGTGTGACGGGGTAGAGCCATAACCTCCCCATCGGCCCTGCCCTGAGTGTGAGAGTGGCGGTGCCCCAACCCCGTGATCGGCCCTGCTCTGTGGGTGATAGAGGGCGGCGCCCCCCCTCCACGGGCCCCGCTCTGTGTGTGATGGGGTAGAGACATAACCTCCCCATCGGCCCTGCCCTGAGTGTGACAGTGGCAGCGCCCCAACCCCCTGATCGGCCCTGCTCTGTGGGTGATAGAGGGTGGCTCCCCTACCCCCTGATGGGCCCTTCTCTGTGTGTGACAGGGGGCGGTGCCCCAACTCCCCTATCGGCCCTACTCTGTGAGGGACAGGGGGGAGCTCCCCAACCCCCTGATGGGCCCTGCTCTGTGCGTGACAGGGGGGAGCTCCCCAACCCCCTGATTGACCCTGCTCTGTGTGTGACAGGGGGCGGCGCCCCAACCCCCCAATCGGCCCTACCCTGAGTGTGACTGAGGGTGGCATCGCAACCTCCTGATCCGCTGTGCTCTGTGCATGACAGGGGGCAGCGCCCCAACTCCCCAATCAGCCCTGCTCTGAGCCTGCACCTAGGGATTGGGCCTGCCCTCTGCCACCCGGGAGCAGGTCTAAGCCAGCAGGTCGTTATCTCCTGAGGGGTCCCAGACTGCGAGAGGGCACAGGCTGGGCTGAGGGTCCCCCACCTCCCCCCTGAGTGCACAAATTTTTGTGCACCGGGCCTCTAGTTGTTATATAATACTAGAGACCCAGTGCATGGATTCATGCACTGGTGAGGTCCCTCAGCCTGGCCTGTGGTGATCTGGCTGAAACCAGCTCTCTGACATCCCCTGAGGAGTTCCTGGATTGTGAGAGGGCACAGGCCAGGCCAAGGGACCCCACTGGTGCATGAATCCATGCACCGGGCCTAGTATGCATATAAGATCTTTGGTTAATCTTGTCCTGCCCTCACCCCTCCCCCCCTCCTTCTGAGATTCATCAGTCTGTTCCATGTTTCCATGCCTGTGGTTTCCACTCCTGCGTTGAGCGTCTGCCCCATGATGGTCAGTGCTCATCTTAGCTACCTCTCCCCACCCATTCCTGTCTCCAGCACAGGCCCTCATCCCCCTACTGTCTGTGTCCATTTATTATGCTTATATGCTGGCATACAAGTCCTTTGGTTGATCTCTTACTCCCCCTTCCATCCTCCACTGCCCTCCCTCTGAGGATTGACAGTCCGTTCAATGCTTCTAAATCTCAGGATCTATTTTTGTTCATCAGTTTATGTTGTTCATCATATTCCACACATGAGTGAGATCATGTGATATTTATCTTTCTCTGACTGGCTTATTTCGCTTAGCATAATGCTCTCCAGGTCCATCTATGCTGTTACAAATGGGAAAAGTTCTTTCTTTTTTATAGCAGCATAGTATTCCATTATATATAGATGTAATACAGGATTTAAAAAAAATTCTTTATTGTTTAAAGTATTACTTATGTCTCCTTTTTCCCCCATTGACCTCTCCCTGGGCGTTCCCACCCCCAGCACATGACCTCACCCCCCTAAGGTCTGTGTCCATGGGTTATGCTTACTAGTATATGCATGCATACAAGTCCTTTGGTTGCTCTCTTATCACCGCCACCACCCTCTCCCCATCCCCCCTGCCTTCCCTCTGAGGTTGGATGGTCTGTTTGATGCTTCTGTGTCTCTGGACCTATTTTTGTTTGTCAGTTTATGTTGTTCATTATATTCCACAAATGAGTGAGATCATGTGATATTTATCTTTCTCCGACTGGCTTATTTCGCTTATCATAATGCTCTCCAGGTCCATCCATGCTGTTGCAAATGGTAAAGAGTTCCTTCTTTTTTACAGCAGTTTAGTATTCTATTGTGTAGATGTATCACAGTAGTATTCCATAGTGTAGATGTATCACAGTTTTTTAATCCACTCATCTGCTAATGGGCACTTGGGCTGTTTCCAAATCTTAGCTATTGTAAATTGTGCTGCTATGAACATAGGGTGTATATATCCTTTCTGATTGGTGTTTCTAGTTTCTTGGGATATATTCCTAGAAGTGGGATCACTGTGTCAAATGGGAGTTCCATTTTTAGTTTTTGGGTTTTTTTTAAAACATATATTTTATTGATTTTTTACAGAGAGGAAGGGAGAGGGATAGAGAGCTAGAAATATTGATGAGAGAGAAACATCAATCAGCTGTCCCCTGCAAACTCCCCACTGGGGATGTGCCCACAATCAAGGTACATGCCTCTGACCGGAATTGAACCCAGGACCCCTGAGTCTTTAGGCCGACACTCCATCCACTGAGCCAAACCAGCCAGGGCCATTTTTAGTTTTTTGAGAAAACTCCATACTGTTTTCCACAGTGGCTGCACTAGTCTGCATTCCCATCAACAGTGCAAGAGGGTTCCTTTTTCTCTACATCCTTGCCAGCACTTGTGTTTTGTTGATGATAGCCATTCTGACAGGTGTGAGATGGTACCTCATTGTCATTTTGACTTGAATCTCTCAGATGATTAGTGACTTTTTCATATGTCTCTTGGCCTTCGGTAGGTCCTCTTTTGAAAAGTGTCTATTTAGGTCTTTTGCCCATTTTTTGATTGGATTGTTTATCTTCCTTTTGTTAACTTGTATGAGTTCCAGATAAATTTTGGAGATTAAGCCCTTGTCATATATAACATTGGCAAATATGTTTTCCCATGCAGTGGACTTCCTTGTTGTTTTGTTGATGGTTTCTTTTGCTGTTCAGAAGCTTTTTATTTTGATGTAGTCCCATTTGTTTATTTTCTCCTTAGTTTCTATTGTCCTAGGAGTAGTATTGGTAAAGATAGTGCTACGACATATGATATTTTGCTGCCTCTGAATTCTGCCAAGATTTTTATGGTTTCCCATCTTATGTTTAAATCATTTATCTGTTTTGAATTTATTTTTGTGTATGGTGTAAGTTGGTGGTCTAGTTTCATTTTTTGCCTGTATCTGTCCAATTTTCCCAACACCATTTATTGAAGAGACTGTCTTGAATCCATTGTATATTCTTGTCTCCTTTATATTAATTGACCATAATGGCTTGGATAGATCTCTGGGTTCTCTGTTCTGTTCCACTGGTCTATATGTCTGTTCTTGTGCCAGTACCAGGCAGTTTTGAGAAGAGTGACTTTGTAATATAGCTTGATATCTGGTATTGTGACCCCTCCAACACTGTTCTTCTTTCTCAGGATTGCTGTGGCTATTCGGGGTCTTTTTTAATACCATATGAATTTTTGGAGAGTTTGTTCTAGGTCTGTGAAATATGCCATTGGTGTTTTAATGGGGATTGCATTGAATTTATACATTGGTTTGTGTAGTATGGACAATTTAACGATGTTGATTCTACCAACCTATGAACACAGTATATTTTTCCACTTGTTTATATTTTCTTTTATCTCTTTTTTCAACATACTGTAGTTTTCCTGTAAATTATTCTTTATTTCAGTTAGTGTGCGCTTAATTTCTGACTGGTCTTTTTTCATGTCTTTGAAATTCTCACTAAGATTTTGTCTCATTAAGTCCCTTGAAGCTCTCATTAAGATCTTGAACAACCTTATAACCATTGATTTGAACTCTGTATTCAGTAGTTTGCTTGCTTCCATTTCTTTCATTGGTGGCATGTTTCTTTGTCTCCGCATTTTGGCTGCTTCCTGTGTTTGTTTCTATGTAATAGGTAGAGCTGCTATGTCTCCAGCATTGGTAGAGTGGCCTTGTGTAGTAGGTGTCCTGTAGGGACCAGTGGCTCAGCCTTACCAGCCACCTGAGCTGGGCATTCTAGGTGCGCCCCTGTGTGGGCTATGTGCAAGGTCTTATTGCAGTTGAGCCTTGATTGCTGTTAGCAGTCACTGGGAGGAATTTACCTCCAGACCAATTGGCTATGAGGACCAGCTGTGATTACAGTGGAAAAGCTGCTATGCAGGAGACTCCCCTATGGAACAGTGCTTGATTCAGTGGGGCTTTGGTGCTCACAGAGTTTGCTCCTTGAGTGTGTTGCTTGTGGATGTGTAGAGTTATAATCTGGTATGTTCTGAAGCTGTCCACTGGGTACACTAGCTCTGGGGCTTCCAGGGAGGTACAAAGTCCGCCATTGCCTGTGGGCAACTGGAAGGAGCTACAGAGAGATCTGCAGATGAGTGCTACTTGTTTTGAGCTTGGAAGTGCCCAGGGGAGGCCCAGCTCTTAGCAAGACAGGCTGGTGCTAGTTCTGAGTCTTGGGCATCTTATTGATAGCTTTGGGGCATGGTGACTCCAGATGCTGTTTGTTTAAGAGATTTTAGGAAAGTCTGAAGCCTGAACCAGGACAGGACATTCTTATGGAAAAGCCACTGCAAACAGCTTGGGTGGGGCTGCATATTGGATAGGGCAGAGTCTCAGGGAATCACCAGGGCAGAGCAAATAGTGTGAGCCAAATTGATGGAAACTCAGCTATGGCTGTGAGTAGCTCTGGGACAGAGGAGGTGCAGCACAGGATCAACGACCCCCCACAAGCATCCCTGTCTATAAGAAAGCTGCCCACGAGTTCCTGCCCCTATGCCAAACAATCCAGTTCCTCCCAGAATGTCCCAGGTTCTTTTCAAGCCACTGCCCCAGCATTGGCACCTAGAGGGATTGAGATCCAGTAAGTCAATGTACTGGTCCTTTAAGAGGAACTTCCTGGAAAAACCAAGATGGCGACGTAGGGAGTGGACCTGTGGGTGCTGCCCTCTCACAGCATCATTGAAACTACCAACTATGAGGCAAACAACCACCACTCAGAACAATGTGGAAGTTCTACAACTGGGAGATCTACAACTGGAAGAAAAGAAAGAAGCGCAGTGAGACTGAGTGGGAGCTACAGAGGCGCCAAAAACAGAGGTACGCAGTCACATGCCAGGCGGGCTGCAAATGGATTCGTGGTTTTTTTTCAATCGGAAGCGGTTACGACCCCTCGAATCCCCTGGGCTTGCTCGGGGCGGGTCTCTGAGGCCCCAGATCCCACGGGGAGAGGCGGCCATGGCCTTGCAGCGGTTGGAAAGCGAGGGAAGCTCTGACGCGTGGCTGCTCGAAGGCACTGAGGGACGCGAAGTCCTGGTGTCCGGGGAGGCAAGGGGCTCGGAGACACCACACCGCCATTGCTATCTGCTCTGAGCTGGTGACTCCCTGAGACCCCGCCTACCCAATTTACATCACCATCCAAGCTGTGCCAGAGGCACAAGAGGAAATGGCTGTGCTTTTACAAACTCTCAAATCCACTGAGCTGGTTTGGGCGGGTCTCTGAGGCCCCAGGCCCCACGGGGAGAAACAGCACGGCCTTCCAGCGGTCAGAAAGCGAGGGAGGCTCTGGCGCGCGGCTGTTCGCCCGGCACTGGGGGACGCAAAGTCCAGGTGTCCTGGATAGGCGAGGGGCCGCTGAGACTCCGCCCCAGCGACTCCCTGAGACCCCGTCCTACTCAATTTACATTCCCATCCAGGCTGTGCAGGAGACACAAGAGGAAACGCCTGTGATTTTGCAAACTCTCCTCTCAAATCCACTGAGCTGGTTCGGGCGGGATCATGAGGCACCAGACCCTACGGGGAGAGGCGGTATGACCTTGCAGCTGTCAGAAAACGAGGGAGGCTCTGTCGCACAGCTGCTTGCCGGCACTGGGGGACGCGAAGCCCTGGTGTCCTGGAGAGGCGAGGGGTCGCTGAGACGCAGCCAGTGCTATTTGCTCCACCATGGCGACTCCCTGAGGCCCAGCCCTAATCAGTTTACATCCCCATCCAAGTTGTGCCAGGTGCACAAAAAGACCCACCTGTGCTTTTGCAGCCTAACGCAACAAATTGCAGACTTCAACTCCTCGCACCCATGGGAGACACACTCAAGAAGCAGACCCAGGAGAACCAAGATGGTGGTGTAAGGAAGAGACCTGTGCGTGCTGCCTCCCACAACAACACTGAAACTACCAACTATAGGACAAACAGTGATCATATGGAACCATGGGAAAGTTGGCCCACTGGAAGCTTTACAACTGGAAGGAAAGAAAGAACATTGAGACTGAGTAGGATGTGCAGAGTCACCAAGTACAGAGCCCAACCCAACAAACTGCAGATTTCAACTCCTCTCATAGAAAGAAGAGCATTGAGACTGAGTAGGATGTGCAAAGGCACCAAGTACAGAGCCCAACCCAGCAGGCTGCAGATTTCAGCTCCTCGCATCCTGGAGGGATGCAATCGGGGGCGGAGTCGGGTTCAGGGCAGGCCGGGGCTGGGCCCGGCTGGCGCTGTACCAGCAGGCCCACAAACATGCCCACTGGTTCCAGTCTCGTGTGGGGCGCTGGGGGATGGCAGACGGGCAGTCTGTGCACTTGGAGGAGGGCGTGGTCCGAGCAGGAGTGCTGGATGTTCAGCCACCAGGAACGCCTGGAGATTTTGTCTGGCGGGGAGCCGCCCAGCAGGGGACAGAGGGCCAAACTTCGTGTTTCCCCGGTGAGGTTAGGATGGCCCCGGTGAGGTCGGGAGGGCCCCAGTGAGGTCGAAATGGCCCCAGTGAGGTCGAAACGGCCCCAGTGAGGCCGGGACGGCCCCGGTGAGGCCAGGATGCTCCCGGAAAGATCGAGACAGCCCTGGTGAGGTCGAGACAGCCCTGGTGAGGTCGGGATGGCCCCGGTGAGGTTGAAACGGCCCCGGTGAGGTAGGGACAGATAATGGGGACCAGTATAGACTGATGAACAGGGGTAGATGCAGAGGCAGAGCAACATTGAACAGACTGTCAAACTACAGTGGGAAGCCTGGGGAGGGTTTGCGGGGAGAATTAAGAGATCAACTGAAGGACTTATATGCATGCATATAAGATTAACCAATGGACACAAGACACGGGGGGGGGGGGGGGGAGGGCGGGGGCGTAGGGGCCGGGGGAATGTCAGGGGGGAAGGAGACATATGTAATACTCTTTGTAATACTTTAAGAAATAAAAATTATAAAAAAAATAAAATTTTTATTTATTTGTTTATTTAAAAAAAAAAAAGAGGAACTTCCTGGGTCTCCAGCAGCCTCCTTGTCACTCAGCCACAATCCCCGCTGGTTTTTACAGCCTGAAATTATGGGGACTTCTCTTCTCAGCATTGGAATCTTGTGCTAAGGGGTCTGGTGTGGTTCTGGTACCCATTGCTCCTCACAGGAGGCCTCCACAGCCATGATATCTCTACCAATTGAAAAAACAACAACAACTCCACAAGTAGGTTGTCTGACCAGCCCATTGCCTGCCTCCGCCCCTCCTACTAGTCTCAATGTGCTTTCTTCTTACTTCTCTAGTTGTAGAACTTCCATTCAGCCAGATTTCAGGTGATTCTGAATGATGGTTGTTCTGTATTTTAGTTGCAATTCGGATGTGGTTGTGGGAGGTGTTTATTAATGCCACCATGTTGGTTCTCTGGAACTCCTATGTATTCTAGAACCTTTATAGTTTTAACTGTACCTAAGTGCACTTAGGTATATGATGCATCTCAAATTAATTTTTTAGTAAGCAGAAAGTAGGGGGGCAAATTCATTTTTTTCCATAAGTCTATCTACCTGTTCCTTGCACAGCACCATTTGTTGAAAGACTATCATTTTTCATCAAATTGTCTTTGTACCTTTGTTGAAAGTCAATTTATATTTTTAATCAAAAAATAAGAAAAAATATATATCCAGACTCTATTCTGTTCCATTGCTCTATTTGTTTATCTTTATGCCAGTACCACACAGTATTTTTTAAAAATATATTTGTATTGGCCGAAACCGGTTTGGCTCAGTGGATAGAGCGTCGGCCTGCGGACTGAGAGGTCCCGGGTTCGATTCCGGTCAAGGGCATGTACCTGGGTTGCGGGCATATCCCCAGTAGGAGATGTGCAGGAGGCAGCTGATCGATGATTCTCTCTCATCCATGTTTCTAACTCTCTATCTCTCTCCCTTCCTCTCTGTAAAAAATCAATAAAATATATATTTAAATATACATATATTTGTATTGATTTTTAGAGAGAGAGGAAGGCAGAGAGATAGAAAGATAGAAACATCAGTGAGAGAGGAATATCATCAGTCAGCTGCCTCCTGAACAGCTCCTATTTGGGATTGAGCCTGCAACCGAGGTACGTGCCCTTGGCCGGAATCAAACCTGGGACCCTTGAGTCTGCAGGCCAACACTCTATCCACTGAGACAAATCAGCCACGCCCCACACAGTGGTTTTATAGTAAATGTTGAGATAGTGTGCATCATCTAAAGTTTTTCTTTCTCAAAATTGTTTTGGCTAGACCCTTTGTGTTTTCATATAAATTTTAGAATGAGCTTGTAGTTTATTTTAATTTAATTTTTTAAATTAAATTTATTGGGATGACACTGGTTAATAAGATTATATAGGTTTCAAGTGTACATTTCTATGATACATGATCTGTATATTGCATTGTTTGTCCACCACCCAAAATAAAATAATCTTCCTTCATGATATATCTGTACCCCTTTAACCTTTAATAGCTGCCCTCCCCTTCCCTCTGGTAACTGCCATACTGTTGTCTGTCTATGAGTTTCCATTTTATATCCCACATATGAGTGAAATTGTATGGCTCTTAGCTTTTACTGACTAATATTTCTTAGCATAATATTCTCAAGGTCCATCCATTTTGTCACAAATGGCAGTATTTCATTTTTTCTTAGGGCTAAGTAGTGTTTCATTGTATATATATACCACATCCTTTTTATCCAATCATCTATTGAAGGACACTTTGGTTGTTTCTATGTCTTGCCCACTGTGAATAATGCTGCAATTAAAACAGGGGTGCATATATCTTTGCAAATAAATGTTTTCAAATATTTGAGGTAGATACCAAGAAAAGGGATTGCTGGGTCATATGGTAACACTTTCATAATTTTTTGAGAGAACTCCATACTGTTTTCCATAATGGCTGTATCTGTTTATAGTCACACCAGAGTGAATGAGAATTCCTTTTTCTCCACAACCTCTCCAACACTTGTTATTACTTGTCCTGTTGAAAATAGCCATTCTAATAGGTATATGGTAGTAGCTCTGATTTGCATTTCCCTAATAGCTTGTGAAGTTGAGCATCTTTTCATATATCTGTTGGCCATTTGTATGTCTTCTTGGGAGAAGTGTGTGTTCAGATTCTCTCCCCATTTTTTAATTGGATTGTTTGTTTGTTTGGTGTTGGTTTATATGAGTTCTTTATATATTTTGTATATTAACCTCTTCTTGGAGTTGTTTGCAAAAATCATCTCCCATTCGATTGGTTGCCTTTTTGTTTTGTTGGTGGTTTCTTTTGCTGAGCACAAGAGCTTGTGATGTCTGCAAGAGAAATTTTCTAGGATAATAAATTGGGTTGAATTAAATCCATTGGTCAATCTGAGGAGAATTGACATCCTAACAATATTGATTCTTCCAATCCATCAGCATGATGTATCTCTCCATTTATTTAGGTCTTCTGAATTGATTTCAGCAATGTGTTTTATTTTTCAGTTTAGAAATCTTGATGTCTTTTATTAGAATTTTTCTGGGTGTTGGAAGTTTTCTTGATGCTATCATAAATAATGTTTTAATTTTAATTTTATAATTTTTCACTGCTAGTATAGAAATACAGTTAATTTAGTATTTTGACCTTATACCTTTCAACTTGCTTAATTCACTTATTGGCTCTAGTAACATTTTTTAGATTCATTACATTTTTCCATGCACAATTATGTTATCTGATTTAAAAGATTTACTGCTTCTTTTCCAATATGTATGTCTCTTATTTTTTTCTTGACTTATGCACTGATTGGACCTTTAGTATGATGTTAAATAAAAGTGATAAGAGTGGACATCTTTGCCTTGTTACCAATTTTAGAGGGAAAGTGCTCAATGTTTTACCAGTAAATATGATGATATAGAAGTCTCAAAATGATGCTTTGGCTGCTGTGTGGAAAAGAGGTCAGTAAATTTAAAAAGCTAGAGATAAAAATTCATTATTCATAATTATATTAATGGAATTTAAAGAATGAGCCCTGAGGAATAACCAAATTTAGATGTTAGGTAATAAAATAAGAATACATCAATAGCAGGCCTGGAAAAATGGAAAAGATACCACCAGAAAACCAAAAATAATAATAGATACTATTTATTGAGTATTAATATTTACCATGAACTACTCTTATTTTATTTATCTTTATTTACTCTTTGCATAAGTAAAGGAAGAGAGGGATTTAGCAAAAGATATTGAGGACGAAGCCTGAAGAAAGCCAAGATGTGGCATGTCACAGAATCCAAGAAAAGAGATTACACTAAGAAAGAATGACTGACTTCTGGATATTGCTGAAAGGCTAAATAATATAAGGACAGAATAACGTTCCTTTGATTTGCCAGCATGGAGTTGGCTGCCTCAGCAAGAGTAGTTTCAGTATAGTAGAGAATCTGGAAGACAGATTGGGGTGATTTGAGGCTTGGACGGGAGCTGAGGACAAAGAGGCAGTGTAAGTGAATGATTCTTTGGAAAAGTTCTGCTGTGAAGAGCGCAGAAAAAGGAATATCAGATGGAGAGAGCTGTGGGATCAATGGAGGAATTTTCATGACCTAGTGTTCCTGCCACACTGTCTTCTAATAGTTCTCCCCAACTTGCCTCTGTCCATACTATTCTTTCCACATTCAAAATTACTCCACACTTGACCACCTGATAGGATCTTATCCTCCATCACAGAGGGCAAGAGTGGTTAGCTCGTGAAAATCCACCAATCTCTACACTTATACCCAACAAAAAGCTGTTTAAATGCACAAAAATAAGAAAATGAAAAACTGTTTCCCTACCCATTGTTCTTTAGGTTAAAATCCAATTACTGAATACCTACTGTGCTCCCAGCACTATACTAGGTACTTAGATGACCCCAGCCTCCCTGTCTTTCTGTAGCTTTTAGTCTATGCTGGCTGGAGTCTGGAAAAATCATAAACATCTCTTGCTTCTAGGACTGTGTTCTCCAGAATGGTCAAATTCTTGCTTGGCTCTGTAGTATAATTTGCAAGGAGTTCAAAAATGCTGGATAAACAAAGAAGATACATTTATAAATGTTTTGGACTGCATACTATACTTCTGTTAGTTTATTATGGAAAATAACAAGGTCTTTTGCCATAATATCTTCATATTTCATATTCTGCTCGTGAATGATTATCCATAAATTCCTGTTGGACCATATGCAATTAACCTATAACAACAAAATTCTGAGAAACTGATTTCTGCACCAATGTAATGGAATGTTCTACATACTTTTTAAAGGTTCGAAATAAATTTTTCATATGTTTCACTAAAAATAAAGAAGCAAACATAGTATTTATTTGTAGCATTGGAGTATATTACTCACACTTAATCTGTATTTAGCAATTTGAAATGGGGCCTTAAGGATATTTGAACTCCTGGAGCCCTTTCACATTTCCAGACATCAATTGAGTGAGATGAACACACTACAAGAGTAGCCGTCTATAAACAGGGACAATCAACCCATAAGCCATTAGCATCAGAATGTGGTTTGTGTAACAGTCCAGTTAGAAGCCTAATTCTGGCTAAATATATGGCTTCAGCTAAATTGTTCAGTTTCCCTTTTTCTTAGGCTCTCTAGCTTATAACATGGAACTAACACTATGATCTTTAAGATTAGTAATTAGAAAGTATATACTAACAATTATAGAGCTGTTTGCTAAGAGAAAGTATGATTACCCACATGAATCACTTTATCTGAAGGAAAGATAATAATTCTGTCCTCCAACTACAAAACCTCCTTAGGTATTTTTATGTAGAAATCTTTAAGGAAACATAGGAGCATAGGGAATTGTACACTTAAAACAGGTTAATTTTATGGCTTGTTAATGATACTTCAATAAAGCTGCTTTTTAAAAAAGACATAGGTCCATATGAGTACAATGTCCCCAATATAATAGGACCTACAAGAGAAATTTCTCTCAGGCTTCTTTACCAGAAATAACTACTCTTATACTGAGCAATACTATGGTTTATCTTATTGACCCTGAGAAAAAGATACTCACCAAGAAGGGCTACTGGTGGCTAACTTGGCTCAAATTTAAAAACAGAGCCTACTAGTAATTTATAATCAGGAGCCTATCACCCAAGCCATGCTTCAGGAAGAAAACTGCACTAAGATGCCTGCCCCCCCGCCCCACTGAATTACCTGCCTGCACTCTGTTCCTGCCATCTGAGCCAGCTATTGAAAAAAGAGTTCCTGTGTTAATTTACACAATAGAATACTATGCAGCTGTAACAAAGATGGGCCTCTTACCCTTTGAGTCAGCATGGTGGACCTGAAGATTATTATGCTAAGCGAAATAAGCCAGCCAGAGAAAGACAAGTATCACATGATCTCACTTATATGTGGAATATAATGAACAAAATAAACAGATGAACAAATCAAATCCAGAGATATGGAAGTGTGGAACAGACTGTGGAATCTCAGAGGGAAGTGGGGGAGGGTAGGAAGAGATTAACTTATATGTGTAGATGCATAACCCATGGACACAGACAATAGTGTGGTGGGCCTGCTGGGAGGTGGATGCGGGTTACAAGGGGGTCAATGGGGGGAAAAGGTGGGCATCTGTAATATTTTTAACAATAAAGGTAATTTTTTTTAAAAAAAGAAGTTTCTGCAATTGTATTTCAACCAAGTGGACTGAAACTTTCCCCATCCAATCAGAGCTGTGCGACTATATCCTCATCAAGATCTTCACAGATCAATCAGAGTGGCTCCATTTTGACCAAACAGGACAGTGGCTTTTGGACCAATTGAACTGTGAGAATTTGGAGTCCTCGTTGGCATGAGGATGGACCAATCAGAGACCAGGAGCAGGGACTTCTTTCTATATAAGTCAGCTCCCTGGGGAGCACATTTTCCTTTTCCATAGGAAACTGAAGACTGCGTTTTCCAGCCAAAGCTAAAACATCAAAGACATCTTGCCATAGCAGAGTGTGTAAACAGGAACAGAGCACAGCAGAGTAGGTAGAATGGACAGAGCAGAGTAGAACAGGTGGAGCGGACCAGAGCAGGGCAGAGCAGACAAGCCTAGAGAATAGGGAAGCAGACATGTCTTCCTAGCCAGAGAGGCAACTGCCTGAAGCCATGTTTTTCCACAGCTGTGCTGTTTCATAAGCTGTAACACTATTGAGCTATTTTGCAGCCATGCTGTTCTACAGCTGTGCTGTACCACAATTGAGCTGTTTGAATTGAGAAAAATTTCCTCTTTTACCGCACCACAAATTGGGGATTCCTGTTGGCATTGAATTGGCACCAATGACTATTGGTTGACAGTCTTATAGCAATGGGAGCTTGGTCTTGTTTACTTCTTTCCTTTGTCCACCAGGCATCCCATATCTAGGTTTGTGATTCGTTTGCAGCATTTCAGCATACTATTTTAACCTAACTTTCAGTTTTATTTTTTTTCCTACCCATATTTTCCTTTGGTCTTGAACTTTATCTATTGATTACTTTTTTATCCTGTTATATTACACGAATTTATGTGACCAACTTCACATCCTCTTTGGAAGTAGGAAGTATGTAACTGACCAAACTACCACTTAGTTACTTAATAACAGAGGAAGGCAGTATGAGCACAACGAATATTACTCTATGTTGAAAACACCATCCCTGCTAATCATTTTAGAGAAAGTGAAGGAGGAATGGACTTGGCTTTACCAAGTTACTTGGCCATAATGATCCACAAGAATAGGTCTGCATATAACCACTGTACTCAAAGATTCAGTAGGATATCTGTTAAATATTTAAAACCAAGGCTAATTTATTATACTTTCAGACATTTCACATTTCAGACATTTTACCTGTACCCATCTGCCAAATGAACGTTTATGGAGAAAGAGCCAGTCTAGAACAGAAGACTAAAGAACAGTAGACTATAAGCAACTTTTTAATTTTCTCAGTGCACTTAGAATAAGAACCCCACTTCTCCCTGTGGACTGGAGCTGGCCCTTGCCTGTCTCTCCACCCTAGTTTCCTTCCAATCTACCTTTTGTTTACTAGGCCACACTGGAAATGACCAGTATTTTCCAATCTTGGATACGTTAGATTTTCTGTTCCCACTGCTTTGAATGTTGTTTCCCCAGCTGTGGGCCAGCTAGTTCCCTCTCACCCAGGAGGCCTCAGCTGAAATAGCACCTCCTGGGAGAGGCCTTCACTGACCACTATTTTTTCCTTTGTTTATTTCTTTTATCATAACCCAGAATTAGGTTAATTTTTTTGTCTACTTGTTTTTTGTCTGTCTCCCTCATTAGACTGAAAACTTCTCAGGGCAAGGCTGTCTTATTCACAGGAGAGATGGTGAAACTCCATAGTAGTGTTCTCCCCTCCAGTGACTTTTGCCATACCTCCCTGTTTATTGCCATCATAGCCCTCCTCACAACTTGAAATGTTCTCTGTTTTCTTGTTTATTGCCTTACTCTCCCTACTAAATTGTGAGCATCATGAGGGCAGGGAACATGTCTGTCTTGCTCCCCTTCTGCATCTTAGTGCCCAGCACAGGCCTTGACACTGGATGAATGACAGAGCCCTAGTGTTTGTATATAGGAAAAAAACATCAGACACCTTCCTGAGTAAACACTGCCTGCTTGTAACTGTCCAGTTTAGAATTGCCATGGTGTTGGCTATTGATTCCAAAGGTGTTTTAGTCTGTTTGGACTGCTATAACAAATTGCCACAAACTAGGTGGCTTATCAACAACAGAAACTTATTTCTCATAGTTCTGGAGGATGGAAGTCCAGGGTCAACATGCTGATAGATTTGGTGTCTGGTGAGAAGCCTCTTCCTGATTCATAGACAGCGTCTTCTAGCTGTGTCCTCACATGGCAGAAGGGACAGGGGAGCTCGCTGCAGTCGCTTTTATAAGGGCACTAATCACATTCATGAGGGTTCCACTCCAATGATCTAGTCACGTCCCAAAGGCCTCACTTCCTAATAGCATCACATTGGGGGTTAGGATTTCTACATATAAATTGGGGAGAGGGAGATATAAACATTCAGTACATAGCAAAATAATAAGAAATGAGATATTATCTTCCCTATCCCTGTTGTGCACTGAAATCATGGAGGACTTAGCACAGCTTCAGAATGGTATCATAGGAATGCTAAAGTACATAGCACATGTTTAGGAGATTGGACAACTATTTGTTACTTAGCAGCTGCAATGTTGAGAAACATTTTATGCCTTGTGGGCACTGAGACAGTACAAACAGTCTTTCATTTCTTAGCATTCTCCCAATTCTTAATTTCAAAAATCTTTTTCATATTATAAAAGTAGTAATGAAACCAAATAATATAAGTTACAATGACTAGCTTAGAAATTCCAGAGGTTAACAGGAATTAAGTGTTAACTGCTACAAGTTGAAGCAAATTATGAGGGTCCCAAATTTTGAAGAAGGTATTCTTTGAGGTGAAGCAGCCAGAGAGTTGTGGTGGAATGAAGCTGGCTGGGGATATTGAGAAATCAATGAGGCCAAGTAGGGAGAGAGAAAGCAAGTGCAATCCCCAACTTGCACCCCTCTGCCACTAAAGTGATTCTTGTATTCCTCCCCTGCATCTGTCTTCTTGCCTTGGTAACTTGATTTTGTGCAGTTAATAGATATGTTTTATTTTATAGATACAATACCTTGTCATGCTCAAATAATAAGATTCTAAACTTAAATGTCTAGGGATCTGAAGCCACTACACATAGATGAAATAATTTAGTCTATAACCTGCCTTACAATTGCTGAGATGGTGGGGTTTATATAGAATCCAGCCTTGCTTGTGTCTTACTAGAACTTCTGCTTAAAAGTTAAAGTGTCAGGGTTCAGAGAGGATTCAGGAAGTGAGCTTGCAGATGAAATATACACTCAGTTGTTTTCATCTAGGGCAGGGGTGGGCAACCCCTGGCACGTGTGCCAAACATGGCATGCCAGTAACTTTTGCTGGCACGCGAAACCCTCTCTTATAATCTTCCATTTACAATTTTTTTCTTAATATCAACTTTTTCATTTTTTAGATAAATTCCATGTAGGTGCATCTTAGATAATTAAATACTTTTATATAACAAGTTATCTTAAAGACCATAGGCATGGATTGACGAGGGAGGGAAGAACAATTTCTATGCCTCTGCCTTAACTCTCCCTGCCTTCCTAGTTCCAACCAGTGTTTTGGTTTCAGCCTCAGATGCAATGGGTTTTCGTTGACAAGACAACCGCTTCACCTACTTATTCAAAATTTCACTCCAAAAAAATGAAACCTTCTCTCTCACTTTGCCCACCGGTACTAACAAAAGGGGAATAAATTTCTATGTTTCTCTCGGCAGCAAAGTCCCACTGATAATATCAAATGGAGTCATAAAGTTTTCTGTCGGACTATCAGTGTACATGTATACATTAAAAAATAAATGTATTTTTCATCATCATATACTGTGTTTTTGTCACTCAAATGAATTTTATTATTTCTTTAAGATTCTTCACATACGTACACCTTAAGAGATATCAAGTAGGCGTAACATGTTCTCAAAAAATTAGGGTTGGCATGCAGAAGAATTTTGACTCAGAAATTTTGCTGGTTTTGGCACGCACTCACAAAAAGGTTGCCCACCCCTGATCTAGGCCCTAGATTCTAGGGGATAACCAACATCTCTTTCTTATTTTTCTAATATATTGATGCACAATTCCATTGGCACTGCTTATAGACAGTTGTACAGCTTGATCTACTATTTCTCAGGTGCTTAGACTCTTGAAATATTTCTTTCTCAAATTCCAATTAAGCCTGTGGGGATTATACGAACACTTTGTTTGAAAATATACGGATCAGGTTTTTCAACTCTGCATTTGATCAGGGTATATTTATTAGAGATAAAGAGAATGAAATCTTGGAAACCCTAAAGCTCTTAGGTCCAAATAGAACAAGCCTTGCCCACTGTTCTCTCTACCCCAACGGTTCTCAACCTGTGGGTCGCGACCCTTTTGGGGGTCGAACGACCCTTTCACAGGGGTCACCTAAGACCATCGGAAAACACATATATAATTACATATTGTTTTTGTGATTAACCACTATGCTTTAATTATGTTCAATTTGTAACAATGAAAATACATCCTGCATATCAGATATTTACATTACGATTCATAACAGTAGCAAAATTACAGTTATGAAGTAGCAACAAAAATAATTTTATGGTTGGGGGTCAACACAACATGAGGAACTGTATTAAAGGGTCATGGCATTAGGAAGGTTAAGAACCACTGCTCTACCCCTTTACCTGGGAATGCACACATCAGCATTACAGATTTTGACTGTGCTCCTGAAGTGAGCTGTTACCCTGCTTCCCATAAGATTGAATCTCACTCTATTCTGCCTTTTCTTGGGAAAGGAGAGACAAGAGTGATGTGGCTATTGTTTTGTTGCCATCTAAGGAGGCTTTCATTTTATAACTGAGCATCACCTTAGGAATCAGAAACAATGCAATTGGCCTTGCAAAAATGTATCAAGATTTATTCATTTATTCAACAAATATTTAGCAAGATTTTACAAGTGCTAGGAACTATGATAGATGCTGGGGATACAGCAGTGAACAAAATAGACAAGGTCCCCACTCTGAAGGTATTCTAATGAAACTCCTTGTTCTCTGCTTAATTAAATAGTGAACAACTTTATCAAAACATCTAGTGTAATTGGTCAGAACTTAAGTACACATTGAATATTAATGTATTTGACTTGAAACAATGTCTTCTTTTTTGATCCTAAAATAGGATTCTATGCTAATAGGGGTTTTGAAATGTGTACTCAGATTTTGTGTCAACTTAAAAAAAAAATTCATAGACTAGAGGCATTTGAGAAGTTGGAAGGAACCTTAGAAAGCCAGAGCAGTGGTCTATGAGCCAAGTTCAGCCTGTAGACATGTTTTATTTGGCCCCTGTGGTATTTTAAAACTATTTAGATTAGTTGCCAATATTGAAAAATCAGGCAGTTTCACATAAAAATCTGGATTTGAAAAGGGAACCCTCGTGTACTGTTGGTGGGAATGCAGACTGGTGCAGCCACTGTGGAAAACAGTATGGAATTTCCTCAAAACATTAAAAATGGACCTGCCTTTTGACCCAGAGATCCCATTTCTAGAAATATATCTGAAGAAACCGGAAACACTGATTTGAAAAAATACATGCACCCCAATGTTCATTGCAGCATTATTTACAACTAGAGGCCCAGTGCATGAAATTTGTGCATGGGGTGGCGGGGTCCCCTCAGCTCAGCCTGCACCCTCTCCAATCTGGGACCTCTTGGGAGATGTCCAACTGCCAGTCGGACATCCCTCTCACAATCCTGAACTGCTGGCTCCTAATCACTCACCTGCCTGCCTGCCTGGTCACCCCTAACTGCCCCTCTGCTGGCCTGACCACTCCTCACTGCCTCTGCATGCAGGCCTGATCACCCCTAACTGCCCCCCTGCCAGCCTGGTCACCCCTAACTGCCCCCTGCTGCCGGCCAGGTCACCCCCAAGTGCCCCCTCCCTGCTGGCCTGGTCGCTCCTAACTGCCCACCCCCACCAGCCTGGTCACTCCTAACTGCCCTCCCCCTGCTGGCCTAGTCGCCCTTCACTGCCACCCCTGCCAGCCTAATTGCCCCCAACTACACCCCTCCCCCCCCAGCCTGGTCGCCTCTTACTGCCCCCCTTCTGGCCCCAACTTCCCCCCTCTGCCTTCCTGGTCGCCCCTAACTGCCCCCCCTGCTGGCCTGGTCACCCCCAACTCTCGCCCCACTGGCCTGGTCACCCCTCATGGCCCCCCCGCTGGCCTGGTCACACCACGCAGCCTGCTGTTCAGTCGTTTGGTCATCCCTCACTAACCCCCTGCCAGCCTAGTCACTCCACGCAGCCTGCTGTTCAGTCCTTTGGTTGTCCCTCACTAACCCCTGTGCAGGCCTTGTCGTAGGCAGCCATCTTTGTGAGGGTGTGAGGGTTAATTTGCATATTGCCTCTTTATTATACAGGATAGCCAAGATTTGGAAGCAACCCAAGTGCCCATCAGTAGATTAGTGGATAAAAAAGCTGTGGTACATTTACACAATACAATATTACTCAGCTGTAAAAAAGAAGGAAATCTTACCTTTTGCAACAGTATGGCTGACCTGAAGATTATTAGGCTAAGTGAAATAAGCCAGTCAGAGAAAGATAAATACCATATGATCTCACTTATGTGTGGAATCTAATGAACAGAATAAACTTATGAACAAAATAGAAACAGATGTATGGTTATATGGAACAGACTGACAGCTGTCAGAAGGAGGAGCCTAGAGAGCTAGGTAAAACATGTGACACATGGACACAGACAACTGTATGGTGATAGCCATAAGAAAAGGGGGTGGGGGAGATGGAGGTTGGCAAAGGGGAGATAAATAGGGATGGAGAGAATTGACTTTGGGTGGTGAGTGCACAATGTAGTATGCAGATGATATTTTATTGAGATGTATACTTGAAACCTATATGGTTATATTAACCAGTGTCACCCCAATAAATTCAATAAAATTTAAAAATGTTTTTAAAAATATGGATTTCTGGCTTATCCTGAAAAAAAAAATGGGTAAACTTAGCCATGTCATGCCCAGACTGCTGTATGGCATATATGGTGCCATGCATGCTCCAATTTGTTAAGGTCCTCCCTGTATCACCCACCTGGCCCCAGGAGGCCTTGTGTCTGTGACTCCTGAGCTAATTCAATCCCTTCCTGAGCTTCAGAGAAATCATTACTGCTCAAAATTAGTCAACAGCTGATTAGTTATCATTTTCTCAATTTGTTTCAACTCAAATACCAAGAGTATTATTTGTAAACAAATAAAGTTAGGAAAGGGCCAATTATTCTAAATGTTCAAAGGCTTTTCTTGCCTGAATGGTGTTCTTATTGATGAATTTAGACTTTTTAAATATGATTAACTGATAGAAGTTAAAGGAACCACAGCTAAATAAAGATTAATCACATCTAAAAACAATAAAATGTGCTCTGAATCATCATTTTTCAAAAGCTATCTCTCAGTTTAACTCTCACCTCCTCTTTAAAATTTTCTTTTGCCTGGCCAGTGGCTCCATGGCTGAGTGTCAACCTATGAACCAGGAGGTCATGGTTCGATTCCCAGTCAGGGCACATGCCTGGGTTGCGGGCTCAATCCCCAGTAGGGGGTGTGCAGGAGGCAGATGATCAATGATTCTCTGTCATCATTGATGTTTCTGTCTCTCTCTCCCTTTCTCTTTCTCTCTGAAAACAATACAAATATATTTTAAAACATTTTATTTCACTTTTCTTCTCTTCTTCTGAACCTCTTTGATTTTATTTACCTAGCTAGGTAACAAGTTAGCACTTAATCATTCATTTATTCAGTAAATATTTATTTGAGCACTTGCTAGATGCCAAGTGGCTGTTCTGGGCACTTTGGATAATACAGAGAAAAAGAAACAAATTTTTTTGTGTAGCTTCCATGCTAGAAGCAGAAAGAGACAATAAGTAAACAAAACCAGTTCTGAAAAACAGAAAACAACCAAAAAAACAAAAAACTTAGTTCTAATTAAAGGAACTATCTCTATACATAAAACCCTAATATGCAAATAGACTGAACTGTGGAAAAACCAAACAAGCGAACAACTGAACAACTGGTCGCTTGTCGTGTGCTGACCACCAGGGAGCATGTGTAGAACATAGTGGGCATCAGCCACGGCGGGATGGTGGAGCAAGTGAGCGGGGGCGCCAGACCAAGGCAGGGCACCGGTCGCTGTCATCAGGACGAGCCTCTGGTGGTTACTGAAAATTCTTTGCTCCCATGTGCCAAGGTCCTGCCCGGCACTTGCACCTGCTGCTGGCGCCAGCCCTGCTCACACCCACTGCCAGTGCCAGAGCCACCACTTGCACTCATTGCCATTGCCCGGTGCTGGCCCTGACTGCTCAGCACCACCAGTGGGTGTGAGTGGCAACTGCCAGCTTCAATCACCTGTTAGGGCTTCTCCACCTCCCCCTGCTCCTGAGGGTTGAGCGGGGCCAGCAGCCACCTCTCACACCTGCTGCCAGCAACTGCCCTGCTCTCACCCGCTGCCAGCGCTGGAGCTGCTGCTCACACCCACTGCTGGTGCCAGCCCTGCTCACACCCATAGCCAGCACTAGAGCCACCACTTGCACCAGTTGCTGGCGCCCACAGCCGGTTCCAATCGCTCGGTGCCATCAGTGGGTATGAGCGACACCTGCCAGACCTGATCACCCCTCAGGGCTTCTCCACCTCCCCTGCTCCTGAGGGGAGATTGGGGCAGCAGCCATCACTCACACCCACTGACGGCGCTGGACCTGCTCACACCCACTGCTGGTGCTGGCCCAATTGTTCTGTGCTGTCAGGTGCAAGTGGGGTCAGCGCCATCAGCAGCAGTGGTGGGAGCGGGACTGCTGGCAGACAGGGGATCAGGGGCCATGGGAGTAGGGGCTAGGCAGGGGCACAGAGGATGGGCCCACCACAGCCTCACAGCCCACAGTTTCTTTCAAGGTGCATGAATTTGTTCACTGGGCCCCGAGTCTATCTAATCTAATAAAAGACAAACATGCAAATTAACTGTACCTTTGCTATGCCTTAAGCCACGCCCAGCAGCCAATCAGAACAACTATATGCAAATTAACCCAACCAAGATGGCGGCTGGCGGCCACGGAGCTGGAGTGAGCAGGAGGCTTGGTTGCTCCAGTGATGGAGGAAACCAAGCTTCCCGGCCAGCTCTGAGCTCCACTGAAGGCAACAAAGTTTCAATTATAGAAGGTAAATAAATCCCAGAATAAAAAAAGAAAAGAAAAAGAGGAGAGGCTGGGAGCTTCTGTTGCCAGGGGGCTTGGCCAGCCTGAAAACGTCCCTCAGCCCTTCACCCAGGCTGGCCAGGCAACCCAGCGGGACCCCCCACCCTGATCTGGGACACACTTCAGGGCAAACCAGCCGGCCCCCACCCATGCACCAGGCCTCTATCCTATATAATAAAAGGGTAATATGCAAACTGACCCTAACAGCAGAAAGACTGGTAATGACTGGTCACTATGACAGACACTGACCACCAGGGGGCAGATGCTCAATGCAGGAGCTGCACCCTGGTGGTCAGTGCGCTCCCACAGGGGGAGCTTTGCTCAGCCACAAGCCAGGCTGACGGCTGCCAGTACAGCGGTGGTGGTAGGAGCCTCTCCCCCATCTTCAGCAGTGCTAAGAATGTCAGACTGCAGCTTAGGCCTGCTCCCTGCTGGCAAGTAGATATACCCCGAGGGCTCCCAGGCTGCCAGAGTGATGTCTGACTGCCAGCTTAGGCCCAATTCCCCAGGGAGCGGGCCTAAACCAGCAGGTGGTCATGGTCATCCCCCAAGGGGTCCCAGACTGCAAGAGGGCACAGGCCAGGCTGAGGGACCCCCTGAGTGCACAAATTTTTGTCCACTGGGCCTCTAGTATATTGATCAAGCAACTGAACAACCAGAATGACCGATCACTAAGATGTGCAACACAGGAGCTGTCCTCCTGGTGGTCAGTGCGCTCACACAGTGGGAACGCTGCTCAGCTGAGGCCCATCCCAGCAGCCCACCAGCCCACTGTCAGCCATTCACTCCCTCAGTAGTCCTGCAGGTCTAATCTCCGAAGAACAGGCCAGGCACCGACAGACCAGTGCTGTGGGCATGATCCTGACAGCACTGCTGGTCTCCTGGAAGTTGGTTTCCGGCACTGCAGCTGCTTCCCCTCCGTAGATGTTCTGCAAGGAAGAAACAATATAAAAGTAGCCGCCAGGTGGCTCCCAACAACTGGCGCGAATGTCAGCAGGACAAATCTGGATACCAAGCCGGCAAGTGTGTCCCATCACCCACCCGGAAGGCTGATTGTATCCCGGCCCCCCACCCCAACACCCCTCTTGGGACCCCACCCATGCACAAATTCATGCACCGGGCCTCTAGTGAAGATATAAAGACAGTATAATGTGAAGGTGACCTGGAACTGAATGTTATTTATATAGAGTGATTAGAGAAGAATACTCGATGACTAGGGCCAGGGGTGGGGAACCTTTTTTCTGCCAAGGCCCATTTGGATATTTATAACACTACTAGAGGCCCAGTGCATGAATTCATGCACCAGTGGGGTCCCTCAGCCTGGCCTGCAGGATCGGACTGAAACCAGCTCTCCAACATCCCCTGCAGGGTCCCAGATTGCAAGAGGGTGCAGGCCAGGCCGAAGAATCCCACTGATGCACAAAAGAGGCTGGGGAGGGACGTGGGAGGTTGCCCAGCCAGGGAGGGCTCCAGGGCGTGTCTGGCCCATCTCACTCAGTCCCGATCATCCGGACCCCAGCAGCAAGCTAACCTACTAGTCGGAGCGTCTGCCCCCTAGTGGTAAGTGCACGTCATAGCAACTGGTTGACCGGTTGACTTCTGCCCCCTGGTGGTCAGTGCACGTCATAGCAAGCAGTTGACAGTCCTTAGTATATTATTAGCATATTACACTTTTTTAAAAATATATTTTTTATTAAGATATTACATATGTGTCCTCATCCCCACGTTACCCCCTGCCCCCCCCCCACTCATGCCCTCACTGCCCCCCGTTGTCCGTGTCCATTGGTTAGGCCTATATGCTTGCATATAAGTCCTTTGGTTGATCTTTCCCCCTTACTCCCACCCTCCCCTACCTTCCCTCCAAGGCCCGACAGTCCAATCAATGCCTCTCCGTCTCTGGATCAGTCCTTGTTCATCAGTTTATGTTGTTCATTATATTCCACAAATGAGTGAGATCATGTGGTATTTATCTTTCTCTGGCTGGCTTATTTCACTTAGCCTAATGCTCTCCAGTTCCATCCATGCTGTGGCAAATGGTAAGAGTTCCTTTTTCTTCTTCCTCTTCTTAAAGAATACCTTTCAGCATTTCATATAATGCTGGTTTGGTGGTGATGAACTCCTTTAGCTTTTTCTTATCTGTGAAGCTCTTTATCTGAAGCATATTACACTTTGATTGGTTGAATGGCCGACTGGACAACCGGACACTTAGCATATTAGGCTTTTATTATATAGGATTCTTGGGCCATATAAAATTATCAACTTAATCTCCAATAAGCATTTAATCTCCAACATTTACAGGCAACTCATACAACTTAACAAAAGGAAGATAAACAACCCAATCAAAAAATGGGTGAATCCGGAAAATGGTGACCAGCAGGAAGGTAGGGAGGGAGAGAGTGTGAGAGAGCAAGGAAGTGATAGAGGAGTGTGTGGACGCGTGTGGTGTGTGTGTATGAGCTAGGGACAGTTAGATTCTGCAGGTCTTCTAAGGGGCTGCTAAACCCGGCAGTCTTAGGCGGCGGAGTCCCGCTCCCTGCATGGACACTCCTGGGCAGACAGCACAGGCACGGCGACCACGCCATCTTGGGAAACAGAGCTGCTTGAGACTAGGATCCTGGCCTCAGCACCACCCAGTCTGATCTCAGACGCATACCAGGACCCTGCAGCCACTGGGGACAGATACCTGTGACCACAGCTACAGACGTGCGGACACCAAAAGTTCAGAAATCCCCGCGGCAGATCCGTGAGTAACAGAGCCCATTCCCCCTTCCCGCAGGCTTGCGGGCAGCGCCAGAGTAACTAACTGATAGACCCATCCCTTGCCGGGGCCTCAGCGCTCCAGGAACTTTAGCCTGGAAGTGCGCGAGCACCTTGGAACTGATCCTTCATAGGGCCAGCTTCTGAGCCCTGGGCTGGGAGCAATCATGTGAACACTGGGAATTTGTCCCGCATATCACAGGCCCAGGGACCCCGATTCTCTGGGCAGGAGGCAGCACCAAGCACCAGTGACTTGACTGTGTTTCTTATTACCTGCGCCTGAGATCCTGATTTCCTGTGCATTCATACTAAGAGCCAGTGACTCCAATTCCTGGTGCAAGGGCACACAGGGACCCTGATTCTCAAGGCAAGGGCGCGCGAAGCAACAGAGACTCTGATACTGGATTCTGGGGAACTCTGACTCCTGGCGCACGCTAGGGGGCTCTGGTTTTCAACACGCTTCAGGGGGGTCTCTGTTTCAGCACAGTGCAGGCAGGGTCCCTGATTCTAAGGGCGCATACGAGGCCACATTGAGTGCTGACAACACTGACTCTGAGCGAGCCTGGTTCCCACCAACCCACCACAACCACACATCTTAGTGTCAGAGCTCTTCAGTGACACTAGGGTGGTGCGAAGCTCCCACTGCACACAGCCCAGGCCAACACAACTCGACGTTTGAACCATCTGAAGATAGTCAGAATGGGGAGACGACACAACCCCCAGAGGAAAGAAAATGAGGAGTTGCCAAGAAAGGAAATTAATGAAATTGAAGCATGCAACATGACAGAAAAAGAATTCAGAGTAATGGTTGTACAGTTCATTCACCGATGGATGAGAAAATCAACAACCTCTCAGCAAGGTGGAATCTGCTAAGACCTTTGAAAAAGTTTAGACAAACCTAGCAACAGAGGTAAGAGAAACCAGTGCTGGTCATATATGATGATTATTAAATAGTATCGAGTAAAAGCCAAAGGTGTTCCACTGAGAACTCCTTCCGGCTGCATTCTGTGAGTTCTAAACTTTCCACTCACTGATTTATTAAAAGTGACAAGGAGAAGAGAATCTTGCTGATCTATGATCAAAAATTCCTCTCAAACAATAATGTAAGTCAATGGCAAATCATGGTTCTCTCTCTCTCTCTCTCTCTCTCTCTCTCTCTCTCTCTGTCTCCCTGTCTCTCTCTCTCTCTCTCTCTCTCTCTCTCTCTCTCTCCCCCCCCATATATATACAGCTTACAACCCACAAGGCCCTGCATATCTGCCCTTGCCTCCATCCCCCATATATATACACATACACTCACACACAATTGTGAGGAACACATATGAAAGGAAGTCTATCTACGCAAGCATAAAGGTCAGAGTACCTGGGCTTGGATATCAGTAACCCTTCTTAATAACTGAGTGACTCTGGAAACTTGCTTAACCTCTCTGAACCTTTAGTTTCCTCATCTATGAAAAGTACTATATTATCCTATTTTATTTTTAATTTCTCTTTATTATTGAGAGTATTACAAATGTCCCCCATTTCTCCCCTCTTACTCCCCGCTACCCATCTCCTACCACCCCAGGCCTTCACCACTCTATTGTCTGTGTCCATGTGTTATGCATATTATCCTATTTTAAAAATATTTTTATTGATTTCAGAGAGGAAGGGAGAATGAGAGAGAAACATCAATGATGATAGAGAATCACTCATCAGCTGCCTCCTGCATGCCCCCTACTGGGAATCAAGCCTGCAACCCAGGCATGTGCCCTGACTGGAATTGAACCATGACCTCCTGGTTCCTATTTTAAACCAGGGATATTGTAAGGATTCAATGAGACTACACATGTAAAGCTCTTAAAACAGTGCCAGGCAAAGTGTGATCAACACACATGAACTATTTTTATTTATTTCTTAATTCCTGCATTGTTTGTAAAAGCACATAGAGTAGTTGACATTTGCACTGAATTGTCAGCAATTAACAATGTGTTATCTGAGCTATGAAATTTGAAGGGCCAGACCAAAAAGAAAAAGTGACTCCTTAAACTGATGGTAATTTCAGTTGCTGCCTTCTACTTTGGCTGTCTTCATAATGAGCTTTAAATTTATTTTTTTTTCTTAAAGTTGACATACAATATTATATTAGTTTCAGGTATACAACCCAGTGATTAGACATTTATGTAATTTATTAAATGATCCCCTCCTGATAAGTCTAGTACCCATCTGACACCATACATAGTTATTACAATATTGTTGACTCTAGTCCCTATGCTGTCCTTTATAGAGAAAAACCTCTTACCCAATTCCCAAATATAGACCTAATCTCAACTGAGAATGGCTCATACTCCTAAAACATTCCAGTCTAGAAAACAAGTCAAGAATTTATTTGCCTCCATTTTTATTCCATTTTGCCAAAGCCATCAGTCCATAAACAACATAAAGTGTCTAGCTCTTCAGAATTCAACAGCTGTTAATATTCAGCTGACTCTAAGCTCAATTTAAACTCAGGCTGAGAGGAGCTGTGCATATTCATACCATAAGCATATATGGTAGAAGTCTGCCTGTGGCAATCTGGACTAAGAAAATAATTACATTCATGTGATTTAACCCTAAACAGAAGAAACCTCCCAAGCTTAAGTGGGCTCTACCTCAGTGGGTTTCTCTGGCTTCCCTCAGCACTCATAATTCTATAAAGGGAACATTAGCCTATGACGTGTGTGACCATGTTTTAAAAAAAGTTTTGCAATTATCAGTGGCTTTCAGTTCTGAAGTAACAGAAAAATGGTTCAATATTACATTTAAATATTCTGAAAATGTATGTACTTTTGTCTTCAATTGCTTTGTCTTTGATGATATTGTTGGCGCTTAAACAGTGAACAACTGAAAAATTAATGGATGAAAAGTAATATTTAATTAACTTGCTCTTATCAAACACCATGTCCAACTGCTATATTTAGCAAATGAACTAATAGAGAAAGCTGCTGCAGAATTAGTCAGCACATCAGCCTGTTAAATATCAAAGAGCAGAGGAGGCTTTTTTGTCTCAGCCTTGAACCAGAGACTGAAAATGCATCTAATTTTAGCATTTCCAGAGGAGGATGAAAAGATGTGAAACACAATAATCAAGAAAAATGTCACGCACAGCCCAAGTACACATTCATCAGAAGAGAAATGCTGGGAAGGTGGCAGCAAGTAAGAGGTCTGCCTGGAAACCAGAATTCATCACAAGTGAATTCTTTAAAAGAATTTACCATTAAAAAAAAACCCAGATTCTCATCTATACAAGAGGTCCAAGGGAGTAATACAGAATATTGAGTAAGTGGCAGTTTTGTTTTGTTTTTTCTAGAAGCAGTTTCATATGGTCTACTTTAGCATTTAAAGGCTCCAGAGTTTCATCAGTGCAATTGAAGGGAATGATTAAAGGAATAAAGAAAATGCTTTCTTTTCAGGGTGAGTTTTTATTTTCTATAGAAAAGCTTCTTTAATTTTGAGAGTGATATCCAGGTGTGTGTGTGGGGGGGGGGGGCCTTGAAAAGGAAGTGGGTGAAATGAGTAGTCCTTCAAGAGAGCCTAGCAATCCTAATATATTTAAAAGATTTTATTGTATTATGAAGATGGTGCACATTCTTAATAAAGTGTAAAAAGAAAGAAATGTGAGCTTTGATTTATTTTGATGTCCCAAGGCCCTGGAACAATGGTTGGCACATAGTAGGTCTCAAAAATATTTGTTGAATAAATGAATGAATGGTTTCATACCAAGATGGAGAAGTGAGTATATACATAATTCCCTCCATACTATTTAAAACACATAGGGCCCGACCAGAGTGGCTCAGTGGTTGAGCATTGACCTATGAACTAGGAGGTCATGGTTTGATTCCTGGTCAGAGCGTATGCCTGGGTTGCAGGCTAGATCCCCAGTGTGGGGCGTACAAGAAGCAGTTGATTGGTGATTCTCTCTCATCATTGATGTTTCTATCTCTTTCTCCCTCTCTGTTCCTCTCTGAAATTAATAAAAATATATTTTAAAAAACATATAGAAATGATCTATAAGGCCTTTAAAGATATATTTAAAAGTACATAATCAATTGTGAGAGGAAAATAGGCATGGACTTAAACAGAGAGAGAAACTGGCTAGTAAGCCACAAGTAGTTGGGGCCATGGCTTCAAGTCCATAGGGGAATGGGGCCATACTTTCCCGTTATGTGTTACAGAACTGGATCCAGGATCCCAGTGTGAAGCCATCACCTATGGCGAACCTATGACAGGCGTGTCAGAGGTGACATGCGAACTCATTTTTTTGGTTGATTTTTCTTTGTTAAATGGCATTTAAATATATAAAATAAATATCAAAAATATGTCTTTGTTTTACTATGGTTGCAAATATCAAAAAATTTCTATATGTGACACGACACCAGAGTTAAGTTAGGGTTTTTCAAAATGCTGACACCCCGAGCTCCAAAGGTTCGCCATCACTGGCCTAGAACCATGGTTTCTCTCTGGAAGCAGTGGCCGAAAGAGCTCTATTTATGTACCAGGATTGGGCCAGGTTCTCCTGCTTGCCTCAGGTGGCAGATGAAGCAGAGAACTCTAACTAACATGAGAACTACACCTGGGTTTTGCCATGTGTGTGTATGTGCATTAGAACTGCTACCTATTGCAGATAGAAGCCCTGAGATGAGTTGCTAGTGTATTGAGGAGCCAGACCTGAGGCAACTGAGAAATCATTCCCACAGGGATGGGCATGCCTAGAAATCTATAGATTAGCGCCCAAACAAAACTCTAAAATTTATGGGAAGCTAATCACCATAAAAAGTTGTCAACAGACCCAATATCTGAGGAAATGAAGATAACAGAACAATCTAAAAAGCACTTTCAAGCAAGCTTGTATAAAATTTTCAAAGACTATATTGTGTTTGCAAGACATGAAATAATATACATAGTATGCTACTTTGTGTAAGAAAGAAAGGCAAATTTTTATATATGTATCTGTTAATGTCTGCAGAATATATTTGACAGAAACAATAAACCAGAAATTAAGAAAATGGATTAACTAAAGTGAGTAGGTGTGAATGAGATTCCAGGGAGGGCAATGGGACTTCTATAAGTATATTTTTGTATATTTTGTCAGTTAATTATACTAATCTTTTACATATTCAAAAAATAAAATTTAATTAATATTAGAAAAAATAAAATTCAATACAAACAAACAAATAAACTTAACTGAATACCACATTGAAAACATAAGTATGCAGCAGAATAATTAGCCCAATAACTTTTGACACAGTACTTCCACTGTATACCCTCAGTGGGATATAGTATATAAATAAAAATAGCTGCAAAGCAATCTTGAACATTTTACTAGTTTTATTATTGGTAATATATTGCTGTAGTAATTCTGAAGGTATTTTGTGTGTATCATTGGATTGAACAAATAAGTAAGCATATTGTAAAAGAAAATAAAAACTATGTTATGGAGGATGGAGATGAAGAACCATGTGATGTTGGATTGGAAAATATCTATTAGTATGAACTCATGATTTAAAATATATACATCTGTCTACTAAAAGGGCCTAAAGGCAATGAGCACACAGCACCTAGATCTTGAACTATATTACAAGCTTCTGGAAACAGACACTGGGATTGAATCTGATGTATGAGATATTTACTAGGAATCAACAAAAGTGTAACGATGGTGGAGGGTTGAGAATAAAAAGAAGATTCCAGGCCTGAAAAAGTTTCAGTCAACCTAGCAGAGAATGTCCCACATCAAGTGAAAAGCTGGACTTCATACCCCTGTCTCACTCAGTCACTGGATGTAAGCTGTCCCAGGAAGAGCATGCAACTAGGTGAAGTAATTTTCCAGCTGAAGCAGGCCCTAAAGGAGCTAACAGCAGGAGGCTGTCCACTGACCACACTCCCCACATTTGGGAAGCAAGTCCTTTCCTATAGGGTGATCTGAATGGCACATCTTCATGTCTACTTCTGTTCCCACTAAAAGTATCTAGATCTCTTAGGAGAAGTGGCTCATTCCATATCCAGGGCACAGAGAAAAACACTAAAGTGAGCCTGCAATACCTAGTTATATGAGAAAGCAGGGAAATGCTCAAAAATTAGTAGACTCATGTAAAAAAGACACAGGAGCCAGCTAGAAGAGGTCCCCACTAGCCAAATTTAGGATAATTTCAGCATCAAAATGAGTAAGGACAGGAATGAATTATAACCCATTGAATAATAATAAAGAAACAATGGGTCTGTACTGATGTTGAAAAAATGTTCAAAAATGGTGGGAGGAATGGGAAAGCTCTTATTTATAGGAAAATTCCAACTAGTCAATGTAGAAGAAATGACAAAAATAGAAAATCATTTTATAACTACCATAACTACTGATTCAGGCAAAATTATCAATGGCTGCTAAAACTATCATGTTAAAGAGTAAAACATTCACACAGTCTCAAAATGTCGCTTCACAGATTTCTTATTAATTAATTATAAAGGTAAAAGGAAACCTACAAGTGGAAACGTTTGGTAGAAACAACCTGAACCAAGTGATCAAACCTCACATTACAATAATGGAACAAGCTGACATCATGTGTCTTTTTTTTAATCCTCACACAAGGATATCTTTTTTCCCAAGAATATTTTTCCATTGTTTTTTTAGAGAGAGTGGGAGGGAGGGAGGGAGAGAGAGAGAGAGAGAAACATTGTGAGAGAGACACATCAATTGGTTGCCTTCTGTATGAGCCCCAACCGGGCCAGGGGTAAAACTTGCAACCCAGGTGTGTGCCCTTGACCGGGAATCAAACTCTCAACCTTTGACCTTCAGCGCACAGGCCAACACTCTAACCATTGAGCACACCAGTCAGGGCCATCATGTGCTTTTGATGTGATGAACAAAGAAAAAGTTATAGTGTACTCTTGTCAAAATATAAACAGACAAATCCAAATTAGAAAAATTCTAGAGAAAAACTGACCTGCCCTTTAAAATGTCAGTATCATGAAAGCAAAAATGACTGAGAAATAATTCCAGATCAAAGGCAACTAAAGAGACATGACATGCAATGCTTGATTCTTTTTTTAAATTTTATTTTATTGCTTAAAGTATTACAAAGAGTATTACATATGTTTCCTTTTTTTCCACCCCTTGACATTCCCCCGGCCTCCCCTACCCCCCAGTGTCTTATGTCCATTGGTTATGCTTATATGCATGCATACAAGTCCTTCAGTTGATCTCTTACCCACCCCCTCCCCTCCTGCCCCCCAACCCTCCCCAACCTTCCTGCTGTAGTTTTGATTGGCTTCTGAATTTAAAACAGCTATATAGGATATTATAGGAAAAACTGGAGAAATGTGATTATGGATACAAATTCAATGATATCATTATATCAATGGTAAATTTCCTAGGTGTGATCATTGTACAGTAGTTGTGTAGGCATATGCTCTAGTTTTTTAGGAAATTCATATTTAAGTATTTAGGAGTAAATTATCATGTCGTTTGCAACTACAACAATCAAATAGTTTAGATAGATAGGCACATTTACGCACAGACAAAGCAAATGTGAATAAATATTAACAAATGGTGGATCTAGGTGAAAAGCATATGGGTTTTCATTATACTGTTCTTGCAACTTTTCTAAAGGTTTGAAATATTTTTAAATTAAAAAATTGAGGAAAACAAACAAAAATACAAACAAGAAAATCCTAAAATTTCAAGAGATAAGAAAGGGAAGTTAGAATACATAAAATCATAATAATAGATTATAAAATCAATTTTTTGAAACAAGAAACTGATTAGATGAAGAATAGAAAGACTAATACAACAAAATAAAAAGATGTTTCTTTGAAAAATCAACAAACTGAATCTAACTTTAGTTAGATTGACCAAGGGAAAAATGGAGAAGACTCAAATTACTAACATCAGAAATGAAATAACTACTGACCTTACAGAAATTAAAAAAATCATAAGTGAATACTATGAGCAAATATATGCCAACAAATTAGATAACTTAGATGAAATAGAAAAAGTCCTCCTAAGACACAAACTATTGAAACTATTGGTGAATTTTATCAAACATTTAAAGAAGAATTAATTCCTCATAAACTCTTCCAAAAAGTAGAAGAGGACATCTTTCCTAAATCATTCTTTTTTTTTTTTTTTTAATCTATTTTATTGATTTTTCACAGAGAGGAAGGGAGAGAAATAGAGAGAGTTAGAAACATCGATGAGAGAGAAACATCGATCAGCTGCCTCTTGCACATCCCCCACCAGGGATGTGCCCGCAACCCAGGTACATGCCCTTGACCGGAATCGAACCCGGGACCTCTCAGTCCGCAGGCCGACGCTCTATCCACTGAGCCAAACCGGTTTCGGCTCCTAAATCATTCTTATAAGGCCAGTATTATCCTGATACCAAAGTCAAATGAAGACATCACAAGAAAATAAAATCATACACCAATATCTCTGATGAATATAGATGCAAAAATCTTCAAGAAAATGCTAGTCAACTGAATCCAGCAACATATAACAAGTATTATATACCCAATAAAACGGGATTTACCTCAGGAATGCAAGGTTAATTTAACATGAGAAAAACAATTAATGCAATATAACAAATCTATATAATCTATAAAATTGATAGAGAATATCTATATTAATAGAATAAAGGACACATGATCATCTCAGTACACTCAGAAAAACCATTTGACAAGATCAAACATCCTTTCATGATAAAATCACTCAACAAACTAGAAATAGAGAGGATCTTCCTCTATTTTTTAAAAAACACAGCTAACATTACACTTATGGATGAAAACCTGAAAGCTTTCCCTGTAAGATCAGATATAGGAAAATGATGTTCATTCTTACCACTTCTACTCAACATTGTACTGGAAGTTCTAGCCAGTGTAATCAGGCAAGAAAAAGAAATAAGGAAACCAGAGTAAAAAGAAAGAAGGAAAACTATCACTACATGCAGATTACATGATCTTATATAGGAAAGAGCCTACAAAACTCACAAACAAACCTATTAGAATGAATAAATGAGGTCAACAATGTTACAGGGTACAAGATCAATATGTAAAAAGCAATTATAATTCTATACACTAGGAATGAACAATCCAATGGTGAAGTTAAGAAAACAATTCCAGTTATAACAGCATCAAAAGAATAAAATACTCAGGAATAAATTTAACAAAAAGTATAAATCCTATACTCTTGAAAACTATTAAATATTGTTTAAAGAAGGCCTAAATAAATTGAAAGACATCTATTGTTCATGAATTAAAAGACTTAATTTGTGAAGATAGCTTTCCTAATTGATCTACAAATGCAATTCAATTCCTTTCAAAAATCCCAGCTGTTGGGTTTTGTTGTTGTTATTGGGTTTTTTTGTTTGTTTGTTTTTTCAGAAATTGACAAACATAATTAGTCATTGGGGAAATGCAAATCAAAACCACAATGAGACACCACTTCACACACACCAGCATGGCTATATTAAAAAAGACAGACAATAGCAAGTGTTGGCAAGAATGTGGAGAAATTGGAACCCTCATACATTCCTTTTAGGAGTGTAAAATGGTACAGCTGCCTTGGAAACAGTTTGGCAGTTTCCCAAAGCTTAAGCATAGAGTTACCATTTGATTCAGGCATTCCACTCCTAGGTATACATACAAGAGAATTGAAAACATATGTCCATACAAAAACTTGTGCACAAATATCCACAGCAGCATTATTCATAACAGCCCAAAGGGGAAACAACACAAATGCCCTTCAACTGATGAATGGATAAACAAAATGAAACAGACAAACAAAATATCCATACAATGGCCTATTATTCAGCAATATAAAGGATGAACCTTGAAAACATTATGCTAAGTGAAAAGAGCCATACACAAGGGGCCACATATTGTATTAGTTAATTTATATGAAGCATCTAGAATAGACAAATGCATGGAGAAAAAAAGTAGACCAGTGATTGCCAGAAGCTGGGAAGAGGGTGGCATGGGAAATGACTGAGGGGTGACTGCTAGTGGGATTTGTTTTTGCATGATGAAAATGTCCTGGATAATGGTGATGGCTGTACAACTCTGAATATGCTACAAACCAATGAAACATACAACTTAAAATGATTAATTTTATGGTAGGTGAATTATATCTTAATTTAAAAATAAACAGGTGTTAGCTAAAGCTGCAATGGCAATCATATTGCAATATATAAATGTATCAAAACAACCCAAAAGTGAAACTAAAATCATGTTTAGCAAAAACACCAGGGTTGGGTGGGATAAATTGTTTGGTAGAAGAATAGAGATACTCATTACATTGGAGTAAATAATATAAATAGAATCTATAACTTCTAAAATGGCCGAGAAAGGAGGGAATAAATAAAGCCATAATGTTGAGTCAAACAGATAAAAATAAGTTACAGTATGATGAATACTAAGGGTGTCATTAATGTATAGTAAGCATAAAATCATGAAAGAAAACAAACTCATAACAGTGGTTGGCTCAGAAGAGAGAAGGGGGCAGGACTGAAGGCAGTGGTCAATATTAAATATTTATCTCTAATATTTATTTTTTTATTTTCCCAAAAGAAGACTTAAAATAAATATAGACTACTAAAAGCTGTTAATTCTGAGTGGTGGGAGTATGAGTGTTCATTATATTATTCTTTGTACTTTCCTTTTTTAAAATGTCTAAAAGCTAAAAAAAAAAAAAATACAGAAAAATGTTCTTTATTAGATTTTCAGCCCACTTTTATTGGTATGTGTAATCCTAACCAAGTTATAACCTCTATCTAACACATGTTTTAGCCTATAAATAAAAAGATTAGCAATCATATTTGTGTAAAAATGAGCATGTCAGGGTGAAAAAGTGAAGAGAGAATATAGTATTTGCTGAATACCTACTGTATGTCTCACATTGTGCTAGGTGCTATACATGTGGTATGTGATTTAATTCCATCCTCATATTAATGCTGTAATTTAGAGAATGCCAGTTCCAAATTACAGATGTGGAAACTGGAATGAGGTAAATTAAGTCAAGCTAGGTTATGAATATCATTAGGGATACATGAAAAATGGCCAGGAGTTGGTGGGCACGTTCAGTTGTGAAGAAATCAATTTCTAGACTCTCAAATTCCTAAAATTGATCTCCTAAGAACACTGAGTCTCTAGCAGGTGGGTTCTCCTTCCCCACCTCCTCTTTCTAAATAGCCTTTCTTTCATTTTACAAGAGACAATCGTCTCCCTCTACCCCTCCTTCCCTAATCTTACTTTGTAGCATTGACCCTCCCCCTCTCCTGGGGGTGGTGTGGAGGTGCAGACAGAAAACTCAGAGTTCCAAACAAAGGCACCAGCCAAAATAAGGGTGATGGTGTGGAAAAAATGAATGACCCTAATCACTGCTTAGCAAGACCTTTTGCTTTTCTTTCAAGAAAATTGCTGAAGGATCTAAGGGAATTGCCAGCTAATAAATCATTAAAATTAATTTTTGATGATAGATCACAATCAGATTTTTGACACACAACTCAGAAGACATGCAAAGAATTGTTTGACAATGCTGTGAGAATTTTTTTATTTAATTCTACCCATTTCTGCGATCAGACCATCAATCCTCAGAGGGAAGGTAGGGGAGGGTGGGGGTAAGGGGGAGAGATCAACCAAAGGACTTGTATGCATGCATATAAGCCTAACCAATGGACACAGACAATAGGGGGGTAAGGGCATGAGTGGGAGGGTGGGGGGGCAATGGGGGGGGTAAGGACACATATGTAATGCCTTAATAATTAAAGAAATTTTAAAAAGAACAGTTTCTTAGCGTTTACATTATTAAAGTAAAAAAAGAATCAAAATTGAATCAATACTGAACCCTGTCACATTCTAGAAATAAGTAATATTTAATTCCAAATGCATTGACTAACTGAAAAACACCTCATCCATCTTTAAGAGATTCAGTTCCAAAAGTTTTATATTGTATATTTAAATTATTTTTAATTTTTATAAAATTTTTAAGTTCTTTTTACTAATTGTGTAATAAGCATAATTCTATCTAGAAATTTTGTTTTTAAACACATGGAGCCTTCTAGTGATAAGAAGTTTTTTAAATTAATTTTAACTGCTATGGCTATTGATGGGATGTAAACTGATACAGCCACTATGGAAAATAGTATGGAGTGTTCTAAAAAAATTAAAACTAGAACTATCATATGACCCAGCACTCCAACTCCTGGGCACTTAACCAAAGAAACCCAAAACACTAATTCAAAAGAATATATGTGTCCTAGGTTCATTACAGCATTATTTGCAATAGCCAAGATATGGAAACACCCAAAATGTCCATCCACAGATGAATGGATAAAGATGTGAAATATAGTCCTAGCTGGTTTTACTCAGTGGATAGAGCATCGGCCTGCAGACCAAAGGTGTCCCAGGTTCATTCCAGTCAAGGGCACGTAACTTGGTTGCAGGCTCCTCCCCAAACCTGGGCTCTGGTCAGGGCTGGTGCAGGAGGCAATCAATCAACTCGTCTCTCTCACATTGATGTTTCTCTCTCGCTCTCCTTTCCACTCTCTCTAAACATCAATGGAAAACTATCCTCAGGTGAGTATTAACAACAAGAACAAGATGTGCAATATATATACACAATAGAATATTATTCAGCCACTAAAAAGAATGAAATCCTGCCATTTGAGACAACAATGGATGGACCTTGAGGGTATTATGCTAAGTAAAGTAAATCAAACCAAGAAAGACAAATACCATATGATTTCTCATATATGGAATCTAAAAAAATAAATCAAATAAAAACCAAGCTCTAACACAGAGAACAGATTGTTGGTTGTCAAGACCAGGGGGTCGGGGGTGAGAGAAATGTGTGAAAGGGGTCAAAAGATAAAAAAAAATAAAATTAATTTTAACTTATGTTCATAGAGGCCCGGTGCATGAAATTCATGCGGGGGGGGGGGGTGTCCCTCAGCCCAGACTGTGCCCTCTTGCAGTCTAGGACCCTTTGGGGGATGTCCGCCTAAACCGGCAATTGGACCCTTTTGCAGTCCGGGACACCTGCTCACTGCTCCTTAGCGTGCTGCGCTGCTGTGGAGGCGGGAGAGGCTCCTGCCACCGCTACTGTGCTCTCCAGCCATGAGCCCAGCCTCTGGCTGAGAGGCATTCTCCCTGTGGGAGTGCACTGACCACCACGGGGCAGCTCCTGTGTTGAGTGTCTGCCCCATGGTCAGTGTGTGTCATAGGGACTGGTCATTCTGCCATTTGTTTGATTTGCATATTAGGCTTTTATTATATAGAATTTTTGTTGCATAGAAGTATATAGAGTGATCAAAAGCAGACTTACAGGCTAATATATTACATTAGGATGAAATTCTGTGGGAGAATTGGAATGGAAATGAGTTTAGGGAGAAAAAAGGACCGATGTAAAATAAGTGGCCAAGCTCAAACTTGAACCCATGTCTGCAAGATTCCAAAGCTTATGGTCCTATGACTATACCCAAGGAAGACAAAGGATTCTATGCTTCATATTTCAAGGGTGTTTTAAATTCTGTTGAAATCTAAGACCCTTCTCCTCATGACTGTTTCCTTACTCAAAAAGAAACGGAAAAGATCAGCTCTGAGATTATACCATCTGAATTTAGTCATCCTGAAAGAAATTAAACCAAATTTCTTTTTGCTTCTCGGTGCTAGAAACATTACCAGAATGTAACACAAGTTCACAATTTGAGCAGGCTCTTTCCTTTTATCCATTTTGCTTATTCTGCAACAGAGTCCCTCACATATTTTAAGTGGAACAATGTGGCCACATGACCCACAATAGTTGAGTTCAAATCCAAAGAGATGAAGTGTTAAGAGGCAGGCAGGACTGACCAAGCCCAAGCAATGTGGGAGATCGCTGACTGGCACCTAGTAGAACATTACAAATATCTGAAGAAGGGAGGAAGGAAGGGAAGAAGGGGGTGGATGGGAAAGAAGGTGGGGCAGAAAGAAGGGGAAAGGAAAGATGGAGAAAGGAAGGGGGAGGAAGAAAGGGGTCTTGTGAGAAATGACCCACAACTAACACTGATTGAGCGCCAAAGGATGGCCAGATGGTTCCCTGGGAGAGGGCCTTTCATCTGGAGCCCTCCAGCTTGGGTGCCTCTTGGCTATTTGGGGCTGCACACTGGGCTGGTATTCTATTTGAGGCGTCCCTGCTTCGGAGTTAATTGTTCTCAGGATAAGAGTGGGGCAGATCAGCTCCTTCTTTTCCTAGCAAGTGTGAAGGAGAGTCTCTTTTACCATCCAGAAAGACCAGACTTCAGTGTTTCTCAGGGCTTGAAATGGGAAAAGGGGAAAGCCCAGATCCCTGGTGCCTGGGAGAGAGAAGGGAACTTTGCAAGGGTCTATGCCAGGGGTAGGCAAACTTTTTGACTGGAGGGCCACAATGGGTTCTTAAACTGGACCGGAGGGCCGGAACAAAAGTATGGATGGAGTGTTTGTGTGAACTAATATAAATTCAAAGTAAACATCATTACATAAAAGGGTACGGTCTTTTTTTTTTTTTTAGTTTTATTCATTTCAAACGGGCCGATCCGGCCTGCGGGGCCCGTGGTTTGCCCACTGCTGGTCTATGCTCTCTCCTAAAGGAGGCCAGCGCCCAGTTTGTGAACCCAGTGGGTGGGTGGGGGGGAACAGAAGTCATCAGATTGGAAGTACACAGCAGACTGCCTCCACTCCATCCCCTGATTAGCATGTATCTTCCTAGTCTTTACAAAGGAGAATGCCCTTCAGCAGGTGGAGGGCCCATCTTCCCAGTGCAATCCAGCTCTCACCTAGACAGGGACTCCTTTCGTAAGCCCTTCCCTCTCATCAGCAATCTCTCCCTACTGATTTATTCCTAAACACATTCTCATCTCTCAAATTAAAAACGAAGAAATTAACCTTTTGTCCCTACTTGTTCCTCTGTTCTACTCTACTTCAGTTTCCCTTTACAGTGAAATGTCTACACTATGTTGTGTAGACTTCAACTCCAATTCCCTCTTCAAACCTGTTCCATCAAACCCTTAAACTTCCCTCCACAGGCACCATCTTAAACTGAACCACCATCAGTTTTGACAAAGACTATTGGGAAAGGCTTCTAACTAGTCCTTTGATTCTCATTCTCCTCTAAACCTTTCTGATAGTCAAGGTGGTCTTTGAAAAATATAAGTCAGGCCTGTAATACTACTCAGCAATAAAAAATAAAAATAATGAAGCTGAGTGAAAAAACTAATCCCTAAAGATTACATACTGTATGATTCATTTACATAACAGTCCTGAAATGACAAAACTGTAGAAACAGAGGACAGATTAATGGTCACCAATGGTGAGGGACTGGGAGAACTGGGTAGGAGGCTGTGACTATAAAAGCAACAGGATGGATCCTTGTAATGATGGAACTATTTTATATCTTGATTGTGGTGATGGATACATGAGCCTACACGTGATAAAATTGTATACAATTAAACACACACACACACAAGTAAATCCAGGTAAATCTGAGTAAGATTGGTAGATTGTACTAATGTCAATATTCTGGTTGTGATCTTGTATTTTAGTTTTGCCTAGGAGCAGGAATGGGTAAAGGGTACATAGGATCTTTGTTTTATTTCTTATAAATGAATGTGAACCTACAATTACTCCAAAAGAAAAAAGAATTATAAATCAGATCATGTCATACCCCAAGGTAAAACCATTCATTCAATGGCCTCCCATTTATTTTGGAATAAAACCGTCTGCCCATTGACTAGATGCAGTTCATGATCTGGTCCCTGGCAACTTGTCCAACATTTTATTATGCTACTCTCCCCAGCTCTTTTGGTGTCCGACATAATCACCACCTTAGTTCCAAGGCATCAAGGTTTGTCCTCTCTTTCTGGCTTTTGTACATCTGCTCCTTATTTCTGGAAGGTTTTTCCCTGGCTGTTTTTATGGTTGCTCTTTTCATAACTTTCAGGGCTCAGCTTAAATGCCACCTCCTCCTGCCTAACCACACAATTTGCACCCTGTTCTTTTCCTGCATAGGTCTTATCCCAGATTTGATTATTTTATCATTTCTTTATCATGTGTCTCCCTCCCCGACTAGATTGCAAGCTCCCAGGGCAGGGTGGAGAGTGTTCTAGAACTCCGCGCTGTCTCTCCAGCGCCTGGCATAGTTCTTGGCACATAGGGAGGGCTCAGTAAACTGAATATTAAGTGAATGAATGAGTGACCACGTGCGGCTGCCATCAGTGTTTTTCTGAGTGATGTAAAGCTCTCTGGATGGTGGCTTTGGACTTATGGATGGGGCTCCTTTCGCCCCTTTCCTGCTTGTTACTAAGGGGAAGGGTCGCTGGCGGGTCCCTTGGCGCCACTCGGAACCACGCAGTTACGCAGTCGGGGGTCGAAACGGGTTACGTTCCGGGCCCCGGGCGCTTTGCAGGGAGTACGCAGGTTAGCTGAGGCCCCTGGCCAGGCCACCTTCGCTCTACTCTCTTTGTTACTCCCACCTCCCCAGCCCTGGGCGAGGTTGCCTGCAGTGACTCGTGACTCCCCACCGTGCTCTAAGGCTGCAGCGCCAGGGAGGAGGGCCCCGAGAGCCCCTAGCCCGCCCTCCTCTCCAGGCCAGGGTCGGCCCTACGGAGAAGCGCTCGCCGCCACCACCCCGCAGCCACCTCCTCCGCGCGCCCACGCCTTGCAGGCAGCGCCGCGGCTACTGAGAGGAGGGCACGTGGGCGCGCGGAGTGCGCGGTGCTCCGGCTCCCAGCCCCCCTGCCGGACCAGCCCCCAAGCGCTCGCCCCGCACCACAGCCCCCCACGGCAAAGCCTAGGCTGGCGCGCGCCCCGCCCCGGGCCAGCCGCGTCCGCCCCTGCGCGCGCTCCCTCCCCTCCCCGCCCCCCTCCCGCGCCCCTCCCCTCGCGTCCCTCCCGCGCCCTACATCTCGCGCCGGGCTGAGGGGGCTCAATCCGCCGCCGCCGCCACCGCTGCCACCGCTGCCGCCGCCACCGGGCTTCGGTCTCGGTGCAGGTAGCGGCCGCCGCCAGGACAACTACGCTGCCGAGCATCCCCAGGCAGTAAGCCCGCTTTCTCACCGCGAGTGCGTGCGTGTGCGCCTCCCGCCCACCGGCTCGGGTCCCCCGGGAGCCACTGCCCTATTGCCCCGCCGCCACCGCTGCTGTCGCTCTGGTCTGCCGGGCCTTCAGGGGCCGGCTACCTGCGGCCTCTGGCCCCAGCCGCTAGGCCTGGGGTGGGGGCTGGTATCTTGTATGATTACCAGCGTGCAATGGGCTGCACGCTTGCAGGACCCCCACACGGGGTTCGGCCTCCCCGGGGCTTTCGCTAAGGTGGTGGGAGATGGTGGGCGGTGGGGATGGGGAGCGACTGGGGAGGGAGAAGGTGGAGATGGTGGGGGGAAGGAGCGAAAGGGGGGCTTTCCGCGCTCTCCTATGCGGGATGATGGGGAGGGAGGAGGGAGAGAACCGGGCTCTAGGTTTTCTCACCCACGATGTCGGGCAGTGGGTGTGGGCCGAGTTGGGGGCACCTCTTGGTTTTCTCAACAAGCAGAGTTAGCAGGGTTTGTGGGGAGCGGGTGAAGATGAAGTGGGGGGTCTCCCCTTGGTTTTCTAATCAAGGATGGTGGGGATTGGGGAGGCAGTGAAGGGGGACCTGCCTCAATGAGGGTGGTGGGGGTGGGGATTCGAGGGAGTGGAGGTAGGGGGCTCGCCTGGGTTTTCTCCATGGAGATGCGGAGGGGTTGGAGGAGTGGGGGAGGGTGCAGGGAGAATGGGGAGCGGGGGAGAGCCCGCTGCGCTTCACTATAAGGGAAGGGCGGGGGATTGGTTAATGGAGGTGAGGACAGTGGTGGATTTCAGCTCCAGCGTGGAACCCAGAGAAGCTAGAGGAAGGTTCTATCATGTGGGTTGAGCCTTAGAACGTGGATTTTCAAAACTGCAGGGTGTAACCTTTCCACCTCAAAAAGCTTGAAATCCCTACAAGGTGCCGTCTGTTCTAGGCTCTGGGGGAGCGCTTTCTGCTTTCGAAGTTTCTCTTTCCTTTCCATTCCTCAAGGCCTCTTATCCTCCAGGACGAGGTGGACTTGTGGAAATCTGCAAAGGAAGGCTGTGTGTGGTTCGGGTTCAGTGCTGCATTATTTTCTGCATTTTGGGGCTGTGCGAGTCTCTCGGGTTTGTTTTGATTTTGCCCTTTACAATAAAAACCCTGTACCAGGGAGACCCCTTGGGAAAAGAAGAGAATACAGTTTATTAAGGGGACTCCAGGTTGGATTTTTAATATCCTGAAGGGCAAGAGATCTGTCATAGCATTTTTACTTGGCTTTCAGAGGAGGTAGAAATAGAATAAACATCGAATGTCTTTGCTGGAAGTCCCCTATATTCGTTTAAATTATTCCATCGGGATTATCCGAGCCCCCTTTGATTTGAATTTGGAATAGATCCTGTTTTCCTAATTGGAGCCATCATTTTGTAATTGCCTGTTATTCTTCCCTGGGTTATCAAATCTATGGCAAGCTTATAGAGCAGCAAGAATAATTTTTTTCTGTTATTTTGATTAAGACAGTTTTAATGTAAATTTTATGTTGTTCCTTGGAAATGTGAACATTTGCAAAATAGCATAAATTTATATTATGGGCCCCTTGGAATTTTGCAAAGCCTTTCCATTCCCAGCTCTTCTCCGGGAACAGAACCCCCGCCCACACACACACACACCCCATTCTTTACACTGAAAAAGCAAGGGCTTCTGGGATGATAGCTTTGCCTTTGGAAACTCATGCTCTTATTTGCTTAAGAAGAATACATATTAAAGAGGCTAAGGCCTTTAATGTGGTGAGGCTATATACTGCTTTCCCATTTTGGTTACATAAGGTTACAATGTAGTCTTTACCTTCAGTCTTTAAAATGCTTATTTAACATTTTGAAGAGCAAATATAATCTTTATGCAACAGGAAATTGGTCAGATAGGCCATGATTTGTACAAACCACCTCCCAACAATTACAGTCTAATACTACCATATAGGTTTTGTAGCCATATCTTGTTTTTGAAATTCTAAGCTACCATTCCCCTATTGAGTTTTTGGAGAAGTAAAGAGTTGTGTGTGTTTTTATTAACCAAGTCTAGATTTTGCGTGAAACATTAAAAAATATGTGTAAGATTTAAATTGTTAAAATTTTCTCTTGTATGATACCAGTGTATTGGAGCTAACTTAATAAGTATAAAATTAGTGAACCACTGAAATAAGATAATTATTTGTTTACTGGAAATGCTAACCTGAAAATGTTTAAGTAGAAGTAGAGATTTGGGTCTCAAAGATTAATGCAACTACATTTAAATAAACATTATTATATGCACCATTTCTAATGTTAATGTGATATGAAGTCTATGCATAGGCAACAATCTAAAAATAGTACAGTTGACACTTAAACAACACAGGTTTGAACTTCAAGGGTACAATTATAAGGTGGTTTCTTTTTTCAGTAAATACCTGTACTGTTTTCCATCTGCCTTGAGAGTCCACAGATATGGAGGGCCGACTGTCTGCATTGATCTACACAGTTTTATACAGGCAACTTGAATATGCACAGATTTGGGTATCTGTGGGGGTCCTGGAACCAATCCCTTGAGGATACCTGGAAGAGCCCTTAGGGGGTGAAAAGTCTTACTCTCTTTTTTTGTTTTGTTTGTTTGTTTGTTTGTTTGCCTTGGGGATTTAATTCTGATTAAATTCTGATTTTTCTCTCTTAGGAATAGAATCCCCAGAGGTAAAATCTTTTGAAGAGAGGAGAATGTTGATGGGTGGTGGGCCTCAAGTTTCTGTATTTAAAAAAGTGTAAATTGAGTGTCTTTTACCCAGCTTTTTGAGAACCTGTTGTTTGTCCTGGGACTGGAAGGAAAAAAAAAAGATGATATTTCAGAAATTAACAAATATATGATCAAATATCTTTCTAAATAGCCTTAAAGATTTTGTTAACATCCATTTGAAAAGTAATTTGTGAATCAAGACTTTGTGTAAGAAATTGCCCCACACCATTTGAAAAAAATAACAGTTTGTTGAAAGCTAACCTCATGAGACTGATCCCTGTTTTCCTGCCCTCCACTTCCTGGTTCCCTTCTTCCCCTCACCCCTCCCTTTCTCCCCTCTGGTGCCAGTAACATTGGCTATTATAACCTTGTGGGAGTTGAACAAATGTTGGCACTTGCTTGAACTTAACTCTTTGGCTGCTTTCCCCAACTTTTGCCTACAAAATTTTTTTGGTTAATTGAACTTTCCAGTTGTTGGGATTTGGGGTAAAAGGGAGTCAACTGTAATTATTTTCTCTTAAAAGAGCTTTTCTTTCAGCTCCTGTTGGATAAGAGCAAAGAAAGTGTTGGGTTTTTTTGTCAATGGAATACTTAATTAAGCAGAGTATCTGACCATTCATTTATTTAACAAACATTACTGAGTTACCTCCTCGGTTGGAGGCTGTGTGCTAGGTGCAGGGATGCATAGTGGATAAAAAATGACTTCTGGCCGAAACCGGTTTGGCTCACTGGATAGAGCGTAGGCCTGCGGACTGGGGGGTCCCAGGTTCGATTCCAGTCAGGGGCATGTACCTGGGTTGCGGGCACATCCCCAGTGGGAGATGTGCAGGAGGCAGCTGATTGATGTTTCTAACTCTCTCTCTCCCTTCCTCTCTGTAAAAAATCAATAAAATATATTTTTAAAAAAATGACTTCTGCCTTCTGGTGCAGTTACTAAATGAAAGATAGACAATGAATTTGTTGTGAATAATTGAGAGTTGTCCAGTCTTTTGGACATTAGCATAGCACTTTATTAGATATATTAAATATGCTTTAGTCATGCAAACAGTGGAGTCATTTCCAGAGAATTGTTCACTGCATAAATTTTATCTCACCTCCCCAGCTAAGACATACTTTTCATTTTGGGTAATAATATAATTTTTAAGTCTTCTTAAGCTTTATGGTCTTTTTTAAAAGATGAGTTTTATGTAAAATAAATAGGACATAGTACAATTCTTGATATTTAGATTCAACATTTTGTATCTCTTTATAGAGTAGTGAGAAGATGGTCAGGCCAGCATTCATTCCTGAGACTTAAAGCATCTTTTGACAGCATAGTGGGCCAAAAAATTTATTTTTCTGTGGTCAACTTAGAATTATCTTATATAATAAAAGGCTAATATACAAATCAACCGAACAGCAGAACAACTGGTCACTATGATGGACACTGACCACCAGGAGGCAGACACTCGACACAGAAACTGCCTCCTGGTGGTCAGTGCGCTCCCACAGGGGGAGCACTGCTCAGCCAGAAGCTGAGCTCACAGCTGGCGAGTGCTAAGGATGTCTGACTGACAACTTAGGCACGCTCCCCAAGAGCTCCCAGGATGGCTACCGGACTGCGAGAGGGCGCAGGCCAGGCTGAGGGACCCCCCCCCCCCAAGTGCATAAATTTCGTGCACCAGGCCTCTAGTGGATAATAATAGATGATGGAGCCCATAAGAATGGTTAATACTAAATAGTAGCACTAGTAAATGCTTGCCCTCCTGAAAGGCTACCTTCTGAGATCTTTGAGAATTCCCCTTTTTGTGAAGAATGCTAGACCAATGGTTTCTAACTAGGGCAGTTTTGCCCCCAGGAAACATTGAACATTGTCCAGAGACATTTTTGGCTGTTACAACTTGGGGCTTGGCATGCCTCTGAGAGGCCAAGAATGCTGCTTTCACATTCTATAGTGCACAGAGCTGGCTCTCCCCACCCCCACCCCCCAACAAAGTGTGATCTGAACCAAAAAGTCAATAGTGCTGAGGTTGATGTAATTTCCTCTACAGAATGCAATAAAATGTAACTTCAGGAGTGTAGAGAACAATGACAGTTTCTTGATGTGACTTGAGTAGTTTGTTGAGCTCACTTTACTAGTCTTAAAAGTGACTGTTTCCCATGCATGGACCGAAATAATTAAAAGAACAATAACAGCTACCATTGATGGTAATTACTCTGTGCCAGGCACTTGTATGCATGGCATATCCTCTTCATTTTATAAACGAGGAATCAGGCTCAGAGTGGTAAAGTAACTTGCCTTACGTCTCATAGCTGATTGAGGTTGGAAGTAGACATCAAAATATTGTTTACAAAAATGTGCAAAATATAGTTATGCACATTTCACAGATAAAATTAGTGAAGTAACTTGTCTAAGATTGCGCAACTAATAATCAGCAAAGTTGGGATTTGAACTTAAGTCCCAGGACTAAGCCACTGTCCCCTGCTGCTTGATCTAAAGTTTGGGGTTGATGAAAGGGGTGAGTTGAGGAGCAAGCTGCAGAGAGGTGAGTAACCAGTCCTATAAAAAGTAATTTCAGAGGTAATGTGTTGTAGTTGCTGGATTATATTCAGGTAGAGAATGGAGAGGTGATGAATTGCTGTACCTTCTTCAACAGATGAGAACTGAGTGCAACGTGGTACTCTGGAGATCTACATAAACTAAGCCTGTCGTCATTTTAGAAACTTCATTTTCTATCTTACTTGAATTTTTGGAAAACTTTTGATAATTGTACAACTGGAAGTTACTAAATTGTGTTTAGATCCTTTCTGCAGCTTACCTTCTACCTTCGCTAGGACTGTCATATAAAACGTAGTAATGCGGCCCTAATCGGTTTGGCTCAGTGGATAGAGCATCAGCCTGTGGACTGAAGAGTCCCAGGTTCGATGCTGGTGAAGGGCATGTACCTTGGTTGTGGGCACATCCCCAGTAGGGGGTGTGCAGGAGGCAGCTGATTGATGTTTCTCTCTCATCGATGTTTCTAACTCTCTATCCCTCTCCCATCCTCTCTGTAAAAAATCAATAAAATAATATATATTTTTAAAAAACGTAGTAATGCAACATTTGGTTTGTCATCTTTTTACACAATTTAAGCATTTGTTTTTTTTCTATCAAAATTGTTGGAAGTTGTTTTTATAAAAAATTTCATCAAATTCATACTTTTGTTTTTCATATGGGGGTGTGTTTTGTTTTGACAGCTAAATATTTCACTTTCGATATGTTGTGTTTTAGAGCATAAAAAGAGGAAAAATAAGAGACAGCCATTAGCAATCATATTTTGTCTGGCAAGCTTTTTTGTGGGTAGAAGAAGAACCTCGTGTTTCATTTCATTTACTTTAAATTGGAAAGGAATTTTAACCATGATTCTCAAGGGCCAGTATGCTGGGGGAGAAAAGAAATGTTATTTAGATAAAATGCACATTTTGATTTCCACTTAGGACTGTGAAGTAGAGATTTTGATTGTAATAATAATGTCCTGATTCTGACTACAGCAATCAGCCACTTGGGTAATCAACCACTATGTATGGATACTCATTGTGATACTGTCTGATTTTGTGCCCCCCTCCCATGGATTTTAGAATAGACTTGAGAGATCTGATCAAACTTGTAAGAACACACTAGTCCTTTTGAAAATCTAATTTTTTAATTATAAGGGTAGTACTTTTTCACTGTAGGGAAGTTCAGAAAATACAGAAAAGTCTAAAGAAGAAAATAAAAATGAGTTACAATCCACCACCCAGAAGTTAGTGACAATGTTTTGTATTTCTTTTTGTTATTTTTAATATGTTTTTATTGATTTTAGAGAGAGGAAGAGATAGAAACATCAGTGATGAGAGAGAATCATTGATCGGCTGCCTCCTGCACGCCCTCTACTGGGGATTGAGCTGACAACCCAGGCATGTGCCCTGACTGGAATCGAACCATGACCTCCTGGTTCATGGGTTGCCGCTCAACCACGGAGCCACACTGGTCAGGCTGTATTTATTTTTAAAATACAGTGATTTTCTAAAAAATTGTGAACTCAAGTCCTTTGTAAAATCTCTAACCTATAAGTGTAGTCTAATTTTTTAAAAATTTTAACAAAATTTCTGAATTATTGTTGCATCTCTAGATAGAACTCATGAGCATAAGGCGTGAAATGAGAAAGCTGCCAGGGAGTTGGAGGATTGTCCTGTGGCCTCTTCATGCAACCCCCTTAAAATTTCTCCTCCTCAAACTTGAGTGATAGAATTTCAGTGCTGGAAGGGACTATCAATACCCACCCCCTTCATTTTTCAGGTGAGGAAAAGGAGGCTCAAAGAGGTCAAGCACCTGTTCCAAGATCATATAATGTGTTAATGTTGGAGTTCCAGTTTGAAGTTATAGTTCCTCCATAGTAGGTAAGTTTTTATTTTCTAATTACAAACTTCTCATAGCCAAGAACTATTTGTTAGCCTGTCCCTCAAAAGAACAGGCTTTTATGGTGGAAGTATATTAACTGTACTAAAGGATACCAAAAAGCCCACATATTTCCTAATTTCAGAAAATGATCAAAACAGTTGTGAGCAGTACAGGAATTTTTCATATAATTTACTTTATTGAAATTGAGTATTAGTGATCGGGAACCTCTTTTGTGCGTCTGGCCCTCAGTTTAATTTTCCCTGGCCTATGGGGCAAGTACCAAGGCATATCAAACATGCCAAACAAGAGGAACAACAAACAACTTTTATGAGTCTTTACACATGGGAGCCAGAAGAACACGATTAAAGCTGTTGCTGTACAAAATTATTTGTTTCCTGTATAGAATGAGATATCTGTTAAAATTGTGGGAAAGAAATTTTAAAGATTGCATCTGCTTCCAAATTTAGGTAGGAAGTTAAGAAATTACAGCAAATGCTGACAATGTGGCATGATTAACAAGCATAACTGTTGTTTGAATTTGGCACTATTAAAGTTTTTCGGCTTTCCTCCCTCTCTTTACCCTGCTCTCCTTGCCTCTCTTTGTAGCTGTGTGGCTCAGTCTTTGTGTCTCCTTTGCCTGTGTGTCTTTTTCACTCTTAGTGTGACTTGTTTTTCAGTACAGCTGACTCTACCCACTTTCTTTTTTTTTTCCTGGTTCTCAGTGTATCCACATCATCATTTTCACGTTCCACTGTGTATCCCTTAGTAATGGGATAAGGCTTATCCCATTCACCAGTATTATAGTTATACCAACCTGGACTGGGCCAGGTCCTTTTTTCAGCCTAAGATGGGCAGGGAAGCTGCTGCCTGGAACAAATCTGGGCTAAGAAGAGCTGGTGTCATTCAATGCAGAATGTCACTGATAGAATAGAATTAAACAAAATCTGATCAGAAATAACATAGGCCGCATATACAGAGTGGGACAAAAGTAGGTTTACAGTTGTGAGTACAAGAAACAGTTTGGTGTTGTATTATTTTTCATATGAACAACTGTAAACTTTCTTTTACCCTTATAAACCTGTGAACACAAAATCATCCCTTCTCTATAACCAGGGCCCCAGCAAATGCTAACCTATGTGAGATAGATAATACATACTCAGTACTAAGGACTTACTATTTGAACAAGTGAGGAAATTTGACCCTTGCCTAGGGGTGTGTTCGTAAAGAGTTTTTGCTCCTGTTTCCCATTCATGCCCATTAATGAAAGTGTGCATTGTCAGCTCTTCCAAGCTTCCTGTAGCATACTGCATGCCTAGTAGAAAATGGGTTTTCTTCTGCATTTAAACAATGAGATTTTATTGTACTGTATTTTTGAACTTCTGTAGGTAGAAATGCACAGATAGAAGATCCGTGTGTGCTTTTTTTAAAATGCAGTGAAACCTACAAAAAGAAAAGAACAATTGCCTGGCCTGTGTGGCTCAGTGGGTTGAACATCAACCCATGAACCAGAAGATCACACTTCCTTTCCTGGTCAGGCCACGTGCCCAGGTTGCAGGCTCAATCCCTGGTAGGGGGTGTGCAGGAGGTTGTCCATTGATGATTATCTTTCATCATTGATGTTTCTATCTCTATCTCCCTCTCCCTCCTCTCTGAAATAAATAAAAATATATTTTTTAAAAACATTTTTAAAATAAAAGAACAATCAAAATAAGTCTCTGTGGTCAGCACATTACTTCTTGTGGAATTTATATTTTAATTATACACATAAAACTCTGGAATATATATCTCAAGACACAAAATGATCCATCCATAGTCTAATCACAAGAATTTATAGTATCCGCAAGGTTTTATGTATACTTTTCAATACTAAGGTAATGATAGCTAAGGATACTGAGATTTTATCATCAAGGTTTTTTAAATTGATTTTTAGAGCGAGAAGGAGACAGAGAAAATGAGAAAGAGACAGAGAAACATCAATGTGAGAGTGGAACATAGATTGGTTGCCTCCTGCACAATTCCGTATTGGGAATCAAGCCCTCAACCCAGGCATGTGCCCTGACCAAGAATCAACCAGAAACTTTTTGATGCCCAGCCAACTGAGCCACACTGGCCAGGCCTTATCAAGGTTGTTTTGACAAGGATGATACAAAACTAAATTTTTATACATTTTTGTCATTCACTTTCAGTTTTAGAGTATGGATAAGGCTGCTTGACTCTTGTCAAGTTTAAAAATGTGTGCTTTATGTCATGGCTGGTGTGGCTCAGTTGGTTGAGCATCATCCTGTACACTGAAGAGTCACCGGTTTGATTCCTAGCCAGGGCACATGCCTCGGTTTCAGGTTCAGTCCTCAGTTGGGGTGTGTCAGGGTGCTTGCAGTCAGAAACAATTGGTGTTTCTCTCTCTCTCGCTCTCTCTCTCTTGCTCTCTCTCTCTCCCTCTCTCTCTAAAATCAATAAAAACATTTTTAAAATGTGTTCTTTTATTAGGAAGAAATTAAGCATTAGTTTGTCAGTGATTGTGGGGATCTAGTTTTACATATCATTCTTGCTTGTGAAACTATTAGCATCTGCCTATAGACATGATCAATCATATGGCCTCTCATGTGTTCAGGTGAGCTGAAGTAACAGGTGTCCCCTGCCCACCCAGGTTTCTTAGAGACTAAAGAGTACATATAGACACAAAGATACATACACATGGATTATAAAGTCTCAAAAGTGTTATATCCCTAAGCCATAGTAGTGGGATTTAGACATATAAATCAACAAAATTTTATTTTTCAACATATTCTAAGAAATGTCCTGTAAAAAATTAGAGCTTTAAATACTTGAAATGATAAAGTTCCTAGCCAGAGAGCTTCTGGAAACTAAGGAGACACTGTAAGTTCCTTGTCAAAGGTTCCACATCTCCAGATGCCAGGGTTAATTCAAGTTTTAAGATCCTAGGACCATTTTCTTCTAAACACAAAAAATTGTGGCTCTATTTTTTGTGTGTTTGTTCAAAAAATGTTTTAAAAATATAGTTTTATTGATTTCAGATAAGAAGAGAGATGGAGAGATAGAAACATCAGTGATGAGAGAGGATCATTGATAGGCTGCCACCCCCTTCCCCCTCCCCATCCCCGGCACGCCCCACACTGGAGATTATTGAGCCCACAACCCAGGCATGTGTCCTGACCTGGAATCGAACAGGGGCCTCCTGGTTCATAGGTTGACACTCAACCATTGAGCCCCCTGGCTGGGCTCAAAATGTTTATGAGCTGAAATTGAATTTGGTTGTTAGACAACTTGTATTGTTACTCAAAGTCTCTTGAGTTTCAAAGCCAAAAACAAAGGTAATGATGGTCATGCATTTAGGATTCTTTCAAATTCTGGCTACAGGTAAACAACAATTCTTTATTTCATGTGTGGCCCCTTGGGACTCTGCTAAGCACATCCAACTGCAACATGGCTTAGGATTTTCATACAACCTTGCTTTTCACCTGCTTCACTAAAGGGTACTCTAAAAACAGAAGGTTGATATTTAGAAATACTGTACTTAACCAGCTCGAGAAACAAACATGTAAGTGAAAGGGTCCAACAATGTGCCTTAAAAGAGGCAGAGCTTCAGTAACCTTTTCCTCCTAAGCGCTGCCTCTTATTAAGGAAGGAACTTGGAAGGAATTTCCAATGTAGTAAGCTTACCTAACCATACTTAGGAAAGAAACCAAGCAGCTAAGCTAATAGGTGGTGAAAGTTTATACTTGCATATATAGCAGCAATTTTCAAATCTTTTCATCTCATGGCACACAAAGTAATTACTAAAATTCTGCGGCACACCGAAAAATATATTTTTGCTGATCTGAAAAAAAAATAAGTTTAATTTTGATTCATTCACCCCAGATGGCTATTTTTGTGTAAGCTGTTGTCATTTTTTTTATTTGACAGTCTAAGGCAGTGGTCGGCAAACTGCGGCTCGCGAGCCACATGGGGCTCTTTGGCCCCTTGAGTGTGGCTCTTCTGCAAAATACCACGTGCGCACGTACAGTGCGATTGAAACTTTGTGGCCCATGCGCACAAGTCGGTTTTCGGAAAGGAGATAGACGAAACAAGTATACAAGACGAGTGTGGATGGGAGAGTTTGAAGGGGTCGACCTCAGCGAACTACCTTAATCAGATTGAAGACATTTTTAGCAAAGGCCAGCTTAGGAGTACCCTAATTAAGTTAATAACAATGTACCTACCTATATATTTTAAGTTTAAAAAATTTGGCTCTCAAAAGAAATTTCAATCATTGTACTGTTGATATTTGGCTCTGTTGACTAATGAGTTTGCCGACCACTGGTCTAAGGGAAAGGAAGTCAGTGCCCCTGACTAAATAGTCACGTACTGCATGTTTTAAAAATTCTTGCAGCACACTGGTTGAAAATCGATGATCTATAAATAAGCAGGCAGCCTTTGTTAGAGTTACTTTAAAAATATCCACTCCCTCCCCACTTTATTAAGGAATAATTAATAAATATAATTGGATATATTTAAAAGGTACAACGTGAGGATTTGATATACATATACATATACATTGTGGAATGTTACTATCAAGTTTATTGAGTATCATTTACATAAAATAAACTGCATTTACTTAAAGCATATAATTTGCTGTTTTGGCAAATGTATATACCCATGAAACCACTGCTACAATCAGGATGTAGAATATTTTTATCACTCCCACAAAATTTTCCTCAGGCCCCTTTTGCAGTACATTCTTCCTTCTGCCCATGTCCCCAAACAACCACTGAGCTGCTTTTGTGTGAGAGCCATTTTCTAAACTTAGACTCGAAAATTTTTGGAGCCTTCTCTATCCAAAGACTATATTTATATCCAAAAATGCAATTTCTTTTCTATGTTTAAGAAAATAATACTATCCCAATTTTCTAAATATTAGTTCTTAACAAATTTGCCTGCAAGTAAACTACAGCATCCTTATTAAATAGCTTCATTGCATACTGTACTTTGATCGAAGGGAAATTATAGCCAAGAGAAAAACAACTCTGATGAAATGGAAAAGTGGTGTATGTTCTTCTGAAGTAGTTGTAGTGAGATGTTAAATTCCTCAAGAACAGGACAAATAAAATAATGTGAAATTTACTTCATGTTTATTTGTAAAGTAAAAATGAAAAAATGAGGGTAAATATTTTACATCGGTATGCATATCTATCTATCTATCTATATCAGTACCTCCAGGTAACGTATCTATATTATTACTCAGGAATAATCCTATCCCTTGAGCTTTCCAAAAGATTTCAACCAAATTCAGAGTGAATTTTCTGTGCATTGGTGTATCATCTTTATGTATTTACACAAACTTTTAATATGTTCAATATTACTTCCTCATTGATATAGTCAATTGAACAAACAATTGTTAGGCAATTTAAAGGCCATACTATTGTCCTTCCTCATTCACCCTCTCAAAAGTTTCATGTCACTGTGATTTCATGTCTAGCTGGCTCTCTGTTCTGTTGCTATCACTCTGTCCCGCATCTAGTCTCCATCTGCTGTTCCTGACTTCTACTGTCTTCCTTCCCCAATTTTCTTGTCTTTTTGTCCTAATACCGCTCCTTACACTGCTCTTTGTTCTTATGATACAGCTAGTTTTGAGGGGAGGGAGGTGCAAGCCCTTTTATAACGCTATTTTAAAACAAAACAAAAGCTTACAAAAGCAGAAAATATACAGAAAAAAATAACTTGATTCAAATGTCCCAAAAAGAGAGGGGAAAATTAAAGGGGACAATGCCACATGTTCAACAATAAAGGGTTGCTTTTCTTATTTTTAATGCAAAATACAAGCAAAGGATACACACACTTAAAAAAAAAAAAAAAAAAAAAAAAAGCTCAGGAGCAGACACACAGCCCTGAAAACCCTTCAATAAAAAAAGCAGGAGTTTGGTTTTTCTTTGTCTATGCAAGTACATCATACAAGTCTACCAATGCATGTTGTTTCTATATTTCATGAACGTGGTCAACAAAATAGTGTTCACTTCAACCCAATTTTATTTAAATTTTTTAAAAAATAATGACAGCTGTTTTTATAAACATATCCAGACCGAGTCATCAACAGACTGACTAACTCCCCCTTGTCAGATACCATCTTGAAGGCTGTTTTCTTTTTTTTAAAAAAAAAAATATATTTTATTGATTTTTTACAGAGAGGAAGGGAGAGAGATAGAGAGTTAGAAACATCGATGAGAGAGAAACATCGATCAGCTGCCTCCTGCACATCTCCTACTGGGGATGTGCCCGCAACCAAGGTACATGCTCTTGACCAGAATCGAACCTGGGACCTTTCAGTTCGCAGGCCGACGCTCTATCCACTGAGCCAAACCGGTTTCGGCGAGGCTGTTTTCTTATGTGGTCCAATAATTTCTTCAGATTCCTTTCATGTTTAGAGCCAAGCTGGAGGTTTGAGAGTTGTGAATGGTTGGTTTTCAGATAATCAAAGTCAAATATGTTTGCAGAGTTATGTTATAGACAGTCTTTGAAACCATGAATCATTAAAGAGAAATGAATGATTTACATTATCATATCCCTATGAAACTTCCTTTTACAAAGCTAAAGCAATTAAAATTGTCTTGAGGTAAGGTGATTTATTATTACCCAGAATGTAATGTGAAGGATTAAAAAAAAAAACCCTTCAACATTTGTCAAAATCTGTGGAATGCACAACATAAAGAGTGAACCCTAATGTAATCTATGAACTTCAGTTAATAACAATATATCAGTATTGGCTTATCAGTTGTGACAAATATACTCCAGTAATGCAAGATGTTAATAATAGAGGAAACTAAGAGAGGATGTTGAGTGTATGGAAACTACTTTTTACTCAATTTTTCTGTAATCCTAAAACTGCTAACTGCTATATATATATATATATATACATACACACACACACACATATACCTTTGTACATTTTGGACTCAGAAATACAAAGAATATGTCAGGCAATTTTTATTATTGTAATTGAATGTGCAATGTTTATTTTTAAGTACTAGCAAAATAAGAGAAGTGCTTCTTGAGTGACATAACTTTGTGTCATGGTTCCCCGGAAAAGTGAGAGTATGAGCTTCTGAAAGAGTTAGCTGCCCAGTACCATCTGGTTGCACAGTAGTAATTGGACCGGTCATTGTGAGTATTGGGTTGGAACTTTGCCACTATTGGGACATTGTGCCATCTTTGCAATGTAGTGGATTTCCAGACTTGACAAATCCCCTGCCCTACAACCCAATGAGCCCTTTTTACCCTTGCATTTGTGGTGTCACTAGCAACAGTGAAAGTTTGTGAGCTCATGCCTTCTTTAAGCTAATATCCAAGTTAGAGTTTGATTGCTTTGTGCCAAAGGCTATTGCAGGCCTTTTAGAAGCATTGACCTCTAACTCCAGAACCTCCATGCAGTTACTCAGTGTAGCCAGCTCTACACTAAACCTGTGTGAAAAGATTAGGTTTTTAAAAGTCTTATTGTAAATGGTTTCTACCAGTATATATTGGAACTGGGTGTTTATTATGAGCAACTGTAAGTATGTGTTGCTTTCTTGAATTGGCTGTGAAACAGATCATCTGTGGTATGCAGTAAGTAATAAGGAAGGGAGCAAGAGAGTGGAAGATTGGGGCTGAGAAGGACATTGAGACTGAGAGGATAAGCAAATGTTATGGTGATGTTAAAGCAGTGGTTCTCAACCGTGGCTGCACATTAGAATCACCTGGGAATCTTTTTAAAATCCTGATTTCTGGGCCTCATCCTCCGGAAATTCTGTTTCTTTGTTATGGGGTGGAGCCACAACATTGGTAACACAGAAACAGAATTTCAGGAGGATGAGGCTCAGAAATCAGGATTTTAAAAAGATTCCCGGGTGATTCTAATGTGCAGCCAAGGTTGAGAACCACTGTGTTAAAGTCATTGGAAGAGGAAAAACTGACAAGGCATCGAGGATTAGAACATAAATTAGAGTGTTCACTCAAGGATTGGATATCTTGGGGATACAGTTGTGCATAGAATATGTCCATCAGGTGTGTAATTAGACCCCGAGTGAAAAACTTTATACAATTACCTGAAAAAATACTAATAAAGGAGGGAGTTGTTTATAGAATTCACCTATTTATTAAAAATTGTAATCCTTGCCTGATGATATTTTTTATTGGTTAAAGAGAGAGGAAGGGGGAGGGAGGAGAGAGAGAGAAAGAGAGAGAGAGAGAGAGAGAGAGAGAGAGAGAGAGAGAGAGATACAGAGATACAGAGATACAGAGATAACAATCAAACCCCGCAATCTGGGTAAGTGCCCTGACCAGGAATTGAACCTTCCACCTTATGGTGGAAGGGACAACACTCCAACCAACTAAGCCACACTGGCAAGGGCATTACAATTTATTTTGTCTATCAGAAGTAATTTTTTAGATATGGATCTGTTATGTATACTCATTGTTACACCTGTTATTAGAAAAATACATATTTTTTTCTAGGCTTCACTGCTTGCCTGATTGACTATACTGGCCTACATCTGTTATAAGCATCAAATTTTAACAGGGGGAAGGAGAAAGAGACAAGACAGGAAACCTCTCCCTAGAGCAGTGATGGCGAACCTTTTGAGCTCGGCGTGTCAGCATTTTGAAAAACCCTAACTTAACTCTGGTGCCGTGTCAAATATAGAATTTTTTTGATATTTGCAACCATAGTAAAACAAAGATTTATATTTTTGATATTTATTTTATGTATTTAAATGCCATTTAGCAAAGAAAAAATCAACCAAAAAAATGAGTTCACGTGTCACCTCTGACACGCGTATCATAGGTTCGCCATCACTGCCTATGATGTAGGCTGGGGATTCCTGTTAAGTTGCCAAAATTGTGGGTTACTCTGTGCCAGTGGTGAACCAAATAGTGGCCCAGCCAGTTCATTCCTGTGGTCATCTTCACAATTAATACCAAGTTCTGCAGGTGACTTGACTATACAGAAATTCCTGTCTACTGTTGCGATGGCAAAATGATCACTCTGTCCAAATCATAAGGTATAAATGGGCTTAGTCAGCCATGAGTCCTAGCATAGTAATCACCTCCCAGTGAAGCTGCTAGAAATAGCTGGATGGTCTGGGGAGGTGTAATGGCAATGGCATGCAAGGCCAGGTGTGTGACAGCATCCTTTTGCCCCTTGGGCTTACCTAACTGCTTCCCACAGACCTTTAGCTTTTCTTCATCTCCGTCCCTCCCTATCTTCTCTTTACCTTTAATTCAGCTGCTTGTGGAATTTCTGTTAAGGAACAAGAAGGGCCTCACCACAAAAAGTTGGGGGACCATTGGCCTAAGTATTCTAACTACCAAAGCAGTGTATTTTAGACTTGCTTAACTGCCAGGTTTTTACTGCTGTTCTGGTTTGTTAGGTATAAAAAGGGTATGTTGTAAACATTTTCTGAACACAACTTGAGAATTGAAGTGTCACCTTATAAACTTATTATTCCTTCCATTGTTAAAACCCCTATAATTTATTTGTGTTTATGTGCTTATTATTGTCCCCATAGCAGATACCAGCAATGTGATGCTGATGTGAAGGATTTACTCTATGGCTAAGTGATTGGAGCAGAGCTGCCCAATTGCCAGCACTGGGCCAAACCCAGCTTATAAAGTATGAGGACGAGTACTTCATAAAATGAAATCAGTAAATGTTTATTGAATGCTTACTCTATGTGCTAAGCACTTTGCTAGGTTTGCTAGATGCTGTGGGGAATATTAAAAACAAAAATGATCTCTTCAAGCAAGGAACGTCCATTATAATTGGAGAAGTTGTTAGAGATGCATTAAGGATGTGGTGGAAAGAGTATTGAATTGAGGGGGAGGAGGAATTCAGAGTTTTGAATCTTAGCCCAAGTTCTGCCAATAACCCTATGATCCTTTGGACAAATCACTTCCCCTCTCAGAGTCTATTTATAAAAAGGGAATTGGACTAGATAATTTCTAAAACATTCTAAGGATTGGTTCATAAACAGATGTGTTAAAAAGGTAAACTAGCAGGACATGCTACATTCTCTTTTGCTAAAAAAAGTGTACATATAATTTAACTATTGTATGTACATATAATTATTATATGTACAATAAGTCCTTAATGTCATTGATAGGCTCTGAGACTTTAAGTGAAACAACATGCAATGAAACCAATTTTACCATAGGCTAATTGATATACAAAAGAGTGCATTCCTACAGCAGCTCATATAACAAAGTGATGTTGAACGAAATGTTATTTGAGGACCATATGTATATGGTACATATATTTACACTATATAATTATGTTAATTAAAACTGTAGAGCTGCAGTTCTCAAAGTGGGGTCCTTGGACCAGCAGCATCAGCATAACCTGGGAACTTGTTAGAAATGCCAAGTCATGGGGCCACCCCAGACCTACTGAATCAGAAATACTAGGGTGGGGCCCAGCAATCTGTTTTTCTTCCCACCCACCCCCCAGCAATCTGTTTTAACAACCTGCTTGCCCCCAGAGAATTCTGATGTTCATTATACTTTGACAGCTGTGCTGTAGGAATTTTGGGGCAGTGGTTCTCAAACTTGGATGCACATTGGTTTCATCCGGGGGAACTTCAGGTGCCCAAAACAACTCTGGGTCCCTAAGGCAGCCAATTTTGGAATCATTGGTTTAGGGGAGGGTGGCATGAGCACCTGTTATTCTCCAGAGGTGACAAACATCGGAGGCATGGAGTCAGCCAAAACCAGCGTTGAGTTTGGGGAAGGTGAAAAGTGGGTTGGAATCTGATTGGAAGGCCTTGCATTTCATGCTAGAAAAAAATGGCCTTTAGGTTACAGTAAAGGAAGTTCTTGGGGAAATGGAATGATACTTGCAAGGTGGTCCATTTGAAGGATTATTCTGGCAGCATATAGAAGAAGGGAGCATGTCCAGAATTAAGTCTGATGAAGTAGTCTAGGTGTGAAGTGATGATGGGTGAAATTAGGATTGTAGAACTGAGATTATAAGGAAGAAAAAAGTATGAAAGCTCGTTTAGAAGACAAAATAGACAGGATTTGGTGAAGGTTGTGGGAGTGAGAGGCAGTGTTTGAATGTCTTTCTTTAACTCAGGAGTTCCTCTCAGACTTCTGGGACAGCCAGTGCTATCAGAATTGTCACATCTTATGGACATGTACTTATTTTTTTTGTCCCCCATTGCTTTAAGAGTTCTGATTTGGGGAATGGGTGTTCCCCAGTGAGTTACATAAAAAGACAGAAATGTAGTCACCCAGAAAGCTACTCAGGGTCATCAAGGCAGGGGGGCAAACACCCTGTCTCTCTTAAGGAAAGAATGCTTGGAGTTGTGGGAAAGTTGTAAACTTGGCAATGACTAATTCAAACCTATCAGTCAATTAAGTGAATTTTTATTTTATCATTTGTTTGATTTGGGAGCTGTCGTAATTGCCATTAAAAGGACATCAATATTCCTATTTTAAAAACAAAACAAAAATACTATTGAACATTAGGGCAAAGGACAAGAATTTCAAGGTTTTTTTTACCTTTTGACTTTAGCAAACATTTGCTTCTCCATTATTTTTGCTGTATTTTGCCTTCTTCTCCTCCTCCTCCCCTTCCTCCTCCCCTTCCTCCTCCTCTTCCTCCTCCTCTTCCTCCTCCTCCTCCTCCTCCTCCTCCTCCTCCTCCTCCTCCTTCTCCTTCTCCTTCTCCTTCTCCTTCTCCTTCTCCTTCTCCTTCTCCTTCTCCTTCTCCTTCTCCTTCTCCTCCTTCTCCTTCTCCTCCTCCTCCTCCTCCTCCTCCTCCTCCTCCTCCTCCTCCTTCTCCTCCTCCTCCTCCTCCTTCTCCTCTTCTTCCCCATTTGTTCCTGATCCCTCGTGATGTTAGTTTCCTCTCATCTGTTATTGACAGCTTTTTAAAGTATTCTTAATGTTTGTTTGTTTTTTACTTTTCAGTTTTACTTTAGTCTCATAAAGCTCATTAGCCACCAGTTATGCAACAATGTACACAGAAAAATAGTCATTTTAAAAAGGTTTTGGCCTGCTTCACCTATTTCTTCCACTCTCATGCCTCTAGCAACCACCAGTCCTTTCTTTGTATATAAGCACTTGGTTTTTGTTTTGTTTTGTTTTGTTTTGTTTTGTTTTGTTTTGTACTAGAAGCCCGGTGCACAAATTCATGCACCAGTGGGGCTCCTCGGCCTGGCCTGGGGATCAGGCCGAAACCAGCTCTCCGACATCCCCTGAGGGGTCCCAGATTGTGAGAAGGCTAAGGTCAGGCCAAGGGACCCCACTGATGCATGATCAGGGTCGGGGAGGGATGTGGGAGGTTGGCCAGCTGGGGAGGGACCGCAGGAGAGCTCCAGGGCATCTTGCCCAGTCCTGATTGGCCGGACCCCAGCAGCAAGCTAACCTACTGGTTGGATCATCTGCCCCCGGTGGTAAGTGCACGTCATAGCGACTGATTGACCAATCGACTGTCTGCCCCCTAGTGGTTAGTGCATGTCATATCATAGCGAGTGGTTGCATGGCCTTAACATATCATTAGCATATTATGCTTTGATTAGTTGAACAGATGATGGGACAACTGGACACTTACCATATTAGGCTTTTATTATATAGGATTCCACATGTAAGAGAGGTCATATGGTATTTGTCTTTACCTGAATAATTTTGCTTAGCATAATACCCTTGAAGTACATCCATGTTATCGAAAATGGCAAGGTTTTTATTCCTTTTTATAGCTGAACAATACTTCATTGTGTGTGTGTGTGTGTGTGTGTGTGTGTGTGTGACAATTTTGTAATCCACTTGTCTACCAATGGACACAAGTTGTTTCTGTGTCTTGGCTGTTGTAAATAATGCTTCAATGAACATGGGGGTATATATATCTTCTCAAGTTAGTGTTTTATTTTCTTTGGATAAAAACCCAGAAGTAGAATAGCTAGATTATATGGTAGTTCTAGTTTTAATTTTTTGAGGAACCTCCATAATGTTTTCCACAGTGGCTGTACCAATCTGCATTCCCACCAACAGTGCAGAAGGGTTCCTTTTTATCCGTATCCTTGCCAACACTTGTTTGTTGATTTATTGTTAATAGCTATTCTGATAGATGTGAGGTGCTATCCTATCACACTGTGGTTTTAATTTGCATTGACTAATGACATTGAGCATCTTTTCATATGTCTATTGGTCACCTGTATGTTTTTCTTAATTATCTCTTCAGACCTTCTGCCCATTTTATAATCAGATTTGTTTTCTTTGTTTTAGTATGAGTTCTTTATACACAGGGTGGTGCAAAAGTAAGTTTACAATTGTGAGTACCCGAAATACAATTTATTCTTTTTTTAAAAATTTCCTCCTCTTTTTTTAAAAATACATTTTATTGATTTTTTACAGAGGAAGGAAGAGGAATAGAGAGTTAGAAACATCCATGAGAGAGAAACATCCATTAGCTGCTTCCTGCACACCCCCTACTGGGGATGTGCCTGCAACCAAGGTATATGCCCTTGACCGGAGTCGAACCTGGGACTCCTCAGTTCACAGGCCAACGCTCTAGCCACTGAGCCAAACTGGTCAGGGCTACAATTTATTCTTGTATTATTAATTATTGTATTATTTTCCATGTGAACAATTGTAAACCTACTGTTGCCCAACTCTTTATTTTGGATTTTAGCCCTTTATCAGATACTTGACTTGCAAATATTTTCTTCCATTCAGTAGCTAGTCTTTTAAAATATATTTTTATTTATTTCAGAGAGGAAGGGAGAGGGAGGGAGAGATAGAAACATCAATGATGAGAGAGAATCATTGATCGGCTGCCTCCTGCACGCCCTCTACTGGGGATTGATCCTGCAACCCAGGCATGTGCCCTGATTGGGAATGGAACTGTGATCCACTGGTTCATAGGTCCACGCTTAACCACTGAGCAACACTGGCTGGGCTGCCTTTTCTTTTTATTGATGGTTTCCTTTGCTGTGCAGAAGTTTTTAATAAGATGTAGCTCCTGTTGGTGCAAAAGTTCTCTCAATGTTTTATTACTCCAGTCAAAAAATAAACAGATGTATTTTATTGCTTATCCCCACCTTTTGACCACAAATTTCTTTAAATTTGCATCCAGCAATGGCTCATCAAAAGAGCTCATTAGCCCTAGCTGGTTTGGCTCAGTAGAGAGAGCATTGACCTGTGTACTAGAGAGTCCCAGGTTCGATTCTGGTCTAGGGCACATGCCCGGGTTGCAGGCTCAATCCCCAGTGTGTGGGGGGGGGGTGCAGGAGGCAGCCAATCAATGATTCTTTTTCATCATTGCTGTTTCTGTCTCTCTGTCTCTCTCTCCCTTCTCTCTGAAATCAATAAAAATATATTTTAAAAAAGAAAAAGAGCTCCTCCGTGTGTACTTGGGGCATGGTGGGGGCACTGCTTGTGTTTACACCGTTAGTGAGTTTATAGGTTGTGCCATATCCAGGAGGAAAAACAGCTTTTATTTACTAGTTTGGAAGCATATAAAAGCAAATTCCATATTTTAAAGGATTATCTATATTCTAATGCAAGGTTTAAAAAATGGCTCACCACTTTAATTTGGTAAAGCTGTGCACTTTTTAGTTTCCTGAAGAAACTGTAAAAATATAGGGAAAATCTAGACTGGTCATAGTTTTAAACATGTAGTATATCTAGTAGATATATCTGTTAAAATATAATTTATCTTTTCCCAAACTGAACAAGTATAAACCTTTCTCTTATAAATTGTGCAGAATATTATGATTATATCACATAAAATAAATTTAGAAACTTGTGTGGAATAGATGAACTTCTAGGCATACTAATAGTATAGAGTATATCACCTGATACACATTACCAGATATACTCTATACTAAATCTTAATATAAGGACACAGAATTAGATTTTATCTTTATTGTTGAAAGTATTACAGGTGTCCCCTTTTATCCCATTGAACCCATACTCCCCACTCCTGTCCCCTCTTCAGGCTTTCACCCCACTATTGTCTGTTCATTCTGTTTGTCAGTTTCCTTTGTTCATTAGATTCCACATATAAGTGAGATCATGTGATACTTGTCTTTCTCTGACTGGCTTATTTTGCTTAGCATAATATTCATCAGGTCCCTCCATGCTGTCTCAAAGGGTAAGAGATCCTTCTTTTTTATAGCTGCATAGTATTCCATTGTGTAAATATACCATAGCTTTTTTATCCATTCATCTACTGGTGGGCACTTGGGCTGTTTCCAGATCTTAGCTATTGTAAATAATGCTGCTATGAACATAGGAGTGCATATATTCTTTCTGATTGGTGTTTCAGGCTTCTTAGGATATATTCCTAGAAATGGGATCACTGGGTCAAATGGAAATTTCATTTTTAAACAAAATTAGATTTTATTATATTTTATATCATAATAGCCTTTTGGGTTTTGTTTATTAATTGAGATATTAAATATTAGATTATTTTGCAGATCTTGATTATGTTGAAATTATTAGAAATGAAGCTTCTTTCCTCTGAGCAGACCATTTATTTATGCCAATAAATTATTTTGCTGAATGAGAGCCAGTTTATTAGTTCTGCTAAAAGAAATGAGACAGTGGGTATCTCATTTGTATTTATTATTGGATTTTATGGTAACATTTAAAATGTGTTTTGAAAGGTACATATGCCAGTGTTTCTGACTATCACAGTGTAAGCATTTGAATAACAGTATATGGATCAATGAGAAGTCTAAGCTGCTTGGTGTCATCACAAATATACCTAATTAAGAATATATTTGGTACCCTGATTGGTTTGGCTCAGTGGATAGAGCGTCGGTCTGCGGACTGAAGGGTCCCAGGTTCGATTCCAGTCAAGGGCATGTACCTTGGGGGATGTGCAGGAGGCAGCTGATCTATGTTTCTCTCTCATCGCTATTTCTAACTCTTTCTCCCTTCCTTTCTGTAAAAAATCAATAAAATATATTTTTAAAAAGAATATATTTGGTGTTCACCACTCTCTGGTTTCTTAAGTGGGAGAGAATATTGTGAAGGACAATATTAAGGAATGGTTGCCATGACAGTCACTTTCAAAGAATTTAAAGGAGATTGCATTTGTGGGGCTCATCCACTTTGATTGATTCAGCTGGTCTTTTAGGCTCATTCAAACAGACATGGTCTCTGGATTGCATTTTTTTCACATAATTCACCCAATTCATTGGTGATATGGGGACCGTTTAAGCTTGGCTGACAGTAGTGATAGGGTCGCCAGTGGCCGTGACCACAATACTATTGTTAAAACCTGAAGGAAAATGATTGTGTATGTGAAATGTGACAAGAACATAGCTACTGGCTTCTTCTGGAATGATATAAATGTCTAATTTCACTTATTAATTCTGTCAGGGTGGGATAAGATTAACATGATTTATTTAAAAGCATAACTGACCCTAAAGTGTTTGGGTTTTATTTTGGATTTTTTGCTGTCATCACATTTTATCCAGTGTACTTGGCTGCTGTTCTGTTTTTATTCGTTGGCTTGCACAATATTGTCAACACAGTTTGTATTATGTCTGGTCAGAGGCATACAGTTACATACTGCAGTTTCAAAAGTATATACAATACTACCTGTTATGAGTGTCTTCATTCTCCCAACCCAACTAAATGTTAAGTGGGACACACTAGCACAGACAATGAAGTGAAACAGAACTGAAAATGCTGTTAAAATCTTGCTGTCTATTTTTATCATTCTTGTGGTCTAGTTCTTGATGAAGAAGCTATGAACTATGGAACCTCCCCTGACAGGGCCCCAAGTTGGACCCTAGCGTGAGAGCTCTGCCTACTCAGCCTTTGGGCCTTTCTCTCTTCTGCCCTCTGGAGGGTGTCTTAGAGCATGACATGAGGGAGAGCCAGTCTTGTGGTTACTAGAAGACAAGTTCTCTGGTACTCCACCTGCCAGGAACCCCTCAAAGCCTGAACTTGTAGAAGTGGGGAGCAGACAGAGATAAGGCAGGGAAAGTACTGGTAGGGTTAGGGTCTTAGGGAAGAAGCTATTCTGGTTCTTTAAGTAGAGAATTGGATTCCTTCAAGTTGAACCCAGCATGTATCAAATCCATCTCCAGGAAAAAAACCTATTCCAGAGAGTGAATAAAATGAAATGGTATACTAAATTTAGTGTATAGTGGATTCAGGTTGGAAGTTCAAATTGGGTAGAATCTAAAGAGGGATATATTTAGTGCCAAGCATTTGTGGTAGCATATGAAATCATTATCCAAGTTTGATAAAATTTTTACTCTACACCTGCTATAATTATAATGATACTTATATATCCAATATTCATTGAGTACCTTTTATGTGTGAAGAACTATTAAGTGCTTTACATGCAGTGCCCTCTTGCCACTTTACTGAACCTTTGTGACATAGGTTACCATTGTGCAGCTGAGTGAGGTTATACAGCTAATATGAGGTGGGGATCAGTATTTGAACCTAGGCATTGACTTTGGCACCCTTGTTGTGAACAGCTGTGCCATGGTGCATTCTTGCTGCAGCTGAAGAAAGGGTGTGGCACCTTGATTTCCATATGAGTGGGATGTGGGTGGTGGGCGGTGAGACTGAGCAAAGCGCTTTGTATATACAAACCATGCTAAGTAACGGGAGACAGAAAAGAAATAAGGAATTTTGCCCTCACAACCAAGAAGCTTGAAGTCCTGTAGGACAAAGGAGACATAACATGAAACAAGTAATACACATTCATATGATAGACTGAAAATATTCTCTCTACTTAAGTATAGGCGGGAAGAGGACTAGAAGGTGTTCCTTACAAATATTTGCTTGTGAAAGTTAGCTCTTGACTGCTGGCACAAATTTGCTTTCCTCTGGGCTTTTGACCTGATATACAAGAACCCTGACTCTATAGTCAGCAAACTTGTCCATTTTGAGTTCAGAAGAGTTATCTTCAACTATAACAGTTGCTATTAAGATCTCTAAACAGATGAACCCATTAGCCTATTGAGCTAACTGGACCAGCTATTTATTTTCTAGTACGTTAACATTTTTAAAAATCTCTAGCCCTGGCCAGGTGGCTCAGCTAGTTGGAGCAATGTCCCATACACCAAAAGGTTGTGGATTCGATTCCCAGTCAGGGCACATACCTAGGTTTCGAGTTCAATCCCTGGTTGGGGCCACATATAGGAGGCAACCAATCAATGTTTCTATGTTTCTATCTCACATTAATGTTTCCTTCCCTCCCTCCCTCCCTCCCTCCCTCCCTGTTTCCCTCCCTCCCTCTCTAAAAACCAATGAACATATCCTCAGGTGAGGATAAAAAAATGAATAAATAAAAGTAAAAATCTCTAACCACTTCTTGTTTGATGGTCACCCTGGAAATGGTTGGGGGTGGATGGGGGGCTGTTAGGAGCTTGGTTATGATCCTTGATTTATGTTTGCCCTATTTCATTTGGTAGATACTTCTGTAGGCCTAGCACTGTTCTGAGCATGGGATTAGAGCAGTGAATAGAACAGAAAGGGCCTTTCTCTCAGGAAGCTGTCTTTTCCTCGGATTTTTGGCTCTGTGTAAATTTCACAGTTGATACGAAAGTGTTCTTGGTATGAATTTCAAGATTCACATATTAGGGATAATACAGTGATCACACTTCCTTCCTCCTTAACCCTAGCCAGTCCTTTGTGAATAGTGAGGGGCGGGTAATAAGGGGGATGACTGTGCCTGTGGAGAGGGCAGCAGATCAGGGTATATGGTCTTTGTGCTGTGATGGGAAAAGAACAGGGCGCACCTGTTTCCTAGCGATGCAATGTGGAACCATCCGCACTGGGATGAGCCTGCCCACCAGCCTGCATCCTAATCCTGTTGTTGATTGGAGATAACTTCAGTGGTCACAGGGCACCTCATCTCCATGGCAACACCTCTAAATATTCCTCTGGTGACTTGTGCTCTACATTCTGTCTGGAGCTGAGCCCTCCTGTGGCAGAATATTCTAAAGATGTTAAAAAGAGGGGGGGAAAGGCTCAACTAATAAATCTATTCTAAATGACTGAGTCATTTGTTTTGATTACCCGGGTGATTGCCAAATGTTAATTTAAAACTGAAATAGGCCATGAGCTCACTCCACTAACAATGCTGAGTGTTTGTGCTAGCTAATACAGCTTGATAATGAGGTGGCCAGATCCACTGCCGGTGCGAATGTTCTATGATAAACAGACATTTGGGGAAATATGCAGAACATCTTGGCAGTTTTCTTTTAACTTTAAGGGTAATAAATACAAAGTAGAATGCGTTACCATGAGCCATTTCAAAGGAAGTTGAACTTTTTTTTTTTTTTTTTAGAATTTCATACTTTTCTTCTGAAAAGGTAATTTTGTGTCTTGATTTTCATTTTTTCCTAACTTAGGCACATTGGAACTTGACAACTATATCCAATCCTTGCCAAATACATCCCATTGTCCACACATCCAGTGTGAGGTAAGTACTACTAATTGTTTTTACACTGATCTCCAACCTTCCAATTTGTAGTGTTATGGTTGACATTGTATGAAGAGCTTTATTTGTACAGTAGATTTAAAAGGGTTCATTTTAATTGACCCAGCCAACCATTATCACTGCTTACTAAATATTAGCTCTCTGGGGAATGCCTTTTCAAAGAAAAAAAAAACCTCATTTGCTTTTAATTTGGGGGCATGAAAAGTGAATGTGCCAAGTAAAACAGAACTGTTAGGTCTGTTTGAAAATAAAGATCTGCCCATGTCACAGCATGAACAGTAGGGAGCAGGAAAGCTGCGTGGAGCAAATATTGGAATGGAGGGAAAAGATTCCTACTGACAACTGTGAGGAGTTGGACTGACCCAGTCAACTGTCAATGAAAGGAGCCAAGGTGCAGGATGCCTCTGTACAATCTGATGGTACAAATGCCAAAGAATGTTTCCATTGGCTTACATTAACATGGGCCAGAAGATTTTTTTTTCTGATTAGTACTAAAGCTCCGAGCACTGCTACAGTGGTGGGAGCAGCCAGATTGACCAGCCTTTTCTTTTAATACATTAGATAGGCATTCTCTGTCCTCTTCATTGAGCCGTGGTGGCTTATGTCTTCTTTGTGACGATCCAGGGTTACCCATTTCTCTCTTTGAGAGACTGGATACTCACTTTTGAAAATAGTAAAAGGAGGGGATCTCAAAGATGGTTCATCCAGGCACAATGGAAGGGGCCCCAGTTTTCTGCTTTTCTGGCCATCTCCATGCATTTATGAGAGAGGATATAACATTTGCCAGCATCAGACCAGCCAGGGTTTCCAGTTTCATCCATCAACAGGTTTTGTCTTCCCCTCCATGCACAGTTCCACATCTAGTGTAGCTCCCTGTATTTCAATTAGGGTAGATGCTCACTAGGTGGCAATAGTTACATTTGTTTTGGGTTTTTTTTTAATTTTGTTTTATTCCTTAAAATATTACAAAGAGTAGTACATATAATAGTTACATTTGTTACATCTGCTGCTGCAGAATAATTCACAGATTAAAAAATAGTCAAATACCTAAATATATCAAACCTTAAAGAGTAAAAAACAAAAACAAAGTAGGACTGAGTTTCTCTTAGCTGCCAGAGATGGACGCTTCCATCTTCAAGTCTAAGCCCTATCATCCTTGGCCTTTACCCAAAAATGTTGTTTTCAAACTTTTTTTTAAAATGATAGAAACCTGTTTTCTAATAAAATCATAGGATTAACCCCAATCGAGTACACCAAAGCAAAACTGCTTTGGCTCAAAGTAAGTGGTTGTGAGTCGCTCACCCTACTCTGAGGAACCATTCCCAGGGCAGGTGGAAAGCACTGTGCTCTGCCCAAGAGCAGAAATTTTAGCCCTGAGCCCTTTCACAGTTCTTATTTTTATTTTCCCACAGAAACAGAGACTAGATTATTCAAGGAGATTTACAGAAGGGGAAAGCATCTTCCCAACAATTTAGTTGAAAGTGCTGGCTAGGTGAAACTTAGCTATTGACGTGCATTGCTTGCCCTTAAGCATTCCGGAGCAGTCTGCCAGTTTGACAAACTTCATCAGTAGAAAACTTCAATACACAGGTCATATATTGGAATTATACACTTTGAAAACCTATATAATCTCATTAACCATTATCACCCCAATAAATTTAATTAAAAATTTTTTTAGTCCTGGCCTGTGTGGCTCAGTTGGTTGGAGCATTGTCCCATACACCAAAAGGTGGTGGGTTTGATTCCCAGTCAGGGCACATACCCAGGTTGTGGGTTCAATTCCCAGTTGGAGCGTGTGCAGGAGGTAACAGATCGATGATTCCCTCTCACATCGATTTCCCCCTCCTTCCTCTTTCTAAAAAAGTCAATAAAATTTTAAAAATTTAAGAAAAAAACTATTAGAAACTATGTATACAGGACTGTACTCTTAAAATGGAACCTTTTAATTGAAGCATTTTGACCAAAATTTGGGTTTTCTTTTAGTGTATTGAGTTTCTCAGCTGAATTATTAAATATAACCTGTTAAATTCTTTTGCACCATGACAGAAATATATAGGATTGATGTAAAACAGTTCAAGTCACGATGCAGTTGTATCTTGTGATCTTTCTTCCTTTCATTCATTCATTCAGCCCTACTATGTACCAGGTCAGGAGTGTAGGAGTGAGCAAAACAAAAAGAATAATACATTTTGGTCTGATATTCTTCAAGTGTAGGACATCCCTAGATTATTTTCCCTTTTGCAGATGAGGTAACTGAAAACTGATTTCCCTTTTTAAATTAAATTGCCCAGTATTAAATAGACTAGTTTGGGTTCATGAGTGCAATTCATAATCCCTGTATCCAGTCTGCTCTTTAAGTCTATGATGTATGCCACCCCCATAGATGCATGTGCAAATAATAAAGTATACAGTAATTGATGGGGATGTGGCTGTGCCTGGGACCCAAATGCCCCCCAAATGAAAACAAATGTAAAGGGTATATTTCACACTCTATTTTTTAAAAATTTTGTTTGGAATAATTGGACAGTTTAGGAAAATGTACTTTGCAGTTTCCACAGGAGGGTATTTTGGTTTTTTAAATGATGTTTCCTATTTTATGTTTAGCATAGCATTTATCACAGGTAAAGTTTATAATCCAAGAGTTTGAAATTATTCCATTTGGCTGCCTTTTAGTTATGGAAATATTCTTGAACACTATAAATCTTAATACATCCATGAGCAATCTTACAGTTTGACAAACTTCATCAGTAGAAAACTTCAATATATAAATCATGTATCATGCAATTATGCACTTTATTGGCTTCTGTGTTAGGGACAAGATTGTTAATTAAACATGTATTTCACATCTAGGAAATATTTATATCACTGAAACATGGTCACTTTCATTACTGATTTGGCAGTTTTTAATAATCACAAGACACAAAATTTTAAAATATAGTAGTCATAGTTATTTGATTTGCATCATTTATGTTGATGTGACTTCTCTCCTTGGTGCACTAGCAATAAGCATGAAAATCAGCCCAGATGGCTTGCACAAACTTAAAGAGTTTGGAAATCATCAGTCTAGAGCCAAGGTCTCAAACTGCTGGGCTGGATCTGAGACACAAAGGTTCTTTTAAATTTTTATGTGAATTGCCAGCATTTAAAAACTGAGAGATTTCACATTTTCAAAAATCCAGATTTTCAGCTTCTCTTCTGAAATATTAGAAGATCTGGCAACATCAAGCTTGCATTCCTATTTGGTAACACTGGGCTGGAGCCAAATAGCTGCTGTATCATTAGATGGAACATGAACTCTGAAATTTGCCCCCAGTCTTCATCACTGTTATCTCCTTGACACTAAGGACAAGGGCAGTTGCCATTATCTGACTGTTTTACTCATTTATAAGAAAAATCTTAGCTCTCAAAGGCATGTATGTTTTCAACCCCAAGTCTAGATGAAATTGAGGCTGCAAACTTAGATCTGTTCTTTCTCTCAAAATATCAGCTTGTTACTTTTTGGGTGCACGATGGTGGATAATGTTCATTTTAAGGGGGGGTGCATTAAATGGACTGAGGGTAAACATTTGAGGGGAGGGATACCTTCTGGTGATGCCTGATTGAGAGGAGCATCAGCAGAGTTTGACGGATTCCTGTGGTCTTACCCAGTGCTTCTCAGACTTTAATGTGTTGATTCTGATGTGGCAGGTCTGGAGTAAGGCATGAGACTCTGCTATTCCAACCAGCACCAGGTTATACCTCTACTAGTCTGAGGTCTCACCTCTCTTTGAGTAGCAGGGGGCTCTACCCTAAAGTGATCCCAAGAAAAGGCAGTCATGCAATGATGACTCTAAATATCTTCTTCTTTGGCCTGAGAAAGAGAAGTAGATCTTAGCCAGGCTATTTGGGGTTGAATCTTTATAGATAAACCTGTGTTCACTTTTAGTTGCAGCATGATAAGTTAAAAAAAAATTGATTTTAATACAGCATAGCCCATGTAAACAATAAACCTAACTTTTATTTTCAAACTTGTTTCAAATTAAGTGTTTCTAGTAAAAAAAAAAATAAGCTAGATATGTTAAAACTCAAGCATCATGAAGTGGGGATTAGAGCTTTTTATTTTATAAGTAGAGGCCTGGCCTGGGGGGATTGGGCCGAAACCGGCCCGGTGCACAAATTTGTCCAGGGCATGTCCGGCCCGTCTCATCGGCTGGACCCCAGCAGCAAGTTAACCTACTAGTCGGAGCATCTTCCCCCTGGTGGTCAGTGTGCATCATAGCGACTAGTCGAACGGTTGAACAAATGGTCAGACACTTAGCATATTAGGCTTTTATTATATAGGATTATAGGAGACTATATTTATGTGATTCTTACAAAACTGATAAATAAGACCACAGAAAATAGGTAATTATCAAATCCCTGGATATATAACCCTGTAAGCTATAAAATTATAGAAGTCACAAAGGAAGAGATCAACAGATTTAAATATATAGAAATGTGCTGAGTGTAGATCTTATGTATTCTCACCACACACACACACACACACACACACACACACAATGGTAACTCTGAGGTGATGGATATGTTAATTAACTTGATTGTGGGAATCATTTTACAATGTATATGTGTGTCAAGTCATCATATTGTACCTTAAATATGTACAATTTTGTTATTTATACTTCAATAAAGGCAGAAAGATAACTAATGAAAAGGAAAACACAGCAGGAAGAGTTTTATGAATTTGACAAGATAATTTCCCTATTATGTACATAGTTCATACAGATCATAAGGCCTGGCACAGGCCTGACATAGGGTAGATGTGTCATAACCATTGACTAAATGAATTCTGTATTTGGTAGGTTGGCAAAAGACATTTGTGTTAAATCACAAAGTAAATAAATGCATGGAAGAACTTTCCAGCCTCTCTGGTATGCAAAAACAAGCATATTCAAATGGCAACAAAGTACATTTTTCACCTATTAAATCAAGAAAAACCAAAAGGAAACCCTATGCTAATATGGTTATCTTGAAACTGATAAACACTGACTCATTGCTGGGAGCATTGTAAGTTGTTTAAGCGCCTTTTGGAACATTATTTGGCTTATTATATACTAGAGGCTCGGTGCACAAAAATTTGTGCACTCAGGGAGGAGGGGGGTCCCTCAGCCCGGCCTGTGCCCTCTCGCAGTCTGGGACCCCTCGGGAGATAACGACCTGCTGGCTTAGGCCTGCTCCCGGGTGGCAGAGGGCAGGCCCAATCCCTAGGTGCAGCCCCTGGTTGGGCTCAGAGCAGGGCCGATTGGGGAGGTGGGGCGCCGCCCCCTGTCATACACAGAGCAGGGCGATCAGGAGGTTGTGATTCCAGCCTCAGTCACGCTCAGGGTAGGGCCGATTGGGGGGTTGGGGCACCGTCCCCTGTCACACTCAAGGCAGGGTCGATGGGGAGGTTGCGGCACCACCCCCTGTCATGCACAGAGCAGGGCCAATCAGGGGGTTGGGGCACTGCCCCCTGTCACTCACAGAGCAGGGCCCATCAGGGGGTTGGGGCGCCGCCCTCTATCACCCACAGAGCAGGGCCGATCAGGGGGTTCAGGTGCTGCCACTCTCACACTCAGGGCAGGGCCGATGGGGAGTTTATGGCTCTACCCCGTCACACACAGAGCAGGGCCGATCAGGGGGTTGGGGCGCCACACCCTGTCACACACAGCAGGGCTGATCAGGGGGTTGGAGTGCCGCACCCTGTCACACACAGAGCTGCAGGGCGATCAGGGGGTTGGGGAGCTCCCCCCTATCAGGCACAGAGCAGGGCTGATCAGGGGGTTGGGGTGCCTTCCCCTGTCACGAACAGAGCAGGGTGGATACGGAGGTTGTGTCCCCGCCCCCTGTCACACACAGAGCCGCAGGGCGATCAGGGGGTTTGGGCGCTGCCCCCTGTCACGCTGATCCTGGTGCCGGACACCTCGCAGCTCCGCTGATCCCGGTGCTGGGAGGCATATTACCCTTTTACTATATAGGGTAGAGGCCTGGTGCACGGGTGGGTGCTGGTTGGTTTGCCCTGAAGGGTGCCCTGGATCAGGTTGGGGGTCCCCACTGGGGTGCCTGGCCAGTCTGGGTGAGGGGCTGAGGGCTGTTTTCAGGCTGGGGGTGACTGAAGCTCCCAACTGCTCCTTTTTTTCTTTTTTCTTTTTTTATTCTGGACCAGCTTTAGCTTTGAGGCTTGGCTCCAGCTCTTAGGCCTCCGCTGCTGAAAGTAGGTTTCTGGCCTTTGCATACAATGTTGCAATCCTGCTGGCTGAAGCCTGGCGGACTAAAGGAGGTTTCTGGGGTTTTGTTTAGCTTCTATATTTGTTACATAGTTGCTTAGAGTTGCAGCTCAGAGGCCTGCAGCGGCACGCGGGGAACGTTGGAGTCCTCCGTCAGTGAAGCAAGCAAGCCCCATGTTTGTTTCAAGCTGCCTGGCTGCCGGCCGCCATCTTGGCTGGCAGTTAATTTGCATATTGCCCTGATTAGCCAATGGGAAGGGTAGCGGTCGTATGCCAATTACCATGTTTCTCTTTTATTAGATAGGATAGCAAAAGTCACAAAGATTGATACCCCTTGATCCAGTAATCTTATTTTAGGAAATATAGTCTAAGAAACAAATTAGAAAAGAAGGAAGAAAGCTATATGTTGTAGATATTCATCACAGTGCTATTTATAAGGAAACAAAATTAGAAAGAATTCAAATGTCCAACACGAGTAATGGTTCATTTGTTCATCAGGTAATTTGGGTTAAGCAATTATGATACTCTATGCAATGGAATTCCATGAATCTGTTCAAAATTATAATTCTGACACTTGCAGAGCAATACGAATTTGTGTAATATAGCTTTACTAAAGATGTAGGACACAAACTTGTGTACTTGCTGTGATTTATAACCTTGTAAAGAAGTATGCACATATAGACAAGAACTAGAAGGCATATGGACAAATGTAAGTAACGCTTTACTTGAGGTCTTATTTGTATTATTGTCCTATTATTTATACATTTTACCATAAGTATATGAATTGAGGATCTTCAGCTTTTACTTGCTTACTAGTAAATCAGCTCCATATCACAAGCAGCAATATTCCCATTGGTCACACAGTGGGTGTTTAGTAAATAATTCTGAAACACAATGAGGACAGATGCCCAGAGCCTAAACATGAAGTTCCGATGATGCAGTTCCTACTTACTGCTTTGTTCCATCATCCTGAGCTCCCATTTTTTTTTCTTCTGATTCCTGTGGTTGGTACAGAGGCATCTGGACATCCCACATAACAAAATATAAGTATTTGTCTCAGAGGTTTTCAATAAATGTACAGAAGTGCCAGGGAGTGAATCTTATGTCTAGACTCAGTATACACTGAGGTAGAACCTTAATGGAGCTGTAATTCAAGGGAATGCTTATTTCATCTTCTGGTTTCATTTAGATAAGTAACAAAAATTCACTCTGGTGTCATGAGCCTTCTTTCAGCATCCCCTCCCCTCCAGTTGCAGTCCCTGTTTCAGATATACTTATTTCCCTTGCTGTAAGTATACTTTTCTCCTTTAATTAGGTCAGTTACTTCATGTCTGTTTTTCTTTTTTGACATGGTTTCCTCTGGCTTTAGCACCACATATTTTCCCCATATGTCATTGTCTCTGGAGCTTCATGTTGCAATCGTTTTTCAAGGGGAATGGAGAGCACATTACGAAGGGGGTAGCTCTTGACTCCTTGCCTGCCCTTTGCCTGCTTGAGCGTTCGTATTTCTTTTGGGCCTAGTTCTGTTTGGTTTTGTAGTCTTCATCATCAGTTATGTTTGGACTGAAAGATACTTAAGTAAAAATAATGGTAAGTCAAAGATATGTCTGGCAAAGGTGCAGCACATTTGTTAAGGTTACTGGTTTATTTATCTTCCCTGTCTCTATGGTGACTAAATCTGGGGCTGGGATTTAATGGACTTAATTTTGACCTCTTGTACATCTCCTAACTTTCCCAGCCTCTGATTTAGAAGGAATTCATTTTCACTTTAGGAGAGAAACTGCCCCACTTAGAGAAAGGGTCCTAACTGGACTCTTGGAAAGTAGAATCTCCAGAGTCTTCTATTTTTATGTCGTCTTCGATCAGAGTTCATATATAGCACTTGTAAAGAAAGCTGAGAAGTCTTTCAGATAAACACACACATGCACACAACATTGCTAATGGCTCCAGGAAGTAATTTTCTTTTCAATGCAATAAAATGTTTAGTTAATGTGAATGAACGGCATATAAGAACTTTTTATAAGATAGCCTTTTATAAGAATATTAAATCAATGGGAACATTGATTTATATTACAATTTCATTTTTAAGAAGTATCTCCTTTATTGCTTGCATATATATGTTCAAATCATATTTCAGATTTCAAGTGTATCGAACTGTGCTATAGAAGTCCACAATAAAGATTGGGCTTGACTAGGATTCCCGTGGAAGAAGAAAGATCTGGACACTGAAATTCAAATCTAGTGTTCCATCTATTCCCAATTGATGTGAAATAAAGATCTCTAATGTAGCTAGAGTAACACCGTCTTGGATTTCAGTTGGTTCAGATGACCCTTTAAAACTTTTTATCCTCTCCCATATGATCCTTTGAGATTTTCAAGGATACTCCAGTTTTAGAAACTTAATAATTTATCCAAAATTGAATCAGAGTACTTTACTTTATTTAAGGCTAGTATATATTGTGTTTACTCATGGATAATTTATTTACAAGTCCCTTCATATTCTTTAGGAACAAACTCATATATGTGCATTTCCTTTAAAACCAGAACAAACGAATCAGTAAATGATAAGGATTATATAAAGGCTGAGACAAGGGAGGCGACATAAGTGTCTTTGTATATTTATTCACCAATATAATATTAGAGTTCAGCTCTGTCATGAAGTTTGGTTCAAGTCTAATAGGAAATTGTGAATACTTATTAAGATTTTTAATATCATAAAACTCAGTGGATATGGAAGTTAATTTTAAGATTTTCTTCATTGTCAATTCTTCTGTTAATAGGGCAGAGACTTGTGAAGCCAACAGCCAATGCTCAATTGTAGAAGAGATGCATTACTTGTGAGATGAATGTGGGATACTCATGGTGTTCTGGGCTTGAAACCTTGACTGATGTGTCTTGTTACTTGAACTTGGAAAATGTGTTAGGTTAAGGTCATAGCTAAATCATATAAATTTTATTATGGTCAGTACAATAAGCATTGCTGAGGTCAAAACTTTTACAGAAATCAAAATGTTAAGGCCTGAAGCCCTTAATGATGATGCAGAAGGAGTAGCACTTTTATCATTATCCTTGTCATTATCATTATTTTCTTATCAACCTTATGTGGTGAAAGCCCAGTATGGAGAGCTGTGCTAATAATAGCTATAATTTATTTTCTTATCTATTTAACTGTTAATATTTCAATTTTGTTTAAACAGCTCTAAAGATCAAATCAATTTAAATAAAAATGAATGAAATACATAAATTTGCATTTAGCATGGTAGCCTGATTCTCTTGTCCTATCAGCCAGATAAGCTTCACACTTTGTATAGCAACTTCTCAATGAGGGCTATCCATTTATTGGATAAACAATTAGTTTAACATTTTTTCACCTAAGTGATTTCAGGTAGTTTGATGAGAATGTGTGGTCTTTGCAAGTGTGGGCATAATCTCTTAAACCATGCAATATGACCATTTTTGTGTATTTTTAGGTTTACAAAAATAATAATTTACTTAAGATATTCCAAGTACAGTGGGGCCTTGACTTACGAGTTTAATTTGTTCCGTGACAGAGTTCGTAACTCAAATTACTCATATGTCAAATCATAAATGAACGAGTGAGACACGTGATGCTGGGCTGTTGTTGTGGCGTTCACTGTGACGTTCGCTGTGCCAACTAGCAGTGGGGTATCTGAAGCTGTCTCGTAACCCGAATTTTAGTTCGAAACTCAAAGCAAAAAATCGGCCGAGAGATGGCTCATATCTCGAAAAACTCGTTAGTCAGGACACTCGTAAGTCAAGGCCCCACTGTATTTCTTTCCCAGAACTATGGAGCATTTTCTGTGGGTTCTAATGAGAGTTTGCATATGTAGTTGTCAGTATACATGGGCTAGGGGAGTCATAATCCGTAGTGTCTGTTGCTCACTAAAGTGGTTCAAGTGCTGACTAATTGGAGAGGATGGGCTCCACCCTTGGCATTGGTCTCACATGATGGGTTTGAACCTGAAAACAATACAATATGTTCCGTTATTTTTAGCCCATCCTTTATGTTCTGAGCTATGTCCTCTGTATTGTCAGTCCTCGTAGATTTACACAGGATATTGACCAAAACTCTGATCTTCCCATGGGTATTTTCCATTTTTTTGCAGGAAAAATCTAAGACAATCTAAGAGTCAGGATTTGGTTGGGATCACTGTCTTAAATTGTACTGTGCTTTTCCCAGGTAACTGGAAGCTTCCTTGGGAGCAAGTATACTGATATTTTCTCTGGTGTCTTCCATATCATTTATTATTTAATGCCAGAGGCTTAGTAGGCATTTACTAGAGATACAATTAATTAAGTACAAGGCATTTTATAAATTACAAACCACAGCTTTTCTGTGGTGTGACGCAGGAAAATCTCAGGAACTTTGTTTGACTCTGTTCCACTAATGTCAGTATTCTGACATCATTGGAGCATGTTCTTGAATGGAATGATAACTCCTACCACATGGCATCATTTTTTCCAACATTTTATTTTGAAGTTTTACAAACAGAAAAGTTGAAGTGAACATTCATATTCCCACCATCCAGATTCTACAGTGAAACATTTTACTGTATTTGCTTTATCACATATCCATCCATCCATTGGTCCATCTTAATATTTTGGATGCATTTCAAAGTAAACTGTAGGCATCTGTATAATTCATCTCTAAATACTTCACTATGCATATGATTATGTAGTTTAAATTTTGATGTACTTAGAGCTGCTATCAGATTTTGCTAAGATTCTAACATTGGTTTTGGTGGTGGCTAAGAAGAGGTGGTAAGTTGAATGTGAAATAATCTGTTTTCAGACTCGGGGGATTTTTTTGTTTGCTTTTAACTACCAGCAAATATACAAACACATAACATTCTGCCCCTTTCCTTTCACATCACGTGGTCACATTGTGTTGTTGAAACTTGGAAGGCCAGTCTAGGAAATAGATGTTCTTGTTTATATGAGTAAAAACGGAGATTCGGGGTTGAGGATAGTGGCACAGAATGTTAGAGTTAGCTACTGTAAGGGAGGGGAAAAGAGATTCAGAATCAGGAAGTTACACAAGGCTACCACTTATTTATATGTACATATAAGTCTAGAGAGGGTTTAGTGGCTGTTTATATTACCTAAGGATCATGGATTAAATAAACACTAACTGTACAAATAGAGGGTCCTTCTAGCCTAGTGGTTTTCACATTATAGTCCACAGAACCTAGAATTCATAGAAATGTTTCAGAGGTTTTACCACCATTCGAAATAGATTTTTTAAAGTGTATTGAACTATTTTAAAGACCTAATAAAAAAAACAACACATATACTTTAACTATGTCTTGTAGTAAATGTTAGCATACTGGAGAATACTTACTGATTGACTTTAAAATAAGTAAAGGTATTAATATCAGCCTAAAATACAGTTTTGAATAACACTTATCTGCCATCCATCAAAGCCAGGGTAATGTTTCTGTTGTGGGAATAAAGACAAAAGGTCTTCAGCAAGACCATTACACTAAAGCCATGGTGTTAAGAACTGGCCTGCCAAAGCTGAAGTTACATTTTGGTTTCCAGTTACCATGAGCACTTATCCATCTGTTATATTTAGATTTTTTTTCTAGTACCTTTAGAAATTTGGAAACAGATGAGTATATGCTTTCAACTTGAAATGACCATAAAAGGGGAAAGGTAGTTAAGAGGCTGGAGGCTGGCTCCAGTGTTATCCCTTAGATAGGGTTATGTGAATGGATTAGGGAATCTTCAAAAAGGTTCCCTAATTGCTCAACATAAGTCTGAAAATGTATGTGTGCAATATTGTAGTTAATTATGAGGTTTTTATGGCTTCTTTGATTATGACTAAAAAGCTTTACAATAGCTTTGGCAGATTACTTTTGCTTGAAGGCTGTGGTGCTCCCTTTGGTCCCTTTATTTGGATTGTACCACATTCTGTACCTGTTGTTCAAAATGCCTTTTGGAAGCCAGTACCTGCTTGTGTCAATTTTGTAGCTGCAGTCAATTTATTAATTATTTTTAAAATTGATTTCAGAGCGGGAGAGGGAGAGATAGAAACATCAGTGATGAGGGAGAATCATAGATCCGCTGCCTTCTGCACGCCCCCTACTGGGGATCAAGCCAACAATCCAGTCATGTACCCGTGACTGGAATCGAAACTGGGATCCTTCAGTCCACAGGCACGACACTCAATAGAGTCTATACACTGAGCCAGACCAGCTAGGGCTGCAGTCAATATTTTAAATGCTTGCTTATCTTTATTTTTCCTATGACATTTTATTATGAAGCTGTTCAAAGTTGAAATTATTTTGCAGTGAACTCCTGTGTACCCATCATTAAGAGTCTACCATTAAAAACACTTTACTATAGTTGTTTTATCACATATCTATCTATCCATCTATCTATCCATCAATCTATATTTTCAGATGTATTGCAAAGTAAATGTAGGTATAAGTTAACTTCATATGTTGTATACACTTGGAGCCTGGCATTTCAAACATTACACAAATTGTGTAAATTGTCATTGAATCCTGTGAAAGATGTAAAATAAATGTCCATGTTGGTTTTAAAGGGAAAAAATTGGGAGCCTTATTTTAAAAGTAACAGATTATTCTGGAATTCTGGCATGGAGTTGGAGAAGAATACTGGTTTATTTTTAAATCTGAACTTTATCGTGACTCAGACATTGCTGGCCCCTAATAAAGAGGGGGCTATACTTGTAAATTTTGTTTTCATCATTGAAACAGGAGCCAAATAACTTCCAGTTCTTATAGAGAGAGGATCATCTTTAAAAGTGTTATACTATCAACAATAAAAATATATTTAAAAAAGAAAAAAATGTTATAAACATCAATATTGGTCACTGCAGCAAAATCTATTGGATTTGGAAAGTAGAGGGGCAAGTTAACTGAGGACTAAATTGGTCTATGCTGGATTTGATCCCAAACCCTGGTGTGAAGGTGTTAAATGCAAATTATTAAAAAACACTCTTGTTACCATTGGAACAGTAGGACCAGGATGGAGGTTAAAAATGCTGGTGTATGGTTTCTGCCCTATTTATGTGGCAAGCACTCCCTGTGTTCTCGCAAAGCTTCCTTGTTCACTTTATACTCAATCCCCAGAATTATGTCCAAACACTCTCCCTTGGCCCACTGGGTTGGTTTGGTATATTTCCTCTGGAAGTCTTCACTTGCACTCTTGAGTTAGCTGGCAGGAGATCCCTTAAAAGCTTTTCCAAGCTGTTTTTCCCACTCCCTTATGGGGCTAATCCTGTAATTTCCACTTCAGTTTCAACTGCTGTAGCTTGGGTAGAAACAGATCTCTGCTGTCTTCCCAATCTCTGGACTTTCCAAGAAAAGTTAATGTTTAACCACATAAAGTTAAAACAGAAAATTTTAGAGGCAGGGGTTAAGTGGGGACTATGGTTGGGGAACTTGATGATTTGATATATTTTATTTTACTCTATTTTTTAATATGGTTTTATTGATTTCAGAGAGATGAAGGGAGGAGAGAGACAGAAACATCCATGAGAGAGAAACATCAATCCACACCCCCTACTGGGGATCGAGCCCACAACCCTAGCATGTGCCCTGACCAGGAATCTAACCAGCAACCTCCTGGTTCATGGAACGACTTTCAACCAAATGGGCTACACACTGGCTGGGCTAGATATATTTTAAATGTGTCAGTAGATAATGAATTTAAGGAGTTGTATAAGGAGTTGTAAACATTTTACCAACCCCCTCAGGCAAAAACACTACCATTTAAAACCCATATAAACTCCTTGGCACCACGGAATAATATGTACTATGTTCTTGGAAGAAACTATTAGGTTGCAAAGGTTGATTCCGCTACCACTTACTTGCTCTTTGATCTCAGAAAGTGACTAACTTGTTCTGTAATGGTTCCATAAGCACTGATAATAAAACTGATTTACTGCATATGGTATAATAGAGGAGTTTAAGACTATAACTAGTTGCTGTTAGGCCTCAAGCTTTTGGAATTATTTTATAAATTTTTAGATATTAACATTTAATATTATTTGAAAAAAGTTGTTTTGTGTCTGAATACTGTATAATCTATAGTCCATATACATTGAACCACCGTTAATTAAATATTTTGACAAATCAGCTTAGAAAATTCATTTTACTGCAAAACATGTTTAAAGCACATAAAAATTGATTAGACTATGTACTTATTGCCAGCAGGAAGGTAGAAAGTGTCCTAGATTTATGATTAGGACAGGTGACAGTACTTGAGCTTCTATTCTTAGCTTGACCTTGCCCCCCTCTCTTAAGGCAAGACACTTAATCTTTTAATGTCTCAGTTTATCTACCTATAACACCTGTAGTCTTATTTCATGAAAACAGTACTGATTTTTATTTGACAGCATTTGAGGACTTGATGTAGAAAATGGCATAGAGATTCAAATTATTATGCAGAAATTATTTGTATGTTGAATGATAATCTTGGCAAATTAGTAATTACTACATTTAGAAAGTTACAACTCTGGAGGGAATTGATATTTGATATTGTTGTCCTCTGTGTTCTAAGTTACCATCATAACAGTAGGAAAATAAACTCTGTCTTGGCTGTGTTACAAAGGGATTAACTCACTTCTTCAAGTTGTTACTAAATCTTCAGCCCTTTTGACATCATACATAAAAAGTGCTCCTTGTTTTACTTAATTTTTCTGGAATAAAAGTATTCTATCTTAGCTTATGTTTTTCTTTCGTTGAGAGCTTTCCAAGTTATTCTCTTTGTGAAGAATGAAGGATAAACCATGTCAGTTACTTAAAGCAACTAAAATTACCAACTACAAATATGTAGAGAAGTATGCTTTTGATTTTTAGATCAAAGCAAAGAACTAAGATTATGTGGAGCTTACTTATTGTACATTTGTTCCCAGCTACTTGTGCTTTTACAAATAATTAAATATTAACTAAATATCAAGAGGATTAAATAGCTACACCCTAAGTAAAACTAATATATCCATATGACCATTTTCTCAATTCTATCTCCTTCAAAGCTTGGGCTAAATTGAGAGAATCTCTATCATGGATATTGCTACTACATTTTTATGGTGCATGACAAATGTGTGTGTTTATTGTGAAAATTGTGTGAGTCATGCCAAAAATTAAAGCCACTTGAAAAATTAGAAGACACTACCTACTTAAGTACAAAGTCTGATTTATGTATAGTTGACTCTAAACAACACAGGTTTGCACTGCATGTAGATAATTTTTTCAATAAATACTGTAAATGTATTTTTTCTTATAATTTTTAAATAACATTTTTTCTCTAGCATATTTATTGTAAGAATATAGTATATAATACATATAGCTTTAAAAATTTGTTAATTGGCTTATTTCACTTAGCATAATTCCAGTCAATGAAAGAAAAATACCACACTATCTCACTCATTTATGGATAATTAAGACCATTATAAACTGATGAACAAAAATAGATACAAAAGCAGAGCAGCATCGAATAAACTGTCAAACTACAGCAGGAAGGCCGGGGCGTGGGTGGGGGGGTGGGGGGGGTAAGAGATCAACCAAAGGACTTATATTCATGCATATAAGCATAACCAATGAACACAAGACACTGGGGGGTAGGGGAGGCTGGGGGAAGGTCAAGGGGGGAAGAAAGGAGACATATGTAATACTCTTTGTAATACTTTAAGCAATAACAAAAATAAATAAATAAAATAAATAAAAATTTTGTTAATTGATGTTTTATGTTATTGGTAAGGCATCTGGTCAACAGTAGGCTATTAATAGCAATGTTTTGAGGAAGTCAAAAGTCATATGTGGATTTTTGACTGCGTGGGAGTCAGCACCCCTAACCCCCATGGTGTTGAAAGATCAACTGTATATGTGTATGTGTGTGTGTGTATATATATGCACATATATGTATATATTCCTTAATTTTTTTATTTTTCAATTACAATTGACATACATTATTATATTAGTTTCAGATACACACCCCAGTGATTAGACAGTATATGACTTACTAAGTGATCATCCGGATAAAACTTGCACCCATCTGACACCATACATAGTTATTAGAATATTATTGACTATATTCCCTATGCTGTACTTTACATCCCCATGACTATTCTGTAAGAACCAATTTGTACTTCATAATCCCTTCACCTTTTTCACCCATTCCCTCAACTCCTCCTAGACTGACAACCATCAAAATGTTCTCTGCATGTATTAGTCTGTTTCTGTTCTGCGTGCTTGTTTATTTTGATTTTTGGATTCAATTGATGATAGATATGTGTTTATTGTCATTTTATTGTTCACATTTTTTTATTTTTTTTTCTTATTATTCTTAAAGAAGACCCTTTAACATTTCATATAATGCTGGTCTGGTGGTGAACTCCTTTAGCTTTTTTTGCCTGGGAAGTTCTTTCTATGACTTTCGATTCTAAATGATAGCTTTGTTAGGTAGAGTAATCTTAGTTGTAGGCTCTTGCTTTTCATCACTTTGAATATTTCTTGCCAATCCCTTCTGGCTTGCAAAGTTACTGTTGAGAAATCAGATGACAGTCTTATGGGAGCTCTCTTGTAGGTAACTAACTGCTTTTCTCTTGCTGCTTTTAAGATTCTCTCTTTGTCTTTAACCTTTTGCATTTTAATTATGATGTGTCTTGGCGTGGGCCTCTCTGGATTCATCTTGGGATTCTCTGTGCTTCTTGGGCTTGCATATCTATTTCCTTCACCAAGTTAGGGAAAATTTCTGTCATTTTTTTCACATAGGTTTCCTTTCATATATATATAAAATTAATTTCATAGAGAGGAAGGGATAAGGAGAGAGAGAGAGAGAGAGAAACATCATTGATGAGAGAACCATTGATTGGCTACCTCCTTCATACCCGCTACTGGGGATTGAGCCCACAACCAGGAATCAAACTGTGACTTCCTAGTTCATGGATTGATGCTCAACCAGTGAGCCACACTGGCAGGGCTATTTTTTCACATAGGTTTTAAATTTCTTGCTTTCTCTCTTTGCGTTCTGGTATGCCCCATGATGTGAATGTTGGTATGCTTGAAGTTGTCCCAGAGGCTTCTTACACTATCCTCATTTTTTTGGATTCTTTTTGCTTTTTGCTGTTCTGATTGGGTGTTTTCTGCTTCCTTATCTTCCAAATCTCTGATTTGATTCTCTGCTTCATCTACTCCACTGTTGATTGCCTGTAATGTATTCTTAATTTCAGTTATAGTATTCTTTATTTCTGACTGGTTCTGTTTTAAAATGATTTGCATATACTAAGTTGATTTATAAACATTAAACCCTTTTCTTGAAATCCAAAGAATTAATTTTTTACATGTTAGCTGTGAGACTGGAGCGAGAGTGCTAGTGACATGTCTTTTTCTTGTTTGAGAGAAACAGGGAGGTACAGTCTAAGTTGGTAAATCAGTGACAAATAGAATACAAGTCACCTGGCTTCAGTTAGTTATGTGACCTTTATATAACAAGTGCCCATTTCAGAAAAGACTGATTTTGAGACTACAGACATTGAGCAGACTCTTCTGCTTTAAAGAAGGAACACTTACAGGGTTAAAATTCTGACACAGATAGAGTTGAAAAATCCCTGACAGGTTTCTATAATGAACGAGTGTGGTGTTTTGTTCTCCCAGCAGGCAGTTAAGGTCAGACCTGTGAATCAGAGCTGTGCACTTGGTTGGTGATACGCATCACTCACATGCTGCCAGTCTAATAGTCCTAAAGGACTTGTGCCCGGCTCAGGTTGCTCCATTATAATCCCCAGCTGAGAAGCCACCTTTCATTTAAAAAAAAATTAAAAAGAGAACATGAATATTTGAAAGTCAAACACCACATGTACTTTATAGCTTTTTAGCCTAAAGACATGATGAACACTAAAATTTGAGAGGTAAATCCTTCATTGCCATTAATCTGTCACAATCCCTCACTGTATGAGCATACGTACATTTTGTTAAGTGTTTTACTGAGTTTATTGTTTTGTAACTTATTGGCAAGGCATTGTGGTTTGGTGCAAAGAGCACTAGACTTGGAATCAAAAGCCACTTCCTGTCTGGGTGGTTTATTAACTGAGGGTAACCTTAGCATAGTTGGCATAGGATTTCCAGATGGCATATTCTCTGCATGAACAAAAATAATCTGCCATTTCAGTAAGCTTTGATGGGAGCTACCTGATCCACTTGAGATCCTTTTATCCTTTTCCCTTTTCTCACTCCCCTCCCTTGTAAATTTCACAACTCTGTTCTTTTAGGGCAGCTGACCCTGTTGGGTGTGAGAGGAAGGCAGTCTGATTAAATCAACTTACTACAATTTTTTTAGTTGGTCCATTCCATCATTTTAAATTTTGTACATTTCTTACAGCATTGTTTGTAATAACACACTATAAGCAACTTAAATGTCTGTAAATAAAGGACTGATTAAATAAATTGTGGTATATCTACACAATTGAATACTATGTACATGTTACTAAGTAGAAAGTCTCTATGTACTAACATGGAAAGTTCTCTAAAATATATTAAGTAGAAAAGGCAGGGTGCAGATGAGTATGTATATAGTATATCACCATTATGTTTTTTTGAAAAATGTATATAGCTACCTGTTTCTCATATGTCCAGCATCTCTGGGAACATAACAAGACACTGGTATCATTTTTTACTGATGGAAGGGGGAAGTGAGTGTCTGGGCAGAGATAGGAGAGGAACATTTAAGAAATAAATCCACATTGGGTGGTGAACACACAATACAGTGTACAGATGATGTGTTGTGTGATTATGCACCTGAAACCTGTATAATTTTGTTAACCATGACACCCTGATATCTACACTAATAAAAGAGAAACATGCAAATTTGTGTCACTCCACTACACCCACCAGCCAATCAGGATGAGTATGCAAATTAACCCAACAAAGATGGTGGTTAATTTGCATATACAGGAGTGAAGACTGAAGACTGAAGAGGTTTGGCTTCTCCGCTGCAGCCAGAGTGAAGGCCTGGGTCTCAGGTGCTGGAGGAAAATCGGTGCTGGCAGCCAGGGGAAGGAAGGCTTATTGCACGAATTTCTTCATGCAATGGGCCTCTAGTAGTCAATAAAAAGGGGAAAAAGAAATAAATCCACACACAAAAAAGAATGTTCACAGCAGTATTCATACTAAAAAGTAGAAACAACTCATGTCCATTAACTGATGAGTGAATAAAATAGAATGTGGTATAGCCATACAATGGAGTATTATTAAGCTATAAAAATGAATGATATGTTGACACACCTACAACATGCACAAACCCTGAAAACATTATGCTGAGTTAAAGAAACCTGCCACAAAAGGTCACAGCTTGTATGATCCCATTTATGTGAAATGTCCAGAATAGGTAAATCCATAGAGATTGAAAGTAGATTAGTGATTGCCAGAGGCTGGGAAGGGGGGGGGGATAGGGAGTGATTACTTGAGAGGTCCAGGGTTTCTTTTTTGGTGATGAAAATGTTCTGGAATTAGGAGTGATAGTTGCACAACTTTATGAATATACTATAAAATAACTAAGTGAAATCATGAACATGTCTACTAAGTCTCACTGTGAACATAAAACAACAAACAACTTAAATTTCTACCCAAGAAATACTTCAATTGTAAAATAGTATCACTGATAACTCCAGAGGACTTCATATCCTTTAGCTGCTTTCACTAACACCAGTGATCTTTTCATTTTATTGTTAACCCAGATGAAGTCCTGATTGATAGAATTTTAGGCAAAATAAAGGAGCTTGAATTATATGGGATTGAGATGTTGTAGCTGCAGGTCTTCCCCAAACCCTGCCACTAGGAGAGAAGGCTATGGGGGTTTTGAAGAAACCTCAGAGAATCTTTTGGACCAGCCTGTCCTTTCTCTCCCCACAGTGGATCCCTGCCTCTATCCTGCCTCCCTGGGCTGGTGACCTGCCCCTGTTCCCTTCTCTGTGTTCTTCTGGGTTGAGATGAGTCACAGGGTTTAAGGAGCCCTTCCTGATAATGGGTTAGTTTTGGGGCTCTTGGGTGAGATCAGTGGACCTAATAATACAGCTTCTCTTCCCCTAGTCACTAACTGCTGATAGGTTCTGGGTCATTGTAGATTGTTATCCAACAGAACAAATGCCATTATAGCATACAGCCTGTCTACAGGTTGGTCAGATACCAGTCTTCTATTGGTCTTTCCAACTCCTGGTGCTTTAACTTGGATTCATCTTGACCACAGTGTATCTTTGGTTAGGAGTTGGTTACACAATGCATATTTTAGTTTGCCACCCTTGAGACCTTAGTCATTACTGTGACCACTGAGGTTAAGTCTCCCCACAGGCAATCTTACCTCACCTGTGCTGCTGAGTCCTTGTAAGTGGCCTAATAAGACAGGGTCTTTCAGATCCACATCTTTGGCATTCATTCAGAATTAACTTACATAGTACAAAACTGACCTGCATTCTGGCTGGAGCTACTGTTCTGATGGTATAGGTAAGCCTCTTTTTGCTATTGATCTTCAGGCCAACTTGAGATCTTGTTCATTGTATTAGAAAGGAGGGATGAAGGGAAGAGCCTTCGTTACCCCTAGACTGAGAAGGTGACCTAGATCTAGTGGGCTTTTTATTTGCACTAGAAGATCAAGAGAGCAGGGTTTTGTTCTCCCTTGATCTCTGTCATCTGCTCCTGAACCCTCTTTATCTGTGTGGGATATACAGCTCTCTCTTCTTTAGGCTGACCTGCTGCCAGAGGCTGATTCCTCTGAGTTACTAGGACTTTTATAATTGCTCTCTAGTGCCCTAAGCATTCCCAGGCCCATAACCCTTACAGCTGGACTCTTGGCCAAGATCCTGAGTGAGCTCTTATCTCTTCTCCACATATCCTTTGTGAATTGGTAAACTTGAAGATAAATTCCTCTTTTGCAGAGATCTGCTGCTTGGGACATCCATATTTTAGAGTGTAATTGAATAAAAACATTTTGTGCTTACTCTGTGCCAGCTACTGTGCTAAAGGTTATAGATATTTACTACTTTATTTCTCCCAAAAAACAATTAATATAGATATTATTATTGTCTCCATTCTCCAGATCAGCAAATTGAGTCACAGAGAAGTTAAGTAACACTTGCTTGCACACAACCAGTAAGTGGTTGGAGGCAGGATTAGAGTCTCTAGACCAGGGGTGGGCAAACTTTTTGACTCGAGGGCCACAATGGGTTCTTAAACTGGACCGGAGGGCTGGAACAAAAGCATGGATGGAGTGTTTGTGTGAACTAATATAAATTCAAAGTAAACATCATTCCATAAAAGGGTACGGTTTGTTTTTTTTTTTTTTTTAGTTTTATTCATTCCAAACGGCCCGCGGGCCGTAGTTTGCCCACGGCTGCTCTAGACCTTCTGGCTCCAGAGTCCATGACCTTAGCCTCCATACTATATTCCCTTGTAACTTTAAAAAAATTAGATATAGCCATATTAAACTCTCAGAGCAAATTCCATATTATTTGTCTTAGAAAAATGTTGTTCAAATAATCTTATACAATATTAAGACTTTGCCCTAACCAGTTTGGCTCAGTGGCTAGAGCGTCAGCCTGCGGACTGAAAGGTCCCAGGTTTGATTCCGGTCAAGGGCATGTACTTTGGTTGCGGGCACATCCCCAGTAGGGGGTGTGCAGGAGGCAGCTGATCGATGTTTCTAACTCTCTATCCCTCTCTTTTCCTCTCTCTGTAAAAAATCAATAAAATATATTTTTTAAAAATATTAAGACTTTATTTCATGTAAATAATCAAAAATAGCTATGATTGAGTCAAAATTATTTGATCTGAACTCCATTGGATGCAATAACAACTGTCACTCTTTGTTTAGTTTTCCATACCTTAGGAAATCTGTTCTTATTTACACTAGGTACATATTCACATATTTGTTCTCTTTGAGTATCACACTGCTTGAAAATGAAGAAGCAGCATTGGAATTTGAGGTATATGTGATGTAATCTTTTCAAGTGCATGACCTTTGGTAGCTTCTGCCTCTCTAGCTGCAGACTCCTTTTCATGTTCTATTTGATGGATTTTGTGTTCCTATTGTTCTGTTCATGTACTTGCTGCCTGGTGTGGTGAATGTATTGCTTGACTTTAAGAGCTTTGAAATCACTCATTCATGCTCCTTAAGTGCCAACTGTTTAGGCAAAACCTCTGCTCCTCTACCAACCTGGTCCTTATCTGTCTTTGCTCTATATCAACTGCCATTTCCCAGTTATCTCAGCTGAAGTTTATGGTCTTTTTGACTTGACTTTTGCTGTAGTATGAGAAAATCTGCAAAGTGTTCATTGACAAATCATATAACTGTCCCTTAGTCTTGAGGTCTGTGATCTAGCTGCTGTGGCTGATTATCAAAGTCAAGGGACCATGAACCCCATTTACCGTAAACCGCATTCCTAGGTGTTACATTGTCATGAGTAAAGAGCCCTTGCTGGAAGCAGCTTGATATGGTGCAAGGAATAGTGCCTTGGAAGTCCAGTCACCCGTGTTCTAGACCTGGAGCTTCTCCTAACATAGTGAAGCAAGTTCTCTCCCATCTCTGTGTCTTAGTTTCTGCATCTATAAAATGTGGTGTTTGGACTGGATGGTATCTTAAGATCACTTCCATCTCTGTCATTATGCAGTCATTATGAAGATGGAAACACCCACAGACCCTACCCATTATACTAGGTCCTGACTATGCACAAACTGACAGAAAAAACAAGCTACCTTTTCAGACAGTGACCTCACGTCATGGCAGGCTACACACAATATCGCACTGGCCTTTAATCTACTGCTGTTTTCACATAATAGTGCCTGTCCTCGCAAACAGAATAGCTCTTTCCACAGAAAGTTATTCATGTTTGCTTTCTCAACCATGAATCGCTGCGGACCACCTTCTGGGTCCTCCTTGAGTATTTGCTTCAAATCTAGATTGAGACACTGCCCAGGCAAACAAATAATGGCCTTTGGGGAAAAAATGGCATATGGGGACCAAGTGAAGCTTTCACCTTAGATACTTTCAATCCTCTAGAAATCTGATTGCCCCTGCTATTAATCAACCCTATTGCCTAACAAAATGTAGACTTTTAAGTGATACCCAGATCACTGCCTTTATCTCTTTCCTTTTCCTGTGCTCCCAGTCCTGCTTCTGTGCACCTTTACCAACCTTTACTCAGAATTCTGGGGCTATCCACTCTTTGGTAATTAAAAACTACTAGTGCATAATATGGTAACATTAATTACAGCCCCTTGGTAAATGAAGACAGATTTTATGTTACTAGCTGAGATCTCACACCAAGAAGTACTCATGAGGTACTGTGATAATATCTCTGGTCAAGGCAGTCTATCTCCATTAGAGCTTTAAGAATAAAGAGATTGCAATGGATACAGACAATAGGGAAGTGAAGGCATGTGCTGGGGGGTGGGAGTGGCCAGGGAGAGGTCAATGGGGGGGGAAAGGAGATATACGTAATACTTTAAACAATAAAGAATTTAGATTTTTAAAAAAGAATAAAGAGATTGAAGATGGCGGTGTAAGTAAATGTGGTACTTGCTGCCTCCCACAACCACATCAAAATTTACAACTAAAATACAGAACAGCCATCATTCAGAACCACCTGAAATCTAGCTGAACTAAAGTCCTAACACTAGGGAATTAAAGAAGAAGCACATGGAAACTGATAAGAGGGGTGGAGACTGGGGTGGAATTGCAGAACCAGCTGGTCCCACACCCATGTGTGGCAGTTTAAAATTGGGAGGGTTATCTTAGCTGTGGAGGTTCTCTGAGGATCAAGGGGTCCCTGCCCCACACCAGGACTCCATCCTAGGGTTCCAGTGCCAGGAAGAGAAGTCCCCACAACTTCTATCTGTAAAAACTAGTGTGGATTGTGGCTGAGTGACAAGGAGGCTGCAGAAGTCCCAGGCGGTTCCACTTAAAGGGACCATACATGGACCCTCTGAGCTCCAGTGCTGGGGCAGCAGCTTGAAAGGAACCTGAGATATTAGGGAAGGAACTAACTTGTCTTGAATCAGGGCAAGAGCTAGAGGGCTGCTTTCTCCAAGACAGAAGTACTGGCAGAGGCCAGTGATCCTTTGCGGAGTCCTCCCTGCCATAGAGCTGACAGGCTGTGCCATATCTGAATCACCATTAACCTGACTCACACTTTTCACTCTACCCTGGTGATTCCCTGAGACCCCACCTGTCCCTACTTACAGGCTCATTCAAGCCATTTCCAGTGGCTTTTCTACACAACTGGCCTTTCTTGCCTCATGCTTTGGACTTTCCTAAAATCTTTCAAACAAGCAGCAGCTGGCATCAGCAAGCCCCATACCTCTCAATAAGTGGCCCCAAGCCCAGCACTAGCAGCAGCCCACCCTGGTTTACAGGTTGCCTCTCCTGGGCACCTCCAAGCTCAACACAAGTAGCAGCCATCTGCTGATTGCTTTGTAGCTCATTCTGGGTGGCTGGGCAGGGCACAGGAAGAGGTTGACTTTACACCTCCTGGGAGGCCCCAGAGCCAGTGCACCAGGTGGTCAACTTCAACCACACAGGATTACTACCTTATTACCTCCACAAGTAACACACCCAAGGGGTGGAATTGGTGAGCAAGCCCCACTGCTCCATAAGGTTGACTCCTGTACAGCAGTTCTTCAGCTGTAGTTGCAGCTGATCTTTGAAACTGATTGGCCTGAGGCTCAATCCCTCCCAGTGATGCCAACATAAATCGAGGCTCAACTACAATAGGACAGTGCACACAGTCCACATGGGGTGCACCTAGGGTGCCCAACTCAGGTGACTGGGGAGGCTGAGCCACTGGGCCCTACAGGACACCTACCACACAAGGCCAATCTACCAAGTCTGGGAGACATAATAGATCTACCTAATACATAGAAACAAACACAGGGAAGCAGTCAAAATGCAGAGACAACATGTCATAAATTAACAGTAGAAATATCCAGAAAAAGAACTAATGAATTGGAAGCAAGAAAACTACCAGATACAGAGTTCAAAACAATGGTTATAAGGATGCTCAAGGGACTAGTGAGAATTTTAAGGAAATTAGTGAGACTGTCAGCAGCATGAAAAAGGACCAGTCAGAAATGAAGCATACACTAACTGAAATAAAGAATAATTTACATGGGATCAACAGTAGAGGACACTGAGAATCAAATCAATAATTTGGAGTATAAGGAAACAAAAAACACCAATCAGAACAGAAAAAGAAAAAATAATCCAAAAATAAGAAGATAGTGTAAGGAGCCTCTGGGACAACTTCAAGTGTACTAACATTCGCATTATGGGGGTGCCAAAAGGAGAAGAGAGGGAGCAATAAATTGAAAACCTATTTGAAAAAAATAACAGAAAACTTCCCTTACCTTGGGAAAGAAATAGACATACAAGTCCAGGAAGTGCAGAGAATCCCAAATAAGAGGAACCCAAAGAGGCCCACACCAAGACACATAATAATTAAAATGCCAGAGGTTAAAAACAAAGAGAATTCAAAAAGCAGCAAAAGAAAAGCAGTTACCTACAAGGGAATGCATATATGACTGTCAGCTAGTTTCTCAACAGAAACTTCGCAGGCCAGAAGGGAGTGGCAAGAAATATTCAATGTGATGAAAAGCAAGAACCTACAACCAAGTTTAGTCTACCCAGCAAAACTATCATTTAGAATTAAAGGTCTGATAAAGAGCTTCCCAGACAAGGAAAAGCTAAAGGAGTTCACCACCACTGAACCAGTGTTACATGGAATGCTAAAGGATTTTTTGAAGAAAATAGAAGAAGAAGAAGGAGGAGGAGGAGGAGAAATAAACGATAAAAATATGAACAATAAAATGGCAATAAGTGTATATTTATCAACAATTGAATCTAAAAATCAAAATAAATGAACAAAATAAATTGATGAATTAAATAGAAACAGAGGCATGGAAACATGGAACAGACTGAGGGACCTCAGAGAGAATGGAGGAGGGAGGTAGGAGAGATTAACCAAAGAATTTATATGCATATATGCATTACCTATGGACACAGTCAATAGGGTTGTAAAGGCTTGGGGGAGGGTGGGAACCAGTTGGAGAGGGCAATGGAGGAAAAAGGGAGGACATCTATAATACCCTCAACAATAAAGGTTTAAAAAAATAATAAAAAGATTAAAGCTTATTTGATTTGCTGTTTTATTTCCTGTTACTGAATATTAATCTACTTGGTAAATCATAGACTAGTGTAATGCACATTTAGCTTAGCCCTCAAGCATCTATCAGAGGCTTGAAATGTCCACAACAGGTGGGCTTGGTGAATGCCAGGACTTAGCATAATTGAAAGGGTGTTTTGAGTCATGGCACATGGCAACATGGAAATAAAACAGATATATCACAAGTGGGTGGTAGAAATAGACTGGAAGAGAATTTTAACACCTAAAACATGACAGATTTATCCCTGCCAGCTTCTCAGGTTCCTGATACATTCATTTTCCCTTGAGATTCTGTATATGTATTATGTATTTCCTCCTAAAACTCTGTTTTCTGTTTCTTTTCTTCTATCATTTTTCTCTGTATCTTCTTTCTTAAGTGCCACTTTATTTTTGTAATAAACCTGAGATCATACAGTGACTTGCTTTGAAAGTCATTTGTTCAGTATTGTTCTGATGGTGATTTCTGGTTAGAGGCCCATAAACATATCTGTAGGATATGGTTGGGATAGTTCATACATCTTGGTGAGTCTCGTAGCAATATAGGAAGGGTCTGACTTTGAGGACTGGAGACATTTGAAACTGTTACGAATCATCTTGGGATGAAATTTCCAAAAATCAAGTGGCAAAAGCCATAGTACACGTTTAAATTCTTAATCTCTGTGTGAATATTACAAAGAAACCTTCTAAACCCTGGTTAATTGCGAAATGAACATGTCTTTACTGGAATAAATTAGCATTTTCAAGGTGCTTTGCAATTTGCAGAGTTCTCTGTTTCATGTGTCTAAGCTCATTTGTAACAGCTCTTACCCTTTCATAGCTGCCCTTTTCTTTGCTCTGAAACTCAGATACCATTTGGGGAGGAATAATTCCAGCTTTGCTTTCATTTGGATCTTGCATGAGATTGCCCCTTGGGTGGTTCTGGCGAGGCTCCCTTGTTTTACTCTGACAGATATGCCCTGAATTGTGACATTTAAGCAGTGACTTTGCAAAATTTGATTAGTCAGTAAGAAAAAGTACTCTTCCCACCCTAAAGATTGACAGGAACATGAGATGGCAAGAGTACATAGGACAAGAAATACTTGGGAGAGCTCAGCATCGAATCCCATCATATCATAGTACATGACTAGATGCCTAATCTCGTAGTTGGAGTCACTCAGTAAAATTGTTGGCGAAGGGACTAGTAGTCTGACAAAGTTATGTTGAGAAAAAACCTGCAGTGTATTAACTTATTAATAGTAGGCATGAGGAGAAGAATAATGTAAAAAACTGGAAATCAAACCACTGATAAACCCACAAAGACTCCATTCAAGATTGTCATCAGCCTCTTGCCTTTGCCATGACCAATGACCAGTAATTGTCTGAAGAAGTTTTAAATCATTTGGAAATTTCTTTGGTAAATGAAAAATATAATAAAGGAAGAAGGGTGACCACAAGCCAACCTGTGAACTAAGAACTTTGAGGTGTGGGCCAACTAGGCCACTGAATTTGCTGCATTTCACTCTTAGATTGCACCACTTTGAACTTTGCAAGTTTGATCCTCCCTGTGGTATTTCTGAGGTAGAGAGGCTGGGATTAGATTGCAGTGGGAGAATCTCCACAAATGTGATTCCACCATAACCTCACCAGCAGCCCTATTTCTCTCTTGACTTGACAACTTGGATCCCATTAAAGGGATTTAGTTATTGACATTTCAGAAGAACCTCATTATAAAGCACCACTCTTCCCCCCACCAGTGCCACCTCTCAAATTCCCCATTATTTCCCAGATCACCCAGAATCACCAAATAAGGGATCACCAGCTCCTTCCCGAACTTCAATACATCAAATCTTTCCTGTCAGTCCTGACCCACAGTGGCCCTTAAAACCCTTCTTTCCTTTCCATGCCCATTGCCATTGTTGCTCTCATCCATTCAGTTCCCCCTTACATCTCATCTGGACAACAATACCTTCTTGACTCTCCCTGCTACCAGACTTTCTTCTCCAGGATTCACCCTTCTTATTACTGGTTGCATTATCCTAATCTCACCCTTCCCTTCTACCAATTGCAAAAAGGCCCTTCACGCTCTGGTTTTCCCTTCCTTTGTAGCTTGGTGTACTCCTATGCTGGTCTGTGTCCTGCTTCTGGAGCAGTCCCTTTGTTCTTCTCATACCTTTGCTCACACTGTACTTTTTCTTGGAATTCTCTCTCCTCTTCTCCTTGTGCTAAAGTCTTACCCATTCTTCAAGGACCAGATCAAATATTATCACATTCACCAAGTCTTGTCTGAACCCCTCCAAACCTGATGTGATTGCTGCCTGTGATAAATCTCAATACCACTTTTTATCTCATGCTCTGCCTCGCCTGACAGTTATTTGTATATTGATCTTGGTACACTTGGAAGGAAGGACTGTGTCTTACTCCCTGTGAATAGCAAAATACCCTGCACCACATAGTAGGACAACTGTTCCATAAGTATTCATCTTATAAAATACATAGATGGATGGGGTGGTATCATCTACAGGTAGGGCCCAAGGGTAGGTTAAAATGTAACTACTGAGTTGCTGGAAGACAAGAATGTGTATATAACCTCTGAAGTAAATGGTTCTCAGAGGATCATATGCAAGAGGGAGCTTAGGATTTTTGATGCCTAACACTCACTGAAAAATCATCCTGATGTACACTGGAGTGTGAAAGACTAAAAGGTCTGAAATGTGGCCTTCAGACGCTGAAGAGATTTGTTAATCAAACACCAGCCAGCTCCACCAACAGTATACAAAGGTGCTTTGTAAACAGTACAGTGATTATTAAGGATATTATTAACATCATACTGTTAATGTGTAATGAAGTTGGCTCAGAAGCTAATGAAACCAGTGATTGTTTGGGCGTGTGCTAAATAACCAGCAAGGTTTCTGAACTACTGATCCAAGACAAGGCAAACTTACCAGCTATTCTTATTGAAAAATTATGTTTCCCCTCACAAAGGGCCTTTTGTGTTTTGGTTTTGTGAAAGTTGTGGTTTTGTGATTTGAGGACATGGGCATGGGGATAAATGTAAGAGCAGGCTGTGGTCATGCTTCAGGAATTTTTTAGGAAGGCAGACTTAACCTGGTTGAAGTAAATTGCATATAGAATAAGTGCTATTGTTGTAGGGCCAAACTCCCAGTTCACACTGACTTGTATTTGACTTAATTAATGGTTAGGAAATAATGCTCTTGTTTTTGTGTTTTCTCTTGTGTTTCAGGCAAAATAGATTTATATTGATTTGCTAACCTCATAAGGCAGTCACTGTCCATATTCAGTTGCTTTTCAAAATGATCAGATGGCTGGAACCACCACACTTGCTAAAAGAATACACCTCTTGATGCATGGCTTGAAACTAGAATTGACTTCTTAGAGGAAAGCATTTGGCACTCTACTTTTATTGTTCACAGCACTACAAGAGGGGCATAAAAATACCTTGGCTCTACCTAAAAATATACCTCAATGAAATCTAAAATTTGGGGGTCATAAAGGTTAATCATCTAATAAAATAGAGAATTTCCTCAGGGTAGAAAGTTGAAGTTTATTTTAGGGGCGTGGTATTGTTTAGACTGGCCAAGCTCCCAGCTATAATGCAATCAGCCTGGATAAGAAAGAGGCTAGAGAGTCTTGGGGGGAGAGCACAGTGTCATTTCCTTTCTTTTCCCAGGCTTATTTTTTGACATTATCATGCAATTTGCCTTTTACATATATTGGCTTTGTTATGCCATTTTTTCAGCTAACTAGGAGATCCTGACAATTTCAGCTGTCTTTTAGATTAATTTTTCACTAAACGTTTGAAGAGCATAAGAATTGTGAAACACACATTCATTTATCCATGAAGCTTGTATTGCTTACCTGCTACGTGCTGGGAATAGGGAGACAAGTAAAGCATATTCCCAGCTCTCACCCTGGTAGGGGAGATGTATGAATAGGGCAAAATCAGTGACATGCACCAGACGAGACTGTCTATAAGGTACTAAGCCCAGGGCCTATTGGAGAGTGAAGGGTTAGCTGCCTTCCTTGAACTTCAGTGGCCAAAGCCATTTTTAGGGTTCCAGGTGGGACTATGTTTTGATTTTATATGAGGCTTGATTAACACTTTTTGCTTCTTTTAATTAATTTTTTTTCAACAAGTAATTATTGTGGGGAACAAATTGAGGAAGGGGGTAGAAAACACCAGGACAGGTAACATGGTTACAGTTTTAAATAAGGTGGTCAAATAAGACATCACTAAAACGGTGACTTGGAGTAAAGCCTTGAGGAAGCAGAGGAGCAACCCGGAGAGGCTTGGTGCTGAGGGAATCAGTGTTGGGACCCTGAGGTGGGGCGTGTCTGGAGGGTGCAAGGGATAGCTCGGAGGCCAATGAGGCTGTAGTTGAAGGGAGTGACAGCGTGGGGGCAGGGCAGGGATAGGGCCAGAGAAGGAACAGGGCCAGGGGGTCATCGAGGGACTTACAGCCATCCTGTGGCTTTTCCTAGAGTATGTTCCTAGTGACCAGCCTCCAGCCATCAGATGGTCTGCTGAGCTGTTACAGCATGATAGGTTGCCATTATCATTTCCATCCATATTTTTTAAAATTTCTTTGTTGATTAAGGTATTACATATGTGTCCTTGTCCCCCCATTGCCCCCCAACTCCCCACTCATGCCTTCACCCCCTGTTGTCTGTGTCCATTGGTTAGACTTATATGCATGCATACAAGTCCTTTGGTTGATCTCTCCCCCTTATCCCACCCTCCCCTACCTTGCCTCTGAGGTCCATCCATATTTTTACTTTTATTGTCCCTGCAGTGAAAAGCAAGATATTTCATTTGTGGGACAAAGTCTCTTCCTTGTGTACATAGCGGGTATGGGGGTGTTTGTCTCTGTTCTTCCTTGCTCTGTCTGACACTAAGGAGATGTGTGGCTAGAATTGTTCTTTTCAGTAATTCTGCTAACCTGGTACATTCCAAGGAGGACATAGATATGCCTGTGGTATCTATATTCATACTAATTCCTTTCAGTTATACTGGTAACATAAGTCTATCTCTTATAGTTACTTTTATCATTAATGGCACAAAAATGAATTCTTTGTAGGGCCAAATACAAGCTCTTTAGGCATATAAAGTGGGTTAACAAGGGTGGCTCAGTGTTAAGCTATGCCAGAGTGGAGTCCAAATTTTATTCCGGTACAGGGATGACTTTCTATGTGGCCTCTCTAGCTCTGGAGCTAATTTGGATGCTGAGTAGCCCCACAGGTATTTATATGTAGTGTTTGGTATTTTTACTGGGTTCTATTCTTCTCCCTTGGATCACCTAAAATGGTTAAGAATTTTCTAGTGGGATTAAGGTTGTGATCTCTGGGGAGGGGTGGGACATCTGCTCTCGGTTATTTTTGTGTTAGCTGCTTCCCCTTAAATGTATGTTCACAAGTGAGCCAGAGCCTTATCAGCTGGGGTCCAGGGAGGACTGTCTAGGTACTGCTCCTGAACTTGGTCTCTGAGCCGAGCCATGGCTTCCCATAGACACTCAGGTAAAAGCTTCATATTCTTTATCTTCTATTGAGCACAAGTTTGCTAGGGCAGTAAATCCATCATTTGCCTAAAAAATACTTTTTGGTTAAATGAATTTAGTGTTGTCTAAATAGTAAATAAGACATTGCTCGTCTCTGTTCTGTCCTTGCCTTCTGATGCTGTTTTAAAGACAAAATATTATTCTTATTCTAGTAAAATTGGCAGTTTGAGTGGTTTATTTTATAAAAAACTAAATGTTATACTATATTGTACATTTTTCAGGACATTTTATGAAACTGTAAGAAATTGTGTGAAGACAGAAGGTTTTTTGGTTAGAAATTTTTGGTGATATATAAGATACAAATCCTTATCTTGACAGTGCTTTAAATCAAATGTAAGGTGTTTGGGAAAAGGTCAATCGAATATGATGCTGGAAGGAGGAATATTTATAACTAAGAAATTCCATAATAACTTACCACCTATCTTCACCTTTTCTGAACAGTGTTTTTAGTCTTCCTGAAGAAAAAACAGCTATGATCCTTTTGCTATAACACTTAGGTTATTAATTGGAAAGGGGCAAAATTTCAGAACCTCCAGACTGTCATTACTCTAAGAGTCTTCCTCTTGTTTTGTAATGTGATGTTAAGGAAGCTTTTTGGCCATGGACAAGACACCGCGGAATAGGGGTCAAAGGACTAAAGGACAGGCAATCTCCTCAGAATGGCCGGTTCTCTCTCGTCAGTCAGCCTGCTGCCTGTCTCTCCTCCAAAGCCTGGAATGTTGTTGTTGCTTTGTTGCCCTCTCCCTAAGTAACGGTTCCCTTTCTTAGAAACCAGGCACTTTGTCCTGTCTCCCAGTTTTCAGATTAAGGGACAAAGTAATTATCAGTGGCAGTCTTTTAGAAAAATTGTTTTTGCAAACTTGTGATTACCTCTCAAAATTTAAACAATGGGAAGTTTAGAAATATCTCCTTTGGTGTTTTAAAACAAATGTGCTGCAATAGAACTTCCTACTTTAATGAATTAATATGTAGTGTCTTCTTTGTTCAAGAGTTCAAGAGCTATTTGTTTTTCCCCACTCCTCCCAGGAGCCATTTTACAAACATGGCACCGCATGCCTGAGATTATGGTAATCGGCCAGCATACACATTCTCTGGGTGTAGGCACACTATTCAGCTGTACCAGTTGTTCCAATGGATATTGAATGCATGTTAACTGATAGAGTAACTCCACATTTTATTTACTAATTACATGATAAAATAGGGATATATTGTATTTAAAAGGTGACATAATTATAGCACACTCAAGCATTGTTTTTAAATTGCACCCAACCCCAACTTGATTGTTGCTTAAATCTGGAGGCTATAACTGTGACTAAATTAGATAAACTAATTGACACCTTTTAGATGGGTTTTTAAATCAGGAACTATTGTTTTGTATTGCCTTGGGTCCTTAGGTCCATGAAAGTAAAGGAGAGAGAAGTCCTCACAGAAGGAAAATCCACATTGCCCTGAAATGGGCTTTGTGTGGACAAAACTGGATCAGAATCCATTTTTAGTGACCATCCCCATACTGAGAGATTTCAAGGACAAGAATTTATACTTTTGTTATTGAACACTTACAGTCTACAAAATTATGTAGATTGAAATACCCTTTGGCCTTTCAAGTTGAGGAGCGGGTGGGGTATGGGTGAGAGGGAAGTAATATCGTTTGCCATACTATGCAGTCATTGATTCACTTCACCAGCCACTGCCCAGTGGGTTACACAGCCCCAGCAGTCTATTCTCAGGGCAGGGATGGAAAATGAAAAGGTGAGGTGAGAGGGAATAATCAAACTGAATTGGCTTTAAATAACTGAAAAAAATAGTAGTCAGAAGATATGGTTGAGGGTGAAGCTGAATGTTTTGTACTTATAATTACCACTAAATGACTGCCTACTGCTTCACCACAGCTAGAGAAATTAAAAACACATGTTTTATTGCTGTCAGGTTGGAAGTGCTTTTTTCCTATAGGGAAGACAGAACATGCTGCATATAATGTATACAACATTAAGGAAAGTTTCGCCCTGGGCAGGTGGCTCAGTTGGTTGGAGCGTTGCCCCGTGCACCAAAAGCTGGTGGGTTCAATTCCTGGTTAGGGCACATACCCAAATTGCATATTTGATCCTGGGTTGGGGTATGTGTGGGAAGCAACCGATCAAGGTTCCCCCCATCCCCCCCTCATCAATTTAAAAAATGTTAAGGAAAGCTTCAACTATGAACAAAATAGCACTAGAATAGAATCTGACCTAGTGGAAGTTCAGTGACATGATTTTTTGTTTAATAATCTCTAACCCTCCTGATACCAGATAAAATCTAAGTTGTGTTACCTGTCTATCAGTGTTCCAAAAGAGATTTATATGTTTTTTTCCTAAATGCAGTGTACAAGTGAAGTTGTTAATAACATTGAATCATTCTGCACACATTCTGTTTTTAAGGGAAAAAACACTTTCTGATTTTCTATGAAATTCTATGAAAGACTACTTTTCAACCATGACTCATGAACTTCGCCTCATTCCAGCTTCTTAGGCATTTATTCCCAAATGTCTGACGACACCCCCAGGTGCGTGAGCATGTCTATTAAACAAGGGTCTTATTCATCTGCAAATGGCTCCGTTCCATTTGTTGAATGTTCTCAGGAAAGCAATATACCCTTTCTTTAGAAGCCAATATTTATACACAGAGTGACTAACATACTGGTATGTTGGACTTAGCAATTAACAGACCAGAAATAGACTGAACTTTTTTTTTTCCATTTGGGTTGCTGTTCACTGTTTACACTGTACATTATACCACTCAGAGAAAGTGCTTAGTTAGAAAAATGCTACCTAGTTATAATATTCACTTTTTCCCTAAATATTCTTATTTTGAGCCACTTAGGCAGGAGGGGAAAATGAACATTAGTATGAAATATGTGAGAAAATACACATAAAAATACAAGCAAGATTATTAAATACAAATATAATTTTCTCTAATGAGAGATTTATAGTAAAAAAAGTTGCAATGTTATATTATTTATATATGTGCATGATTATATAAAAACCCAAAAGTTTTTATTGATATACTGAGGTTTATGTAGGCACTTCGTAGCATGTTGGATGTTGTTCAGGAATTTTCTGAAAGAGGAAGCTTGTTTATTAAGTGAAGAATGATGTGGCTTTTGAAGCAGGCACAGCATGAAAGTCAGGCTACCACCTTGGAATAAATATCTAAAACTTGATCATCCAGTTACATTTCCAACTGCATTCTAACCTACTAAGTCTATAAAGGACGGTCGGTTAGATGTCAGCACCTTAGGGTCACAGGAGCTGCCCCTGATTTTCCAAAACAGAAATATTTGTTATAAAATGCTTTTAATAAAAGAAGTTTTAAAAGCTTTTAATGGTGGTGACTTATCTCCGTCTGTCAGTCAATAGGCATGTACTGTGTTACTTGTGTATACAAGGTCCTGAATTAGGTTCCTGAGGCTCCTAGTATATTGGCAAACTTTTCTGTGATAGAGAAACCTCATCACCATGTCCAGATGAGGGCCACACTGTGAGGTTAAAATTAGAGAGCTACCCTAGGGCAAACATGGCCTGGACAGAGACAGGCAGGAAGGGAAGCAGAGCTGTAGTTATATGTATCCAAGTTTCATTTAATGATTGATGACATGCCCTTTCCCAGATAACAGCACTAGGTCAAGGCAAACATCTGGAAGTTCGGGGAGGTTAAAAGTCTTCGGATTTCATGTACTTAGAAATTGCTAAAGGGATAAAAATTGTTCCCTCGGAGATAAACACCTCAGTATATGTCATTAATTAAGATTAAAGAGAGCCCCAAAGAAAAAAGATCAATTCCATCATTTTTCTCTATTCTCTTATTTACAACAAAGGGAAAGAAAGGGAAGTACAAAGCTTTTCTCTCATCATGAAGTCAGCGCCTAACTAGATCTCATTTCGATGGAGCCCACAAATCTGGGTATTTTCTGTCTTTTCGGAAGCTCTCAGTGTTGTCATTTATAAGCTCTTAGAGCTGTTAACCTCTTTGAAGATAAGTGGTAACAAAATATTTTGCTCTTGTACACATCGTTCATATTTTATTCAAAGTTTTGACATGGTAACTATCTCATCAGCAGGAATGTATTATTCCAGCTTCCTCCTAAGCACACTGTGTGACAGTTTGAAATAGTTTGAGACCAAATAATCATAAGGTTAGAAAAACACGAGGTAAGCTAATTCGGGTTGCCGAGTTCCAATTAATTGGATTTATTGCAAAAGAGTACTAAAGTTTACGAATTTGCCATCGACATTGTTAACTTGCGTTAAGTATTTCCAGCCTGTCACTTATTAGGCAATAAAGCCAACATTCCTAGAAGTGCCTATTTTATCTTGACAAATAAGTGTTTCCACACATATGAGAAAGGTTTGCCCTGGCTGCTGTGGCTCAGTTGTTTGGACATCTTCCTGTGCACCAAAGGGTCATGGGTTCGATTTCTAGTCAGGGCACATACCCAGGTTGCGGGTTTGATCCCCAGTCAGGGCATGAACGAGAGGGAACTGATCGATGTTTCTCTTACAAATCAGTGTTTTCTCTTTCTCTCACTCCCCTCTCCCTTCTTCTCTTTTTAGAATCAATGAAAAACATATCCTCAGGTGAGGATTTCTTTTAAAAAGAAAAAAGCTTGAGTCCACTGTGGAAATCAGTTCTAAAAGGGTGACCCTGGATTTTTCACACTGCAGAAAGAAAAAAAAAATAATGCCTAAAGCTAGGATCCCAAAACATCATTAACTTGGGATGGATTCATTTAATTTGCCCTTTGCTTGGGTTAAGACCTTGTACTATAAGAATGATAAGAGTGGTGAGCAACTTCATTGAATGTGACTCCATGTACAACACACTCTGGTACTTCCATGTTCATTGGAAAACGATGGATTATTTCATCATCTTAAGCCTAGAAGAGCGTGAGATTAAAATGAGTAATGTTCGAAGTTTTATTCTGTAAATAGGGACTTTGGTAAGGGAGGAGGGATTTTCAAATATGGTCCAAGACGATAGTCTGAAAGGCTAAACCAGCTGAGATAACTAGACAGTGTAGTCTAATCTTATAGATTCTGATTTCCTGCCAAATGGCATTTAGGAGCCACTGATAATTTAATTTCTTGGCATTTACTGTTACTGGAGATTTCAAGAAAGTTAATTTTTGTTGAGTGCACAATTTCAATATGGAAAAAGCTAGTAAGATAAAGATTTTATGTGACATGTGAAGGACCAGCAAGAATTAAATAGGAAAGTGATTTTCAACATGCTATCACTGTGACAGGCACATTTTTCTATATGTTGAGGCTAAAGGCAGTTTTAAAGCTGCCTTATGTAAACTGCATAGTTCAAGGAGATGGACCCTGGTTTCACCATGTCTCTACTTTCCATTTCTAACTCAATTGTGTAAGGGAACATCCTGCTTTCCTTTTTGGGGAAAGTACTAGTAAGAACTATTCTCTGGTCTTGATAAATATCTGCTGTGATACAGCTGTCTCGAGCAATTATCTTTGCCCAAGAATGTTTCAATCATCACTCTATGGAGATGAGGGGTCTGTCTGTGTGCCAGCACAAACTGGATCTGGGCTGGCTCAGAACATGATGCTTGTTCAGTGGTCTGATTCCCTCTTTTGCTGGGCTGGCTTCAGAAACTGACCCAATTCTGAGTGACAGTTCACCAGCCTTCACCGAGGCAGGGTCTGAGACACAGGGTGCGGTTTCCTTAGCTCACACTCTGCTATTTGGTTGCCTATGGCAACAAGATCCAAACAACTTGGACATGTGTTTGTATAAAAAAAAAGGCTGGGAATGGGACCCAAAGAGGGAGTTTGGGGCTGTTCAGTTAGTGGAAGAGCTGCGGTGAGTATCGGGCAACTGCTCATTGCTTTTCCCTCATTCTTTCTAAATTATGCTGGGGATATCTGCTAGCACAATAACCATGTTTGTGGGTAGTTGGACAAATAGTCTCCATTCTCTGTTTCCTGAGCAAATTAAATACTTGCTATTTATTTGTCTGTGTAAGTTTCTTGTTCAGGGAGAGACAAACAAGTTAATATATGTTTAAGAAGCTGAGAACTTGTAGATACTCACATTTGGTACCTTTTTGATGACAGGATTAACAGGGTGCCTTAGCAGTGTTCGTAATTGCAAATGGGTGATCTAGAGTCAGGGGTGGGTGGGGGTCAATCAGGATGGGATGAAGGGACTTGTTCATATGAAGGCAGTGGAAGAAGTTATTGGAATAATCAGCTTAACACTTTTTATAAGTTATTCCCTTCCCCCAGATTTTACTTTAAAATTGCAATTTTTCAAACAGCCAATGTCCTGAATAGTATCACTTCATTGACTATATCTATCCTCTCACTTGCTTGAACAAAGGGGGATTTAATTTTGGCATGTCCCAAAACTGCACATCACTATGACAAGTAATTTACAGTTGCAAAATTTGCCAGTACCAGTTGAGAGTGCCACTTTAATTTTCTCTTGCTTGATTGCCCAGGTCTCAGAAGTCAGTCAGTTTACCTTAGACAAAACTCTGTAGGATATAAAAGTGTTCTGCAAGATTTAAAGTTAATGCAGACATTTTAAGCAAATTAATAAGGATTGCTTGGGTGCCTAGCATTGTCTAGAGACGGCAGTAAGTCTTTGTTCAGATGAACTGAATTTTGCAGTCAGGAGGAAAGTGAGGCTTCAGGAGGATGCTATTCCACCCCCCCACCCCTCACCCTCCACCCCACTAAGAAGTTATGGAGGAGGAGCTGGAAGCTGGCAGGGAGGTTTCTGGCTTACTGTCTTGAACAGCAGTCACCAACCTTTCGGGCCTCACGGACCCGTGGTCCTCGGACCACCGGTTGGCCACAGCTGCTCTAGAGCGTAGCCCATGAAGCAGAGGGTCTGGGCACCTCCCTCCTCCACAAGCCAGCTGAGCCAGCCAGCCAGCCTGGAATAATCAGCTTAACACTTTTTATAAGTTATTCCCTTCCCCCCAGATTTTATTTTAAAATTGCAATTTTTCAAACAGCCAATGTCCTGAATAGTATCACTCACCCCACAGCTGCTGCATGCAGACTGTGCCTAAAGCTGTGCGTCCCTTTATGTAAAACAATTCCTTCTCTCTTGGCTGCTCCATCACACCCCCACACTCCTTCACATCACTGCTCAGAGCCACTGCACTGCCCAGAGCCCCTGTCGGGCCAACACAAGCTCTGATCCACTTGCCCCCCTCAGTGTCCTGTGAAGCAGCACAGCGGGATATCCCAGCAGGGGTTTCTCCCAAGTCCCCAGGGACTTCCCTGACCTTTGGCCTTCTGGCCCCTGAGGAGCTACCCTCAAGGGCTCTTTCTTCCTAGGAGTCTCAGTGAAGTGTCTCTGGCCTTGGTGCCTGCAGGCCTCATGCGGCCTTGCACAGCTTCCCCCCCTCCCCCTCCCCGGAAGCCTCTGTAGCACAGTATGCTGGTCTTTCCATTCGTCATTTGTTTTTTCTGTTTGCCCCCATAGGTCCCTCCAGGTACAAGGTGGGCACCATGGCTGAGAAGTTTGACTGCCACTACTGCAGGGACCCCCTGCAGGGGAAGAAGTACGTGGAAAAGGATGGCCACCACTGCTGCCTGAAGTGCTTTGACAAGTTCTGCGCCAACACCTGTGTGGAATGCCGCAAGCCCATCGGTGCAGACTCCAAGGTAACATTGGGACAGGACGGGTTGGTTGTCCTGTGACTGAGACAACAAAAGCCCGCCCTCTCCCGAGTCCTCCTCATCATTGCAGCTACCCCTGTGGAAGTCAGGACAGGCAGTGGCACAGAGACAAGGAAACAAGAGGCCCTGGCCCAGGAGCCAGCCACCCTTGCTTCTAGTGCTTGTTCCCTTGACAGTGTCCTGAGCTCTCTGTGTAGGACTTGGAGCGGCTGGTGCCAAGGCCCATGCCAGCTCTGTTGGTTGTACTTTCTCTTGTTTCAGAAACTGTGAGTCTTCCATCCTCACCTCAGTGTCCTTCATGTTTCTCAATTAGAACATTCACGTCAGGGCATCCCCAGGTGTAAGGGGTAGTAGTAGGCCCCTGCCCCCCTCCTAGCACCCCTGTGTCACAGCAGCCCATCCCTTCTGCTTGGTTTCCAGGAGGTGCACTATAAGAACCGCTATTGGCATGACACCTGCTTCCGCTGTGCCAAGTGCCTGCACCCCTTGGCCAACGAGACTTTTATGTCCAAGGACAACAAGATCCTGTGCAACAAGTGCACCACTCGGGAGGACTCCCCCAAGTGCAAGGGCTGCTTCAAGCCAATTGTGGCAGGTACTGCCCATACTCACTCCTGGGATGGCCAGGGAGGAGGCCTATGGGCAGAGATGATGTGGGGTTGCTTGGGACGATGGGGCTAATGCTACTGGGAGCTGCTTTTAGCTTTTAGCATATATATGCACGCATATATATATATATGTATACATGCGTACACATATATGCTCGCACACACGCACACATTCGGAAACTAAAGACCACTGGAGAGAACTGTCTGTGGCAAGAGAAGGAAGTGAAAAGTATGTAGCACTTTCTCATTTGGGTAGAGTAAGTGATGGAAGCATGCTTTTTCCTTAGAATGTAACTCTGGGTCAGACCATCCCTTATAGAATCTCTAAGTCCACAAAGGGTGTGGGAGTGGGGTCTCGGGTGTCTATTCCTCAAACACTACAGCTGGGGTCCCCTCCCTGACAGATCTGGGTTGGCACACCCACAAGTAGGCCATTGTTGAGGAACCTCCCACGGGTAGGTTCATCAGAAGCGTGAGGCCAGTCACTGCAGGGCCTGCATTCCCTCACCTCTGGAGGGCCCATGGTTGGAGTTGAGTGGATGCAGCCCCCTGCAGAGCACTATCAGTGGGGCTATCCAATTGCTTCCTCCCCCTGCAGGAGATCAGAATGTGGAGTACAAGGGGACCGTCTGGCACAAAGACTGCTTCACCTGCAGCAACTGCAAGCAAGTCATCGGCTCTGGAAGCTTCTTCCCAAAAGGGGAGGACTTCTACTGCGTGACTTGCCATGAGTCCAAATTTGCCAAGCATTGCGTGAAGTGCAACAAGGTATGTTGTCAAGGGAGTTCTGTATGGACTATTGTTTCTAGAAGCGTTTTTGACAGTTGGCAGAGCACTTGCACACACACTATCCCATTCCATCCCCACAACGGCCCTGTGATGTGGGAATTATTATGCTCATTTTACAGATGAGGAGACTGGGAGTAGAAAACGGTACGGGGCCAACTCAGGCTGTCTGAAAGGCACTCACCCTGGAGGCACAGGCAGCCGGGGCTCTAGAGGCCTGTCTCCACCACCTAGTTTGCCTTCTCTGAGCCTCAGTATCTTCACCTGTAACCTGGGGATAATAATAGCACCTGCCTCCCATGGCCGTTATGGTGATTAAATGAGATATTGTAGACCAAAGCGCCCAGCACAGTGCCTGGTACATAGTAGGCATTCAACAAAAGAGTTGTTGAATCTGAATTCGGTGCTACACTCCCTGGTCTAGGCCATCACATCTGGAGGAATCACTTACCAGGATCAGCCCTGGCATGCCGAGTGCTTTGTGTGTGTTACCTGCTCTAAGAAGCTGGCTGGGCAGCGTTTCACCGCTGTGGAGGACCAGTATTACTGCGTGGATTGCTACAAGAACTTTGTGGCCAAGAAGTGTGCTGGATGCAAGAACCCCATCACTGGTAGGCTAAAGAGTCCTTGCTAAGTCGGCCAGGCTAGGTTTTGCGCATGGTAACCAACTCTCATTTTCCTACTTCGGTTTCATCCATAAAGGCCCCAAAGAATGCCCCCTCCCCTTGCCATTGTGGTCCTGAAGACCCCCAAATAGTTTTGAATTCTCCCCCAGGCCAGGTTAGCCTTTGCAATACAGAACACTTCCTGACTGCTGCTGACTAACGATGCTGTGCTGCGGAGTTCACGAGCCTGAGACCCACGCCATGGGCAGGCCATGGGCAGGCACTGCGCACGCGTGGGATATTGGGGGTGGGGGTGGGGGCGGGGAGGGGAGGGGGGAAAAGGGTGGTGAGGGTGGGGTAGAGGCTAGGGGAAGGAAGGGGAGGGAGGCTGAAGAGTGATAGGCTGGGATCATAACACCCCATAGCTGAAGGCTAGCTCAGAGGTGCCTGTGGGCAGCTTTGTTGCCACCCGAGCTAATCATTTCATTCCTCATCTCGCGGCCGCGATCCACGTGCCCTGGGCCCTTTCCCCGCCTCCACTGTTCCCATCTCCCCGGGGAGCCTTGAAATGTACATTTGAGAAGACTTTTGCCATCCTCAGGGAAAAGGACTGTGTCAAGAGTGAGCCACCCAGTCTCTAAAGCTAGGAAGCCCCCAGTGTGCCACGGGAAACGCTTGCCTCTCACCCTGTTTCCCAGCGCCAACCTCCGGGGCAGGCATCCGGGTGGAGAGAGGACTTGTCCCTCGTGGGTGGTGGTTCTTTATAGAAAAAATCGAAGCTTAGCAGCTCCTCGAGGCCCGGTAAGTGCATACCCCACGAACAGCCCAAGTTTGCCTCCTGGTGGCCACTTTGATGCCATGGCCCTGACCTAAATCAAAGAAACTGGTTATGCTGGGAGGTCGGTGCAAGTGTTACAGGGCGATTGAAGTGGCATGGGATTGTGGGTTCTTTAAATCACAGAAACCTTTGGCTGAGCTCTGGAATCTTCTGAGGTCCTTGAGAGCTGTAGCAGGGTCACGGCGGCATGGCGTAGGGGACAGATCACGGTGGAGAGGGGTGGCCTGGGAGCTGGGCAGATCCTGCCCTGTGCTTATTAGCTCTGTAAATGGGCAAGGCAGCCGTGTATCTCTCACCTGTATTCACTCAATTTTCTCTTTTGTTCTCTTTTGTGTTTTCCACAGGGTTTGGTAAAGGCTCCAGTGTGGTGGCCTATGAAGGACAATCCTGGCACGACTACTGCTTCCACTGCAAAAAATGCTCCGTGAATCTGGCCAACAAGCGCTTTGTTTTCCATCAGGAGCATGTGTATTGTCCCGACTGTGCCAAAAAGCTGTAAAGTGACAGGGGCTCCTGTCCTGTAAAATGGAATTGAGTATTGTTATTTGTGTCCTCACCCTCTGCCCTATACCATCCATAGGGAAAGAGCGGCCTTTCACCTCTTCAAAGTTGTTTCTGTCTTTTCTCCCATTTTACAGTATTACTCAAATAAGGGCACAGTGATCATTCTAGAATTTAGCAAAACCAACTCTGCAGCAAAGTTAATTTTGCAATGGCTGCATTAAAAAATGAACACTTAGATTGACTCTTCTGCATGTTTATCATAGAGCAGAAAAGTGCTAACCATTTAGCTGCTTAGTGATATAAGCAACAAGCCTAAGAAATAAAGCCCCCACTGAGATGCCCTTCGTGACTCAGCTGGGACCCACCGTGTCATCACAAGACACACAAGAGTTGTAGCGGCTGCTTCAACTCATTGCTCACCCTGTGTTCTGTGAGCAGAAAGAGAATTTACCGAAATGCATGGTTTAACTTCATCAAAACCTTCCTTCTGTTCTTTTGTGCTTTTGATCGACTAATATGAATTTCTAGAAAATTAACATTTGAACTTAGCTGTGATGCTAAACTGACCTTTCCCCCCGTACTAACATTTGAGTTCCCCGTGTGCCGTGTTTTCTGAACGTTCCTACTTTCAAGCATGGAACATGCAGGTGATGTGGAAAGTGTAGGCAGATCTGAGAGAACGAGCCTGTTTCAGAGGAACATCGTCACAGTGAATACTTCTGGAAGCTTAACAAAACTAACCCAGCTGTTGGGTGTGTTTAATTAATAATATTTTGTTTTAATTAATAACAGCATAGATTATGGGTTTGGAGACTTGCATGAAAACATTTTAGCCCCCTCGAACGTTCCTGCAGTTTGAAGTCATCCTATAGAAGTAACCATAAATCTCTAGAGGGGTAGCTGAGCAACCATCAGGACGATCATTGACATGGATGTGACATTTCCAAACAGTGGCAAGTTGAATCCCTTGTAACATAATAGTTGTTGTTCTTTTGCTGATCTGTTGAAGAGGCTCACCAATGTCTCTTGTGATTCTTAGGACTGTTCCTCAAGAGCTTAGCTCGATTTCTGGGGGAGTGGGGAGGTCACTGTCCTCACAGGCAGATTTCCATGTAGTGCTTACCTGAGATGCCGGATCACCTACTTACTGTATTCTATCTAATTGTTATATTACATAATAAAATGAGATGATATCAAAGTGAACATGTAATGACAATACATATTAACATTCTTGTAGCTATGGTTAGAGAAGCCGATGCCTCATTTCTACATTTTGTCATTAGCTAATATCATCTAACGTTTCAGTGTATCCTTACAGAAATAAAAGTAGCATATAAATAACTTGCCTCCTGTCATTTTATTCTACCCAGTGTAATTGCTATAAGGTGTTACTACTGATCCTAAAACCTGAATTTTTTTCTTTCTTCAAGGACATACTCAGTTCTATGCAATTGCATGGGACACAAATTACAAACAAGACAAAACAGACCTATAACAGTGCTTGGATCCAATTAAAAACAACAAAAACCCATTCTGACCCAAAATAGCACTTCCCAGATGTTGCCATCCCTTAAAAGGGTCAAATTGATCATCTTTGACCAGGGGGATGGGGGTAGAAAGAGCACTGTGGCTGAAGGGTATCAATGGAGAAATCATCACAATCTCTATTTTGTTGACTACCCTTATGTTGTGCCTCGTAGAGTCCTGGGCCCCTGTTGAACACTGCTATGTCCTCAGTGGCTGATATCCACCATTGGGCTTCCCTCCTTGGGGACAGTGCTTATTTGGAAGGCTGCACATTTGGGCCCATGGACTTCAGTGAGGGGGATGGGGTGGGCACAGGTTGCAGCTTCTAGATCATTGCTACACGTCTCTGGGGCTCATGTTCTCGAGCTATTCAACCTACCCACCCACACATGGTTGTTGCAGGACAGCACTGGAGGTCCAGTGAGACAGGTTCCTTCTGCATGCTCCTACATGATGGGTCACCAGAACATAAGAGCACTTAGTCAAACCACATTTCAGCTAAAGGCAGAGTTGGGAGGAGAGGGCAGTAGTCTTTGATGAGCCTTAGGCCCAGGGCAATAAAAACAAAGGGCAGAACCCCTGGGTTATATTTACTACTAGAGGCCCGGTGCATGAAAATTCATGCACTGGAAGGGGGGTCCCTCAGCTTGGCCTGCCCCCTCTCACAGTCCGGGAGCCCTCAGGGGCGGGAGGTGACCCGGCGATCAGAGGAAGGTGATGTCCCCATCACACCTCTGCTGCTGCCACTGCCGTCAGCACAAGCCTCGGCCGGCCCTGGTTACCTGTGCCTTAGGTGACCCTGGGCGGCTGGGCAGCCAACATCCAAGGCTTGCCTACATCTCGGGCCAGCCCTGGGCGGCTGGGGAGCTGAGAGGACTGGAAGACTCTGGAGGCAAACGTGCGGAGCACCAGCGGGGCGAAGGGGACTGGGCGCTGACATCTTGTGGCTGTGGGCATTGCCATCTTTGAGGGCGTGGCATTCAATTAGCATATTTCCTCCTTATTGGCTGTGGGTGCTTCCATCTTTGAGGGTGTGGCAGCAATTAGCATATTCCTTATAGGCTGTGGGTGCCACCATCTTTGAGGGCAGGGCAGTCAATTAGTATATTCCCTCCTTATTGGCTGTGGGCGCCACCATCTTTGAGGGAAGGGCAGTCAGTCAGCATATGCCCTCCTTGGCTGTGGGCGCCACCATCTTTTTGGGCATGGCAGTCAATTAGCATATTCCCTCATTGGCTGTGGGTGCTGCCATCTTTGAGGGTGTGGCAGCAATTAGGATATTCCTTATTGGCTGTGGGTGCCACCATCTTTGAGGGCGTGGCATTCAATTAGCGTATTCCTTATTGGCTGTGGGCGCCTCCATCTTTGATGGTGGGGCAGTCAACTAGCATATTCCCTTCTTATTGGCTGTGGGGGCCACCATTTTGATGGTGGGGCAGTCAATTAGCATATTCCCTTCTTGTTGGCTGTGGGCGCCACCATCTTTGAGGGAGGGGCAGTCAATTAGCATTATTTCCTCCTTATTGTCTGTGGGTGTTGCCATCTTTCAGGACATGGCATTCAATTATTATATTTCCTCCTTATTGGCTGTGGGTGCCACCATCTTTGAGGAAGGGGCTGTCAATTAGCATATTCCCTCCTTATTGGCTGTGGGGGGCTCCATCTTTGAAGGTGGGGCAGTCAAATAGCATTATTTCCTCCTTATTGGCTGTGGGTGTTGTGATCTTTTAGGGCGTGGCATTCAATTAGTATATTTCCTCTTTATTGGCTGTGGGCACTGCCATCATTGAGGGAGGGGCAGTCAACTAGCATATTCCCTCCTTACTGGCTGTGGGCGCTGCCATCTTTGAGGAAGGGGCAGTCAGTTAGCATATTCCCTCCTTATAGCCTGTGGGCGCTGCCATCTTTGAGGGAGGGGCGGTCAATTAGCACATTCCCTCCTATTGGCTGTGGGCACCATCTTTTGGGCATGGCAGTCAATTAGCATATTCCCTCCTTATTGGCTGTGGGTGCCTCCATATTTGAGGAAGGGGCAGTCAGTTAGCAAATTCCCTCCTTATTGGCTGTGGGCGCCACCATCTTTGAGTGTGGGGCAGTCAATTAGCATATTCCCTCTTTATTAGATAGGATATTAGAGGGAATCAGAACTTATCAGCAAGAAACTATGAGCACTTTAATGAATGGAGAACATCCCCTTGTGTTTTCCTGGGAAAATGAGCAACCCTTAAAACAATGAAGAGTCCACCTGGTCATCTGGCGTCCCAAGGAAGTGGGTTGGGTGGGGATTTCAGATGGCACCCTTCTGCTTCCTGAAACCTTGGGAAAGGATAGAGCCCTGAGGGGACAAGCCTCCCAATTCACTCAAGACTTGAGCACTGGTTTATATGCTTTTCTCCATACAAAGAGACCATGATACATCTCCAATACCCTCCTCCTCTGCTTGCTCCACTTCAGCAAACCCTGGACCATTGCAGCATCTAGACCATCCGTGGGCAAACTACGGCCAGCGGGCCGGATCCGGCCCGTTTGAAATGAATAAAACTAAAAAAAAAAAAAAAAAAAAGACCGTACCCTTTTATGTAATGACTAGAGGCCCGGTGCACAAAAATTTGTGCACTCAGGGGGAAGGGGGGGTCCCTCAGCCCAGCCTGTGCCCTCTCGCAGTCTGGGACCCCTCGGGAGATAACGACCTGCTGGCTTAGGCCTGCTCCCAGGTGGCAGAGGGCAGGCCCAATCCCTAGGTGCAGCCCCTGGTCGGGCTCAGAGCAGGGCTGATTGGGGAGTTGGGGCGCCGCCCCCTGTCATGCACAGAGCAGGGCGGATCGGGAGGTTGCGATGCCACCCTCAGTCACGCTCAGGGTAGGGCCAATTGGGGGGTTGGGGCACTGACCCCTGTCACACTCAAGGCAGGGTCAATGGGGAGGTAGTGGCGCCACCCCGTCATGCACAGAGCAGGGCCAATCAGGGGGTTGGGGCGCTGCCCCCTGTCACTCACAGAGCAGGGCCCATCAGGGGGGTTGGGGCTCTGTACCCTGTCACGCACAGAGCAGGGTCGATCAGGGGGTTGGGGAGCTCCCCCCTGTCACACACAGAGCAGGGCGGATCAGGGGGTTGGGGTGTCGCACCCTGTCACACTCAGGGCAGGCCGATGGGGAGGTTATGGCTCTACCCCGTCACACACAGAGCAGGGCCCGTGGGGGGGGGGGGTTTGGGGCACCGCACCCTGTCACACACAGAGCAGGGCCGATCAGGGGGTTGGGGCGCCGCACCCTGCCACACACAGAGCAGGGCCGATGGGGAGGTTATGGCTCTACCCCATCACACACAGAGCAGGGCCCGTGGGGGGGGGGGGGTTGGGGCACCGCACCCTGTCACACACAGAGCCGCAGGGCGATCAGGGGGTTGGGGAGCTCCCCCCTATCAGGCACAGAGCAGGGCTGATCAGGGGGTTGGGGCGCCTTCCCCTGTCACGAACAGAGCAGGGTGGATAGGGAGGTTGTGGCCCCTCCCCCTGTCACACACAGAGCCACAGGGCAATCAGGGGTTTGGGCGCTGCCCCCTGTCACGCTGATCCCGGTGCCGGGAGGCCTCGCGGCTCCACTGATCCCTGTGCTGGGAGGCATATTACCCTTTTAATATATAGAATAGAGGCCTGGTGCATGGGTGGGGGCTGGTTGGTTTGCCCTGAAGGGTGTCCTGGATCAGGGTGGGGGTCCCCACTGGGGTGCCTGGCCAGCCTGGGTGAGGGGATGATGGCTTTTTGCAGCTGGTCACACACCCTTCAGGGTGGGGGTCCCCACTGGGGTGCCTGGCCAGTCTGGGTGAGGGGCTGAGGGCTGTTTTCAGGCTGGCAGGTGGCTGAAGCTCCCAACCCCTCCTTTTTTTCTTTTTTTTTTTTTCATTCTGGGCCAGCTTTAGCTCTGAGGCTCCAGCTCTTAGGCCTCGGCTGCTGAAAGCAGGTTTCTGGCCTTTGTTTACCTTCTGTATTTGAAACAATGTTGCGATCCTGCTGGCTGAAGCCCGGCGACTAAAGCAGGTTTCTGGGGTTTTGTTTAGCTTCTATATTTGTAACATAGTTGCTTAGAGTTGCAGCTCAGAGGCTGGCAGCGGCAGGTGGGGAACGTTGGAGTCCTCCGTCACTGAAGCAAGCAAGCCTCATGTTAACTTCCAGCTGCCTGGCTGCTGGCCGCCATCTTGGCTGGCAGTTAATCTGCATATCGCCCTGATTAGCCAATGGGAAGGGTAGCGGTCGTACACTAATTACCATGTTTCTCTTTTATTAGATAGGATGTTTACTTTGAATTTATATTAGTTCACACAAACACTCCATCCATGCTTTTGTTCCGGCCCTCTAGTCCAGTTTAAGAACCCATTGTGGCCCTCGAGTCAAAAAGTTTGCCCACCCCTGATCTAGACTCACCTGTCCTCTAATGATGCCTTCTTGGTCCTACATATTCTCACTGAGTTCATTCTTTGCCTTTCAGTTCACTGACTGCTCCAGGTTATTCTCTCAGCCCCTCCTGGCCCTTCCTCTGTATCTGCCTTGGATTTTATGCTGTCACTTCAACCATTCTTCATCTCCATCCCCTCAATCCTGTTACCCTTTTGCTTCCTTTTTCACTTGGCCTACAAAACTCCAGCCCGTACCAGGACCAAAGAGCTCTGATGAGAAAAGCCACACAAGTACAGACTGCAGCCACCAGGTGCATGAACTTCTGCCAGGCCCTCAGCCCTGTATTGCCACTCCACCACTTCCTCCACTTCCTAACAGACTTCTCCACCACCTTCCTCTCCCAGGAAACAGACTCATGGGAGTCAGCCTCTGGCTATTGCTTGCCACATGATGCTTGCTCTTAACACTTGAGCATCTTTAGAAGTACACTCAAACCTGCGTTCTTGAACAGCTCCTATCTCGAACAATTCATTTCTCAACCAAGTTGTTCATGAAAAATGTCTCGGCTGTCGAAAAAAACTTCAGTTCTTGACCTGACAACCCTTTCATGATGATACTTGTATGATCAGTCACGCATCTCTCAGGGGACAAAGGAGAGAATACATGCATATGAGTCAGTTTACTGCTAAACCTTGTGTTTTCAACATCTCAGGAAATTGTGTTGCAAATATTTTCATGTTTATTATATTAAAGGTCTTACTGTGTACATGAATTTTCATTTTTTGCTGTACATTTCATTTCATGTCCTTTTTGTCTTTAAAGTGTTTATTTATAGATTGAACAGTACATTAAACATGTACTGTGTATAAGAAAGGTTAAAGCAATCATTTGGGAGTCTGGAATGGATTAATTCAATTTACATAATTTCTGCCCTGGCCAGTGTTGCTAAGTGGTTAGAGCTTCGGCCTGTGAACCAAGGAGTCGCAGGTTGGATTCTAGTCAAGGACATTTACCTGGGTTGCAGGTTCATTCATTCCCCAGCCTCATTTGGGGCATGTGCGGGAGGCAGGCAATTGATGTGTCTCTCTCACACAAATGTTTCTCTCTTCCCTCCCTCTCACTCTCCCTTCCAGTCTCTAAAAAAAATCAATGAAAAAAGTATCCTTGGGTGAAACTTAACAACAAAATTTACATTATTTATAATGGGAAAAAATGATTTGGTCTTTGAACAATTCACTTCAGGAAAAGCTTTCCCAAACGAATTAAGTTCGAGAACCAACGTTCCAGTGTTAGTGCCTTATACACATTACATCAGACCCTCACACCCAACACTGGCACTCTTTTTTTAAAAATATACTTTTATTGACTTTTTACAGAGAGGAAGGGAGAGGGATAGAGAGTTAGAAACATCGATGAGAAACATCGATCAGCCGCCTCCTGCACACCCCCTACTGGGGATCGAGCCTGCAACTAAGGCACATGCCCTTGACCGGAATCGAACCCGGGACCTTTCAGTCCATGGCCTAATGCTCTATCCCCTGAGCCAAACCAGTCAGGGCAAAACTGGCACTCTTGCCCCTATCTTCCAGATAAGAAAACTGAAGTTCAGCAAGGTTATCTGGTTTTCCTAAAGTCACACAGCTAGTAAGTCACAAATCATCACCCTGGACACACCTGTAGCCTATCCATTATGACACTGTATTGCCATCAAAATGGTGAGACCTTTAGGGCAGGGACAGTGTTTGACACATCACAATGAGGAAACTGCCATGCTCAGTGACAAGCATAAGACTCAGGAGGAAGGAGGGGAAATTTTAGTTACCAAATTTCCAGAAGAAAAACCTTTTCTCCCTCATAATTAAGGGGAGCAGGATATCAATAACACATCTATTTGAGTCTCAAGCTAGCGAGCCAGCAAGCGAGCAGAGGGAGGTTCCAGAGCAGGAGTGGAGCAATGCCTAAATTAAAGGGACTTGTTTCTTCCACCTCTTCTGGCAGCAATTCTGACAGTGAAGTTAACAAAATATGAAAGGAGAAAAAGCAAGTTATTTCAGAAAACCCTGTAAAGAAGCAAAAGACTGGTGAAATTTCAAGAGCCCTGCCATTTTTTCAAGCAGAACAGCAGCAGCAGAGATGACAACATGTTTCAGATTGGGAAGATGAGGTGCGTCAGTGTTTGGGACTTTCAAGGAAAAGTCCTAATTTATATTAGAAAATATTGGATCGGTTCAGAAGGTGAAATGAAACCAAGAAGAAAGGTCTTTCTTTAAATCCCGAGCAAGCAGCCAGCTGAAGGAACAGATTTGTGACATTGACAATGCAGTAAGAAAACTGTAAAATCAGAGCCAAAAACTTGTACTGTTGCTTTAATTTGTCATTGTTTTCCAAGATATTGTATATTTGGATTGCAAAACAATTTGTAAGAACACTTTCTTAAAAGAAAATGTGGATTATTTAAAATGTTCTGAGGGTGCCCTAGCAGGTTTGGCTCAAGGATAAAGCATCGGCCTATGGACTGAATGGTCTCAGGTTTGATTCTGGTCACCCTAACTGCCCTCCCTTGCAGGCCTGGTCCCTCCCAACTGCCCTCCCCTGCTGGCCATCTTGTGGCAGCCATCTTGTGTCCACATGGGGGTGGCCATTTTGTGTTGGAGTCATGGTCAATTTGCATTTCACATCTTTATTAGATAGGATTGCTTAGTCTGTACAAAATAATGATTTAGATGTCTGATTTCACTTATTAAACATCACCCATAGGATGTCTATAAAATCAGATATTGTTAAATTAGACTAGGATTTAAGAAAAATTGTGAAAGCTTACTGGCCATTTTATTTTATAACATTAAGTATGGATTATATATAGCCAGAGATATGACTATGCTTTACTGTTATAGTAGGTAATGTGGTCAGTTTTTAGGGCAGTGGTTCTCAACCTTCTGGCGCTTTAAATACAGTTCCTCATGTTGTGACCCAACCATAAAATTATTTTCGTTGCTACTTCATAACTGTAATGTTGCTACTGTTATGGCTCGCAATGTAAATATCTGATATGCAGGGTGGTCTTAGGATACCCCTGTGAAAGGGTCGTTCGACCACCAAAAGGGTCGTGACCCACAGGTTGAGAACTGCTGGTTTAGGGGAAAGAACATATACTTGGGTTTTTCGGCCTAAGCTTGGGTCTTTTACAGTTAATCTACTGGACTTAAATGTTACTAAGTTTTTAGCAGGCATTCTGATATGATTTTCATTGAGCCATGATGACAAAGACACAGATTGAGGCACAAGTTTCAGGGACTTGGCAGCAATAGACAGGGCATGGTGTGCCTTAGGGGAAAAAAATGTAAAGGAACTATTAGCAGTTAAAGAAGGCAGGGATTCTCTTCAAACTAAATTATATTTTGATCACATGGATAGGACACAATTCTAGATAGAATAGTAAAAAGAAAGGATTAAAAATATGTAAATAATCCTTGTTGACAAATTTTTTTTAAAATATATTTTATTGATTTTTCACAGAGAGGAAGGGAGAGAGATAGAGAGCCCGAAACATCGATGAGAGAGAAACATCGATCAGCTGCCTCCTGCACATCTCCCACTGGGGAAGTGCCTGCAACCCAGGTACATGCCCTTGACCGGAATCTAACCTGGGACCCTTCAGTCTGCAGGCCGACGCTCTATACACTGAGCCAAACCGGTTTCGGCAACAAATTATTTTTGATAGCTAAAATAAAAATAAAAATGGCTACTGCCATATCAGAGTTGCACTATTATACTAAGTTGGATTGCTAACTGTATCTAAAACATTTTATGGAATTGCAAAGACTTGATTTCAAAACCATCTGCTAGGCCATATATAGTTATCAATTTATCTGGCAGCTATTCTACCTTATTTTTTTACATTTTAGATTTTAGTGCTTTTAGCAGTAACCCTAATCAGTGCGTAATTGGGGAAATAAAGAAATCCTCTTCTGGTATTTTAGCCTTCATCAACTAATAGATACCAGAGTGTTCAAATAATGTTTTAGACAAATCATACTTGTTAACTTTCCCTTTTTTGTAAACATTTTTGTCCTGTTGACTTAATTGGGGAGATTTTTAAAGTATTCCTTATATATACAGAAAGGGTAGCTAGAACACAGAATTTTGATTTTGGTATAGATGGAGAGGGGATAATGGTTGCATTTCCTAGGTTTATATGAATTTAAGGAGTGTATGTATTTTGAAACATCTGCTAATAGAGAGATGGTGCTGAAATCTATTATTACCTAGGCATTTTCTAGCTATTTAGCTTATGTCATAAGTTAAAGCTTCATATTGGAAGGCAAATTTGTTGATTGCTAAATTCATTTAAATAATGTTACTAGAGCCCTAACCGGTTTGGCTCAGTGGATAGAGCGTCGGCCTGTGGACTGAAGGGCCCCAGGTTCGATTCTGGTCAAGGGCATGTACCTTGGTTGCGGGAACATCCCCAGTAGGGGGCGTGCAGGAGGCAGCTGATCAATGTTTCTCTCATCAATGTTTTAACTCTCTATCCCTCTCCCTTCCTCTCTGTAAAAAAATCAATAAAATATATTAAAAAAATAATGTTACTAGATATGCAGTATATGGAAATTATTTGTGTGTGTGTGTGTGTGTGTGTGTGTGTGTGTGTGTAAGAAAAGATGAAAACTGGGTTAAAATAAGAGCCAAATTAACTTGTACTGAAAGGGCACTTTTGTTTTCTGTTTAAACTTTATCTTAAGATTTCTTCAGGAAGAAAGCTTGGCATTTGGGTGCAGCCATTTCCTCCAGTGTAATGCCAAAGTGAATTTAATTAATACCAGCCCTTGAATGTACTCAGCAGCAGGGCTTTTCTAATTGGGTTTTACTCTTTGTCTTTTAAAGTACAAGCAGCTTTTGACCTATGTCCAATGCTCTTGGCATTTTATTAAAAGAACCACTAAAAAAAACTATATAGAATTTGATTATTCTCTTTTGTTTTGCTTCATAAATGCTTAAGAATGTCTTTTGAAGACAGTTCCTACCTCATTAGCTAGTCAAGATCCTGTGATGATCAACCTATTCCAAATAATGTTTTTTGGAAAAAAAAAGACTTGAAAACAAAAAGCATGTACATCTTGGGCCTTGGCTATTGAGAAAAGAAAAAGAATTGAGAATTAAGTGTTCCTGACATGGGCATGTTAGAAGAGTACTATAAAAGTTTGAAATATTCAAAAAGTTCTAGCTAGCCTTGGCTGGTGTGGCTAAGTTGGCTGGGCGTTATCCTGTGTGCCGGGAGGTTGCTGGTTTGATTCCTGGTCAGAGCAGATGCCCATGTTGTGGGCTAAATTCCCAGTAGGGGGTGTGCAAGAGGCAGCCAATCAATGTTGTACTCTCACATTGATGTTTCTATCACTTTTCTCCTCTCCCTTCCTTTCTCTCTAAAAAAATAAACTATTATTTTAAAAAATTAAAAAAAATAGAAGTGCTAGTTAGTATTTAGGTATCTCTCCTGATACTCTTTGCTATTCACTTTTTATGGAAATTAATTCAGTAAAACACTCAAAACTTTTTAGTATTTTTTAGTGGTGTTTTTCCAGAGAGATTCTACGGGTAAATATTTCCAGCCACAAGTATGTAATTCTGTAACTGTGGAATACCTGTATGCTTTGTTTGGTATATCTTCCATGGAGATATCAATGAATATACTACTCCATCTGTGAACATTTTAAATGTTGAAGTAAGAAAAAATAAATGTACAAAAAAATGAACATATCTACTTGTTAACAGAGTGGGTTGTAGAGCCCAACTTCTGGGGTTCAAATCCTGGCCACCCTGCTGTTTTAAAGTTATGAGTCCTTTGGCCAGTTACTTAACCTATCTGAGCTTTTTTCCTCACCTGTAAAATGAGACTTAGAATTCCCACCTTGCAGAATTGTATGCAGATTTCATAATGCAAGTGCTCAGCAGGGTGACGGATAACCAGTATAAGCACTCAATAAACTTTAAGCATTTATTTTATCTCCATCACCAGAGATAGTTTATTAACTACCATGCAAGCCATAGGACACTGTTCACTCCCCAAGCAGTATGGGTGTTGGCTTTATAATCAGACAGACTTAGGATTGATCAGCTCTGCCTTTCTGGTCGAATGTACCAATATCCACAAACCTGTGTCATCCCAGGTAAAAATGAATAACCACACCTTATAGGACTGTTGTAAGGGTTTGAAGTGATGCCTATAAAGTACCTGGCATATAGGATGTGCAAACTTTAGTTATTACAACACTAGAGGCCCCATGCATGAAATTCGGGTAAGAGTAGGCCTTCCTTCCCCTGGCTGCTGGCACCGGCTTCCCTCTGGCACCCGGGACCTGGGCTTCCCTCGCAGCCCCGGCTTCGTCCAGAAGGACTCTGGTCTAATTAGCATATTACGCTTTTATTATTATAGATAGTTGAGGAAATTATTAAACACTGGAATTGGATTGGTGGGGAGACCAAGGACAAAATAGTCTTTCTGGGGCATGCTTCAACAAACCAGACCTAGGGGTGGGGGGCACTGAAAGTGACACAGGCAATTGACCTGATAAAATGTGACAGTATGCCTCCAGGCTTTTGCTTCTTGACACTTGCTACTGTTTTATTAGTCCCAAACCTCCAGCTGTTGCCAAAATGAGTTAGTGACTGTTCAGTATGAGAATGAAAGGGTCTACAGATATTGTACTGCAACCCCCCTCTCTTGCCAGATTAAAGGGCTCAGAAGGGCCATAACATACACAATCACGTGGCCATAAGTTATGCACACACACAGGCGCCTTGGCTAAGATTCAGGTCTTCAGATCCCGTTCTAGTGTCCCTTACCGCACTTTGTGGTTGTCAGGGATTAGAGAGAGCCTTTAAAAGGCTTTACAGTGTTCACGACATAGGTGGAAGAAATGTGGTCATCCTCAGAATCCACACGGGAAAGGACACCAAGATAATATCCAGAGAGAAAGGGAAACTGGAGGCAACAAATGTGTCCCCTAACATGTTCAAGGGCACCAGCCCAGGGCAGGAGGGGGAATCTAGATCATGTCCATCACTTCACAGCTGTAAAGCAAGGTGATGTGACTGCATTTCATGTTGTGTGCACACCAGGGGATATCCTAGTTCAACAGCTCCAACAGAAAGACCAACAGAATGGAATGCCAAGTGGGGAATGGCTGCTACCATTCTCATAAGCACCAGACCGCAAAGACTGAGGATAAACAGGACCTTACCTTACAGAATACAATAGCGAGTGGAGTAGAACATGTTTCAAGATTGCAAACAACCTTTATAGGCAGATCAGAACACTGGTCTCACCACGCATAGTAAGTGATGTCATGGAGAGATGGGTATATAACAGTATAATCACTGCCTGAGCACACTCACAAGGGCTAGGAGAGGAGGAATGGGGAATGACTGTGTAAAGGGCCTAGGGTTTCTTTGTAGGGCGATGAAAATGTTCTGGAACTAGATGGTGGTGATGGTTGCACAACACTGAAAGTACTAAATGCCACTAAATAGTGACTTATGTGAATTTCACCATAGTAAAAAGAAAGGTACTTTAATCACTGGCTTCAAGTATAAGTCAGACCATCACCAGGAAGAGTAACGCAGGAAAGAGTAACAAGCATTGGAATAGGTGCAGGAAGACCAGTGTTTTGAAATTCACATCTTGATGTCCCACAAGGGGAACTCTGCCAAATCTCTGATTAGCTGGAGAGAAGCATCAGAGGATTTGCTTACTGAACTTGTTGGTTGCCTGTGCTCATGGCTTGGTTAACAACTGGTGTCACCTCTATACTTCCATCAGTACATTTTGTGTTATTATAATGAAAAGAAAACTTGACTTTATCTGCAAAGTTTATTTCACAGAGCACACATTTACATGGAGGTATAACAGAGTGTTTCAATATGTAACATTCGTGCGGAAAAATATCAGAAATATTGTTAGAATGATTGTCTGCCTCCTATATAAAAGAACTAGCATTTGAAAATAGTTTTAAAATCTAACAGATCAAGCTCTAATCTGTAACAAAAGATATAGTACTCTGAATAGCAAAGAACTAAGAAACAAGAAAGAATAATTACTTCCTTTTACTAATCCAAGACTGGTGACTACAAAGAAACATGGGCCTATTTCAAATTATTTGTGATAAGCCAGAAAACTCACTAGCATTAGGACAACTAAATTGCACTCAAGTTTTAGTCAATAGTTTTTTGTTGTTTCTTTTTTAATCCTCACCTGAGGATATTTTTTCCATTGTTTGAGAGAGGGAGAGAGAGATTGAGAAACACTGATGTGAGAGAGATATATCAACTGGTTGCTTCCTGCAGGTGTCCCGACCAGGGATGGGGTTCCAACTTGCAACCCAGGCATATGCCCTTGACCGGGAATCGAGTCTGCGACCCCTCTGGTGCTTGGGCTGATGCCCTAACCACTGAGCACCGGGCAGGGCAAGTTTTAGTCAATACTTTTAATCAGGACTCAGTGCATTTCAGCAAATATACATCCTGTGTGTGTGCATGCATGTGTGCCTTTCTATCACAAGGACTAAAGAATAACACTGCTCCTGTACTCACTTGCAGCCACTGGTTAGAGAAAGGCAAGCAAATTTTGGTTCCATATCCCAAGTCTGGGTGTATACTGAAGGGCAGGACTGGAGGGTATAAACAGAAAAAGATTATAGACACAGAAAACATTTAGAGGTATTAAACATATCCCACCAGACAACAGCCAAATACTGCTTTATGTACACAATAAAAATAATACATGTTTTTGTAGATAAACCCTAGTATGTACTCCAAAAGGAAATACTGATAAGAGAACAAAATATCCTAATTGTTCCAAGATCAGACCTTCTAGGACTCCTAGCATTTGGGGGCATCACTGCTTGTGTACTTAGCTGGCAAGGTTAAAAATAGACGTATATAATGTTAACATATGCTTTACTCTATGTTGCAACCTTTGGTATTGGTATATTAGAAATAATCCAACATAGCTCTTGTGAGCAATCTTGAGTCCTTCACATAACCTATTATGTTCTCTACAAGATCAAACAGGATTTTTTGTTAAACAGAACAAATATTATTTTAAGATTTCAAACATGTACTGAGAGAATATTATTCTTTCAATAGAGATTCTTTTAGAAATATAAGAGTTACTAGTTTATAAACACAGCTTCAATGCACACTCAAACACGTGTTGGCAGGAAAATACAATGAGATACAATGGAGATTTTTACAGGAAAACAACAACTTTTTACTAAGAACCCTTTCTTGTGGATTTCAAGATGACATAAGTGAGCGAGGATCTTCTTTGACTTGTTAAAATGACTTTTTGTTGTTTTCCCTTTTGTTAGTTATTTTCTTTGCTTTGTTCAAGTCAGAGATGGAGTAATTTGGGGAGATGAGCCTAGAAGTTGAAACCCAGAGTGAAGGATAAATTCTCTTCTAGGCTGCATGAGGTTTACATGTCTGACCAGAGGGAAAAAGAAAAGAAAGAAATTTAGTAGAGAAGGTGCTGGTCTCACAGCAATTGGGCCCTGGCCTTCCTTCCTTCAGGGTGGGTTTGGTACCCTCAGTAGCCCCTTTGGAGTTGCTGACACACTGGTACTCTTATAAATGCTCTGAACATCCCCAACCCCCAAACAAGCCCATGCTGCCTCTCAACTTCAAAGAGAGCTTCTCAAGGAAAGAAAAACGAAGGTCTTTTGGTTTTGGAAACACAGGTTGAGAGGCAAATTCCACAGACCTCATAAACACTCTGCCCTAAATGATCATCTGCGTGCTGTAAAAGAGCCAGTGTGAAAAGAACCTACTTTGCATTATCTGGCAGGAAATCCAGGACATTAAATTAGAATCAAGTCATTTAATTTACTCTAAAAACTAACTCGATGGAAGAGTCTTCGGCATCAATGTAACTTTTAGATCCACGACTGTCTTTTCCCTCACCTCCCAAGTTACATGGTGCCAAAGTGGCCCTGGAACAGCAGGAAGCAGGATTGCTCAAGGTCAATGGTCTTGGAAACAAAATGAAGATGGGATTAAAAAAAAAAAGCCTTACCTGATCAAGCAGAATCAGATTTTTCTATTTTTGCCTGGGGACTTTGGTGGAATGTTGTGGAACCTTTCAGATGGTGTTTTTGGCTATTAAGAAGGTTACTAGAAATGAATGGATCGATCTTGCGAGTGCTATCTAGTATCTGGTCACAGAGACATTCCTGTGACACTGAATGTAAACTTTCGGATGGTACCATGGTGTTGCTGGTTTCAACTATCTTTTCAGTTTTTGTTACTTGGTTGGTCATTCTTTTGATGGACAGCCTGGAAAGAGATGTTTTGGTTAGAATCTTGATTATCCCCAAGCCAGAGCTTCATCCTGAAAGCAACTTTATATTTTAATAAACTTTTAAGAAATGCCTTGGAAGTAAATGAACTTTCAGAATGATAAAATGGGAAGGCTGGAAGGGGCCCTGGAGATCGCAGAACACCCTGGTTTTCAAACTGTGTCCTTCAAAGTCCTAGGTTCCACGGGCATGCTAATGGAACAGTTAAGTGTGAAGGCTGCAGGAACCCTGTCCCTACTTCAAGATGATCCAGGACATGGCCAATAAGATGAAGTGAGGACTAACATGGGTTTTGTAGCTCCAGTGCTGTTTCCAAACCATCACTGTGTCTCTTAGCAGAGTGTTTCCATGGGCCTTGTAGGTTAATGTCTTTCAAGTAATCGCCCAAAGATCCTTCCTTTCTTGACTCTGTTCCCACTCTTCTGACCTAATCTGTGACCATCAGTTTCCCCATATGTAAAATGAGGTCATTATTTTCGAACTTAGAAGTGAAATGATAATTAAAACAGGTTATGTAAAATAACTGGCATACAGCAGTCACTCAATCAATGACTCCTTCCCTGATTTTATGAGACAACATTAACCAGTGTGAACAAATCACAGTTTGGAGTCAGATGTATCTGAGTGTGAAGTTGGGCTCTGCCCTGGAACAGTGGGATGTTGGGCAAATAAGACCCATAATCTTTCCATGCCTCAGTTTCCTGATCTGTAAAGACAGGAATGCTAACACTACCCTACAAGACTGCTGTGCGGATTAGTTTGTTTCTGTAAGACAAGTGCTTAAAATAGTGTTTGGTACAAGTTAAGAGCTCAGTCAATAATCTCATGTATCATTCTAAGAATGTCAATCATAATAACACCAAGTTTATTCTGAAAAGTTCGCTGAGTGACTAACCTGATACCCTTGGCCTGAGCCAAAGGGTCTTTCACTTTTTGTCTGACGTTTTTTATGTCATTTTTTAAAGATGCTCTTGTATTTGTACAGACTTCGTCAGAACTGACTTCTAAAGGCAGCAGCCTGGGGGTTCTCTTCACATTTCTAGAACTTTTCTTGAGTTTTATGGATGAATTCATGCCATTTGTAAAGGCTAGAAAAAAAAGGAATAAGATAAAACTAGAGCTTCAACAACAAAGACAAGAACAAAGGCTGTGATGTTGATAGGCTGGGGGAAGGACCGACCATGTCTGATGGCAGGAAGAATCATGGGAGTACGCTGGAGAGGCAGGCCCAGCAGCCACCAAACTACTCTACTTTTCTCAAACATGATCCAGGCTGCTGCCCAGCACACCTGCCGGCACTGCCCTTAGAGCACAAAGGGGCCACCTTTAAGGAACTTGCCCTTTCTCCTTTGGCAGGAAACAATGCCAGGCCAGAGGATAGGACTTAACCCCTCCTTCTGATTACCCACCTACCCAATTCTGCCTCCATCTCTTATTTCAGTCTCACTTCCAATGCCACCTCCTGCCCTTTCCAGTGTCCTAAAGCAGACCCTATACCTACCTTGCTCCTACTGCTATGTCCTCATGCATTTTGCCAAACTTCTTTTAATGCAAACAGCTTGTGGCAGAATCATTATTTGCTCATATGTCTGCCTCCCATCGGCTATGGTTCCTCAAGGCTAAGGGCCCTGCTCTTCATCTCTGTATCCCTGTACCTAGTAGAGGGCCTGACTTCTGGGATAAAGGGTGGACAGTGTTTTCTCAGATGCCAATTACTATTGCCATAAAGTGGTTCCTACTCATAAGGGAACCAATAATACATTTTAGAGGGCACTCATAATCATGACATGATTTTAATTTTTCACAATGACTTAGAAAGTAGTATTCCACCTGTGGTCAATCATAGATGCCGGCCGGAGGAGGCCCTGAGCTATGAAATGTTAGTAAACCTCATATTCAGCTGAGAAAGAGATGCCATCTACAGTCTTTTAGCACAACCTATAAAATAACAACAGACGCTGCAGCAGGAGCTAATATTTATTGAGAATTTACTATGTGTCAGGCACTATTCTCTTAGCATTGCACGGATTATCTCATTGTAATCTCATGCTCACCCTAGAAGGACAATAGCTTCTCCTTTTTCAGACAGGAAAACTGAGCACACAGGGAGATTAAGTAACTTGCCCTTAGCCAAACAGCTCAGAAGCAGAGGAGTCCCTGGATGAACCTATGCAGTCTACCTCTTAAATAGTGACTAACAAAACTCAAAAGGTGCCCAGCGGTGTGGCTCAGTGGTTGAGCGGCCACCCATGAACAAGGAGGTCATTCCCGGGTTGTGGGCTTGATACCCAGCAGGGGACATGCAGGATGCAGCCAATTGATGTTTCTCTCTCGTCCATGTTTCTCTCTCTCTCTCCCTCTTCCTTCCCCCCTCTCTCTAAAATCAATAAAAACATATACAAAAACAACAACAACAACTGTCCAACCATTGTGGCTCAGTGTTTGAGCATCAACCTATGAACCAGGAGGTCACAGTTTGATTCCTCGTCAGGGCACATGGCTGGGTTGTGGGCTTGATCCCCAGTGTGGGACATGCAGGAGGCAGCCGATCAATGATTCTCTCTCATCATTGATGCTTCTATCACTCTTTCCTTCTCCCTTCCTCTCTGAAATCAATAAAAATACTAAAAAAATAACAACTCAAAAGGCAACCAAACCTGATGGATGCAAGTCATCAGAAGAATGTAAATCATCACTTTCTGGCTCATCCTCATCATCTGCCTCATCCTCATCATCTGCCTCATGCTCCTCGTATGTGTCACTGCTGGATGTTTGTGCATCCTATGATGAAAAAAGAAAATTATGGTTATATCTAAATATTCAATCATCCTGACATAGTTATTTCAAAGAAGACAGATTTCAAGGCTGGATTGATGGTTAATTTTCATCATTTCAAAATAAAGATTTAAAAAATCTAAACTCTTTGGTCCTGAGAATCTACAGGAAATAGGATAGATGGCCCTAGTTTTGTCTTTAAGTTAGGGGAGGACACTCAAGAATGAAAGACTTCCCTGAGTGAGAGCCAACAGCCAAGAGCTTTGGGTTAGCATGTGGTCTCTTCCTGCTCCGAGTCCGAACTAAGCCAAGGTGGGGGCAACTGGTGAGTAGCTAAAAAAAGTTCTTGGCTGCTGCTGGAGGTAAAATTCTCAGACAAATGGGCTAAATGATCTTTGAGATGGTGACCCCCAGAACTTTTCAGAAATGATATTTCTATTCTAAGCTTTCATAATTATATCAACTGGTCAACTATAAAGAGACAAAACATTACTTTTATAGCACAGAGGGTAAACAGAATAGAATCTGGAAGGAAAAGGCCTTGAATGCATGTGATCCATCAAAAGACAGGACACTGAGGTAGACAAATACTTGAGAGAGACCTCCAAAGCAGTAACCATACAGGAAGAAACTGGTAAATTTGAGTTTGTTCAAATTAATTTCTGTTGATCACAGGACATTATGAGAGTGCGAAGTAAACTACACCATGGGGGCTGATATCTGCAATACATTATATTCAAAGGGCTCATAACTAAAGTCGGTAAAAAGCTCTTAAAATCAAAAGGCAGGCAACCCAATAAAAACACGGGCAAAGGACTTGAAAAGGCAGTTCTCGCCCTAACTAATGTGGTTCAGATGGTTGGAGCATTGTCCCATACACCAAAGAGTTGCAGGTTAGATTCCTGATTGGGGCAGGTACGGGGAGCAGTGGATCAATGTTTATCTCTTCTCTCTCTCTCTCTCCCTCTTCCTCTCTCTAGAAATATCAATAAAAAAAGAAAAAGGCACTTCACAAAACCAAATATCCAAATGGCCAATAAGCATATGTAAACCCATTAGTCATCAAAAAATATTGATAAATTCAACAATGTAAAAATGAAGACATTAAGAAAAGACAGCCATAAAGTGGGAGAAGTTATCTGTAATACATATAACCAAGAAAGAAGTAGAATCTAGAACATTTACAGAACTATAAATTAGTAAGAAAAAGACAAATTAGCCCAAAAGTTCTGGGCAAAAGACCTAAATAAGCATTTTCACACAAGAAAAAAAAACATGGAAGATAACTAAAGATCTAAGAAATATGCTCAATTGTTTTAATATCAAGAAAAATGCAATGTGATGCTTTATTTCATTACCACCAAAATGGCAAAACTTAAAAAGAATGTGAGCTCTACCAATGTGGCACATTGAGCATCAACCTATGAACCAGGAGTTCATGGTTCGATTCCCACTCAGGGCACATGCCTGGGTTGCGGGCTCAATCCCCATTAGGGGGCATGCAGGAGGCAGACGATCAATGATTCTTCCTCATCATTGATGTTTCTATCTCTCTCCATCTCCCTTCCTCTCTCATAAATCAATAAAAAAAACATTAAAAAAAGAATGTGAAGCAACAGGAATTTGTATATACTGCCAGTAGGAGCATGGAGACTACCTTTGAGGTGTCCGAATCTGTCTTTCTTGTCCGCTTCATAATTTCCTCAATTCTCTATTTAAAGGAAAATAAAATTTCAAACATGAAAACAGATTAAATGCAAAACAGTGGTGATTACTCCCATTTTCCAGAAGTGGATAATATCAGTGACTGCTCCAAAGCCACACACTTAACCAACACAAGACGTTGGGTGGCAGTTGATTCCTTCCTCCAGTCCTGGTCTCAGTGGCCTTGAGTGGTGATACCTGTACTTGTTTTGGTAACACAGAAATCCAAATGATTCCTCACTCCTAATTTTGCAGACTTTGAAATGCATTACTTAGACTGAGCACATACTACTGCAAACCAATTAGAACTTTTAAACACAACTGTAATCTGAACAGGCCCTGACTGAGGCCGATGTTAATGACAAGAATGTACCCCAACGATGCGACACTGTCAGAGCTTTTGTTACTAGAAAGAGAACACACATAGGAGAGCTAAGAATTTTTTCCCCAGTATACACTTCTTTTCCTGTAAGTGAGGAGAGATGCAGCTCTCTGGCCTCCTCAAGGTGATGGATCTGACAGAGGCTTGCAGCACCTCAGCCAGGACTGGAGCCCTTCCTTGCTCCCAGATGTGGCACATGAGTTACACAAAGTGAGCTCCTACTATACAAAAAGCCTGCACCTTGGCCTCTCAGAGACCCGCACTTTCTAGCCCAGGTAGAAGAAAACCTTATTTCCACCAACCCATACCATGACCTGAGTAATTCTGTTTAAAGGAGCTTTGTTCCCAGAGGTTTGCTGTAATGGCCACCACTGGTCAATGCGGGATGGGTGTGGTCAATAAAAGGAGACCCTTGTAGGTAGGAGAGGTCAGATCCTTGGCTAAGGAAGAAAAGAGTAGAATGGGAAAACAACCATTGTCACTAATTTGTGATTTTCATATCATGTGCCCAACATTGTTTTCTAAACAAAGAATCAAACCCTCAAAACAAAGACAGAGAGAGAGATTACCTTTTTTCTTTCTAATCTTTCTTGTAAATTCTGCAACATAATTTTTTCCTGCTCCTTCTTGAATTTGTCAGCCTCCTCCTTAGCTTTTATTTCGGCGTCTCCTTTCTAGGAAAGTTATATAAAAATGTTTCACCTCAATATATCTGAATTACACCAGAAAACACTAGTTTAAAAAGTTAAATGTTATCCAGCTAAAATAACGTAATCTTTTGATTGTGAGTACCTATAACATATACGGAATGGCTGTTTCTAAAGCATTAGATAAAATGTATAAAACTAGGCTATTATCTTGAAGATTTAGAAGACATGTGTTACCCCTCTCCAGGACCTCAGGGCTATCATTAGTAGTGGTTATCAAACCACTATAGTTTCAAAGTATATAATTGTGCAGCTATTAACATTAACACAGCAACAGGAATCATGTCTTACATTTCTCAAAAGCAGTAAGAGGATTCTTAAAGCTACCTTCTCCAGGAATGCAAATGCATATAATCATTTATGTGACATCTAACTGATTTTGATGACTGATACACTAAAAGTGGAATGTAAAATAGGTTATTGAAACTGAGCTGAGTTTGGGGAATTATTTACCTGGTAATTTGAATTTACATGGGTGAGGCATTCTTATTGGTAAATTTGATGACTTTAAACTTTTAGAGGTATTCATAATTTTTATCTTTTCTGTTGGGGGGATGTGGAGTACAATCGTGTCACCACAGAATGCAGGATTGGGAAAATTCACATAAGACGTTTAATCTGTGAGTGGTTTGGATTCCTGAAACCAAGCTGCAATATTGTTTACGTAGACAAACTAAAGGACTGTTAATCTTTAATTTGCTGCTTTCTGCTTTTGTTACTTTTGGTAAACATTCTTGGATTTTGCCAAGGGTGGCTGAGAATGACTTATAGCGATGTGGGATGTTAGCCAGAGTGTAATGTAAAAATGCAGCCAAAGAAGGTGGCATCCTTGGAGAAGCAGGTTTTTGCTTTGGGTTTCAACTGAATTTTATAACCTAGTTCTCATCCCCTAATAAAGTGCAGACCTGTAATAAAACTCGCTGGCTTTCTCGATGCTGACGTCCTTTTTTCTTTTTTATTGCCTTTTGTTGCTGTCCATGGTCAAATTTGGAGACTCTTTCTTGGCCGTCAAATGCTTTCTTTTTCACATCTTTCTCTTTCCTGATGACACAAATATTTAAATAACTCTTAGTATTTATCTTGGTCTCTATCATACATGGCTTGCAGTAGGTACAATTGACATTTATAACAGATTCACTACATTTTGTGTGTTGTTACTCCAGAAGATATGCACAATTTCAACCTTTTAAAAAATGGAGAAAACTAGCCCTTGGGAGTAGAACTATCAAGTGGTGGGCTACTTTTCATCTTAAAACATGGGGAGGGGGGAAGAAGGGAGAGTATCGCTTCTTATACATGGGACTCTCCACTTATACATGCTCATACCCAATATCACATGGGGATGTGATTGGGATAATTTAGAGGAAGGTCTGGTGGTGCCTAGAGGAAGAAAACCCAATCAACAAAGACCAGTACTGAGTGCTTTTAAAATGCTAAATCAGCCTTGGCAAGTTTGGCTAAATAGGTTGGGCACCATCTGTGTATTAAAAGGTTGCCTGTTTGGATTCCAAGTCACGACATATGCCCAGATTTCAGGCTAGATCCCCAGTAGGGCACATGCAAGAGGCAGCCAATCAATGTTTTACTCTCACATCGGTGTTTCTCTGTTTCTCTCTGTTTCTCTCTCTGTTTCTCTCTCTCTCTCTCTCTCTCTCTCTCTCTCTCTCTCTCTCTCTCTCTCAAAAAAAAAAATCTTTAAAAAGCCCTGGCCAGTTTTGCTCAGTGGATATAGCATCGGTCTGTGGACTGAAGCGTCCCGAGTTCAATTCCATTCAAGGGCATGTACCTCGGTTGCAGGCTCGATCCCTGGCCCCTGGTTGGGGCACATGCGGGAGGCAACCAATTGGTATATCTCTCATATCAAAGTTTATCTCTCTGTCTCTTCCCCTTCCTTCCACTCTCTCTCTAAAAATCAATGTAAAAGATATCCTCTGGTAAAGATTAACAAAAAAAATATTTTAAAAAACTAAATCGGGCCCTAGCTGGTTTGGCTCAGTGGATAGAGCACCAGCCTGCGGACTGAAGGGTCCCGGGTTCAATTCCGGTCAAGGGCATATGCCTGGGTTGCTGGTTGGTCCCCAGTGAGGGATGTGCAGGAGGCAGCCGATCAATGATTCTCTCTCACCACTGATGTTTCTATCTCTCTCTCCCTTTCCTTTCCTCTCTGAAATCAATATATATATATGCATGCCCCGGCCAGCGTGTCTCAGTGGTTGAGCGTCGACCTATGAACCAGGAGGTCACGGTTTGATTCCCAGTCAGGGCACATGCCCGGATTGCAGGCTTGATCCCTAGTAGGATGTGTGCAAGAGGCAGCTGGTGAGTGATTCTCTCATCATTGATGTTTCTATCTCTCCCTTCCTTCTTCTCCCTTACTCTCTGAAATCAATAAAAAAAATTTTAAAAAGCTAAATCAGCTTTGTTTACATGAGGGAATGAATAATAGTCTTCAAATTATAGTTTTTTGCTATTCACAATATCCTCTTCTCCTTTCTCCCAAAGTCATGTACAAAATATGGAAAGTATGTGATTGTATTAAAAAACACTTAATACATAAAACCAGTCAGGCAGTGACATTTCAGGGCCCTAACTAGAATGTCCTTAAGGTGGAGGATCAAGAAACCTTTCGATCAAATTAGAATGCACACAACTTACATGAGACCTACTAATCACAGGAAATCCTTCCAGCAATGACTAATGAAATTGAGATGTCCCAAAAGTCACTGGAAACCACCCTTAATAAAACACAAAAAAGTATACTTTCTAGGTTTACAAATTCTAAAGTGGCAAGACCTCTGAAAAAAGATAGGGGCTGACACAAGTGGATGCCAACAGAAACTGCTGAGATCTGGGATCCTGACATGAGTTTTAGTCTCACTTTTTTTTAAAAAAAAATGTATTTTATTGATTTAGAAAGGAAGGGAGAGGGAGTGAGAGATAGAAACACTAATAATGAGAGAGAATCCTTGATCAGCTGCCTCCTGCACGTCCCACACTGGGTATTGAACCCGCAACCTGGGCATGTGCCCTGACCAGGAATTGAACTGTGACCTCCAGGTTATAGGTTGCCGCTCAACCACTGAGCAACGCTGGCCGGCTGAGTTTTGGTTTCTTCATGCATCTCCATAGCACACCTTCAAGGTTCATGATGCATGAAGGCGAAAGAGGCCTATACCATTCATCTACACATCAGTGTCCTCTCTCTGCTTGACATGCTTCCCACAGTCATTTCTGATTCATGTTGAAGAAAAAGTCAATCACCCTTTGAGAATTTATAATACATCTAACTTGATAAGTTTTGACTTTCAAACTTTAGGCCCAGGCAAGATTTATAGCACAGAAAGGGTGATATTGTACTTACCTTTGCTCCATTTGTTTTTGTAGTTTTTCTTCTTTTTCTTTGTGTTCACGAGCAAGGCGTCGTTTCGTTGACAAAATTTTTGTTGCCTCCTCAGCATTCATAATCCCTTGTGTGCTTTTATTACCAGACTCTAAATTAACATGTGAAACAGTTAGTTTAGGGAAGTTACTGCCTCTCATTCCAATAAAGAGATGCAAGACAACCAATAATATAAAAAATGAACAATATGTATATAGTCTAAAATGTATAAAAAGCAATCTATAAGTGACTATAGAACAGATTTTGTTCAAAATCCCACACCTCCAATAACAGAAGTAGCATTTTGTTTCTTTTTAACAACTACTTGTTCCAAAATGAAATAATGAGCTGCTCCCTCCTACTTTGGTTTAGCAGTTTTGAGGTAACTTACTAAATTGATCCTATGGAAAAAAGATTTGTACTTAATATAGATGTACACAAGATTATATTCAATCTAAATGAAGTATATAAATATTAAATACTTGACTTAACAAAAATATATCCAGCATACATTTTAAAATTTGTTCATCATTTTTACTAAATAATTACTGTGAAGCTAACCATTGATACTAGTGTGTAATGATAGTTGGTTGATCATAAACTGGCTAACTGCAGATAACCAAAGAAACCAAGACTATCAGTAACAAAGCGACTGCATGAAGGCATATGATAATATTTTAGTCCATGTGACTAATTTCTTCATTTCAAATAAACGTATGAAAATGAGGGTCATAAGACATCTAGCACAAATAATTTATAATAAAAAGTTTATTCCTGTTCTAAATAATTCACTGTGGAATTCCTTCATAAAGCAAAATTCCCCAGTATATTTAAAAGTAAGCAATATCCTTGAATATTAAGAACACATGTGACAGGTAAAAATACCAATTTGGTACTTTTAGGAACCCAACTACATCCCAGACACCCTATGGCCTATGCACAGCAACTGACCTACAGCTTCTAATAGAAACCCATTCAGCCATTCATAGAACCATCCACTACCAGAGCTGCAAGGGACTGCAGGGATTACCTAGAAATACACTCATCCAAGAAGTACTTTTAACATCAGTTCTAAAAATAGATTTTCCAAAACAATTAAAGGGTGGGTAAAGTAGCTCTCACAAAAAAAAGTAAGCAGTGTGCCAGTGATTGGCAAGATTCTCTTTATCTAAAAGAAAGCTCGCTCCTTAAATTTCTCTGAATTGGAAAATAAAATAGAGCTGACCATTCCCATACCTGCCAAAATATAAACTCAGTGAAGGAACTTACCGTCATAAGTCATATGCTTTTGGTTCATGGCCTCAGAGCTTTTAGTGGTTTTTTTAGAAGCCCGTTTTTTTTTCCTTCTGATCGTACCTAATACCTTTTGTGTATGTTGGGCATGCTTAACAGGAGTTGTTTTACAGGGAACAGAAGATTGTTCTGATTGTTTTGACACAACCGGTGAAACCGATGGTGGGCAATTCTTTTGGATTTGCCTAATAAAAAAAAATCAATAGTTAATGGGGGAAGTCTAATATGATTTTGTAATTAACATGTGCCAATTAATTCTTAGTGTACTATTTCATAAAATATATTATGAGATCATGTTATTTTATAATAGATGAAGGTAAGCCCTTTGTCTATTAAAACGTTTTTCTAAATATTTATATTACCATGTATACTACATTATTTCAATTATGAAATACTGATGTAAAATTTATCCTGGTAAAAAACATATCAGGAACAGTTGCAAATAGCTACTTACTTAACACTTATGGGAGAGGGTGAACCCCATACGCTTGCAGAAGATGGCCATTTAGACAATGGTGTATGTGTCAATGTGCGCTTCTTGTTTACAAGGTTTGATTTCTGAACAGATCAATATAATCAGATAAGAAATTATTAGCAATAAGTTTCTTCAGCTGGCTTTTCTTTTTAAGAGAAAAATATTCTGAATAATACACAATGTTAGCTCCATAAATGCCTAATTTTCCTTACATGCATAAGAATTAGCTATAGAGATACGTTCTTCCAGAATAACAATACACAATTCAAGGCCATAGAAATAATTAATTTAAAAGAAATATTTTACTTCAAAACCCAATTCTATTTCTAAATCCTAATTAAAAGTTTACAATATTTCTCAAAAATTTTTCTTCAGACTTTAGAAGCATAGTTCATATAAACTCATACATCTTTCCCCTTCTACTGAAAACTAGTATTTCAGCTTTGGGATATACTGGTACAATGAATATCAGAATTTTAAATCATTAAACAATGTTATCCTATTTTATTAATTTTATTGCTGTTATAAATAAGTTGTTTTTATTGGGAAACCTGACCTATCAAATAATCTATACAATTAAATAAACAGATTTTTAATAGATTAGTCAGTAAAGGTACTTGACAAACCTGTGGAGTGTCTCTCACATTCATCTCAGGGCATGACTTGGACTCGGGGGATGCTTCCACATTGGCTTTAGGGGGCACGTCCATGCTCTCTTCGAGGACGGTTTCTAAGCTTTCTTCAGGAATCATTTCCATGTTCACCTTGTGGAACATTTCCATGCGTGCCTCGGATGTTTCTAAGCTCACCTCTGGGGATGAGTCCAAGCTCACCTCAGAGGACGAGTCCATGCTCACCTCAGGAGATGGATCCACGCTCATGAGGGACATGTCCTCGCTTCCCTCAGGTGATGTTTCCAAGCTCTCAAAAAGTGGTTTCTCATTCTTCTTAGGGAATGCTCCCATGCTCACTGCAGGGGCTGCTTCCATGCTCACCTTGAATGGGGCTTCCACACTCACCTCAGGAGCCACTTCCACACTCACCTCCGGGGCTGCTTCCGTACTCCTCTTGGGGGCTGCTTCCACACTCACCTCGGGGGGTGTTTCCAGGTTCACCCTGAGGAATGTTTCTACTTTCTCCTGGAAGGGCACTGCCACTGTTGACTTGCAAAGTACCATGGTATTCTTCAATTCATCATTGCTATGGCTAAGCAAGGACATGTTTGTAGACCGTACTACAGGGCTGTGGATGTCTATGGGTGAATGAGAGAAAATGAAATTCCAGTTAGAAATATGACAAGACAGAAATGTACCATGAAACAGTATAAGAGCAGGAAAAGAGAAGAGAGAGACTGTGTTTATTAGGAAATGACAAGGATTGCACATAACACAGAAGTGTTTAGTGAAATTAATCACAGGACAAAAGCATGGCAAAATTGGTCAACTTCATAAGCACCACCACCAATAGAATCACTGTGAAAGCAATAATATGCTACAGATAAATATAAGATGCTTCTCCAAAGTTGATGTTTGCAAGAGCCATTTCCATTTTAATCACACTATAATTCAGAATGATTTTCATAGAAAATTATAAGATTTTCAACACTTTTTAAAAGTAATCTAAACAATTTCACCAGGGCCAGAGAACTGTTCAGGTGATTATGTAAGACATACATGATTGTTTTAGAATAGAATAAAAAAAGAGCATTTTTTCTCTTCCATATTAAAAATTGTACATTTGCAACAACATGGATGGATCCTGAGTATCATGCTAAGCGAAATAAGTCAGACATAAAAGAACAAAAGCCATATGCTTTCACTTACATGTGGAATGTAAAACAAAATGCAACAAATGAACAAACACGCAAACGAAAAAACTCATTGACACGGACAACAGTATGGTGGTTACTAGAGGGGAAGGGAAGTTGAAGAGGGTAAAGGGGGTCAAATATATGGTGACCGAAGGAGACTAAACTTTGGGTGGTCAGCACACAATGCAATGTACAGATGATGTTTTAATAGAATTGTATATTTGAAACTTATTAACCAATGTCACCCCAATAAATTTAATTTTTAAAAACTGTAATAATATGTTAATCAGAATGGGCTGGACCTCCAAGGTCTCTTCGAGTTTGTTTTCTTTTCCCTTTTTTTGTTTATCTTTTTTTTCTCTTCCAGTTTTAACAATCTAAATATTTTTTGCCTAATAAATGGACAAAAATGATAATACTTGTTACCAATTTTGGGAATGGGGCCACTTCATAAACTGCTGGCGGGAGGATGGCTTTGCATATGTTCCATGAAGGGCACATATCATTTTGGCAATAATATATCAAAAGCCATTTTTAAAAGTACACATTCTTTGTCCCAGCAAGTTCACTTCTAGGTTTATCTTTAGGAAAAAAATCAAATAAGTGAAAATGCATTTACAAGATTATTTATAATAGCATTTGTTATAATGCTGAAACTACTTAAAATATGATCCAAATATTCAACAGGAAATTTGGACTATACTAAGACAGTCATTAACAGTAATAATATGCTATTTTTGGACATAAAAACAACATATATTGAATTTAAACAAAAACAAGTTATGCCCTGGACAGTGTGGCTCAGTTGGTTGGAACATCGTCCTGTGGACCACAGGGTTGCAGGTTCTATTCCTGGATAGGGTACATGCCCAGGTTGTGGGTGCATACGGGAGGTGACTGATTGATGTTTTTCTCTCCCCTTCTCCCTTCCTCTCTCTCTCAAAAAAATAAAGCAGGTTATGATCCCATTTTGTGGGGGGGAAAAAACAAACACAAAGAAAAATATGCAGTAAACATTTTTTAAAAAGTTATTTGATGGTGGCTTTCTTAAGACATGATAAATTTGTCACATTATCTTTAAATATGGGCAGAAAATTTTAATGTGATCTTATCCTATATAATAAAAGCCTAATATGCAAATCGACTGAATAATATGTTAATCAGACTAATAATATGCCCCCAGCCTGCAGGCCCCAGGCCAGCCAAGGTGGGTGCCAGCAGGGGACCCCAATCGCCTCGCCAGTTGCCTGCAGAGGGAGGTGACTAGCAGCAGTAGTGGGGGGGCAGGGCCAGTGAGCGGGCGGCGCCAGGCCAGCCAAGGCGGGTGCCAGTGGGGGCCCCCAATCGCCTCGCCAATCACCTCTAAATCAGCCCTGATCGCCAGCCAGGCCTAGGGACCCTACCCATGCACGAATTTCATGCACTGGGCCTCTAGTCAAATAATAAAAATAGAACAAATTACTGAAGATTAACTTAGTCCCTCACTTTTGGTAAAGAAAGCATTAAATTTTTTAAAAATTGATTTTTAGAGAGAGAGAAGTCGATTGGTTGCCTCCCATATACGCCCTGACCAGGGATTGAACCCACAACCTGGGTATATGTGTCCTGACCAGAATCGAACCTCCCACCTTTTGGTGTACTGGAGGATGTCCCAACCAAGAGAGCCACCTGGCCAGGCAGGGCTGGTGGAGCAAGCATTTTATTTACATATCCACATGCGCCAACAGTTTGTGTTACATAACATATAGTAAGTATAATAACTTAATTTCTATTAGCTACAGAAATTTAAGACAAAATGTTGAATTTTTTTGATGGGAATAATATATTAAACAATGTGGCTCAGTGGTTGGGCGTGGACCTATGAACTGGGAGGTTGTGGTTCGATTCCAGATCAGGGCACGTGCTCGGGTTGGGCAGGAGGCACGGACGAGTGGTGATACTTTCTCATCACTGATGTTTCTACCTCTCTCCTTCTCCCTTCCTCTCTAAAATCAAAAGAATTATTTAAAAAAATGAAATTAGAAATAGCTTACAACAGATTGAAGGGAGAATGGCAGAAAATAATCTGACAGACATATAAATAGACATAAACAAAGTCAGGAATTCAAAACTAAAGAAGTAAATATGCAGTACTAGAAAGTGAGAGCATTTTGATTTTATGAATCAAATGAATATTGACTGAAAAATATCAAAGAGGTGGGATATATTCTGGAAATTTAAAAATGGAGAAAAAGGGGAAAACAAATGATGGGAACAATGTGTTAGAGCTCTCCATTACTGAGGATGTCTAACTACCCACAGGCATGTCTAACACTATATGTGACCTATAAATGAGAAAATTCCCATAACCCTGAAGACTTATTTTAGCAACAATCTTTATGTTCTTAGTTAAAAGCCAAAGAGCAGCTCAATATTATTATTTCATATTTTAGGAATAAAAGGAGGGTAGAGTAGGAAACTTCCTACCTTCATATTAAGTTTTTCTATACTACCACTTCTAGGAATATATCCCAAGAAAACAGAAACACCAATCACCCTTATGTTCATAGCAGCACAATTTACCATAGCTAAGATTTGCAATCAGCCTAAATGTCCATCAGCAGATGGATGGATTAGAAAACTGTGATACATCTACACAATGGAATACTGTGCTGCTGTAAAAAAGAAGGAATTCTTACCATTTGCAACAGCATGGATGGAACTGGAGAGCATTATGCTAAGTGAAATAAGCCAGTCAGTGAAAGATAAATACCATATGATCTCACTCATTTATGGAATACAAAGAACATTATAAACTGTTGAACAAAAATAGATGGAGGCAAAGAAGCATCGAACAGACTGTCAAACTAGAGGGGGAAGGTAGGCGAGGGTTGGAGGGGGGTAAGAGATCAACCGAAGGACTTGTATGCATGCATATAAGCACAACCAATAGATGCAAGACACTGGGAGAGGAATGAGGGCAAGTGCCAGGGGATAGGGGAGGCTGGGGGGAGGTCAGTGGGGGAAAAAAGGAGACATATGTACTACTATTTGTAATACCTTAAACAATAAAAAAAATAAAATCCAGTACTTTTTATAGTATTGTGACACATTTAAGCAAGGTCAAGAAAACCATAGAGCTTTGTAATTTATTCACCAACAAAATTACCTATCTCATTCTATAAATTACCTATTATCCAGATAACTACTCTACAATGCTAGATGTCATAAAATAAATAGGCAATATAAACTGTTGGGTAAAATCACTCATTTGGAAACTACTGATTCAAATTATTTTCATGCCTTATTGCAACAAATTAAGTGATAAAACCTACTCTTTAAGTGCAAATATTAACACTTTCCAGCTTTCTACCCTATACCTGTTACCTGGAGTATCTTTTCCAGGGATTGATAATGAAGCAGCACTTTTGCTCCTGGCTAGTGATGCTTTGGTTGGGGCGATCAGGCGCATGATTAAATCATTCTCCCAAAGATTGGTGTACAGTTGCTGAACTAAATGATGAGAACAAATAAAAAGGATTCAATTTGAAGCCTCACAAAATGCCAAGCAAAAAAGAACTATGTGAACTGCTGCAAACAACTTTTTTAGCCAAAAAGTAGAGGCAATGAGAACACACACATAAGAGTGAAACACTCCACCTGACCAGACTGCACTGTTAGGGAAGAGAGTACCTGAATAAAGGGGCAAAGGCCCCAGCATACCACAGCAATGCCAATGAAGGAATCTAGGCAATGTATTTAACAGAATACAACAGATGGAGTCTTTATGGAGAAACTCACATATGGAGAAAAATGTTGTACATGACAAAACAACTTTGTTAACAATCATACTACTCAAGTCCATTGGCAAAAGCTCCAAGGTATTAACAGAATTATTCTGCAATAAATTTTTATTCTTATAAGGATCGCTGTGACAATGGCATTTGACCTGAATCAATGAAGTGAAGAGTGTTCAGTAAGTGAATGGTTCGGTATGAAACAAAAAGCAACAATCATGTTGGACAGGAAAAAGTTAGAGGGAAAAGTATGAGAAAGAAACTACTTTAAATAAAGAAGTATTTCAGTAATAACTGTGATATCTTGCATGCAATAATCAGTGGGGAAAACATTCACAAAGGAAGGACGTGGGATAACAGAACAAAGCTTTGAGGTTCAAAATATGGCTGGTAATTTAGAACTTCTAAATGCAAATTGATGAAATGCTTAAAGAAAATCAAGTTCTCCAGTACAAAAGTACCTCTTCCAACATCTGACATCTACTTTGTCAGCTTCATTAAAGACATCTTGCTCAGATAATGGCAGAATTATGTATTTCATTTAAAGACAGGTTCTCCTAGCTTCAGCCAAATGAACATGGCACCACAGTACATTTTTCAGTTGAAGAAGGGAAATTTTGACTTCTACTTTTAGGAATGACTTTGCAAGCAACTGAATATTGCCACAAATATATCTCTTTTAAAACACTAAGATTGGTACTTAGAAATAACTACCTACCTGATTTTCTTTCTACTTGTTCAGCTTCTGTAGGGTAATGTAGTTTGCTACATTTTTTATTTAAAGACTAGAGGCCTGGTGCACGAAATTCATGCACTGGGGGCAGGGGGCCTGCACCCCCTCGCAGTCCGGGAGCCCTTGACAGACATCCCTCTCACAGTCTGGGAGCCCTCACACCTTACCGCTGCCTGCTCACTGCTCCTTATCGCCCACTGCTCCTTACCAACAGCTTGTTGCTCCTTTGTGCTGCCTCGGAGGCCAGGAGCGGCTAGTGTCACCACCTCTGCGCTTGCCAGCCGTGAGCCCAGCTTCTGGTGGAGCAGTGCTCCCCCTGTGGTAGCATACTGACCACCAGCGGGCAGCTCCTGCGCTAAGCGTCTGCTCCCTGGTGGTCAGTGCGCATCATAGCGACCAGTCATTCTGCCATAACAGTCGCTGGGCTTTTATTATATAGGTAAGCACCCTTTCTTCTGGAGATCAAGGGCAAAGCAATATTATATTTTACAAGCTGTTTAAATATATTTTGATAGTGAGTCACTCCTTTTTTCAAACATTTTCTATCGTCTCTGCACTTGTTTGTAAGAATTTAAATTTCAAATATGATGTAGAGATTCTACATCCCAAAACTTAAAAGTTTACTCTTTAAGTAAGTTATCTAAAATGAAATAAAATTTTTTAGAAAATAGTAAAATTTAAGAGGGTAAATATCTCATACTACCTGACCAAATCAAAGTTCCCAAATTAGGAATATACAACCTTTACTTTTGGGCATAATCCATAACATCTATTACTAAAGTAACTTATACTTCAGTTATAACTAGTATTTTTAAACAAAAATGACCATTAATATAGATGTACAATTTTAGTAACCCAAACCATTCATAGGGAAAATAATCCATTTTGTGTAGACACTTTTCCATTTCACTTGAAGTATTCTGGCTCAGAATATTTAGGAATGTCTGTTTAATAATTTCTCTTTGGGGGACCTTCCAATTAAAGTACATATTGACAATATAGCATAATTTGAAAATTCTTGAATAGATAATATAATTGAACATTATGAATCAAAGAGGTGTAATTGATTCATTCAGGTAATTAAATCACGTGTCCTTTATCATTATACTGCAAAAAATGACAAAATGATATAAATAAGTATTATGAGGCAGCAATGAGCAGAAGAAAAATAGACTATTTGAATCAGCCAAGATTTAAAACAGGACTATTTAAAATATTACAGGCTAGCTTATGAACACATTTGAATTTGAAATGTTCATCTCTCCAAATTGAAGAGGTTTCACTTAAATTTGAAGGGATTTTATAAATGTAAGCCACTGTCAATATTGATTTTGTTTTCCCTAGAATCATTTTACAACATTTATCATTTCAGGGTGTGCAATATACTGTACCTTTAAATAAGTTATTTCACAAATTATCTTCCACACATACCTTCTTGCATTAAAAACTGATAAAAATCATTTAAAATTTACTTGGAATTGCTCCTTTAGTGCAATTTAACTAATTATTAACTTCAAAATCATCACCTGTCCAATCTCTTTTCATGTCTCATTAATATGGCAAGTAGACAAATCAATGAAAGCATATTAGTGCTTGCTCAGTATACTGAAAATGTAATAAATATCTCTGGAGGAAATCTTTGCTAATTCCTCAAAGCAATTAGACCAGCCTTGGGCAAACTACGGCCCGCGGGCTGGATCCGGCCCGTTTGAAATGAAACTAAAAAAAAAAAAAAAAAAAAAAGACCGTACCCTTTTATGTAATGATGTTTACTTTGAATTTATATTAGTTCACACAAACACTCCATCCATGCTTTTGTTCCGGCCCTCCGGTCCAGTTTAAGAACCCATTGTGGCCCTCCAGTCAAAAAGTTTTCCCACCCCTGAATTAGACAGTGAAACATAGTCAGTGCTTATGAAACAAGATACATTAAAATAAAAGTACATAAACATGCCATTGCAATGGATGTTATCTAATTTTGTGAAAGGACTGAGTTAGTGAAAAGTAAATTAAATTTATTATATGACCAGCAAGGTGCTACAAAAAAATCTTCCCACATTCATTTATGAATGGACCTGGGCTAAAATAATTAAAGTGCTTTGGGAAAGCATACTGAGGGTAACAGTGGTAAGAGGATCAACTTTTGTTAGACCAATATAAGAAAAAATGTGATGCACGCAAACTGACACATGAAATACCTCATAAGCAATCTTTGGAAACTGTACAAATCCTAAAAGTACAAATAGCATAATGTAAGTATGAACAAAACAAATATCACTGTGAACATATCAAAACTATAATATTTAGACAATTTGGAAATCTTTCTAAGTTAATCACTGCTACAATTAATTATACTACTTTAAATTAGATCCAGAATCTTTTTTTTTGTACTGGAATTTTATAGCAATCACTATTGTTCCCAAAACTGTCAAGGCACCTAATAAGACAAAAAAGCACTTTTTAATTCAAATTACAATTACACCTATTTCTCAATTCATAAGGTATAAAAGAGGTATTTCTTCTTGTTAATGGCTAAGTTTGAAGGAATGTTATAGAATGTTTACCATGTTTTTTTTTCCTGCCAAGACCATTTCTATTTTTATTTCCAGAAATAAAAAGGACTTTTTAAATTGATGGGTATGCTTACTTAATCCATTTCAATTATCAGTGAGTAGCACCATGTGTTAGAAGCCAGAAATGGTCATTGACACACACTCAGATATTGAAAATAAGGAATACTAATTAAAAGGGCAAACACCAGGAGCAAAGGGTATTTGAAGTAGTCATAGTAGATAAATTCATTGGGGTTTTAACTATAAAAGCAGAACGGGAATTACACGTGCCTGTCAACTTTACAAGGCTGTTGTGAATAACATATATAAAGAAGATCAATTTGTCGACTGCTATACATAAATATATTTCCTTAAATGAGGTAATATTCATGAAACTTAATGCAAATTGAATGACTAGCTTAACTAGTCCTTAGAAAAAAATCATTTCATTTATAGGTTAGAAAGAATAAGAATTAATTTTAAAATAAATTATTGTGTCACTTAACAGTGATGACTTTTGGTCAAAATGTTTCACATTCTCAATGTCAATAATCAGAGAAATGCAAATTAAAACTACAATGAGATATCACCTCACACTTGTCAGAATGGTTATCATCAATAAATCAACGAACGTGTTAGTGAAGATTTGGAGAAAGGGAACACTAGTACATTGTTGGTGGGAATGCAAACTGGTGCAGCCACTATAGAAAGCAGTATGGAGTTTCCTCAAAAAACTGAAAATGGGACTGCCACTTGATCCAATGATCCCACTTCTAGGAATATATCCTAAGAACCCTGAAACACCAATTAGGAAGAATATATGCATCACTATGTTCATAGAAGCATTATTTACCAGAGCTAAGATTTGGAAACAGGCCAAGTGCCCAACAACAGATAAATGGGTAAAAAAGCTGTGGTACATCTACACCAGGAGTCCTCAAACTTTTTAAACAGGGGGCCAGTTCACTGTCCCTCAGACCGTTGAAGGGCCAGACTACAGTTTAAAAAAAAACTATAAACAAATTCCTATGCACACTGCACATACCTTATTTTGAAGTAAAAAAAACAAAACGGGAACAAATACAATATTTGTATTTGCATGTAGCCCGCTGGCCGTAGTTTGAGGACCCCTGATCTACACAATGGAATACTATGCAGCTGTAAAAAAAAAAAAAAAAAAAGGTCTCTTACCCTTTGAGATAGCATAGATGGACCTGGATATTATTAAGATAAGTGAAATAAGCCAGTCAGATAAAGACAAATATCACATGATCTCACTTATTTGAACAAATAATGAACAAAATAAATGAACCAACAAAATAAGTCAAGAGGCATGAAACAGATTGACATATCTCAGGAAGGAGGAGGTGATGAGGAGATAAACTAAAGAACTTATATACTTATATGCATAGCCCATGGACACAGAAAATAGTGTGGTGAAGGCCTGGGGGTGGGTGGGGACTGGGTAGAGGAGGGTAAAGGGTGGAGGGGATATAGGGGACATCCGTAATACTGTCAATAATAAATTATATATATATATATTTAAAAAAATTTTTCAAGTAATAAAAAGAAAAACAAAATATATTTTACATTAGGCTACCTGAGACCAACAAACCCTTCTGATATGATTAACACACAAATCAGCCCAGCCGGCATGGCTCAGGTTATAACCTCCTGGTTATGTTCCCGATTAGGGCACATGCCCAGGTTGTGGGCTCGATCACCAGTGTGGGCATGCAAGAGGCAGCAGATCAATATTTCTCTCTCATCATTGATGTTTCTAGCTCTCTCCTTTCCTCTTTGAAATCAATAAAAATATATATATTTTAAAAATACACAAATCACAAAAAGAATTTATACTAATATTTATATGATATGTTAATTTTATATATACATACATTGATAGTTATATTGATATATTGATGAAAATACAAAATAGTAATGACCATCTCTATTGTAAAACAATGTGGTACTCTTCTGTAATAAATCTAAATGTGGCACAATCTAAAGAAGTGGTACTGTAAAAATACATATAAAGAATTGATTTCGTTGATTTGAAATTCAGTGGAATACATGAAATAACTACTTACTCTTGGCAACAGAATTCTGAACACCAGGAGATGACAGTGTCATTTGTTTGTGTGATCCAGAAGTATCCTGTTCTAGTTTTTCAGTAGATACAGACAGTTTCTTGACTGAGAAAAGACAGAATTTTTACTGCACTCATATTTTTAAAAAGCATCATTAGTTGAAACAGAATGAGTTCGTGATGTAGTTCTATGGAGCCTAAGCAGGCATTAATTAAGTACACAATGTGAGTCATTCCTTAAAAGCTATGGAATTTAACTTACGTTTTATGAAATTGTGTAGAGTTATGTCACATGTAGCATAATTTACAGTATGTTAATAGTAAACAGGGCAGAACTAGTTTATTTTAAAACTATCATTGGAAAAAGTGTGTCAAGCTTGTTTGTTATTAATCATTTTATACTAACTGTAAGTTTAACTGGGTAAGACTTTGAATATACTGGATAAAATAAAGTTACAAAATTTGCACCTTTTTCTCTTGCAATCTCACAACACAGGTGAAATAGTATGCATGTCAAAAAGTACATTGGGGCATTTTCATTTAAGATACAAAACTCAAAACCTTGTGGTAAATGCAACCTTATACTAATAGACAATATTTAAACATCAGCATGAATGAACTTAAAGTTTAATTGTTGTATTAATTACCTGTTTTACTTTCAGAGTTCACTGTCGTAGAGCCTTCCCATGACCATCTTTTTTGACGTTGTTCAATACGATTGCTCCGCTCCAATGTACGAGAGACAACAGCTTTGAATTTCTCCTATTTGAAATAAATGCAATAGTATGGTAGTTCCCAGAGGGAAGGAGGTGGAGGGTAATAAAGAGTAAAGGGTAAATATATGGTAACAGAAGATTAATAGAGTTTGGGTGGTGACACTCAATGCAATATACAGATAGATCATGTATCATAGAAATGTACACTTGAAACCTACATGACTCTATTAACCAATGTCATTCCAATAAATTTAATAAAATAAAATTTTAAAAAATTAAATGCCAAATTAATTATTAAATGCCAACAATTTTTACATATTCTTTTTAGTGGTTAGTATACTTTTGATCTGTAGGTTATAAAACAACACCATCATCAAATTTTTCTATCAGGAAAATTTCTTTTGTATCAGGTAAAAGTTAAAAATAGAGACATGTCTCGCCTGTCCGGTGTGGCTCAGTGGATGAGTGTTGACCCATGAACTAAGAGGTCACTGGATCAATTCCTGGTCAGGGCACATGCTCGGGTTGCGGGCTCCATCTCCAGTAGGAGGCGGGCAGAAGGCAGCCAATCTATGTTTCTATCCCTCTATCCCTCTCCCTTCCTCTTTCTCTCTCAAATCAATTAAAAAGAAACATTTAAAAATAGAGACATGTCTCAGGTATCAATCAATATCAGTGCTTCTACTGAATAATTAGGTTTTAATCTTATAAATCTGAATCGAAGAACTGTGCTTCCCTCTGCTTATATTAGGAAAATTAGAACCAAAATTTGTAGCCTATTTCTACCAACTATACAAAGACTGAGGGTCCAATTTTGTGTTTACTAATCATACATTATGTTCTATTATTTTCCCCTCTGCTTGATTCCCTCAAGTACCCATCACCTGGTTGTGGCATGTATATTTTTTTAAATATACCCATTTATAACATTTTAAATTCTGGTGTTAACGAATCCAGTTTTTTAAAAAATAATAAGTGTGTTTGTCTTGAGCTCAACTTCAATTTAAACTTCTCAGGATAACAGCTACACAAATGTCAATGTCAGAGGGTAGCAAAACAACTCCACTGTCAGAAATGAGATGGTTTTCTTTACTCAGATATTTTTCAATATCTGTGCTGAAATATACCAGATGAAAAAAATCAACTTCAGGACCAGGTTTTCTATTTTTCCCTGACAACCACTGTTTCTTAGCAACACCATCCTTACAATGTCCCCACCGTTTCTAAGGGCAAAGAGGGTAAACATAACAGGAAAATGGAGAATCATCCGTATCCTTTGAGAGTAGCAATCACAATTCTTGAAATAAAATTTATTTAAAAATGCATCTAAGGGCAGTATTTTAAAATTATATTTCTACCAGAAAATTGTCCTAAATTACTTGGAAACCAGAATTTCTAAAAGCAGAAATTCATCTTGTATTAGTTGAGAACATTACTGATTTCTAAGAATTCTATCCTGCTATTTCCAAATGCATTGATTTCCAAATGAACCTGTGCTCTCAGGTTCCTTCCTGCATCTGTGGCTCAGAAATATCTATCATCCCTCCTCAACACCACCTAGTTTGGGGTTTTCCCCTGATCTACCTGCAGCCTACTTATAGTGTCCCATGTCCCTGCTCTACTCCCTTACATTAGCTCTCTGGTGTTGAATCTTTTGGCCTTGTCTCGTCTTTCTGTCTCTTTTCCTGCCATGTTTCTGGCTTCCTTTCTGTCTACAGTTTCATTTTCTTCTCTTCTGTGTTTTCTCTGATTCTTCTTTCTCTAAGATGTTATTTTTTTTTCTCAGTCCCTGAGATTGCCTCTCCCCTCCAGGGTCCCTCCCCAATTCCGCAGTTTTCTGTTTTACTTTATTTGGTTCTATGTCTCTACTTAGTTCATGTTCATTCTCATTCATTCTCTCTCTCTCTCTCCTTTCTCTTTAACATAGATAAGTAAAGTAAGGAGACATCTCACAGAGGAAAAGGAAATGACCGAAATTCTAAATGAGAGTCCATCAAATACTGGAATGTGAAAAAAGACAGGATAAGAAACAACAGAAAAGGCTCAGAAAGACAGAGAAAGTGATAGTGGATCACGGATGGGGAAGAAATGGCACAAGGACAGTCCTAGAATAAGAAAGATCCACAGCCCTGGCCGGTTTGGCTCAGTGGATAGAGTGTCAGCCTGCAGATGGAAAGGTTCCGGGTTCGATTCCTGTCAAGGGCATATGCCCAGGTTGCAGGCTCCATCCCCAGTAGGGGGCGTGCAGGAGGCACCCAATCAATGGTTCTCTGTCATCATTGTTGTTTCTGTCTCTCTCCCTCTTTCTTCCTCCCTGAAATCAATAAAAATATATTTAAAAAAAGATCCAAAGATGGAGGTAGGTGTTGGGAGTGAGGCACATGCAAGAGCAACTGTGTGCACAAGGAAGGAGGAAAAGTGAGCACCAGAAAAAGACACAGAGAATAAGACTCATGGGGGAGAAATAGAACCAAAGAAAAAAGAAAAAGAAATGTAAAAATTAGAGCAAGAGAAAAAGAGAGGAATATAAAAACACACATACTGAGAGAACAACAGGCAGAAAGTGCAAAGATGAGCAGAGAAAAAGAGAGAAACTAAAACAAAGAAAAGTGAGGCACTTCAGACAGAGAACCAGAAGACAGACTACGACTTGCTTAGGGACACTTGAGAATCACTGGAATAAAGAAAAGAGAGTATGCCCGCAAGAAAAAGAAGGGTATCACAGAGAATTTGCTGGATTCAGAAGAAAGAGTCAATTTACTCAGAGTAAAGTAGTGGAATAACCTACAGGAGAAAAATTTGGTGTCAGAGAGAATCCTACAGAATGAGACAGGAGCCAGATGTCCATGTATAAGTAAGTAATAAAGGACAAACTGAGTAAAGAGGGACAGAAGGGAAAAAGAGAGGGTATCACAAAGGCAGTGACTCATGCCAAGAGAGTGCCAAAGACACTAACAAAGAGTCCAGAAAGGAAAATAGAGCAGTGGGCCACAAAACAGACAGAAAGAAGGGAATGTGACAAATGAACTAGAGGGAGGGAGGAGAGAGACACAGAGAGAGTGTGTACACACAAGAGGGAATCAGGTGAATGCATAACAGTAGATTTGGAGGACTCAGTCATGCAATTAGAGTTGTAAGAAGTAAGCCCATCAGATGGGGCCTTGTCAGGGAGGGCCAGACTGTGGGTCTGTGCATAATAGGAACTGGGCCAACACTGAAAGCTTTCTGGTAGGAGAGAGAGCCTCTCAGAGTAAACCCCAGGCCACAGGCACCCCGTGTGCCATGTTCTGAAGGTGGACAGGGTTCTTGTCCTGGATCTGCAAGGCTCCTCTTTACCTAGGCCAGTGGATCTCAATTCTCGGATCTGATTGGGACAGGAGCAAGAGTCTCTAATATTGAGGGGAAGAAATGAAGAAATGGGATTGGTTCCCTTCCCACAGGTTGGCCCAGTAAAAGGCAGAGACAGGCTTTAAAAAAAGTATTCCGCCCAGTCAGCGTAGCTCAGTGGTTGAGCATTGACCTATGAACCAAGAGGTAGCAGTTCATTGATGTTTCTATCTCTATCTCTCTCTCCCTTGCTCTCTTAAATCAATAAAAATATTTTTTAAACAAAAAGTATTGCAGACCCAGACAAAACAGTATATCATCTGATTAATAGGCTAGAAAAATATGTACCCTTTCTTCCTGTAATTTTTGTTTTCTCTTTTCTTCAGCGGATAGTCTTCGCTGTTCATCTTTCTGTTTTTGTTCACGCAGCTTTCGTTGTTTTTCTTCCATCTGTTTTTCATACTGGATCTTGGACTTTCTTTCTTTTTCAAGTAGTTGTATTTCTTTAGTAGCTGAAATATTCCAAATACAAGGTATAAGATCCAGAAAATATTAGTTTTCCACATTACACACAATAAATAAACATTTATTGTATAAGTGTGGCCACCAAACAAAAACACCAAAGAACTAAATTATCTTAGATGACTCTCATCCTGTCTGAATTTAAATTTAAATTCAAAATTAAAGAAATGTAGTTGCCGTAGACCAATTCCAGCATGTCATAATTTTAAGAGTTTCATCAAAAGGTTGATTAAACTTGGGGACTCAACAGGGTTGAGTCACAGATGTAGTCACCATCTGGGAATGGCTAACAGCATTTTCCCATACCTGAATAGGAAACTGATTGTGGCTGCCAGACAGTTAAAGGGCATCTTAATCTACATGTTATTGCCTCCTACTGGCCAAACACCTGAACAGCCATAGGCTATTCCCCCATTCTGACAATGGACTCTGTACCCTTTGAAACCTTACCCATTGAAGTGTATTATCTCCACCTTGTGTTAATAAAAGCAAGGGTCCTAGACAAGGAGGCACTCTTCAGTTCCTTTAGCTGAAGGTCCTCTGACCCCCAATGCCTTTCAAAATTATACCTTGTCTCTGGACTCTTTATTAGTCTCTGGATTTCTATGTCATCTACGCGCAGCCCCTTTTCCAGATTCCTGAACACTTCTTGATGCTGGGACATGAACCCCGGCATGTAGTTTCATACATTTGACGTTTCTGCTGATTTGAGCTAAAGTTAAGCATTAAAACAATAATTTTTAAAGTCTACATGGCCAGAATGGATTTTTTTCCTTTCAACTAGGAAACTTCTTTTAAAAGCCTCCTGATCTATACAGGCCATATTAAGCATGCCAATCATGGGCTTTGTCACATACTACATTTTGATGTTTTCCTACATTCAAATATTCCCTAGTTTAAGCTTGGAGAGCATCTAGCAGTTATAAAATAGTCTCCGGCTTAGAGCTAGGAAGAAACAGCTCCTTATCAAAACAGTGGTAATGGATATTCCATTTGAATACTAGTAAAGCTGGGCAATAGTATTGACAGTGGATTTGTAAGACCAGAGGAGAAAAATACACAGTTGAAAAAGTATTTTTTCAAGGTGTAAAAAGATTATACTTTTAGATCTCAATTGATCCACAGTTACACTTGAGAAGCACAGCAATCAGTGAAAGATTCTATGTTAGGATTCTTAGCAGCTTCATTTTCATGTTTAGTATTATTTTATTGAAATCCCATTCTGCTGTTTCTACAAATGTTTAAGAGATATTCATACCTTAGTTTTCAGAAAATTAAAGCTAACAGAAATTACTTCAAAAACTAAACCGTAGTTAAATTTTTTTCATGGGCCTTCTTTATCTGATTTAATACAAACATTTAACCCAATATAATACATACTGTAAAAAATAAGATCTATCATATAATCAGACTAGGAAAAGTAAGCAAAAACCAATTTGGAAATATATGACTTTAACATAAAATTCATTCATTAATTTTTTTAAAAAGTCTAAAATATACCATCCTGTTGTCTTCTTTTTTCTTCTCTGCGCTCCTTGGCTAATTTTTGTTTTATATCATTTTTAAGCACAGATCCATCTAGCACTAAAAAAGAAAAGAATATAGTTAGACATTAATAGGATATCAAATTTTAATGATATGATACTTTGACATCTTCCAAAGCATTCTAGGAATTATACCTGGTTTACATACTGATCTTGTATTTGAGGATTGGGGTGGAAGGGAGCTAAATCCACTCTGATTGCGTCTTTCTTGAGCAATGGCATTAGCAGCAGCTACTAAAATACAGGGAGATAAAAGGGATTGGATATTAAGATTACAAACAGCTAATACAGGGGGCTGCAAAGCACAGCCAATTGTGCCTTTGATGATAAAATGTAGCAGATCTTCCATAAAGGGAAGTCATAAGACATACTGAGTTCATGATGTTCAACAATAATTTCACAAAAAATTAAAAGTGTGTGCTGTGGATGTGACAGCATAACTGTGACATGAAGAGAGTTGTTAGTGGAAGTAGCAAGACAAATGTGTGGATGCGTAGTAGCTAGTGATTAATAGCTGTCAGAAATGCATCAGACAAAGACATTCTGCCAAGTGCTAGAAAAACTGAGCTGGCAAGGAATTGGAAAAAATGTTTCGCCATAACCTGGGACTTTAGAAAACATTTGGAGTTTATGGATATTAGTTTGGAAGCAAAAGTGTCAACAGTGATATCCTCAGAGATCGACCCAATATTAAGGAGTACATTTATAAATGACCTAGATCAGGGGCTTTCTACACTGGCTGCAGCCACCTAAACTGCTTTAAAAAAATTAGCAATGCCTGCCCCTCCCAGCCCCCACTCTCTGGGGGGTGGGACCCAGGCCTTTGCAGTTGCAAAAAGCTCTATTCTGATGCATAGTGAAGGTGATGAACCACTCAAGGAATTTCCAGTGATGGCATTACTCTAGGTAGAAAAATGTCAAGCAAACAAATGTAAATTATACAATACAAATTTACATATGTCTTGAGTAAATAGGTAGAAAATTGAGAAATAAACTTCAATAAGAGGGATGGGGATGGGTGGAAAAGGTGAAGAGGAATATAGTCAATAATAGTGTGATAAGTTTATAGGGTGACACATGATTACTAGATTTAGTGTGATCCCATTGTAAAGGTGTATAAATATCAAATCACTATATTGTACATCTGAAACTAATATAATATTACATATCAACTATTTTTAAATTTAAAAAATAAATAAAATAAACTTCAATAGGAGTATAAGATAAGGGGCGCACAATTTGAGAGAAAGTAAGAAAAACTACAATTCTAGCGTGATACACATATAATTTATTATAAAGGATTTCCTGAAACCTTTAATTCCATGTATGGCTGTTTCTAAAATGCCACCCAATACTGTGCATCTTCAGGAAGAATAACAATGAAAATTCTTTTCTACCTTTGAATGAAAGCATAAGAAATATGGCCCCGTGATACTGCATACAACTCTGATTTCTATATATCAAGGAAAATATAACAGCTGAAGATGGGCAATGAAAACAAGGTAACACAGGTGCTGTCCTTGTACTCATAGAATAAATGGACTCTGAGATGTTAGTTGCCACTGAAGAAAGATATCTGGGAGTCATTTTACAGAGTAACCTTGAAAAGTGACATCATAATGGCTGCCATAGGGATCACCATTTCAAAAAGGAAAAAGGATTTTTTTTACCCCAGAGACCTAACAGCTCAGATAATACATGACCTAGCTAAATTTGAAAATTAGACTCTTCTCACCTTCCTTAATAATTCAACTACTGGCAATTTTGTAGACCACAATTACCCTTTCAATTTGAGTACTAGTGTATTAAGAAAAAATTTAAAGTCTAGAAATTAATCCCTCTACATACTCCCTCCAACTTTTTGCACATTCGGTATTCTTAGAAGTCTCAAGGAAAGTCCATATTTTGGCACAATTTAGCTAACCAAAAGGACAATTTCCCTCAAAATGTAGAATTTTATCAGGTTTATAGATTTCATTAAACAGAAGTAACCTTAGAATTAACTATGGAGGGAATAATGAACCAAATCATATAAAGGTTAATGTGGTAATATAACATCAACCTTGATTTTTCAATCTTTATATCCAAATTCCTACTGGCAATAAATATGTTCACCAAAAGGTAAATAAAGCATTTACCTTAAAAAAAAAGAAAAGAAAAAAGAAAGCACTATTATGCTGGGGCTAAGACAGGACTACATTTAAAGAAAAAGTGTAAAAGACATTACAAGAAGAAAACCAACCTCCTGTGGGGAAAATTTACAATTAATTATGCTATCTAGCCCAATATAAGCCTCAGAATTGAATAAAAAAAATATATAGGTGCCACTAGGATGCCCAAGTTAAAGAATGCTTACACTTACTAGGTTTTTAAAAGATGTCATTGAGATTCTGAAGCCCACTTTGCACATAAAACATTTTAGCTCATTACTGACTTCATGTAGAAAATTTCTGCTTCTCTCTGGCCCTCTTCCTCAACACATACACATACACACACAATCACATACATAAATACATACACACACACAATCTGTGTCACTAGAGTTCTGCTCCATTAGGGCAAACTAAATGCAAGAAAGAACACAACATGACTAGTAAAGAATGGTCATCTTCCTAAGACTGCACACAAGCACAGCCAACCCCAAATGCTAAATCCCATGAGATGTCAATGATACACACTCCATACTTATTCAGCAATTCTATATTGATTGCAACAGAGGTTGCTCTTGAATCCCTCTCAGAATTCAACATAAAATCTGAAGCCCTACCTGCCCATGACCTTTCCTCCCCATGATCCTTTCTTCTGTACTCATCAGAAATATTAGATCACAAAAACTACTATTTTATTAGGTAGGAAAGGGCATAGATTGCAAAAAATGATTGAACTGGGTTTTTTATTTTTATAAAAGGGCTACGGTTGTGGCAGAGAACCATACTATGAAACTGGTACAGATGAACAGATTTAGTGCTAGTCACTGTTATTTGGGCAACAGAATAAAAAGAAGCAACTCCTACCAAGTGCGAAAACATCTCATTGACTCTGTCCCCATCAAGAAATGCTGAGACCAGGAAGGCAGTTCTGGTTAAGCATGTGATGCTTTCAATTTCTATCATAAAATGGGCAGCAAGGATGTTGGTCAACTACGATTCTGTGTTAAGCCTTTTTTGCATGGCTTTCTGTAAGTTTTTCGTTTGAAATACTGTCAATTCAAGCAACTGTCCTATACCAGATTTTCAGATACTTTTCAAAGTTCAATACACAAATGTTTTGGGGGATTATCCGGAATGCTGGTTATTTTAAATCAATGATATAAAGCAATGTGAGAGAGCTTTAGGTGTCCTTAAGCAATAACACAAATGTGAATTTATTGCAAACTGTCTCTTGAGAGACAGAAAAGTTTTCTCCCGATGGAAAGTGTATTTGCTTCTGACATTCTTTGGGGAGTTCATTCAGAGCGTTCTGAAATAACATAAATCTAAATTAATTTTTCAATTGCAAATGAAAAAAACTCCCTAAGGATTTCAGTAAAAATCAATAAGATAGTTTTATTCAAGCTCATACAGGAGGAAACCACCCTGAGAACTAGCGAAAAGCAACCTGCTACAATGTAGCAAGAAATACTACCTCAGGTAGTGAAACAGTCTCGTGGGCTAAGAAATGCGCTGCCAAATTTTTCAAAATTAACGATTTGGGGGGGGGGATCTTGTTGGCGTTGGGGTAAGTTTAGGAGAAGTAATCAGTTCAGCCTAGGGTCTGCAAGATGTCCCAGGAAAGGTGACATCTTGGCGGAATCCTGTGAATCAGGAGGTAGAGAGAGCCACGTTTCACCCCAACTTAGGCTTCCTCTCCATCCGACCTTGACCAGGAGAGAGGTAAGCTTTTGGAGAGGCATGGATTGCGACCGTGGGAAAGAATCAGAGCGCGAGCGTCCTGGGCAGAAGGAAAACTCCAACCGCTGATGCCTGGGAGGGCTGTGCCCGGCCGCGGAGGCGGTCCCGGTGCAAGGGGTCCTTCGGGGCGCTCGCGCATCCTCAGCAGCCCAGCGTCCGTTCAGCCAGTTGCGGGGGCGCACGCCTCCCCCTCCCCCCCACCACACACACCCCAACAACAGGCGGGGCTCGGAACGTCCGCGTTGTCCGGGTTTTCAGGCCACCCCCCGCCCAGCAGCGCCCGTTACTTCCCTCGCTCCCGGGGTTCGGCCGTTGGCGGCGCTGGCCCGCAGCTGCCCCATCCGTCCCTGTCCCATCACAACTCCCCGTCCCGTTTCAGAGGACTCCTGCGGGGATAAGAGCGGGACCAGACGGCAAGAGGCAACTCCAGGGTAAAGTTTTCTGGCGCCCACCGCTCAGCTCCAACGGTCTCCGGTCTCCGGGCCGCGGGAACCCCGCCTCCCGCGCAGTCCGAGCCCCCGCACCCTCCCGCCAGGAAGCCGCCGCCGCCCGCTCACCCATGCGTTCCCGCATCCCCCTCAAGGATGTTCCGCCTCCCGTGGCGGCGCGTTCCGCCATCTTCCAGCAATTGATCCCTGAGCCTCTACTGTCGTTGTCGCCACAGTGCGCAGGCTCCTGGCGCGGCCACCGCTCGGGCCAGGATTCCGCCGCCAGAAGGCGTGGCGGGGCGGCTCCGCCCTCGCCCCGCCCGCCCGGGACCCCCTAGTGGGCAGCGCTGCTTTCCACCCACCAGGTGGTGACCTGCCTGGCCGAGACCACCTAGGCTAATGAAGCCCTCCGGTACGTTCCGAGCTCTCCCACCCCCATTGTGGGGGCCAGCCAGTCAGCAAGCGGCTTGGCCGTCCAACATTCCTTTTCCCCTTTCGTCACTTTTACCATAAGATACTCAAGCTTTAGCAGTCCAGAGAATACAAAAGTATCTTCAGATACCTACAACCTGGCAACGCAGGAACATTCCTTCCTTCATTTGTTCGCTTAGGGAGCTTGTACTGAGTATCTCCTGGATGCGCTTGTATCACGAGTTTGCTAGTCTTTGGAACACTACACAAAGAAAGTCCCAATTTGGAGGAAGAGGCCCAGGGAGAGGTAGTAAGGAGAGAGGTTTCTATGAGGTGCTAGGGGCCCGATCATGAGCAGAGATGTTAAGTTGTTGCAAAATAAATCATGACACTGTTAAGTCTCAAAGTTGTGCGAATTATCTACAGGGTGCTCATGGGTCTTTTAAGTGAAGGAGAGTATTCACTGGCATTAATCTCTCCAGATATTGGAGGAGACCCTTGGAGTTTGCAGAATGTTTTTCCCACCCACAAAGAAAAACTTCCTTAGCTGGATGTGCCTTTGAAAATACGTCACTTTCATGGGTGTTTGCCTGTGCAAAGTGGAGTCACCTCCTTTATTAGTATGGTGTGGCACACGGTTTTAAGGAGCAGTTTATCGAAAGGGTAGGAGACTCCCAAATGGGGCAGGAGAGCACTTGTGAGATAAACACTTTTATGAGCCCACTGTGTCTCAAAATTACATAGGAGCTGTAAAATGGGAGAACCTAACAACAGCAAACACTTATTGACTCTTACTATGTACCAGGTACTGTTCTAACTGCATTGCATTTAATAATTCATGTAACCCCCTACTATCCTATTAGGTAGGTACCATTACCACTCCATTTTATAGATAAGAAAACTAAAGCAGAGAGAGGTTAAATGATTTTCCAGAGTCACACAATTATACGTAAGGGAAGTAGAATTTGAACTCAAAATGTCTGAACACAGTATCCATAAGCTTAGCCTTGTGCCATAATGTTTCATGAGATTTCAGATTTATGGTATATAATTCATAAATGATTAGTATCCAGAATATATAAAGATCTAAAAACACATAAGTAAAAGACAACCTCCAAAAAGTGAGTAGAAAACACAAACAGGCCCTTTACAGGAGAGAAAACACAAAATGGTCAATTGACATAAGATACTCCAGCTTTAGCAGTCCAGAGAATACAAAAGTATCTTCAGATACCTACAGATTTAGCAAAAATTAAAGAGCAGGCAATAAATAAGTGTTGGTGAGGCTATAGATTAATACTAGTAAGGCGGGGGAAGTTTGGCATTATGGCAAAACCGCTGCTCCTCTGCATATACAGAGAACAATGCTTTGCCTGACCTCAATGTTTATTAATATGGTACACATGTGATTAGGGTGCCAGCAAAGCATATGTTCTGTACACACACACACACACACACACACACAAATTCAGCTTTGATGAATTTATCTGGAACTTCACGAATAAAAAACCTGGAAAAATGCAACATCACCTTTGGAGTTTCTTGCAAAAATATTGAAATTGTTGAACCCATTCAGACAAATACAAAATACTGTGGCATTTTCTACAAAACACTTGGCCAGGATGCTTCAAAATGTTAATGTCATGAAAGATTAAAAACAGACACCCAGGAAGTGATCCAGATCAGGAAAAGACCAAGTGTAATATAGTACATGATCCTTGATTAAAACCTAGATTAAAAAAAAATCTGGGGCACTTATAATTGAGACAAGTAGGGAAATTTGAATAAACTATATATTAGATGATCTTATTGTATCAAGGTCAAATTTCTTAGGTGTAAAAATGATACTGTGGTCATCTAAGAAAATGCCCTTTTTCTTAAGAAATAAATACTGAAGAATTTAAGGGTAAAACATCATAATGTCTGAAACATTAAGTAGTTCAAAGGAAAAAAAAACAGCAAATATAAAAAAGTGTTAAAAATTTGTGACTTGATGATTACAGAAATGTTGATTTCACTAGTCTTTCAACTCTTCTGTGGGCTTGAAATTTTTCAAAATAAGAAGTTGGAGAATTTTCATTTAAATCTAGAAATTTTGTCTTCCGTTTACTTGTACATACCACCACTTTGAAAAATGAAATCTGATTTGGAATTACATATGGAGAGTCACCCTTCATATTGTTTTCAGTATTCAAAGCCTCTAAAGTCCTTAATCCTACCCAGGTGTGGGGTGATGTCTACAAAAAAACAAAACAAACACAGGCAGCCTATGCTGGGAACTGGGTGAGAAATTAAACCGTGTTCTAAGAACTCAGCAGGATGAGAAAGCAATCCTAGTTGGGGTGATCAGGGAAGCCTTCGTGGAAGAATTGGCACTTGTTCTGAACCTGAGGCTCAAAAGAAAGCAAGCTCTCCTTAATTCCAGCCTTGATAGCCAAGTGAAGAGATGGGCCCATCTGTGGCCAGATATTCCCATTTTTTCAAAATAAGCTGAAAATCTGGATTTTAATGTCAAATCTCTCTCTTTTTTAAATGACAACATTAAAAGTTTTGCAAAAACACGATGCAGGGCAAACAAAAATGATCAAAATACCTGATTAGTGTTCAAGTTTCCCAATTGTCTCAATTTTTGTGTTTAAATAAAAATCAATTCAAGGTCGCCATATGACATTAATTGATATGTTTTTTAGGTGTCTTTTATTCTGTAGATAAACCCTGCTTTCTCTCTAACATCTCTGATAGATCACTGTGAAGTTTAGCACTCATTCATTCATTCAGTAGGTAAGTCATTCAATGTAATTTTTACTGACCACCCACTCTGTGCCCAGCAGAGTGGGGAGAAAGAGACAGGGAAGGAGCCCTGCCCTCCACTGATTCTAAGTTAATGATTAGACGTCAGGGCCCCCTTAGACAGATGTTTCCTTGGGGTTAGAGCAACTCCCTAAGGAGCTCCCTTGAGATTGTCTGTACATTTCTCAGAAAAATATTTGAACTAAAGGCTGCCAGTTTGGGGAGAGTGAATCTATACGGAGCCAACTGAGACTCAGAGCTGGGAAAGAACCCAGGCAGCTCCTCCCCTCTCCTCCCTTATTTGGAAAGCATATGTTCCCCAGTGAGCAAAAAATAACTGGAATCTTCTTTTTTTTTTTTTTTTTTTCTTACTTGGCTTCCTCCCCCTTAAACCTGACACCAGCAGGAAAAATATTCAGAAATCACAATCATAATAGGTCTAGGAACTTTCAGGGTTTTTTTTTCTATTAGATGTTTTTAAAAATTAAATTCACATGTAATAAACACTTCGTGGGCTTAACAAATTTGCATTTAAACTGCCACCACCACAGCACTGTACTAGAAATTTTTTGTTTTTATAAATTTACCTTTTTTTGTTGAGAGTATTACAGATGTCCTCCATTTTCCCCCATTGCCCCCCTCCACCCAGTTCCCACCCCACCCCATGACTTCACACACTATTGTCTGTGTCCAAGGGCTATGCATATATGCATATAAATTCTTTGGTTAATCTCTTCCTGTCCCCTCATTCCTCTCTTCCCTTCCCCCCTCCTCCTTTCCCTTTGAGATTTGATAGTCAATGCCATGCTTCTATGCCTCTGGACCTATTTTGTCTATCAGTTTATTTTGTTCATTAGATTCCACATATAAGTGAGATCATGTGATACTTGTCTTTCTCTCACTGGTTTAGTTCACTTAGATAACACTCTCCAAGTTCTTCCATGCTGTCTCAAAGGGTACTATGAGTTTTAAGCGTCACAGCCATGAGCTGGATCATCCTCTCCATCCTGAACTATCTGTAAGATTAATCCCTCAAGCACACAGTGGACACAGAGCTCTGGTTTTTTGTTCCTTCTCTCATTTCTGACTTTTGCCTTGCTTCTATTGCAACATGGCTGTGATACAGGGGGAAGAGTGATGTTTCATTTTGGACTCATCTCTTGCCAAATCTACTCACATTCTACATTCTTTTCCTGAATCTGCACTTTTCTTCTCTCCTAAGTTACATACTTACCTGAGTCTCTGCTCATTTCTTGATTGGTTGATGGCAGCCTTCCCAAATCCCCCACTGCAGCATCATGCTCTCCACCCTCACCCCTCACCAGCCTCTATGACCCTTCAGTGCTCCTTGCTTCCCTTCACCTTCCCTTTTGGATGGAGGACCAGGGTGACCTTGCTTTCTGTACCCTATCCTTTCAGGGAGACCCTGTTCTTTGGTGGGGTGTTTGGGGGATGATTCTCATGGCCTGAGCTATCAGGGTGTGTGCAGTGAGCTTCTGAGGAGTGGAAGAAGAGGCCATCACTCCCAGTTTGGAGGGTATTTCCCTCCAAATTGTAAATTCAGACAAAGCTCAGAGGGTGTGATGGCAGCCATAGTGATATGCTTGGAGCAGTGCGTGACTCTTGGATACTTATGGGTAGATAGTAAGAGCTGTCATTTGTCCAGTGCCTACTCAATGGCAGGCACAGTGCTAAAGATTTTACACAGATCACTTCACATAATCCTCACCACAACTTTATAAGGGATCATCTATTATCATCTCATGTTAAGGATGTGGAAACAAGCACATGGAGGTAAACTAACCTGACTTGGTTTAGCAAAGCTAGGAAATAGCAGAGCCAGGATTCAAGCCCATGCATATCTAGTACTCCTTCTATGCTGTCCGCAGATTTAACTGGTGCTGAGCCCTAGTCCACTCTGAATTCCTAACCCATGTCTTCCTCTTTTTAATTGACCCAGTCTCCACACTGAGGCTACTGAGCCTTTTCATACTTGCACTTTCTATAATTGGTAAGGTCTTCCTACAACTACATCTAACCCAAGGATCTGTAAAGCTGTCTCTTAAGCCTTTAATAGAATTGACTCAAATGATTCAATAAGAAAACATTGAGCCCTAGCTGATTTCGCTAAGTGGATAGAGCATCCGCTTGCGGGCTGAAGGGTCCCAGGATTGATTCTGGCCAAGGGCACATGCCTGGGTTGCGGGCTCAATCCCCAGTAGGGGTCGTGCAGGAGGCAACTGATCAATGATTCTCTCTCATCATTGATGTTTCTATCTCTCTTTCTTCCCTTTCTCTCTGAAATCAATGAAAATGTATATTAAAAAATAAACCATTGAAATGTGCATTTAACATATGTCTTGCAATGGAGATAAATGTGACTTTGCTTAAGCAGCCTTCCTTCTAGAAAGGCTCAGCAGAGTCAATTAATGCTGAGTACTAGGGACTGACTTCAAAATGCATGTGTATAGGAAAATGTGCCACTGCTATTGCACTGTTTGTTCTGCAATGAATATTCATGAATGAATGAGAATAATAAAAACATCCAAATTACTGAAGGAAGAAGAAATGAAAATATTTTGAATGGCTACCGGATTGTTGAAAAGATCTAGACAATAAATAGGGCAAGAAAATGTCCTCATTTTGTTTTCCCCTTGACTTCAAATAAAGTAGAGCAAACATGGGCTGTGCCTTCTCATTCTAAATACAGGCCTGCAATATACAAGAAGTTTCAGAGGATGCCAAAAAGCATAAAATACCAAGGAATGCCCTTTAAGGACTGATAGATCCTTCCTTCCCCCAACTGGTGGGTGGAGTATGACGTAACCTGCAGCCCAGAAATACCTGAGTGACTAACCATGTACCTTTATGGACTATACATTGAACCACCAATCAACACCTACCAAATACCCTAAACCCTTGTTCCTATATGGACCATACATTAAGCCAACAATCAGCGTGTGCCAAGTACCCTAAGCCCCCATTCCTTCCCACTCCTCCCCTCAAAAGGAGTGCTCACCTCTGCACGAGTTGCTGTTCTCCCATTGCGAGACAGCCTGGCAGGTCTTTTCCCCCTAATAAAGCCTGTAATCCTGGTTTTCTGCTCCCGATTGGTCTTTCAAAGACATTTTGAAATTTCTAATAAACTTAACGATTGGTAAAATCCAGATGGGGAAAAATGAGAATAATATCTGGATGGTTTGTTAAAACACAGATTGCTGGGGCCCATTCCCAGAGTTTCTGATTCTCTAAGTGATATTAATTATATGACATACCTCTAAGGAAATGTCTAGTGCGATGTCAATTACAGCTAAGTACTTAATATCATTCCATTTTGCTGATAATAAATATTAAATATTCTAATATAGATGGAGGTCTTATACATGAGAATTAACCTTTTTTTTTTACTAAGGGCAGGCAGATGCTTTGCCCTTGGTATTGCTAGTGAGCATTACATAAGGGGAGGGCCATCACATACAGGGAGTTGCCTGAGGTGGTTTTTTACAACAATTTCTTGCAACAGAGTCTGATACAACACACTACAAACATGGTTTTCCTCCCCTCACCCCCACCACATGCACACACACACACACACAGGACAGTGCATGCTCATTCACACCTACGTTTTAAAAGGAGCTAGTTAGCCCAGCCGGTGTGGCTTAGTGGTTGAACATCCACCTATGAACCAGGAGATCATGGTTCGATTCCTGGTCAGGGCACATGCCTGGGTTGAGACGATCTCCAGTAGGGGGCATGCAGGAGGCAGCCGATCAATGATTCTCCCTCATCATTGATGCTTCTATCTGTCTCTCCCTCTCCCTTCCTCTCTGAAATCTATAAAAAATACGTATTAAATAAATAAATAAATAAATAAATAAATAAATAAATAAATAAATGGAACTAGTTTGGTGGACGAGGGGAAAGTAGAGACATCTAGATCACACACAGGAAGTGAAATGCAGAATAAACCTCTCTCCTCCTGCCCCAAGAAAGCTGTTTCCCAGGAAATTCTGGTCAGATTTAGGGCATACCACTGCCTCTTGGCCCACTATACTCAGCCTCTAGTTTATTATACTGCAAACTCAGATGCCTCTGCAGCACAGGGAATAGTTCGTTGCTTTGGGTATTGATCCTAGATGTTTGAAAGTTGTACAGATGGAAGGAATTTCATCTATATTTATATACTGCACTTCATTAATCAAGTTCTATCAGGGACTGCATGATGTTTTACAAGTCCTGGGTCTTTAAGATTTTGAGACTCAAACTGAAACTGTTCTTAGTGGTTAAAAATATCTGTCCTTGTCCTCCCTGGCCAGTGTGGCTCGGTTGGTTGGAGCATCATCCCAAACACTGAAAAGTCTCCAGTTGGATTTCTAGTCAGGGCACATACCCAAATTTTGGGTTCAGTCCATGGGGAGGCAACTGATTCATGTTTCTCTCTCTTGAATCAATGTTTCCCTCTCTCTCTCTCTCTCTCTCTCTCTCTCTCTCTCTCTCTCTCTCTCTCTCTCTCCCTTCCTCTCTAAAATCAATAAAAATCATATCCTCAGGTGAGGATTTAAAAAAAATATATGTCCTTACTGGGGCTTTTCTTGGGAATTTCCCCTTGCCAAACTCAATTGTTTGTCAATGGGCAATACAGTTGTGTAGTTGAAAAACTGCACTGTAAAACTCATTGTTGCCCTAACCGGTTTGGCTCAGTGGATAGAGCGTCAGCCTGCAGACTCAAGGGTCCCAGGGTCCCAGGTTCAATTCCGGTCAAGAGCATGTACCTTGGTTGCAGGCACATCCCCAGTAGGGAGTGTGCAGGAGGCAGCTGGCCACTGTTTCTCTCTCATTGATGTTTCTTACTCTCTATCTCTCTCCCTTCCACTCTGTAAAAAATCAATAAAATATTTTTTAAAAAACCTCAAAAAACAAAACAAAAAACAACAACTCCTTGTTTCTTCATGGCTAGCTCACAGATATATTTAGAGAATGTGTATTTTAAGTGAAAAAAAGGCTCAAGTGAACAAAGAGACCTGTGTGCATACTTCTTGGAGCATGTGATATATCAGAATGCATACAGGGGCAGCCAAATAAGTTTTAGCCTGTAGGTTCTCATCATGTCTGCATGCATCTGGGGTGAAGGACTCAGCAACACAGAGCAAACTTCTAAGGGTCAGGTTAGCCACACAGCCAACCCTTCCAGGCCCCCCAAGGAAAGTTTTCAGAGAAGACTTTGGGGATGGATGGGGAGGAAAAGAGAAAAAGGACAGGATATCCCGGTGACCAGTGGGCCAGTGGTTCTCAACCTTCCTAATGTCATGACCCTTTAATATAGTTCCTCATGTGGTGACCCCCAACCATAAAATTATTTTCGTTGCTGCTTCATAACTGTAATTTTGCTATTGTTATGAATCGTAATGTAAATATCTGATATGCTATATGTATTTTCCGATGGTCGCGACCCACAGGTTGAGAACCGCTGGAAACTGACCATATTTCTCTATTCTCATGAGAGACATATACCCTGACTTTGCTTTTCTTTAGTTTCTAGATTTTACTATTGAGGACAGATCACAGAATGTGAAAGCTAGGAAGAACCATCAGGGCCACTTGGTTTAGTTCTCTCATTTTCCCCTGAAGCTTAAAGAGAGGTGTTGTCTCAAAGTTCCCACAGCTGGAACCCAGGTCTCCTGACATCTCATTGAATGCTCTTTTCTCTACACACATGTGAAAGGCTGTTCAATCTTTTGGAGGAAGAAAAAAAAAAAAGGAAGAATTGCTGATCCAGTGCTAGGAACCATTATGTAATCCAGCTGGAATTTGACCTATATCCTCCCAATGAAACAGAAACAGAGATGGAAGGGAAATAGAAGGAGATACCACTAAATTGGGAAAGGCACACTTGAATATTTAACAGTTACTTTTGTGAAAGCTCCAATTAGTTGGCCCCTACCTGCTGCTCCAGCCCCATTTCCCTCTACTTCCTCCCAGGAACCCTTTTTTGCATCAACAAAACAGGCAAATGTCTTGACTCACAAGTGCCTCTTGATCTTTACTCTTCCGCCACCCCACAGGGGTACAATTAAAATTCAGAAGAACCTGACTCCAGAGTACTGGAGCTTTCCAGAGGTATGAAGAATCAGAGCAGAGAGTTTTGTTAGAAACAGTGCCTGGTAGTCTATGTCACGGGATAAGAGTGACAAAATCAAATTACTATTTAAATCTGGGAGTAGAGGTGGGAATAGGGGAGATGGGCTAGTGCTAGCATAGCCTGAGAGGCTTCATGGAAGGAATGGCTCCTAAAACCAGGCTGTTAAAATAGTCTCTATTTTTTGGATGGGAAATTCTTATTATCCCCAGAACCGTGCACAGTATTCTGTAGAAGGTTTATGTTCAATACATTCTTGTTGTTGCTCATGATATTGATTATTATGCCTGGGAATAATCAATTCAACTGAAACATACCCAGAGGGAACTGTTTAGTCTTCTGGAACTCACCAGTTCTTTTTTCCTTCTGGTAGGAGGAATGTGTATGCCAAATTCTGGTACCTTCTGGATGTGTGTACACTGGGAAACCATGGATGAGGCTGACTTCAGAAGGAAGGTGTGAGAAATAAAACACTGATTTCAATTTTAGTTCTGTAGAAATATTTGGGAAGCCTGCTTGGTGATGTTTTCATGATTAAAAATGACCCAGTGCATATGTGCTTGACAGGAACATGGGCCACAGCAGGCTTGACATATGCTTTCTCCCATCTCCTTATGTCTCAGTCTGCTGGGAAATAGCCCTGTAAGATAGCACTTTGGGGACTGCTCTCAGTTGGTCTCATGCTATTTTCTTAGCCTATGGTATTCACACATCCTCCACTGAGCTGGAATCTGGCCCTGGGTCTATGGAATTGCCATTGAATGACTGTAGGGGAAAGAAAATTTAAAATGTGAAATGACTTGTTCAAATGTGAGTCAGGGATGTATTAGGTCTGTTTATAGAAGGAGGAAATGACATTCAAAGAAAATTGGTTCAGGGAGAAATTCTGTCATTATATAAGCATTTGGAAATTAGTAACGGACTGTCTATGAGAGTAACAGATCGGCTTAATTGTGAAGTCCCCCAATGTGCCCTTTACCCATTGCAGTGTGGTAAAAAGAGTGTGGGCTTTGGAGCTCAATACATCTGGGCAGGGGTTTCAGGCCTGCCACTTAAGGACTATTCAACCGTCTGAGTCTTACTTTACTATCTGTAAAATGAGGTAATAACAGTAGCTTAAAACTGTTTTAACCTTCAAATCAATTGATATAAAGGATTGAGTATAGTACTCAATATACTGTATGAGTGCAATAAAAATAGAATAACAATAGCGAATATTTTAGAGGCACCTACTATGTGCTAGACACTTTTGTCACATTGCCTCACTTAGTCCTGATAATAATGCTATGAGGTCAGTAGAATTATCCCCTAAAATATCTAACACTATTAACAATAATAATATAACAGCTTAGACAGGAATAGATAATTCCGGGCTTTCTAAGCCCACCTTTTCTTCCTCATTTCGCCCAAAGGCTGTAGATGTTTCACCAGGTGACAGGAGAATAAAGACAGGAGGTGAAGAAAACAAGCATTTGCAATCTAAATGCTGGTAGAGAGGTTTGCAGTGAGAGATAAGAGAACAAGTTTTCATGCAAAGAATAATAATAGTGTCTGACTATCTAACAAAGAGGCTTCTTGGTGGGGGGGGGGGCGCGGGGAAACAACCCAGGAGCCTTTGCATATGGAAATCTTTTAAAACCAGAATACTGGAGCTTCACAAGTGTCTGTACTCCTTGTGTTTCTGCTCTCCCCTTCCTTCTCTATTTCCCTCAGCTGCAGCAGAGGCTTGTTTCAGAAGGGGACAAGGTAGGGTCTATTCCCTTGAGGTGGCGGTAAAGCAAGTCCTGCAGGCACAAATCCACTCCCCCCACCCTCCACGCCAGGCACATCTCCTGTGGGTAAGCCAGAAGGCAGGCTCAGATAAAGTCAAACATAGATGCAGCCACTAGGATGCTTGCATTCCCCTCATTTCTTACAAATGGAAATGGCTTTATTGGAAGATAGATCTTGCAAAAAGAGAACATCTCTCTGAAGAGTAAGGCCAAAGTTGAAGCCGCAACAAATGAGAATCCCAACAGAAGACCATAGCTTCAGCACTTTATGGCAAAGAGGGAAATACAGGGCCTAGAAGGACACCAGGTCTAGAAGGGGTTATCCCAGGTCACGTGGCCAAACACATTGCTCCACCCACCTCCCAAGGACAGCTGCATTTGGGGGGAAATAGTGACTCCTCCAAGACTGTGACAAGGTTATTTTACTGCAAACTGAATTCAAGTTTTCTTTTGGCCTCTGGAATGCCAAAGCACAAATTTCATGTGTTTTTCACTTAACACTATCTGTGCATAGTTCCAAATTATTTCTGAGTATGCTTTCCCCTTCCTCCCTCTCTGCCAATGTTCTGGGTGTGGTAGAAAGGAAGCGCTTTCAGTCTGGGCTTCAAAATTCATGGAAATGTGAGCGAAATAATATAATATTTTGAATTATGTATTGTTTTAAAATAGGAAAGTTAGTTATATTATCCCACAGTGGTATTTTGCACCATTCCTTTCAAAACAACATGTTGTTATAGGATACAACATATTATAGGAGCAAGGGTTCCCAGAAGTACCAGATACAGAAAAACTCAAATTATGACTTATTTGGTATCTCAAAGACCCTCAATTTTGAGAGTTAGAGATTTAGAAGTATCAGCTTTCTCTTCATTTCACAAAGGAAGCAACTTAGAGGGAGTGACTTGTCCAAGGTCACACAACTAGTTAATGGCAGAGCCATTTATTTTATTTTATTTTATTTTTTTTAAATTTATTTTTTTAATTGCTTAAAGTATTACAAAGGGTATTACATATGTGTCTATTTTTTCCCCTGCCCTTGACTATCCCCTGGCCTCCCCCACCCCCCAGCGTCCCATGTCCATTGGTTATGCATATATGCATGCATACAAGTCCTTCGGTTGATCTCTTATACCCCTCCCTCCTGCCCCCCAACTTTCCCCGGCCTTCCCGCTGCAGTTTGACAATCTGTTTGAGGCAGCTCTGCCTCTGTATCTATTACTGTTCAAAAGTTTATAATGGTCTCTATTATCCATGAATGAGTGAGATCATGTGGTATTTTTCCTTCATTGACTGGCTTATTTCACTTAGCATAATGCTCCCCAGTTCCATCCATGCCGTTGCAAATGGTAGGAGTTCCTTCTTTTTTACAGCAGCATAGTATTCCATCGTGTAGATGTACCACAGTTTTCTAATCCATTCATCTACTGATGGGCACTTAGGCTGTTTCCAGATCTTAGCTATGGTGAATTGTGCTGCTATGAACATATGGGTGCATATATCCTTTCTGATTGGTGTTTCTGGTTTCCCGAGATATATTCCTAGAAGTGGGATCACAGGGTCAAATGGTAGTTCCATTTGTAGTTTTTTGAGGAAACTCCATACTGTCTTCCATAGTGGCTGCACCAGTCTGCATTCCCACCAGCAGTGCACAAGGGTTCCTTTTTCTCCACATCCTCTCCAGCACTTGTCGTTTGTTGATTTGTTGATGATAGCCAGTCTGACAGGTGTGAGATGATACCTCATTGTTGTTTTGATTTGCATCTCTCGGATGATTAGTGACTTTGAGCATGTTTTCATATGTCTCTTGGCTTTCTGAATGTCCTCTTTTGAAAGGTGTCAATTTAGGTCCTTTGCCCATTTTTTGATTGGATTGTTTATCTTCCTTTTGTTAAGTTGTATGAGTTCCCTATAAATTTTGGAGATTAGGCCCTTATCAGATATGACATTGGCAAATATGTTTTCCCACACAGTGGGTTTTCTCGTTGTTTCGTTGATGGTTTCCTTTGCTGTACAGAAGCTTTTTATTTTGAAGTAGTCCCATTTGTTCATTTTCTCTTTAGTTTCAAGTGCCCTAGGAGCTGTATCAGTGAAGAAATTGCTTCGGCATATGTCTGAGATTTTGTTGCCTTTGGATTCTTCTAGAATTTTTATGGTTTCCTGTCGTACATTTAAGTCCTTTATCCATTTTGAGTTTATTTTTGTGTATGGTGTAAGTTGGTGGTCTAGTTTCATTTTCTTGCATGTATCCGTCCAATTTTCCCAACACCATTTATTGAAGAGACTATCCTGGCTCCATTGTATGTTCTTGCCTCCTTTGTCAAATATTAACTGAGCATATTGGTTCGGGCCAATTTCTGGGCTCTCTATTCTATTCCATTGATCTATATGTCTGTTCTTGTGCCAGTACCAGGCAGTTTTGAGAACAGTGGCTTTGTAGTACAGCTTGATATCTGGTATTGAGATCCCACCTACTTTGTTCTTTCTCAGGATTGCTGCAGCTATTCGGGGTCTTTTTTTATTCCAGATGAATTTTTGAAGAGTTCGTTCTAGATCTGTGAAGTATGCCGTTGGTGTTTTAATGGGAAGTGCGTTGAATTTATAGATTGCTTTGGGTAGTATGGACATTTTAATGATGTTGATCCTACCAATCCATGAACACGGAATGTTCTTCCATTTGTTTATGTCTTCCTCTATCTCTTTTTTCAACGTCCTCTAGTTTTCTGAGTAGAGGTCTTTTACCTCTTTAGTTAAGTTTATTCCTAGGTAGCTTAATTTCTTTGGTGCGATGGTAAATGGGATTGTTTTTGTAATCTCTCTTTCTGAAAGTTCACTATTGGTGTATAGAAATGCCTCAGATTTCTTGGGGTTAATTTTGTATCCTGCTACATCGCCAAATTCATGTATTAAGTATAGTAGCTTTTTGATGGAGTCTCTAGGGTTTTGTATGTATAATATCATGTCGTCTGCAAATAAGGACAGTTTTACTTCCTCTTTTCCAATTTGGATGCCTTTTATTTCTTCCTCTTGCCTAATTGCAATGGCTAACACTTCCAGTACTATGTTGAACAGGAGTGGTGAGAGCGGGCATCCCTGTCTTGTTCCTGTTCTTAGGGGAAATGGTGTTAGTTTTTGTCCATTGAGTATGATGTTGGCTGTGGGCCTGTCATATATGGCTTTTATTATGTTGAGGTATGATCCTTCTATTCCCACCTTGCTGAGAGCTTTTATCAAAAATGGGTGTTGGATTTTGTCAAACGCTTTTTCCGCATCAATTGATATGACCATGTGGTTTTTTTCTTTCAATTTGTTTATATGATGTATCACGTTTATTGATTTGCGGATATTGTACCATCCTTGCATCCCTGGGATGAATCCTACTTGGTCATGGTGTATGATCTTTCTGATGTACTGCTGGATCCGATTTGCTAAGATTTTGTTGAGGATTTTGGCATCTATGTTCATGAGCGATATTGGCCTGTAATTCTCTTTCATTGTGTTGTCTTTACCGGGTTTTGGTATTAGGGTGATGCTGGCTTCATAGAATGAGCTTGGAAGTGTTCCTTCCTCCTGAATTTTTTGTAGTAGTCTGAGGAGGATAGGTTTTAGTTCTTCCTTGAATGTTTGGTAAAATTCCCCTGTGAAGCCGTCTGGTCCTGGGCTTTTGTTTGCTGGAAGCTTTTTGATGACTGCTTCAATTTCTTCCATAGTTATTGGCCTATTGAGATTTTTAGATTCTTCCTGATTGAGTTTTGGAATGTTGTATTTTTCTAGGAATTTGTCCATTTCTTCCAGGTTGTCTAGTTTGTTGGAGTAGAGCTGTCCATAGTATTTTTTAACAATCATTTGTATTTCTGTGGGGTCTGTTGTTATTTCGCCCCTATCGTTTCTGATTTTGTTTATTTGGGTCTTCTCTCTTTGCTTCTTGGTGAGCATGGCTAGAGGTTTGTCAATCTTGTTTATCCTTTCGAAGAACCAGCTCTTGGTTTCATTGATTTTCTGTATTATTTTTTTGGTCTCTATGTCATTTATTTCTGCTTTAATCTTTATTATCTCCTTCCTTCTGCTCACTCTGGGGTTTCTTTGTTGCTCTCTTTCTAATTCTTTGAGTTGTAGAGTTATATGATTTACTACCATTTTTTCTTGTTTTTTGAGATAGGCCTGTAGAGCTATAAACTTCCCTCTCAGTACTGCTTTCATTGTGTCCCATAGGTTTTGGATTGTTGTGTTTTCATTGTCATTAGTTTCCAGGATGTTTTTAATTTCTTCTTTGATCTCATTGGTAACCCAATCAATATTTAATAACATGCTTTTCAGCTTCCAAGTGTTTGAGTATTTTGGGTTGTTTTTATTGTAGTTTATTTCTAATATTATGCCATCGTGGTCTGAGAAGATGCTTGGTATTATTTCAATCTTCTTGAATTTGGGGAGACTTTGTTTGTGACCCAATATGTGGTCTATTTTTTAATCTGTCCTATGAGCACTTGAGAAGAATGTATATTCCGTGGCTGTGGGGTGAAGTGTTCTGAAGATGTCAATTAAGTCCATCTGATCTAGTGAGTCATTTAGGATTGCTGTTTCTTTGCTGATTGTTTGTCTAGAGGATTTATCCAGTGATGACAGTGGTGTATTAAAGTCCCCTACTATGATTGTATTGTTGTCGATCTCTCCTTTGATATCTTCCAGGAGATTTTTTATGTATTTGGGTGCTCCTGCATTGGGTGCATATATGTTTATCAGGGTTATATCTTCTTGTTGTATTGATCCCTTTAGTATTATGAAGTGGCCTTCCGTATCTCTTGTTATGGTCTTCACTTTGAGGTCTATTTTGTCCGATATAAGTATTGCTACCCCAGCTTTCTTTTCTTTTCCATTAGCCTGAAAGATATTTTTCCATCCCTTCACTTTCAGTCTGTGTGAGTCCTTTCTAATGAGTTGGGTCTCTTGTAGACAGCAAATGTATGGGTCATGATTTTTTATCCATTCAGCCACTCGATATCTTTTGGTTGGAGCATTTAGCCCGTTTACATTTAAAGTTATTATTGAAAGGTACTTGTTTGTAGCCATTTCTTTTTTTGTGTGTGGCTGTTTTCTTTCTGGGATTTTTATTTCTTCTTTTTACACCAGTCCCTTTAGCATTTCTTGCATTGCTGGCTTGGTGGTGATAAACTCCCTTAGCCTTTTTTTGTCTGTGAAGCTTCTTATTTCCCCTTCAATTTTGAATGATAGCCTTGCTGGATAGAATATTCTTGGATTCAGTCCTTTGCTTTGCATCACTTTGTAAATTTCCGTCCATTCTTTTCTGGCCTGATGTGTTTCTGTTGAGAAATCATTTGATAATCTAATGGGAGATCCCTTGTATGTAACTTTCCGTCTCTCTCTTGCAGCCTGTAAGATTCTCTCTTTGTCCTGAATATTTGCCATGGTAATTATGATGTGTCTTGGTGTGGGTCTTTTCGGGTTCACCTTGCTTGGGACTCTCTGGGCTTGTGTGACTTTTTTCTTCCCCACCTCAGGGAAGTTTTCTGATATTATTTCTTCCAATAGGTTTTCTAATCCTTGTTCCTCTTTCTGTTGTTCTGGCACCCCTATTATTCGTATGTTGTTTCGTTTCATGTTGTCCCAAAGCTCCCTTAGGCTCTCCTCCTATCTTTTAATTTTTTTCTCCAACTGAAGTACAGTTTGGGTGTGTTTTGCTTCCCTGTCTTCTAATTCACTAATTCGGTCTTCCGCTTCTCCTAGTCTACTGTTGATACTTTCAATGGTGTTCTTTATTGCAGCTATATCGCACTTCATTTCTTCTTGGGTCTTACTTAAGTTGTTGATTTTTTCATCTGTTTCTTCTTGCTTCTTGGATAAGTTGTCGATTTTTTCCTCCATCCGGTGTATGCACTCTAGGACCCTTATTCTGAATTCTTTTTCTGTCATGTTGTATGCCTCTGTATCACTTAGCTGCTTTTCTGGTGAGTCCTCCTTTTCTTTCCTTTGGGGATTTCTTTGTCTACCCATGTTTGATCTCACTGACGTATATAGATATTGAGTCGTTCAGTGGCTGCTCCCTAGGTGGCAGTGGCTCCTCTGGCTGTGGTTGCTCCTTGGGCAGTTGTGGCAGTAGCTGCTCCTCTGTTGGTAGCGGGTCTTCTGATGGGTGCTGTTCACAGCTGTTGTGGCTCTTCTGGCTGGTGGAGGGAGGCTTCACACACAGCAGCTGTTCCTCAGACAGAGCGTGTGGAGATCAGGAGGCTGCTGTTGCTTGGATCTTTCTGTGGGGAGAAGCAGGGTTCCTCTGCGTTCACGTAGTCGCGCTGCTTGAGAGCCGTTGTTGCCGGGTTAGTAGCTGGTCTCTGGATGCCGGTGACAGTCACCCAAGATGGCACGGTCTCCGCGGCTGTGCGGGCGCACCTGGAGAGGTTTCAGCCTCAGCCTCTAACCATTCCCTTTATCTAGGATTTCTCTGTCTTTCCTGGCTGCAGACTGTCTCTCAGCTGAATCTCCTCTGCTTATTCGGGCTGTATGCTACCCGTTTCAGCTGCCCGCCCTTATCTGCTCCGGGACAAGGCACCGACACGTCTGTCTAAACCTCCGCCATTTTCTTCCCCCCCAATAAGTACATCGCCATTTATTTTAAAGTTCCATTTTCAAAATGCTGTTCTACACAACCAAATTAGAATCCCATGCCGTAACCGGTTTGGCTCAGTGGATAGAGCGTCGGCCTGCGGACTGAAATGTCCCAGGTTCGATTCCGGTCAAGGGCATGTACCTTGGTTGCGGGCACATCCCCAGTGGGGGCTGTGCAGGAGGCGGCTGATCAATGTTTCTCTCTCATCGATGTTTCTAACTCTCTATCCCTCTCCCTTCCTCTCTGTAAAAAATCAATAAAATATATTTAAAAAAAAAAAGAATCCCAGAGGGGCATTTTCGTGTGTAGAAGTTGACAAAATGATCAGTTGTCATGAGGATTAAATCAGATAACATCTGTAAAGTGGCATGCGCAATAACTAAATAGAACTAAATTAAAATGTTCTATCTACTATACATTTTTTTCTTTATATTCATGTCCACATATATTTAAGGTTTACAGAGTTGTAATGTTTCTCTATACCACATTGTGATCTCCTTTTTTCATTTAGCACAGCCTGTCTACTTACCATTTTCATGCCTAAAGAACATTCCATCTGGTTGTTAGGCTCTACTTTTTTTAGACACTGTACATTATTGAACATTTGGATTGTTTCCAGTTTTTCACTATTATAAATAGTGGGGCTTGGAACAATTTTACATAGTTTGCCACCCTCCCACTCCCTGTGTTCTTTTGGGGGGTGTTTCTTTGGAATATGTTCTCAAAAATGGAATGAGACATAGAAAGCTTTCAAACCAGATTGCTCTCCAGAGAAATACCACAGTTTACTGTGTTTGTGTGTCACCAGTGATGGGAGACTCTATCATGGGCGGGAGCAAGGCAGGGAGTGGTTTAACTATCCTCTCTAGGCATAGAAAAGGAACTTGGGGATTCTTGGCTGAAACTTCCTTCCTCACCAACCCCCACACCCCACCCCACCCCTCTCCACCCCTCTATTCTTGGTAGTGTTAATGCTTCCCTGGCCTTTTCTAACTTCCTCCTTCTGCTCAGAGTCTTGGAGCAGAAGTGACCATACTAATACAGAACAGGATGAACAGTTTCTTTATCAATACAAAAGCAGCACAAGAAGTGTGACTATCTCAAGTGCTTCACCAAATAAAATGTTGGAGATTGCCCAGCTTGTGTGGCTCAGTGGTTGAGCCTCAACCTGTGAACCAGGAGGTCATGGCTGATTCCTGGTTGGGGCACATGCCCTGGTTGGGGCTTGATCCCCAGTAGGGGGTCTTGCAGAAGGCAGCTGATAAATAATCCTCTCATCATTGATGTTTCTGTCTCTCTCTCCCTCTCCCTTCCTTGTGAGTTTCCATCACAGACTAAAGATGATTTTGATTTCAAAGATCATCTGATAAGAAAAGCCAACCATTTCAGAAAGAAAAGTCTAAATATATATATATATATCTCCACGTGCTTGAAATTGAACATTTAGCCCACTGGACTTGGGATTCCTGTTCTGATTTCTGTCACTTACAAATTGCCAATGATTTCATAATAATAAGTCATATTTTAAAGTGTTAAGGCCCCTTGTTTTATTTCAATTACAGTTGACATTCAATATTATTTTATATTAGTTTTAGGTGTACAGCACAGTGGTTAGACATTTGTATAATTTACAAAGTTATCCTCCCATAAGTCTAGTACCCAACTCACATCAAGGCTCTTTGTTTCCATGCATCATATCATTTAATCCTCTCAACAACCTTTGGAGTGGACACTATTATAATCTTCATTTTACAGAAGAAGAAATGGAGACTTAAAAAGATTATTAACTTACCCAGAGCCACACAGCTAGGCAGTGTCAGAGCTATGATATGAACTTTGATTCAAAGGCCTCTGTGCTTGAACTGTCCTGCCTTCCTTACTCTCATTTATGAGATGGTGACTTATCTGCCACAGTGTTGTACCAAGATGAAATCAGAAAAAAAATCCCAAAGTGCATCCTTGCCCTAAGCTTTCTGGAGAGACTCTGTAATATTTATCCTACAAACACTTTCTGAGAAGTAGATCCCCAATTATAGTTACCCTATGAAATTTGCAAACACAGTGCTCCCCAAAAATAGAGTTGTAAGGAGAAAGACAAGGCTCACCTTCGGTAATGTTGTTTTTTCTGGTGGTCTTATGCATGTTTCAAAAGGAGTATGATGAACTAGATTTGGTGGTTGTACTCAGAAGATATCCCTTTGGGGCAAGCTCATCTCTTCTATCTCAGGTTTTATTGCTGTGGTGAATGATGAAGCTGAGGGGTGGATAGTAATTGAAGGAATCTCTCACTTCCTCTCCTAAGGGAGAAACTTGGAGTTAGACACAGTTCACCTCAATACCCGAATCAGAGAGTATTAGGAGACTGTTAGCATTGAGAGAACTTAGATATCCTCTCATTAGATACTGACCCTTCCCATTTTTATTTCCCGAATAAAGCTTTATTTTTTGTTAAAAAATGCATGCACTCTATTCTTATGGGGAAAAAGAAGGAAAACCATGTGCCTATTATGTTGTATTACATTTTTGTTATGGGAGATTGTGGAACAAAATGCCTTCAGGCATACCTGTGTGTGGTGCACCTGCCTGTCTGTGACACACCTCTCTGAGTGTGAGGTGCCGCTCTGTCTCTTACTGCATGGTCTCTAATTCTAGTAAAACCCTATGAGATAGATAGTATTATGATGCCCATATTACAGATGAAGAACTCAAGGCTCAGAGAGGTTAACTAGTCTGCCTCAGAGTAGAGTTACTAAATGAAACTATTGAGCATATTCACATCCCAAAAGAAGGCAAGGGGAAATGATTGAGAGTTAAGAGACTTGAGTTCTAATTCCAATTCTGTCACTAGCTAAGTGTATGACCTTGGGCAGGTCACTTCAGTTTTATTTTCTGCAAATAGAAAGGTGTCATACTCAGTTATTGCTTTAGTTATTTTCTGGCTTTACATTCTATGCCTTTTCCTGAAATTTGTACCATTATCTGTGATTACTTGTATTTGGAAAAAAATGGTTCAGTTGTTCAGGAAAATAGAAATAAAAAGTATTGAGATGCTCACAAATCAAACGTAGAGATGATAGAAATGATCATAGAAATGACAGTAGAAAGGACTTTTTGTTTTTAGCAAAGCTAAGTTTTGCTGCCACCTAGTGTGGAAAAGGAATATGGCTTCTGGTCCTGTGGTAGCCAAGGCAAAAAACTACCAGAAATCATCCACTTGACCAGGTAGATAATTTATGGTATTTCACAGATATGTCAAATCTTATAGTGTTTTTGCAAGCCAATCTCTTTCCCTTAGACTAAAATGAGGTTTGGAGAAGAGCTTCTCTGGGTAGTATTACTAAGTAGATGTGACTCTTTTTTGGCCTCCTCCAAATGTGTATATACTGTGTCTTTTTCCATGGTGTATATACTGTGTCCCCCTGAGACCATTAGAAAGTCTGAGCAGGAAGGAACCATTCTCAGAGAATTTCTAGGGCAACCCATCTCATAGTACTGAGGGAAAATGTTTTGACCGAAGTCACACAGGTAGTTAACATAGACAGGGGTGACAGTAGACTGGTCCCAGAACTCTAAAAGCTGGTCTGATCAAACCTACCCAGAATGGATAAGATATTTGCAAAATCGTCTTCAGGAGCAAATAGGTCTCCTGGGCCTGTATGTAAATCGATGGTATTTACATATTTAAAGGAAGCCTTAGTCTTTCCTGTGGGGAGGACTGGCTGGTCTGGCTGGAAACCCAGAGAAACTGATGCTGTGGGGAGTTTTAAGCACTAGAAGAAGGCTCTCTGTGCTGGGTTGAAGAAAGGGCTCACTCACTGGGACTCCCGGAGGTCTCCAGCTAGGAAATCTTAATCTTCTGGAGAGACATTCCCACCCTTGGGGGAGCTTCCATGGCTCTCAGTGCACCAGGTATAATCTTACTTTTTCCTCTGCCAGCAGGAAAGACTATCAGACTTGAGAGTGAAAACAAAGGTATTGTAGCATAACTTGCATCTGCTAGAATGTATTTTTAAAAATCAAAAGCTTTTACTATTATAATAAATCGCTTGTAACAAATTCACTGCCACTGGTTAAGGTGATCCATTCATTCTTGTAATGATTCTTTGTACAGTCAACAACAACAATAATAATTTCCGACATCACCAAGAGCATCCATTGAATCAGTGGCCTTGCATTTATTATCTGATTTACATCTGACAAAAACCCAATGAGGTAATAATGATTATGATCTTCATTTTATAGCTGAGTAAACTGAGGCTCAGATATCAGTTTGCCCAGAGTCCCACAGCTCCCCTATCTCAGCCCTTAATCACTACCCTGTACCACCTCCTCCATGAGAGCTTGGCCTCCAGATTCGAAAATACCAGGGAGCAGGAGGTGCAAGTGAACAGCTCAACAAGTGGACAGGTACATTTCAATCTCTAGGAAAGGATTCCTGCCTTGCCACCATAGATTCCATAGTAGAAGTGTGCAGAGACATTCTAGTAATATGACTTCTCCTTAGGGATTTGATCCTTCAGCTTGGTATGCTAGTTGCCTCTAGGGGGAGAGATTACCTCGGGGAAAACATTTTTCGTAATTTACAACAAATTGTTTGCTGGGCGGGGGGTGGAGGGGGAGACCGACTGTAGGAAAACAGGTGACTAATTAAGGGGAGGAATCTTTGATTATCTGTTGTTTCAGCTTATTGGAGCAATTGCTTCGCTCTATTAACATGGATAATTAAGAATTGACTATGTAGTTAAGTGATTCAAACCTTCCTCTCTCGAACACATAATTCTCTTCAGTAATAAACAAGCATGTGCAGAATTAGTCACTGAAAGGAATAAACTTCTTTCCAATGTTTGTTGTCAAATATGATCCCTTCTTTCTCCCTAATTATCAGTTAGGTGAAAAGTATCCTTAAATAAGAATCTGTCAATCAATCAATCAATCTATCTATCTATCTAAAATCTAATCTAATACAATCTAACATCTACTACATATATATTTGTGTGGTATGAACAGAATATACAACAATACTAATTTTACTCTTGTCTCACCCCTCCCCACTTTTGACTTTTTGTTTTGTTTTGTTCCTGAGCCTAAGAACACATTTTGTGCATTGTCTCTCTATAGTTTTTTTTAAAGGCAGGGAATAATAAACAAGGGCATTTAGAAAATGTGAACAGGAAATACTTGAATATAGGCTGAGAATGGTGTTAAAAAAAGAGGAAGTGAGTCAGGGACTAAAGGAAGCTTTGTGTTCAGAGGATCATCAAAAAATAAAAGATCGCCTGGCCAGTGTCACAGGTTCCCAGTCAGGGCACATGCCCAGGTTGTGGGCTCTATTTTTTAAAAAGAGAGAGAGCCCTAGTCAGTGGCTCAATTGATTGGAGTGTCCTCCCATACACCGAAAGGTTGTGGGTTCGACTGCCAGTCTGGGTAGATGCAGAAGACAATGAAGACAACTGATCATGTGTGTGTGTTTTCTCTCTCTCTCTCTCTCTCTCTCTCTCTCTCTCTCTCTCTCTCTCTCTCTCTCTCTCTTTCTCTCTCTCCCCTCCTCTCCCTCTCCCTCTCTCCCTCTCTCTTTCAATAAACATATCCTCCAGTGAGAATAAAAAAAATAGTAAAAAATTTTTGAAAACAATTTTCAGCTATGTCCCCAAATAAGCCCAAATTGTAAGTATATCACAAGTTGCCCTCCAAGGATTGAGATTATGTCTTATATATCATTAAATCGCCCAGGTTGTCTTGCCTCATTTTAGCATGTTTTAGCTGCTCAATATTTAGTGAGTCAAATGGACATTGTAATCAGGTTCTAGATTTCAAGAATCAAGTTGGGCTTTTTGTTGTTGTTTTTGTTAAATGGCAAAAGAAATGAGAAACTATAGAGATTTTATTTCAGAGTGTGAAGGGGAGACTGTAAAGATAGTAAATGTTCTCATCTCATTTTATATGAATCATAACTGTAATAATGCAGCCAGCAGCACAGATGCACAGTTCTTTAGCGACTTGGTACAGCCACTTTCTAATCTAGCTGTACAATTCACAGAAACAATTTTTTTAATATATTTTTTATTGATTAAGATATTACATATGTGTCCTTGTCCCCACGTTACTCTCTACCCCCCACCCCCCCCACCCCCGCTCATGCCCTCACCCCCCCGTTGTCCATGTCCATTGGTTAGGCCTATATGCTTGCATATAAGTCCTTTGGTTGATCTTTCCCCCTTACCCCCACCCTCCCCTACCTTCCCTCCAAGTCCCGACAGTCCAATCAATGCCTCTCCGTCTCTGGATCAGTCCTTGTTCATCAGCTTATGTTGTTCATTATATTCCACAAATGAGTGAGATCCTGTGGTATTTATCCGCTCTCAAGTTCCATCCATGCTGTGGCAAATGGTAAGAGTTCCTTTTTCTTCTTCCTCTTCTTAAAGAATACCTTTCAGCATTTCATATAATGCTGGTTTGGTGGTGATGAACTCCTTTAGCTTTTTCTTATCCGTGAAGCTCTTTATCTGACCTTCTATTCTGAATGATAGCTTTGCTGGATAAAGTAATCTTGGTTGCAGGTTCTTGCTATTCATCACTTTGAATATTTCTTGCCAGTCTCTTCTGGCCTGCATGGTTTCTGTTGAGAAATCAGCTGACAGTCGTATGGGTACTCCCTTGTAGGTAACTGACTGTCTTTCTCTTGCTGCTTTTAAGATTCTCTCTTTATCTTTTGCTCTTGGCATTTTAATTATGATGTGTCTTGGTGTGGTCCTCCTTGGATTCCTTTTGTTTGGGGTTCTCTGCGCTTCCTGGACTTGTAAGTCCATTTCTTTCACCAGGTAGGGGAAGTTTTCTGTCATTATTTCTTCAAGAAGGTTTTCAATATCTTGCCCTCTCTCTCCTTCTGGTACCCCTATAATTCTGATGTTGGTACGCTTGAAGTTGTCCCAGAGGTTCCTTACACTATCTTCATATTTTTGGAATCTCTTTTCTTTTTTCTTTTTCGGTTGGGTATTTTTTGTTTCTTTGTATTTCAAATCTTTGACTTGATTCTTGGGATCCTCTTTTCTGCTGCTGGATCTCTGTAAATTATTCTTTATTTCAGTCAGTGTATGCTTAATTTCTAGTTGGTCCTTTTTCATGTCCTCCATGGTCTCCCTATACTTATTGAGGGATTCATTAAATTTATCGGCGGTTTCCATAAAATTCTTGAAAAACCTTATAACCGTGGCCTTAAACTCTATATCCAATCGTTTGCTTTCCTCCATTTCTGCCATTTGTGACCTGTTTCTTTGTCTCCGCATTTTGGCAGCTTCCCTGTGTTGATAGAGTGGCCCTGTGCGCCAGGTGTCCTGTAGGGCCCAGTAGCTCAGCCTCCCCAGTTACCTGGGGTGGACACTCTTGGTGCACTCTTGGTGCCTTGGTTGTTGTAGAATCACTGGGAGGAATTGACCTCCAGGCCAATTGGCTGTGAGAATCAGCTGTGTCTAAAGTGGGAGAACTTCTGTGCTGAAGACACCCTTCTGGGGCAAGACTTGCTTCAGTGGGGCTTTGGTGCTCACTGAGTCTGCTCCCTGAGTGCGTCCCTTATGGATCTGAGGAGTTGCAGTCTGGATGGACCCCCTCTGACCACTGGGTACAGTGGCTCCTGGATCTAAGGAGGTGCTAATTCAGCCTCTGCCTGAGGCCACACAGCAGGAGCCACGAAGAGGCTCAGCTGTGAAGCAATGCAAGCCGCTGCGGGGCCTTGGGCCTTCTCTTGGAAGTTCCAGGTCTGCCTGGTTCGGCTGCAGTTAGGTACATTCACATGCAAAAGCCTCTGCGGCAGCCTGGGTGGGGCGGGGTCTCAGGGAGTCAGAGGGCGGAGAAAGTGGCCATGGCCGATTCTCCGCCAGGAGTCGCGCGTCTCAGTGTTCCGGTAACGGCTGCAAGCACCTCTGAGGGAAAGCCGCCCTCAAGTTCGCTCGCTGCTGGACAGACCAGCTTCTCCCCGTGTGAGACCTGGGTCCCCAGAGACTTCCCGGAACCGGAGTTCAGAGCCGTCGGGAGTTTGTGATTCAAAAAGACAGCCGCGTCCTCAGGCGCCACCCCCTTTCCTCGCGCGCGCGCCGCAGTACCTCTGCACTTCACCTCCGCAGCGCCTCTGGCTCTCAGCGTGCTTTTCTTTCCTTCTAGTTGTGGACTTTACACTCAGCCAGCCTTCCTGTTGTTCTGGATGATGTTTGCTCAGTCCTTTGGGGTAATTTTCAATTGTTGTGTGAGGCAATAATTTCCCGGTGTTTACCTATGCCGCCATCTTAGTTGCTCCCCTGTATAATATTCTTTATTTCAGTCAGTGTATGCTTAATTTCTAGTTGGTTCTTTATCACAACATCAAGGGTCTCATTAGATTTCTTGAGGATCTCACTACATTTATCCGCAGTTTCTAGAAAATTATTGAAAGACCTTAAAAGTGTGGTTTTGAGCTCTATATCTTCCATTTCTGTCATTTCTTTCCTGCTTCTTTGTCTCCACATTTCTTTATGTTTTCTTGGTCCACCCACTAGTGGTCTTTGTGCGCAGTCTTGTTGTAGTTAAGCCTTGATTGTTGTAGTTAATACTAGGGGGGATTTGAACTCCAGGCCAAGTGGCTGTGAGAATCAGCTGTGTCTGCAGTGAGAGAACTTCTGTCCTCTAGGGAGGTGCTAATCTAGCCTTTGCCTGAGGCTATCTGGCAAATGCCTCTGTGCAGGGCTTGGGCGGGGAGGGTCCCAGGGGATCTACAGGGCGGTTGGAGCGAGCAGTTATGGCTGCTCTCAGTCCCGTCCCCAGGAGCTCTGCCTCTCAGAGTCCCAGCAACCGCTGCAAACCTCGGAGAGAAAGCTGCACTCGCTCTGACCGAAGCCAGACAGTCCCACTTCTCCCGTTTGAGTCTGGGTCCCTAGACACTCACCCAGAACTGGAGCTCAGAGCCTGAGGTTCCCTCCCGATTGAAAACGACAACTGTGCCCTCAGCCGCCAACCTGCTCTGCATGCACTCCGCACCTTAGTATTTGACTTCAGCACTGTGCCTCCTCTGAGTCTCGGTATGTTATTCTCTTTCCTCCTAGTTGTAGAACTTCCACTCAGCCAGCCTTCCTGTGGTTCTGGATGATGTCCATTCCGTCTTTTAGTTGTATTTTTGAAGTGGTTGTTCGAGGCAGCAAACTCCGGCGTTAACCTATGCCGCCATCTTGGTTTCCTCCATAGCAGCTTTTAATGCAGAGATTATGTCTTAAGACATTAAGTGATGAAAAGTTTGTGGAATAGGATAGACAGTATTACACTAAGTGGGAAAGAAATTTTTACATCTTTCTTCATAAATATATATAAGTGTGTGTATATATATATATATATATATATATATATACATATATATAAAATTTACATACTACATAAATATATAATGTAAAAACATAGCCTGTCAGAAAATGTATGGGCCTTTTCCTGACCCCATTTGAATACTGTTAAACTGATTTTAATTTGCTCTTGGGGTATATATATGAATTGAGCCATGGTTACTATGGAGATCTCAAAGATCATCCTAACTTCTCCATAGTTATGTCTGAAATGATGTCTTTGGGGAAATTCAAATTATGAGAATGAGGACTGTGGGTGTCTGCCTCTGAAGATGCCACTTTTTATCAGCTACCATCATCTACTAAACTAAAAAGACCCATAGATTCCCAATCTTAATAGATGATTACATTTCATAGTAGATCTTTTATCCTGTCAAACATACTGAATAACATACCAAATTAATTTGGGGGCATAAATGGATGTGCTTTTTAGGAGAGTTTGGCTCCATTTTCACCTATGAATTATGCATTAGTAAGAATTATTTGGACAGCATTCATCATCATTTCCAAAGTTAATGAAATTCCATTATACTTCAGTGCATTTTCATTTCACCCAGTGGTAAATTAATTCAAATTCACTCTTTCAGTCTCGATCTCTCTCTCCTCCTCTGTATCATTTACAGTAGTTAAAGCATGAGAACATGGAGAAACTGCTTAACTAGAATGAGTTAAATAAGTGCCAGGAAAAGCAGATGTTACTGGTTCCCTCTCCAATCATGGCATGCTCTATAGCTAAATGCCAAGGTGAGCAGGGCTGCTTGTTCCCACAGCTGTCACTGCTGTTTCCCCTAATCAAGAATTCAGGGCAAGGGCTATGTTCAGCTTAGCTGGGCTATACCTTAGAAGTATGGCCCACAACTGATCTTAATACACAGCTCCCATTTTAAGCTTCCTGCAGGAGCAGCGTGTGCCACCCAGCCACATATCTGAATAGATGGGGAAGCTCTCCAGGCAAAATAGAGGACCAATAGCATTGCCAAGTCCAGCTTTGCTCCACTGGGAAGCAAACGTGGAGCTCTCCTAGGTGCTAAATATTTCCCTTTCATTATTGTTGGTCTTGTCCTTTCCTGGTGCCACCCTGCTTCCAGCCATAGTCACGACTCAAGCCAAATTTAACTCCCAGAGTTCCCCTACCCAAATGGACAAGATATCTTTCCTGTCTGGTTCTCTTGCAACTAACTGATCAAGTACACCTTGTAAGCTACTTTGACCTCTACTCACAGGAGTCTGCATCTTTCTAGAGTCTTCCTTAAGCTAACAGTATAGTGGTTAAAAGGGAGTTCTGGCTCTGAAACCAGGAAGACCAGGGCTAAAATGCCAGGGACTTTGGTGGGAACACTGCCAAATTCTGTTCCAACTTGAGTTCTAGTTTCCAGAGCATGAAATGGAGATAATAACACTCTCACAGACACATTATGAGGAAGTCATGAGATAATATATGGGAAAGTATTGAGCATGGGGCCTGAAACGTGGTAAATGGCAGTTATTATGATCATTACTAGCTCAGTCTAATGATGCTCACTGACTGCTTTCTGATTCCTTGCACTTTTCCCCTTTGATTTGCTATTATGCACAGCCTCCAGCCCATCCCCAATGAGAGGCTTAAGGGAATAATGACAGACACTAAAGTATGACCACGAGTCTAGCCCCACTCATATTAATATCCCTAACTTCCCAGTCTAGGTCAGTCTCAGCCATTCTAGGCCAGCCTAAGTATACTATTTGCTTCCTTCCCCATTCCCCCACTCTCATAAATATGCCCAGACATCTTTGTTTACATCAACTATTTGGAGGTTGGCATTCTGCCTACAGAAAATTTAGAAAAGGTAGGGCTTCTCTTTATTCTCTTTAACTGTTTCATTCAGCCCAGCACTGAGTCCCATCAGGCACTGTGCTAAGCAAAGATATATTTATTGAGCGCCTGTTCTATTCCAGGCACCACACTAAATACTAAAGATTTAATAATGAACAAAATTAGACATGGTCCCTGTTGTCATAGAACAGTGATGGCAAACCTTTTGAGCTTGGCATGTCAGCATTTTGAAAAACCCTAACTTAACTCTGGTGCCGTGTCACATATAGAAATTTTTTGATATTTGCAACCATAGTAAAACAAAGACTTATATTTTTGATATTTATTTTATATATTTAAATGCCATTTAACAAAGAAAAATCAACCAAAAAAATGAGTTCGCGTGTCACCTCTCCATCACTGTCATAGAACTTAGTCTACTAGGAGAGTAAGATATCAATAAAATAGATGCATTAATGACTCAATAACTCAAAACTAAGATAGGTGCTCTGTAAAGGAAGCTAAAGAAGCTAATGAAGCTTTGGGTAAACTTCAGGGCCCCTCATTTGGGTAGGCTCCTGTAAGTAGTAGGATTTGCTGGGAGCTCTAGAGTATTCTTGATGTGAAGGGATATAAATATTAAAGTCATCCCCCAGATGATGCAAGACTTGAGGTGAAGAGGAAGATCATTTGTAGAGTATTTCATGATTTAATTATATAAGTATGTGATATATTATAAACTTTCAGCCTTCAGGCAGATGTGTGTTTTATTTAAGAAAAAAATGAACTTTTGAATCATTTATCCAGGGAAAGGAATCCAAAAGCCATACCAAAAAGGGAAAGTCTGTTTCCATGAGTGAAAAAGTCCTTAATCAATCACTTCTGTCAGAACAATTAGAAATGACTACAGTCAGCTGGATTGTTTTCTGGTCCATGGTGTATTCAGCCAAACTAACCAGAATAAAATCAACCAGATGGCAATCCCCTTAATTGTACAATCACTGGCAATTTTCTAGTAAAAAATAACCACCACATGAGCAATTCTAGTATGTAATAACATGGACTCTTGCTTATACATGGTAATCATTACTTTAGATTATTCTGCAGCTTGATTTAGTTACCCTATGTAACACAAGGTATATTTATTCAGATTATTTGGATGCTCTCTCTTTCAAATACCTCCAGACAGGGTCCCTCCAGAGGTAAAAGGCAGAGAGCATTGTACTTGCCTACAATTAACCAAATTGGCAAGTATTAAGGCAAACACAATCATAGCAATATCTGTCTGGTAAGCTGCCCAGGGCTCCCAAGCCAGGAAGGTGATTTGAGTCAGGTGGAGATAAGACGGTAATCTTGACTGCAATTCATAATTGTCAGGAAAATGATAAAACTGGGGCGGTGCCCTACTCTTGCTGCAAGCAGAAGCCATTAATGGAGGGAAGTTATCAGTATTGATTGTGAAAGGTACAGTAAATCCTATGACCACATGCATCCCCTTATCAGGTGGTGTTCTCCAAGAGTCGGAAATCCTGGGAAGCTCATGTTGCTGGGACCAATTTGGAACACAGCAAATTTGTACACAAACCAGACTAAAAGGCAGCATGATACAGTCATTACAGGGAGCTCTGAATGAGACCCAGGACCATTTCTCTTCTCCTCTGGGCCTCATTAGGTCCATCTGCAAAAGAAGAGTTGCACCACATAGTCACCAAGGTGATCTCTCTCTCTTTCTCTAATTGTACAAACTCCTTTCCATTAGAGTGGATCTAGAGCAGTAATACATTTCTTAAAATTGAAAGATTTGTATTGTCTCAATAGTGGAAAGTAGGTTTCCAGTAGTATGTAATTTTAATAGAAAGAGTTCAAATAAATGGCCTTCTTTGAAGCAGGCTTTGGTCTGAGATCATGAACATAGTCTTTCTCCAGAGTTCTCCATTTTATTCTGGAGTGATTTGGTCACCACCTAACACATGGCCACTATTGCTTTTAGCTACTGCCCCTGTCAGGATCTGCTTATAACTATCTACCACAGTAATATTTTAGCACCGGACAAGAAAAACTCCTTTCTAGACAAGAGACCAAATAATTACACATTTTTATACGCTTTCCTTGAAGAGTTCTCATCTCATCAGCAATATACCACAGGTCTAAATACTCTGCATCTTTGCCAGCATTTGAGAGCATCGGTTTTGGCTTTGCTTTGTTTTTGTTTTAGCCATCCTGGTCGGTATGCAGCGGTGTCTCACCTGGCTTTCATTTGCATTTTCCTAATGACTAATGAGGTTGGACATCTTTTCATATGTCTTTGCCAGAATTATGCCTAACCCATAACTGTTCCCTTCAAAGTTTTCAGATGTTTTCTTCTCCCTTCTTCCAAAATGTATGATTTTCACAGAGGACATTGAAAAACACAACCTTACCTCCCACCTCAGGATTTGAAGTAGTATTCATCTGCTTGAGGAGAAAGGCATGGAGAGGGAGCTAGGGAAACCACAGGGGTGTCTGTGGGAACTTCACACACACCACAACATGTGACAACAGACTTCTGGTAGTTAGAATTGCCCTAATTATAAAAATTATTTTCAATACTAGCTTTTCTAGATTAAACACATACACATATACACACATGCATATGCACATACAAAAGAGAGAGGGAGGAAGAGGCAGTTTCCTTTTTTTCATTAAAAAATTGTTTCTGGGAGTCGGGGGAGGAGCAACTAAGATGGCGGCATAGGTAAACACCGGGAAATTATTGCCTCACACAACAATTGAAAATTACCCCAAAGGACTGAGCAAACATCATCCAGAACAACAGGAAGGCTGGCTGAGTGTAAAGTCCACAACTAGAAGGAAAGAAAAGCACGCTGAGAGCCAGAGGCGCTGCGGAGGTGAAGTGCAGAGGTACTGCGGCGCGCGCGCGAGGAAAGGGGGTGGCGCCTGAGGACGCGGCTGTCTTTTTGAATCACAAACTCCCGACGGCTCTGAACTCCGGTTCCGGGAAGTCTCTGGGGACCCAGGTCTCACACGGGGAGAAGCTGGTCTGTCCAGCAGCGAGCGAACTTGAGGGCGGCTTTCCCTCAGAGGTGCTTGCAGCCGTTACCGGAACACTGAGACGCGCGACTCCTGGCGGAGAATCGGCCATGGCCACTTTCTCCGCCCTCTGACTCCCTGAGACCCCGCCCCACCCAGGCTGCCGCAGAGGCTTTTGCATGTGAATGTACCTAACTGCAGCCGAACCAGGCAGACCTGGAACTTCCAAGAGAAGGCCCAAGGCCCCGCAGCGGCTTGCATTGCTTCACAGCTGAGCCTCTTCGTGGCTCCTGCTGTGTGGCCTCAGGCAGAGGCTGAATTAGCACCTCCTTAGATCCAGGAGCCACTGTACCCAGTGGTCAGAGGGGGTCCATCCAGACTGCAACTCCTCAGATCCATAAGGGACGCACTCAGGGAGCAGACTCAGTGAGCACCAAAGCCCCACTGAAGCAAGTCTTGCCCCAGAAGGGTGTCTTCAGCACAGAAGTTCTCCCACTTTAGACACAGCTGATTCTCACAGCCAATTGGCCTGGAGGTCAATTCCTCCCAGTGATTCTACAACAACCAAGGCACCAAGAGTGCACCAAGAGTGTCCACCCCAGGTAACTGGGAGGCTGAGCTACTGGGCCCTACAGGACACCTGGCGCACAGGGCCACTCTATCAACACAGGGAAGCTGCCAAAATGCGGAGACAAAGAAACAGGTCACAAATGGCAGAAATGGAGGAAAGCAAACGATTGGATATAGAGTTTAAGGCCACGGTTATAAGGTTTTTCAAGAATTTTATGGAAACCGCCGATAAATTTAATGAATCCCTCAATAAGTATAGGGAGACCATGGAGGACATGAAAAAGGACCAACTAGAAATTAAGCATACACTGACTGAAATAAAGAATAATTTACAGAGATCCAGCAGCAGAAAAGAGGATCCCAAGAATCAAGTCAAAGATTTGAAATACAAAGAAACAAAAAATACCCAACCGAAAAAGAAAAAAGAAAAGAGATTCCAAAAATATGAAGATAGTGTAAGGAACCTCTGGGACAACTTCAAGCGTACCAACATCAGAATTATAGGGGTACCAGAAGGAGAGAGAGGGCAAGATATTGAAAACCTTCTTGAAGAAATAATGACAGAAAACTTCCCCTACCTGGTGAAAGAAATGGACTTACAAGTCCAGGAAGCGCAGAGAACCCCAAACAAAAGGAATCCAAGGAGGACCACACCAAGACACATCATAATTAAAATGCCAAGAGCAAAAGATAAAGAGAGAATCTTAAAAGCAGCAAGAGAAAGACAGTCAATTACCTACAAGGGAGTACCCATACGACTGTCAGCTGATTTCTCAACAGAAACCATGCAGGCCAGAAGAGACTGGCAAGAAATATTCAAAGTGATGAATAGCAAGAACCTGCAACCAAGATTACTTTATCCAGCAAAGCTATCATTCAGAATAGAAGGTCAGATAAAGAGCTTCACGGATAAGAAAAAGCTAAAGGAGTTCATCACCACCAAACCAGCATTATATGAAATGCTGAAAGGTATTCTTTAAGAAGAGGAAGAAGAAAAAGGAACTCTTACCATTTGCCACAGCATGGATGGAACTTGAGAGCGGATAAGTACCACAGGATCTCACTCATTTGTGGAATATAATGAACAACATAAGCTGATGAACAAGGACTGATCCAGAGACGGAGAGGCATTGATTGGACTGTCGGGACTTGGAGGGAAGGTAGGGGAGGGTGGGGGTAAGGGGGAAAGATCAACCAAAGGACTTATATGCAAGCATATAGGCCTAACCAATGGACATGGACAACGGGGGGGTGAGGGCATGAGCGGGGGTGGGGGGGGTGGGGGGTAGAGGGTAACGTGGGGACAAGGACACATATGTAATATCTTAATCAATAAAAAATATATTAAAAAAAAAAGAATATTATACAGACTCCCAACAGCAGACAAGAGGAGCGCAAGAATCAAGTCAAAGATTTGAAATGCGAAGAAGCAAAAAACACCCAACCGGAAAAGCAAAATGAAAAAAGAATCCGAAAATACGAAGATAGTGTAAGGAGCCTCTGGGACAGCTTCAAGCGTACCAACTTCAGAATTATAGGGGTGCCAGAAGATGAGAGAGAGCAAGATATTGAAAACCTATTTGAAGAAATAATGACAGAAAACTTCCCCCACCTGGTGAAAGAAATAGACTTACAGGTCCAAGAAGCAGAGAGAACCCCAAACAAAAGGAATCCAAAGAGGACCACACCAAGACACATCATAATTAAAATGCCAAGAGCAAAAGACAAAGAGAGAATCTTAAAAGCAGCAAGAGAAAGAAACTCAGTTACCTACAAGGGAATACCCATACGACTGTCAGCTGATTTCTCAACAGAAACTTTGCAGGCCAGAAGGGAGTGGCAAGAAATATTTAAAGTGATGAATGCCAAGAACCTACAACCAAGATTACTTTATCCAGCAAAGCTATCATTCAGAATCGAAGATCAGATAAAGAGCTTCACAGATAAGGAAAAGCTAAAGGAGTTCATCACCACCAAACCAGTATTTTATGAAATGCTGAAAGGTATCCTTTAAGAAGAGGAGGAAGAAGAAGAGAAAGGTAAAGATACAAATTATGAACAACAAATATGCATCTATCAACAAGTGAATCTAAGAATCAAGTGAATAAATAATCTGATGAATAGAATGAACTGGTGATTATAATAGAATCAGGGACATAGAAAGGGAATGGACTGACTCTTCTTGGGGGGGGAAGGGGTGTGAGAAAGGTGGGAAGAGACTGGACAAAAATCGTGCACCTATGGATGAGGACAGTGGGTGGGGAGTGAGGGCGGAGGGTGGGGCGGGAACTGGGAGGAGGGGAGTTATGGGGGGAAAAAAGAGGAACAAATGTAATAATATGAACAATAAAGATTTAATTAAAAAAATAAATAAAAGCTGCTATGCTTTTTGTATACTCAGGAGAGTGGTAATGGTAGAAAGACCTTTTAACCTTTAGATCTAACATGAACCCCTACTGTACTTTGCAGAGAGACACTATCCTGTCTTATAGAGAGGGAATATGCTAATTGACCCTCACACCACCACAAAGATGGTGGCGCCCACAACCAATAAGGAGGGAATATGCTAATTGACTGCCCAGCCCTCAAAGATGGTGGCGCCCACAGCCACAAGATGGCGGTGCCCAGTCCCCTCAGCCCCACTGGGGCGGCAGGTGCACGGAAAGGCCAGGCCCGCTCCTAGGTGGGCCCGGTCATTCCGCATGCCTGCCTCCAGAGACCCCTAGTCCCATTAGCCCCCCAGCTGTCCAGGGCCAGCCAGAGGCACAGGCAAGCCTTGGATGGCAGCTGCCCAGCTGCCCAAGGCCGACTCGAGGCTCAGGTAATCAGGGCCAGCTGAGGCTTGTGCTGCTGGCAGTGGCAGCAGGAGAGGTGTGATGGGGCATCACCTTTCCCTGATCGCCAGGTCACCTCCCGCCCCTGAAGGCTCTTGGACTGTAAGAGGGGAAAGACTGGGCTGAGGGACCCCCATGCATGAATTCATGCACCAGGCCTCTAGTTATTAAGTAAAAGGGTAGCTATTGGCCCAGTTTCCACAAGTGGGACTATGAAGCTTCAGAGGATAGTCAGCACCTCACAATGGAAGCATAATGACTCTTTTGCCCATGGGTCCCTTCAGCCAATTAGAGAACACCTTGGTCTGAAATGTAAATAGTAGTCAGGAAGACTTCTGGAACACACTGAACTCTTTCCTCAAGATGGACTGCACTGTGTGGAGATGGAGGTGTCATAGGGTGCTGGAGTGGTAAACAAGTACACTGGTTTCTAATACTGTGAATGTGACTAAGTTGGAGGCAGCCATTGACCAATTTCCACCAGTGGGAGATCTTACATTCCCAGGCCATCAGTGGCTCACAATGGAGGCTCCTCCCTCCCATGGAATCCTTCAGGCACTTAGAACCTTACACTTACATATGAATAGTTATGTCAGGGACTGTATCTCTCCCTCTGAATAGCTTCCATGAGCAGAAATGCAAATACAGAAGGCTGTTATTAACTAGAAGGTCCATGATGTCTCTTTTGATCCCATTTCCTCCCCCCTTCCCCTTGTATTCAAACTCAGTCTCCCTGATGCTACTTTGTGGTATAATCAATTCCTTACACCATACTACCCAGGTAACCCTTGTTAAAACACTTGTTTCTATTATGCTTATACCTAGGGATATATGTGCAGTTATACCAAGTCACATTTAACTTATTATCCAATATATTTTCTAAACATATATCTAAGTTTTGCACACTCCAGAACTTTTGTAATTTGCGTAGTGATTGCAAAGGAGTCCCATTCTGCTCATGAGCAGGCATTCAGGACCCCATATGATTTGTTGCTTGTTAGCCATCAGTTTCATTTATTTCCCAAGGCTCCTACCCATAATCTCCATGCTAGGTAGTTTACCTAGGCCTAGTGTAGGTATCAATGCTTCAATGCTTTCTCTTGGTCTAAAACACATGTTACTTAATCTCCATTCATACAAATGCCACTTACCTTTTAAAGTCCAGATCCATTATCTTCTTTGAATCCTTCTAACCCTTAGTTAATGCTTCCCCTTTGCTGCTAGTTTGAATTGAGACCCATTGTCAGAACTGTATATTTACCTTGCTCCTGGAGTAGCTTACCTACTTAGTACCATTATCCCTTTACCCTCTATTTCTTACTTTATTTAAAACCAGTGGCCCAGTGCATGAAATTCGTGCACATTAAAAGGGGATTAATTAAAGGAAATATTTTATTTTATTTATTTTTATTTTTTAATATATTTTATTGATTTTTTACAGAGAGGAGGGGAGAGGGATAGAGAGTTAGAAACATTGATGAGAGAGAAACATCGATCAGCTGCCTCCTGCACACCCCATACTGGGGTTGTGCCCACAACCAAGGTACATGCCCTTGACCGGAATTGAACCTGGGACCTTTCAGTCCACAGGCCGACGCTCTATCCACTGAGCCAAACCAGTTAGGGCAGAGGAAATATTTTAATATTGCTATTTGCCCTTTCTCTATACTAGAAGTGTCAGAGATGAAAGAAAATTAGTAAAATGTATATGAAAATCGTCCTCCTGTCAGAGTCTGGGGTGCACCACGGGACCCAGAGTCAAGTCCCTGCCCACCCATGTGAGCCTCAAAATCACACAAGACCCAGACCCGACCAGCCCCCCTCCCCTTATTGGGCTAGATCCAGATCTGGCCGGTCCCACCCTTGTCAAGCCCTGCCGGGCGGGGGGGGGGGGGGGGAGCAGCCTCTGGTCCCCTTGCCTGGCGCCGGGGTGGGGGGTGCGGCCTGAGGTCCCCCAGCCGAGGCCTTGAGGTCCCCCGTCAAGCCCCACTAGGTGGGGGACACAGCCTGAGATCCCCTATCAAGCCCCACTAGGTGGGGGTCATGACTTGAGGTCCCCTGGTAAGCCCTGCTGGGCGGGGGCCGCAGCCTCAGGTCCCCCAACCCAAAGCCAGGAGGGGAGCACAGCATCAGGTCCCTTGTCAAACCCCACTGGAAGGGGGGTGCAGCCTCAGGTCCCCCGTCAAGCCCCACTGGATTGGGGGCTTGGCCTGAGGTTCCCTGGCCCAGGGCAATGGGAGCAGCCTGAGTCCCCTGGCCCAGCATTGGGGCAGGGGGGTGCACCTTGAGGTCCCCCGTCAAGCCCCACCAGGCAGGGAGTGTGATCTCAGGTTCCCTGGCCCCGTGCTGGGGTGAGGGGCACCGCCTCAGGTCCCCCATCAAGCCCCTCTGGGCGGAGGGCATGGCCTGAGGTCCCCCGTCAAGCTCTGCTGGGCGGAGAGCATGGCCTGAGGTTCCCCATCAAGCCCCGCTGGGCAGAGGGCATGACTTGAGGTCCCCCATCAAGCCCTGCTGGGAGGGGGGTGCAGCCTCAGGTCCCCCATCAAGCCTTGTTGGATGGGGGGCGCGGCCTGAGGTCCCCTGGCCCAGGGTGAGTGAAGCAGCCTGAGGTCCCCCGGCCCAGCACTAGGGTGGGGGGTGTGCACCTTGAGGGTGCCCATCAAGCCCCGCCAGGCAAGGGTCATGGCCTCAGGTCCCCTGGCCCAGTGCCGGGGCAGGGGTCATGGCCTGAGGTCCCCTGTCAAGTCCCCACTGGGTTGGGGGCACAGCCTGAGGTCCCCCCGCCTGAGGCCGGGGGGCCGGGAGCACAGCCTCAGGTCCCCCGTCAGGCCCCACTGGAAGGGGGGGTGCAGCCTCAGGTCCCCCGTCCAGCCTCACAGGGTGGGGAGCATGGCCTGAGGTCCCCCATCAAGCCCCACCAGGTGGGGCGTGCAGCCTGAGGTCTCTGTCAAGCTCCCACCAGGCAAGGGGGTGCAGCTTGAGGTCCCCCGGCCTGGCGTCGGGGCCAGGAGCACAGCCTCAGGTCTCCTGGCCCAGCTGGAGGGGGCCCCAGCCTCAGGTACCCCGTCAAGCCCCACCGGGAGGAGGGGCACAGCCTCAGGTCTCCCATCAAGCCCTGCTGGGTGGGGGTGCAGCTTGAGGTACCCCAGCCCAAGGTGAGGGGAGTAGCCTGAGATCCCCTGGCCCAGCACTGGGGCTGGGGGAGCGCACCTTGAGGTCCCCTGTCAAGTCCCGCCAGGTGGGGGGTGCAGCCTCAGGTCCCCTGGTCCCATGCTGGGGTGGGAGGCATGGCCTGAGGGCCTCCGTCAAGCCCTGCTGGGTGGGGGGCATGTCCTGAGGTCCCCCGGCCTGACACTGGGTCGGGGGAGCAGCCTGAGGTCCCCCATCAAGCCCTGCCGGGGTGGAGGGTATGGCTTGAGGTCCCCTGTCAAGCCTCGCCAGATGGGGGGCATGGCCTGAGGTCCCCCAGCCTGGTGCCAGGGCAGGGGGCATGGCCTGAGGTCCCCTGTCAAGCCCTGCTGGGGTGGGGGACATGGCTTGAGGTCCCCCGTCAAGCCATGCCAAGGCAGGGGTCACGGCCTGAGGTCCCCCGGCCTGGCACCAGGGTGGGGGCGTGGCCTGAGGCTCCCTGTCAAGCCCCACGGCGGGGGGGGGGAGCGCAACCTAAGGTCCCTGCTGATTGCTCTTTAAGGCTCATTATGGGAATTCGGCCTCCGCTTTGGGTGCAGCAATCTTGTGTTATGGAAATCCCTCTCCCCCCACCCCTGCCTCTGCTGTGGGCTCCGCCATCTTTGTGGTGGAGTGATGGTCAATTTGTATATTCCCTTTTTATTATATAGGATTTGTTTAGATTTGTATTTTGAATGAATTCTTGTATGTTCTTTCCATTTTTTGGAACAAATACAATAAATAATAAACAAACAGTCTCTCTTAAAGAGTTTCACCTCTAACCCCTAGCTTGGTGATCATTCTTCTACTTGTCCTATGTATCCTATCTACCATACTTCCCATTACCTTGTTCTCTTTCGGCCAAGCACACTTCTTCTGATGGGACTTCATTGATGTCAAGCATAGGTAATCATCTAGTGGGTGGATGAATGTTGATAATTCTCTGGGTATGCGCTCTGCCACGAAGGAGGGTTTCTGATGTCTTCAGCAAGGCTCTTCACCAGTGTCTGAGCTGTCCAAGGGAATAAGTCTGTATTTATACCTGGCTCCACCCAAATTGTGTGTTAATCAACCTATTATGATGTGGCCTGAATTATGACATAAGTGGACCAGGACTAGCTTATTTACACGAATAAAAGGGAAACATGCAAATTGATGGTCCCTCCCCTATGCCCACCAGCCAATCAGGGCAAGTATGCAAATTAACCCAACAAAGATGGCGGTGGCCATGGAGATAGAGGCTTTGGTTGCCCCTGGCGACGGAGGAAGCCAAGCTTCCCTCCTACCCTGGCCAGCGCTCAAGGAGGGGCTGGGGGCCTGGGTCTCCAGGGGGTGTGGCCAGCCTGAAAATGGCCCTCAGCCCCTCACCCAGGCTGGCCACGCCCCCCCAGAAGGAACCCTCACCCTATGGGGGCGTGGCTGGCCTGAAAACCACCACAGGCCCCTCACCCAGGCTGCCCCATTCCCCAAGGGAACCCCCACCCTGATCCGGGACACCCTTCAGGGCAAACCAGCCAGCCCCCACCTGTGCACCAGGCCTCTATACTAATAAAAGGGTAATATGCTAATTAGACTGGGAGACCTTCCAGGAGACCTTCCAGACGTTCTTCTGGACAAAGCCATGGTGGCAGGGCCGAGGTAGAGGCGGTTAGAGGCCAAGAGGGGAGGGCAGTTGTAGGTGATCAGGCCAGTAGCGGGGGGCCATTGGGGATGACCAGGCTGGTGTGTGGGGGGCAGTTGGGGGTGAGCACACTGGCACGGGGGGCCGTTGGGGGTGATCAGGGTGGCAGGGAGCAATTGGGAGCAGGCAGGCTGGCAGGCAGAGTGGTTAGGGGCAATCAGGCAGGCAGGCAGGTGAGCGGTTAGGAGCCAGCAGTCCTGGATTGCAAGAGGGATGTCCGACTGCCGGTTTAGGCCCGATCCCTGTAAACCGGCAGTAGGGCATCCTTCCAGGGGTCCCAGATTGGAGAGGGTGCAGGCCGGGCTGAGGAACATCCCCTCCCTGCACTAATTTCATGCACCGGGCCACTAGTGCATTAATATATTTCAATAACTGACTACTTTTCAAGGCAGAAGAAACATATTTGTGTATAAGCACAAAGACTGGTACAATAACTGTTTACCACAAAATTTTTCCAGAATTTTAGATTCACAAGCCCACTTCCATTTTTGTTCATTAAGAGTGTGAATGGGCACTAGGAATACTGCCTTAGTTACATGGGAATAATCAGAGGTCTATTGTTTATTTCAGTCTTTCATTAGACCCAGTAGCCAAGACATATCCCCCTTGTGTAAGAGCTATAACAGTAGTAGCAAAACATGTAAACACTTCAGTTAGTTTAGTTCTAAGTTAATCTTAATGGTTGACCATGCTGTAAAACCTCAGTGGTTACCACTTTTTAGCTTATTACCTACCTCCTATAAAGTGTTCTCCTCTAAACATCACTGTGCATTGCTGCAACACTATAAACCTTTGTCTGAAAAAGGAACTTGATAATTGCTTACCTCTTTAAAATATCCATACAGTGCACAGACATTCTAGAGCAGTGGTTCTCAACCTTCTGGCCCTTTAAATACAGTTCCTCATGTTGTGACCCTAGCATAAAATTATTTTCGTTGCTACTTCATAACTGTAATGTTGCTACTGTTATGAATCGTAATGTAAATATCTGATATGCAGGATGGTCTTAGGTGACCCCTGTGAAAGGGTCGTTCGACCGCCAAAGGGGTCACGACCCACAGGTTGAGAGCCGCTGTTCTAGAGATTCCCTTGAGTAAAGCTAATTTAAGTGTGTTTGTTAATTGTTCATACATAAGAAGTATTTGTTCATACACAAAAATTGACAAATAGGCTATGCTATCACCGACTTAATTTACTCTTAAAATATGAACTTCTCACAGAAATTCAATAGGTTAGATGGCTTAATTGGTTGCCCTTGCCTAGACCTACCAACTGACAGAAGATAGAATGATATTTATATTGATAGCAAGTACATATTTTAGGTTTATCTGACTTCAAAATTCTTTGAAATATAGAGGTTTTCTGACCTTAACTGAAATACTTATAAATATGGACAAATTGAAGAACTTTTAGATGCTGTTAACTAACTTAAAAAATAGCTATAATAAAGGTGGAGATCATACAAAACACAAAGACCCAGAATCATATGATAAAACCACTATGCTAAACAAGCAGCTTTCCTCAAGATACTTGCTCTCAGGAAGTAATATATTCCTCTAAGTCTGTTTTTTATATATTTTTATTGATTTCAGAGAGAGGAAGGAAAAAATAGAGAGAAAGAGACTGATTGATGAGAAAGAGAAACATCAATTGGTTGCCTCCCACATGCACCCCAACCTGGGACTTAGCCAGCAACCTGGGCATGTGCCCTGACCAGGAATTGAACTGATGACCTTTTGGTGCACAGGATGATGCTCAACCAACTGAGCCACACTGGCCAGGGCTCCCTTTAGTGGAGTTAAACAGTTTTTGTAAAGCAGTTTGAAGAGAACAAACAGATCATTGCAACCAGGATATCCCCAATATTATTATCTACTTCTGATTGATTAGGCCTTGCTAATAGGGTTATAATGACTTCAGCAAAAGCATTTTGTTGATGTGAGGTTGAGGTCCAGTTTTTACAAGACTAAAGGTTGAGTTTAATACTGTGAGGGAAACAAGCACCAGCCGGAACCTGTAAAAGGGAATCTACCTCCTGAAGTGTTTAAAGGAACAGCTATTAAATTTTTGCCAACAGGTTTAGGTAGGGGGTAACAGGTGCAGCAGTCAGTTAAATTTAGAGCAGTGGTTACAGGAAAAACACATAAGAGAGTTTTATCTTTTTTTAATTTTCACCTGAGGACATGCTTTCACTGATTGAGAGAGAGAGAGAGAGAGAGAGAGAGAGAGAGAGAGAGAGAGAGAGAGAGAGAGAAACATCAATTGGTTGCTTTCCACATGTGCCCCAATCTGAGATCAAACCCGAAATCCAGGTTTGTGCCCTGACCAGGAATCGAACCCACAACCTTTTGGTGTATGGGATGACGTTCCAACCAACTGAGCCACTTGACTGGGGCTTGTTTTATTTAAAGTGGTAGAAGGAAACATAGGGAAGTAAAAATAATTGGATGGATACAGGAATGTCACACTAGTGTTCCAGAGGGCAACAAAGTAGGATAATAGGCAAGATTAGTGGAAGAGTAAAGGAACAGAAAAGGGCACTGAAAATTCAGAAAATTAATCTTGTTCTGTCATCTTGGGCAGAAGCTGTCTACCTCTGACATCAGCAGCCTATGGAGGATTCCTAACAATCCAAAGTTTAAGGTGCCCAAGTGGAATGGATGTTGGTAATCAGGATGAAGTAATGGATATCTTTTGAATTGGAACCATGAATCCAAGGATCCATACCTTGGAGCTGTACTGCTGTGACAGATGTTAATAGTACTTGAGCCCTAACTCGTTTGGCTTAGTGGATAGAGCGTCGGCCTGCAGACTGAAGGGTCCCAGGTTCAATTCCAGTCAAGGGCATGTACCTTGGTTGCGGGCACTTCCCCAGCAGAGGGTGTGCAGGAGGCAGCTGATCAATGTTTCTCTCTCATCAATGTTTCTAACTCTCTATCCCTTTCCCTTCCTCTTTGTAAAAAATCAATAAAATACATTAAAAAAAATAGTACTTGATACGGTCATATCTGTAGGAGTTCAAGAACAGTTCTTCTCCAATGTCTTTTAGAAAAGACAAAATCTCCAGGGTTTAGACATGTAGAAGCTGCTTAGATAGATATTTTGAAAATGTGGCTTGTATCTGTTGAAGACAAACCCAGAGATATTGTATGAGTCTCTTGCATTAACTAATCATATCTGTTTGCGATAGGGTAGAATCTAAGGTTGAGAGGGAAAATTCCAACCACATAAGAACATATAGGTTTATTATTTTATTATCTCACTAGAGGCCCAGTGCATGAAATTTGTGCATGGGGGGTGTCCCTCAGCCCGGCCTGCACCCTCTCCAATCTGGGACCCCTTAGGGGATGTTCGACTGCTGAGTTAGGCCCGATTCCGCAGTCAGACATCCCACTCGCAATCCAGGACCACTGGCTCCTAACCACTCACCTGCCTGCCTGCCTAATGCCCCCAACTGCCCTCCCCTGCAGGCCAGTTTGTCCCCAACTGCCCTCCCCTGCTGGCCTGATCTCACCCCCAACTGCTCTCCCCTGCCAGCTTGATCTCACCCCTAACTGCCTCTGCCTTGGCCCCCACCACCATGGCTTTGTCTGGAAGGAAGTCAGATGTCTGGAAGATGGCCAGTTGACCTGGTCTAATTAGCATATTACCCTTTTATTAGTATAGATTAATGCATAATTTAACTTGTGAGTTACAGAGAGGGTTGATTTTAAAATTAATGGTAATACTTTAGGACATAAAAGTTTTAGGGTTTCTGGGAACTTTTCTAGTTTTACTTTTAGAATTCCATTAATTCTCCCTACTTTTTATGAAAACTCTGGATGACAAGGGTGGTAGAGTTTTGGGGTAAAAGGGAGAAGTTTACAGAGCTCCTTAGTAACAGTGCTAGTACAATGATTTTCCCTGTCACTAGAGAGGAAGTAGTAAGTTGGAATTGTCCAGGTTGGAAAAAACAAAATCAAGATTTTATTTTTTGCCACAGTTAGGACCTGTTGTATGTTGAATTGTGTACCCCCAAAATTCATATGCTAAAGACCTAACCCCCAGTACCTCAGAATGTGGTCTTATTTAGAAAGTGGGTCTTTGTAGATATAAAGTTAAAATGATGTCGTCACAGTGGTCCCTAATCCAATATGACTAGTGTCTTTATAAAAACGATAAATTTGGACACATAAAAGGAAATTGATGTAAAGAAGCATGGGAAGAAGACAGCCATATACAAGCCAAGGAGAGAGGCCTGGAACAGATCATTTCCTCGCAGTCTCAGGAAGAACCAACCCTGCCCACATCTTGATTTCAGACTTCTAGTCCCCAGAACTGTGAGACAATCAATTACTGTTGTTTAAGCGCCCCAGTTTGGGGTACTTTATTACAGCAACCTTAGCAAATATAGGGCTGTAGCCCTCTGACAGGAAAAGGTTTAACCCACCCTGAAAACAAACAGTAACCAGATATAGCTACAGTATATCCTATTGAGGAGACATTTGTCCTGAAGTGGTTCAGAACAGGCCTCCCCAAGATGTGCCACGTTGGCATGTGAATTATTTTGAGCTGAAGGCAACGGAGACCCTGCAGGTTCATGAGACACCTTTACCTCTTCCTCAAAAGAATTTAAACTAGAGACTTTGTCCATAATAAGATTTACCACAAATAATATTTTATGACCTATCTACAGGGCAGGGAAAGTTTCTAATTACTGGACATCTGCTCTTCTTATCATCATCCTGCAAATGAACTTCCTCCCCTCTAAAACTACGAGGTGCCTCACCTCATCCTTAGCTCAGAATGTTATCTATACCTTATTTTCCTTTCCTGTCTTTGATGTATGTGGGGGTCTTTGATTATCATGTATATGGATTGTCCGTATGTATGTATGTAATTAAATGTGATCATTTTGTCGTTATTCTAATATGTCTTATGAAGATTTAATTATTAGGCCAGCCAAAAGAACCCAGGAGGGTAAAAGAAAGTTTCTTCCTCCCCTTCAGTATAAAAGTATCTTTGGAGGTGTTCAAAGGGCCCTTCAGGCTTTGGTTCTGTCCATCACCCACCTTTACAGTTTAACCAAGATTATGTTGTTAGCAGGTAGGGAAGGTTTTGGAAACATCTTTGACAACACCTCTAAAATTATCCCAGAAATGTTAGTGTAATATCATGGCCAGTTTATCTCTGCTGCTGTGGATAATATCATGAAGAATTCTTGCTAAAATACATTTAAAAATATTTGGCATTACTAGCTAGCCATACTGAGAGTAACAATGAGCCTTCAAATTTTTCCATCTTGAGAGACAGAAATTGGCTCACTCTCATTGTAGTAAATAATAATCATATTCCTAATAAATCTGTGCTCTACTAGGGTACTACCTCTTATGTAGAAATCAGCCTTATAACCTTGATAAGCCCACCCAGAAGCCTCCTAGATGAGGCAAACACAGGTTATTCAAGAGAATGTCCAAGAGTGATAGCTGATTCCCCCTTTATGCCTACACTATGAATTACTATTCCCACGAAGGGGATAATAAAATTAGAAAGCTGGTCCAAATTTTGTCTCTGCTGCTAAAAGAAGTCATAAATAACATATTTCTTCTCTGGAAGCCCAACAAACTAGTCTAAATTTATTATCTAGAGTCGCCATGGACAATCACATAGCCCTTGATTTCCTTTAGAACAGGGGTGAGGAAGCTTTTCTTTACAAAGGGCCATTTGGATATTTATAACATTATCCTCTGGCCAAAGAAGATTATCAAACTTAAGAATTAGCCTGCTGTATTTGGTCAAACATTTAATTAGCTCACCCTAAATGCTTTGGCAGAGCCAGACCAAATGATTTTGCGGAGCTTATGTAGCCTGAGAGCCGGATATTCCCCATTCCTGGTTTACTCTGTCAACACTGATGCATCTTCCTGCTTCCTTTTTAGTCCTTTTAGAATCAATTTTTAGCATAGAAGCCTGAGTGATGGTAAAAAAACATGTCAGGTCATGTTATTCTTTTGTTCAAAAGTTTGCCATGACCCAGATCTTGGTTATTAGACACCATTAGCCACTAAATGGAGCCAGGGATCTTAAGAGAAATGGTGTATTCTAGGTCTGAGGCATGGAAAATGCAAGATAAAACTGGAAAATCTTGTGTAAGAAAGTGCTCAAAGAATTATGAGAATATGTCAAAAGGACACAGAAGCCAACTTGAAAGAGCTCTCAGACAATTTGTTCCATCTAGGGCAGTTTGAGCATAAATTAATAGTAATAGATTATAGCTTACTGAATAAAATAAGAACCCATGTGAATAAATGAATGAATGAATGAATATGGGAGAAGGGAAAGCTTTTTCTTTCTGTAGAAAGCTGAATAATAAATGTAAGAAAAATGATTAAAATAGAAAATTGCTTTTTGGCAACCATCAGGCAAATATGAACAATGACTGCTAAAATTATTAAAGGTTTGAGGAGTGCTGGCCCACCGGGCCAGGACTGCTGGCTCCCATCTACTCACCTGCCTGCCTGCCTGATCACCTCCTATCTACTTCCCTGCCAGCCTGATCGATGCTTAACTGTTCCCCTGCCATCCCAATTGCCCCTAACTGCCTTTCCCTGCAGGCCTGGTCCCCCCCAACTGCCCTCCCCTGTAGGCCTGGTTCCCCCCAACTGCCCTCCCCTGCAGGCCTAGTCCCTCCCAACTGCCCTCCCCTGGTGGCCTGGTCGCCCCTAATTGCCCTCCCCTGCTGGCCATCTTGTGGCAGTCATCTTGTGTCCACATGGGGGCGGTCATCTTTGACCACATGGGGGAGGCCATCTTGTGTGTTGGAGTGATGGTCAATTTGCATATTACCGCTTTATTAGATAGGATATGCCCACATGTGCAGCAAAAGTATGAAGGTATACATGGTAATGACAATCAGCAAGGAATCAGTTGGATGGTAGTGTTTAAGGTGGCAATCAAATATAACCAAAATTGTCCTTGAAAATCTCTTAGGCAGTCATCAACACAGTTGATTTTTCCTCCAGCATCAGATCCTTTCATTGTTTCTATGGTTGGTCCTTAAATTCAATAGGAAGCCTGTGGTTGGGAGCCATGATGTGTAGAAATAATCAGATTCCCAAATGACCTGGAAAGGGAAGAGGGAACAATGACAGCCTGGAATATCACCAGATTAAGTGTTTCTTCTAGTGTCAGAAAGGGAAACAGAGTCTCAACAAGATCAGCCTTCTCTCTCTGTGGGAGGACACATAAATCAGCAGAGCCTTATGGCAATCTAGACCTTTGAGTTTCCAGGGATGGAAGGCTCATAACATCCCGTGATAGCCTTTTTGGGTGTTTATCAGAAACTGTGCTCAATAATGACTTATTTATGTTTAACTCACATCTCCCACTGTAATTTCAGTCCATTTCCTATTACCCTGTAGATAAGGAGAACATATGGTCAACATTCACCGTATAACCTTCCAGATAATGGAAGCTACCCATTGAAGTCCTCTCTATTCAGGTGGCATTTTCTTCCTGATCAAGAGCTCTAACCTCTTCCTTTTTCTGCACATTTCATTTTCCAGTAAATTATTTCATTTGATACATTGGATTTAAAAAGTAAACATTGTATTTTTCTTTGACAAAGCAACGTACGCAGATAATTAAAATTCTAACAATACAAAAGCATATGCAGAGAAAAGTAAGGTTCTCTCCCACCCAAGGCCTCTTAGTCTCCTTTTTAAAAAAATGAGCTGTTGTCACCAGGATCTCCATTCAGAGGATTTTTTAATTTTATTTTTATTTTTTATTTATTTATTTTTTTATTGCTTAAAGTATTACAAAGGGTATTACATATGTGTCCATTTTATCCCCCCGCCCTAGACAGTCCCCTAGCCTCCCCTATCCCCCAGTGTCTTATGTCCATTAGTTATGCTTATATGCATGCATACAAGTCCTTTAGTTGATCTCTTACCCCCCTACCTCCTGCCCCCCAACCCTCCCCGGCCTTCCCGCTGCAGTTTGACAATCTGTTTGAGGCAGCTCTGCCTCTGTATCTATTATTGTTCAAAAGTTCATAATGGTCTCTATTATCCATGAATGAGTGAGATCATGTGGTATTTTTCCTTCATTGACTGGCTTATTTCACTTAGCATAATGCTCTCCAGTTCCATCCATGACGTTGCAAATGGTAAGAGTTCCTTCCTTTTTAGAGCAGCATAGTATTCCATCGTGTAGATGTACCACAGTTTTCTAATCCATTCATCTACTGATGGGCACTTAGGCTGTTTCCAGATCTTAGCTATGGTGAATTGTGCTGCTATGAACATAGGGGTGCATATATCCTTTCTGATTGGTGTTTCTGGTTTCTTGGGATATATTCCTAGAAGTGGGATCACAGGGTCAAATGGGAGTTCCATTTGAAGTTTTTTGAGGAAACTCCATACTGTCTTCCATAGTGGCTGCACCAGTCTGCATTCCCACCAGCAGTGCACAAGTGTTCCTTTTTCTCCACATCCTCTCCAGCACTTGTCGTTTGCTGATTTGTTGATGATAGCCAGTCTGACAGGTGTGAGATGGTACCTCATTGTTGTTTTGATTTGCATCTCTCGGATGATTAGTGACTTTGAGCATGTTTTCATATGTCTCTTGGCTTTCTGAATGTCCTCTTTTGAAAGGTGTCTATTTAGGTCCTTTGCCCATTTGTTGATTGGATTGTTTATCTTCCTTTTGTTAAGTTGTATGAGTTCCCTATAAATTTTGGAGATTAGGCCCTTATCAGATATGACATTGGCAAATATGTTTTCCCACACAGTGGGTTTTCTCGTTGTTTCGTTGATGGTTTCCTTTGCTGTACAGAAGCTTTTTATTTTGAAGTAGTCCCATTTGTTCATTTTCTCTTTAGTTTCAAGTGCCCTAGGAGCTGTATCAGTGAAGAAATTGCTTCGGCATATGTCTGAGATTTTGTTGCCTTTGGATTCTTCTAGAATTTTTATGGTTTCCTGTCGTACATTTAAGTCCTTTATCCATTTTGAGTTTATTTTTGTGTATGGTGTAAGTTGGTGGTCTAGTTTCATTTTCTTGCATATATCTGTTCAAGCTCTAACCTCTTCCTTTTTCTGCACATTTCGTTTTCCAGTAAATTATTTCATTTGATACATTGGATTTAAAAAGTAAACATAGTATTTTTCTTTGACAAAGCAACGTACGCAGATAATTAAAATTCTAACAATACAAAAGCATATGCAGAGAAAAGTAAGGTTCTCTCCCACCCAAGGCCTCTTAGTCTCCTTTTTAAAAAAATGAGCTGTTGTCACCAGGATCTCCATTCAGAGGATTTTAAAAAATATATATTTTATTGATTTTTTACAGAGAGAAGGAAGAGGGATACATACAGAGCCAGAAACATCGATGAGAGAGAAACATCAATCAGCTGCCTCCTGCACACTCCCCACTGGGGATGTGCCCACAACCAAGGTACATGCCCTTGACCGGAATTGAACCTGGGACCTTTCAGTCCATAGGCCGATGCTCTATCCACTGAGCCAAACCGGTCAGGGCCAGAGGATTTTCCTAATGTATTCAAGTGTATATAAATATATTCTCCTCTATATTCATTTTCATTTCAGCAAATATTCATTAAGCACCTACTATGTTCCAGGTGTTGTGCTAACTCCTGGGGCAGGGCATGAGGAGAACAGAGATGTATTTCCCTTATTTTCAATAAGTGCACACTTTAGTAGGGGGGAATGGCATAGCCATTCATTTACCAAATATTGATTGAGTGTTCTCTGTGTGCCTGGCAGTGTGTGAACCTTTGAATGGAGCTTATAGTGTTAGAGGGGGAGGTGTGGACAGATCAATGAGCAGGCATGGTGTGAAATATAAACCAATGACAGGGAAGTGCCAAGATGATTCTTGGCAATTGCCCCACATCTCCTTGTAAGCTGTGTTACCCCATGTGGGTAGCAGGCCATAAAAAACAAGCCTAGTGACAAGTGTAAAGGGGAAGCAGCGGAGTTCTGGGCAGGATCAGTGGCACTGGAGTTCCATGCCAGGTACTGGGCTAAAGCCCTTTATACACACAGTATCACATAATCTTCCCAGGTTTACAAGGTAAGTGTCATTATTTACATTTTTCACATGAGGGTACTGGGGGCTCTAGAGATGTTAGGGGAACAGGCCCTAAACCACACAATTGAGATTCAAACTTTTCTATCTTTCTGCAAAATCTGGACTCTCATCCTCCACACTGATAACAGTTTCTGGGCTTGGAGTGGATAATCGGTGATTCTGAGACACTCTCCTTCCCTTTCCTGCCTGAAGAACCACTGGCTTACAGATAATACTTTGACAGAGTCTCTTACTAGACTGAATTTTTCCATTTAAGGTGTGAGATGGAGAGAAAAAGGTATTGGTCTTGGAGTCAGGAGCCCACGGTCTTAGCTCCTGTTCTGCCTCTCATAAGCTCAATGAACTTGAGCAAGTTATTCTATCCTCTGGAACTCAGGGTCCTGATCTTGGAAATGCAGAGGCTGGTGGGGAACATCTCTGGATATTTTGATGAGATTTGATATTTCTATCATCTCCAAAGAGCTATAATGATACCATCTGGGACAAAAAGCACAACCCCCTCTGATGCAAAACCAGTTCAGTAAATCTATTTATTTTGAAGGAAATTTGAAGAAAGGATCTGCAGTGAATATAAACAGCTGGCTTCACTTTACTGACAGTGTGAAATGTGACTATATTAATACTTCCTTGGCCTCTACTTTCTGTTCATAGTTCTGAACACTCCCCACTCCCCATTTTCTCAATAAAGTGAAATGAACCTTAGTTAAGTACCTACTTAATATATCCAATTGAATTAAAGTGATAATCAAGTTAAGATAATTCTTAATGAAAACTGAAAAAGAAACCTCAAATTAATGGGTTCTTGCAGGAATATAATAACCTGAGGACTTTGCCCATGCTGATTTCATGCTCAGGGAAGCAGCCCCATGACATGCTGCGAGACACAAAAAGAGGATCTTCCCTGGTCAATAAGCCCCATAAAGCTAAGAGCAGAGAGGCTGGCTTGATCCATAAAAGGAGGTGACTGAGGCATTGCCAGCAGATAATGAGCCTCCTGCTTTTTGCTCGTTCCATTTCACGTCAAATGTAGGGATTTAGAAACCAGGCCTGCTCATTTGTAAAGCAAACTCTTGTTGTGGACTCCACAGTGACACAGGGGTGGGAAGTTAAAGGACCCCAGTTCTCAGGTGAGTGTTTTTCTTCTCTTCTTCCCTCCCTTCCACCTTTCCTTCTTCTTTACCTCCATCTTTCCTTCCTTCTTTCCTTTCTTCCTTTAATTTTTTTTTAAAAATTATAAAAGTAATAAATATTCATCATAAAAGAACAGAATTGCATATAATTGTATGAGGTATAATATAAAAGTCCTTAATCTCCATTCTTTCACTTCTTTCCCTCTTTTCCTTCTTCTTTCATTTTTTTAAAAAAATTATAAAAATAATGCATGCTCATTGTAAAATAATCAAACAATACTGAATGGTATTAGGTATAAAGGAAACCTATTTAATCCCTATTCTTCCTTTCTACTTCTCTCATCCCCTTCCTTCCTGTCTTCCCTCTCTTTCTTTAGCCCTCTCTTCCTTTCTTTCTCTTTTCTTTCAACTTTTAAAGTTATATAGGTAATGTGTGATAATTTTAAAAGAATCAAGCAGTACAGAATTGCATGGTACATAAAATGAAAGATCCTGTCCCCACTCTCCACCCACCCTTTTATGCCTGATAGACATATAGACTTACCTTATTCCTTTTTAAAAAAAAATGTTTTTTGTTGATTTTTTGGAGAGAGAGGAAAGGAGAGGGATAGAAAGAAACATCGATGAGAGCGAAACATCATAGATTAACTGCCTTCTACACACTACCTACTGGGGATGGAGCCTGCAACCTGGGAATCTAACCAGTGACCTCTTGATTCCTGGGTTGACACTCAACCACTGAGCCACACTGGCTGGTCTTATCTTATTCTCTTTAATGACTGCATAGTATTCTGTAGTGTGAAAATCCCATGATTTACTTTTTGGGTTCCAGGTAAGTTTCTGAAACATACCTTGAGATTGTTATAAAAGTTTAGAGGAAATGTAAGAAAAATATAAATTGGATTGTTTGCTGTTGAAAATTCCATTTTATAGATAGTGATCATATCCATTTCTATAGCGCTTTATACTTTGAAAATTGCCTTTTAAATATCACATCATTTGATCTTCTATAGCAGCTTTGGGAAATAGGCAGATTATTATCTCTATTTTTACAGATAAGGAAACTGAGGTCCAGGGAAATGAAGGAGCAGAAATACAGCCTTACAGCTAGTTACAGATTCTTATCTGGCACTCTTATAGCACTGTAAATTTAAGTTGCATTTCATCTTGCATGTCATAAAAGATTTAGATATCCCCTTACTTCTAAGTTTGTAGTTTAAAAAATCCATCCAAGTCATACAAATTCCCTTATTATTCTAATGAGAATGGCATTCGAACACTTGGTAAATGTGAAGAGCCTTATTAATGACAGGTGCTCAAAGCAAGTCCAAGACTCATTTGGTTTCCTAATTGACTTCTGTTACTTTAAATACAAAGTGAGTCTATTCACTCCAAATCCCACTTAGAAATAGAAAGAAATACAATATGATGTATTATCCTATAGGAAAAGAAGTGTTTAAATCAGTAGTAAATCATTCAGAAGTGTATTTTATTTAAAATTAGAAAATGTCCATCAACACCCTACTGCCAAACTTCTGTAATATGTTTCTGTAGGATTTGAAGTTTTAACACTGTTTGGGTTGGAGAAAGAGGGGTTTGCAGTGTGTTTCCCAAATAATCAGCTTTCCTTAGAATTATTTAAGGAGAGAAGCTGGGTGAATGCAATGAGATGAAATGATTTCATGAGTTACTTTTACCAGTAAGTTCTTCTTGTATAATGCTTCCTTCAAAAAATTTAGGCTTGTTAAAACCATTAAAACCAGAGTTGTTTTGCTAAAGTTGTGTACATAAAGGTTGAATAAAATCACATTTTGTAATTATGTATTTAATGTCTGATTTCCCAATGAGGACAGGTATCTCTGTCTTGTTTTTCCAGCACTGTATTCACAGTGTCTTCCACATAGTAGGCACTCAATAAAATTTGTTGAATGGCTATGCAAATAAGACTATCTATGAGGTTTCAGCCAAGCTTCATAACTCAGGCAAGTAAGTGTCTATATTGTGGCTGGCTGACATGATTTTAAGCAATCGGAACAATCCTTGCATGAAATGGGAAGAAGGTGGTCACATACACCTAGAAATTGTTTGTTCTGAATTTGAGCTAGGCATATTTCTGACTTTTTTAAAACAGGTTTAGACAATGAAAGGACACACCATGTATCAGAGGCTATATGGATTGATTCTCATGTCCAGTTTTATCTTTCTCACAGGTAAGAAAATATATTCTTATTATCTCTTTCAATGTCTCATGTACAGCAGGTTACAGAAACGCCCATTTGAAAAATTGCTGGGCTGCCTCTCAACAACTTCCTTTTGGTCAATAGGGCTGTAGGACAAGTTGGAATTTCAATAAAGGAATCCATTCACTCGGGATTGTGCATGGGCTCAAGTGGATAACTTGGACTACTATTTTTTTTTAAAGTTTACTTTGTTGTTGACAGTATTACAGATGTCTCCCATTTTCTCCACCTTTTTGACCCCCCTCCACTTTTTGATTTCTCGATGTAACTCTGAAATGCCATTGGGTGGTTAATGCACACCTAACCAAAGCTTTGCGTTTTCTCTTGGGCTCTTTTCTCTTATGCATAATGTTTTATTTAAATCTAACTGTAGCATTATGAAACCATCTTTCTTTTTAATATATTTTTATTGATTTCAGAGAGGAGAGGAGATAGATAGATAGATGGAAACATCAACAATGAGAGGAAATCATTGATTGGCTGCTTCCTGCACGCCCCACACTGGGGATCAAACCCACAACCTGGGCATGTGCCCTGACTGGGAATTGAACCTTGATCTCCTGGATGAAACCATCTTTCTGTCTCCCTTATACATATATGGCAGCAATCATAGACTATAGATGAGGAAAATAAGGTGTTCCAAAAACTGGTCTCTAATTCACATATAGGCATGTGTTCTGGGGAGGCCCAGACCTTGCCTTGATTCTGTGACAGGAATGAAATAGGTTCTGTCTTTTTTTCTATTATGCAGCAAGTAGATGATTAAGACCTTTCAACTGAAGGTAATTTGGAGACTTAAGAAAAAGTTTGTCTTGGAAAACTGCATTGTCATCCACATTAACTTCAGTTGATACCATTCTTTTTTTTTTTTTTTTAAGAATGAGCAATCTTTTCTTCTTTTTTTTAATCCTCACATGAGGTTATGTTTTTATTGATTTTTCAGAGAGGAAGGGGAAGAGAAAGAGAGAGAAACATTAATGTGAGAGAGAAACATGGACTTGTTGACTCCCATACGTGCCTTGACTGGGGATTCAACCTGCAATTTTTTGGTGTACAGGACGATGTTCCAACTGAGTAAGCCACCCAGCCAGGGCCAGTTGATACCATTCTTATTTATCATATCAGCCTTTAGCTAAAAGGTCATACATGCCAGTGAGTGACAATTCCTGATAAAATATACCTGGGGTTTAATTTGAACAGCCCACAGATTTAAGAACTAATTAATCGTCTGGAAAAATAGCAAATTATCACCATCAATAGCAAACACTGACTGGCTTCCTGCTGTGTGCAGAACCTGATAGGAAACTATGTTTCTTATATTAAATCTTGAAATGGGACCTATGAGGCATAGTGGCAACTCATACCTGAACTTGACTGCCTACTAAAATGTTGATTTATCTGTTCCCTGCCTGTTTCTTCAAAGGCAAGAAAATATGTTTTCTCTCTATTCCATTAAAAATAATTAGTAATATTTTAATTACAGTTTTGTACATTAGTTTCAGGTGCACAACCCAGTGATTAAACATTTATATAACATATGAAGTGATTACCCCAATTAATTTGGACACATCTGACACCACACATAGTCATTACAATATTATTAATTATATTCTCAATGCTATACTTTATATCCCATGACCATTCTGTAACTATCAATTTATACTTCTTAACCCCTTCACTTTATTCCCCTAACCCCCTACCATGTGGCAACTGTCAAAATGTTCACTGTATCTATGAGTCTGTTTCTTGTCTGCTTGTTCATTTATTATATATATTTTTTATATTACACATATAAGTGAAACAATATGGCATTTGTCTTTCCTTGTCTGACTTATTTTCACTCAGCACAATACCCTCTAGGTCCATGTTGTTACGGATGGCAATGTTACATTATTTTTTTATGGTCAAGTCATATTTAATTGCATATATGTACCACTTCTTCTCTATCCATTCATCTATTCATCGACACTTTCATTGCTTCCATATCTGGGCTATTGTAAATAATGCTGCAATGAACATATGGAACTATATAGTTTTTTGATTTTATGTTTTGGATTTCTTCAGATAAATACCCAGAAGTGGAATTGTTGGGTCCTTCATTATTTCTTGTTATAGCCTTTGTTGTTGCTGTTTTTTTTAAAATATATTTTATTGATTTTTTTACAGAGAGGAAGGGAGAGGGATAGAGAGTTAGAAACATCGATGAGAGAGAAACATCCATCAGCTGCCTCCTGTACACCCCCCACTGGGGATGCGCCCGCAACCAAGGTACATGCCCTTGACCTGAATCAAACCTGGGACCTTTCAGTCCGCAGGCCGACACTCTATCCACTGAACCAAACCAGTTAGGGCTATAGCCTTTGTTTTAAAGTCTATTTTGTCTAGTATAAGTATTGCTATCCCAGCTTTTTTTTTTTTTAAATGTAGCTTTCAAAAATGTTTAGATAAATTATTTATTTAAAGTTTTTAAAATTATAATTTACATTCAATATTATTTGTATTGGTTTCAGACCAATATCTCTTATGAATATAGGTCTAAAAATTCTTGACAAAATATTGGCAGACCAAATCCAGCAGTATATTAAGGGGATTATATATCCTGATCAAGTGGAATTTATTCCAGGAATGAAAGGGTGGTTGAACATATAAAAATGATCAATGTGATACAGAAAAAGCAACACCCTGTCATGATAAAAAACACTTAATTCACTAGAAATGGAAGGGAACTTAGACAACCCGATAAAGGGCATCTACAAAAAACTCACAGTTAACATCATACTTAATGGTGAAAACCTGAAAACTTCCTTTGATGATTAGGAACAAGATCAGAATGCCAATTCTCACCACTTCTATTTAACATTACATGGAAGTTATAGCCAGAGCAATTGGGCAAGAAAAAGAAATTAAAGGCATCCAAACTGGAAACCCCCCCCCACCAATTATTCATAGATGATATAATATGACTTTACATATACACCATCCTAAAGTATCTGTAAATAAGATATTTAAGTTAATAAACAAATTCATCAAAGTTGCAGGATACAAGATCAACACACAAACATTAGTGATATTTCTATGTATATCACTAATTCATTTCTAGCAATGAGCAATCTGAAATGAAGTTAAGAAAAAATTTTTTGTTTATAATAGCATCTAAAAGAATAAAATATGTAGGAATAAATTAACGAAGTAGGTGAAAGACTTCTACATTAAAATGATAAACATTGCTCATAGAAAGTACAGAAGGTCTAAATAAATAGAAAAGATTCCATGTTCATAATATAAAACCTTGGACATCTCTCCATAACTATATAGATTTACCTTGTTTTTTAAATAGTCCATTGTATAGAGGTAATAATTGCTTAACTAGCCACTTATTGATAGACATACTTCATTGCATCTTTGTATACATGTACATTTGTTTAGAATAAATTGATAGAGATGGATTTAGTGGATCAAAAGCATACACACAATTATACACAATTAAAATGTTCACAGATATTGGCAAATTACCCTTCAAAAAGAGAGAGAGGCTTTACTAATTGGTACTCCCACCAACATGTATTAAAGTGACTTGTTTCCCCACAGGCCCATCAAAACTTGGTATTCTGTCTAAAATGTTGTCATTTTAAAAGGGAAAAAAGGCTATTTTGTTGTTTTAACTTGTATTTTTAAAATAGTGAGGGGCCATGTTTTTATGTTTCCTATCTAGTAAGTTGCTTATTCATGTCTTTTGACAACTGGTTTTATATTAATAAATCTCAGAGAGGAGAGGCCCTTTTAGACCATATAATCTTATATGGAGAGAAACCAAGATGGTGGCATAGGTAAACACCTGAAATTGCTGCCTCTCACAACCACTTCAAAAATACAACTAAAAGACAAAACAGACATCATCCAGAACCATAGGAAGGCTGGGTGAGTGGAAATTCTACAACTAGAAGGAAAGAGAAAAGCACACTGAGACTCAGAGGAGGTGCGGAAGTAAAGTGCAGAAGTATGGAGGCTCGAGCGGGAGCGTAAAGGGGCTGGCAACAGAGGACGCTGGTGTCTTTTGCAATCGGGAGGGAGACACAAGCTCCCTATGGCCCTGACTCCAGTTCCGGGCGAGTCTCTGGGTTCCCAGACTCATATGGGGAGAAACTAGACTGTCTGGCAGCTGGCAGAACTCAAGGGCGGCTTTCTCTCAGAGGTGCTTGCAGTGATTACCAGGACACTGAGACCCGGGACCTCTTAGGGCAGGACTGAGGAGCAGTCATAGCTGTTTGCTCTGCCCTGTTGATTCCCTGAGACCCCACCCCACCCAAGCTGCTAGCAGAGGGTTTTGCATATGAATGGGCTGGCCCATTGAGATCTAAAATTACCTAACAAACTGCAGCTGGGTCAGAAAGACCCAGAACATCCAAAATAAGGCCCAGGGCTCCACAGCAGCATGCATTGCTTCACAGCTGGGCCTCATCTGGGCACCTCCAAAACCCAAACAAGGAAGAGGAACCTGCAGATCTCTTTGTAGCTCCTGCTGGGTAGCCTCAGGCAAAGGCTAAATTAGCACCTCCTTAGTGATTCAAGAGTCTGTGAGCCCAGTGGTCAGATTGGGACCATCCAGATTACAACTCCTCAGATCCATAAGGGACACACTCAGGGGGCAGACTCAGGGAGCACCAAAGCCCCAATGAAGCAAGTCTTGCCCCATAAGGGTGTCTTCAGCACAGAAGTTCTCCCACTGTAGACTCAGCTGATTCTCACAGCCAATTGGCCTGGAGGTCAACTCCTCCCAGTGATACCTACAACAATCAAGGTTTAACTACAACAAGACTGTGCACACAGCCCACAAAGGGGTGCACCAAGAGTGTCCACCCCAGGTAATTGGGGAGGCTGAGCCACTGGGCCCTATAGGACACCTAGCACAGAAAGCCACTCTATCAACACAAGGAAGCATAAAAAATGCAGAGACAAAGAAACAGGTCACAAATGACAGAAATGGAGGAAAGCCAACTACTGGATATAGAGTTCAAAACCACGTTTATAAGGTTTTTCAAGAATTTTCTAGAAACCGCCGATAAATTTAGTGAGACCCTCGAGGATATGAAAAAGGACCAACTAGAAATTAAGCATACACTGACTGAAATAAAGAATAATATACAGAGATCCAACAGCAGACAAGAAGATCCCAAGAATCAAGTCAAAAATTTGAAATATGAAGAAGTAAAAAACACCCACCCAGAAAAGCAAAAAGAAAAAAGAATCCAAAAATATGAAGATAGTGTAAGGAGCCTCTGGGACAACTTCAAGCATCCCAACATCCGAATTATAGGGGTGCCAGAAGAAGAGAGAGTGCAAGATATTGAAAACCTATTTGAAGAAATAATGACAGAAAACTTCCCCTACCTGGTGAAAGAAATAGACTTACAAGTCCAGGAAGCGCAGAGAACCCCAAACAAAAGGAATCCAAAGACGACCACACCAAGACACATCATAATTAAAACGCCAAGGGCAAAAGACAAAGAGAAAATCTTAAAAGCAGCAAGAGAAAGGCAGTCAGTTACCTACAAGGGAGTACCCATACGACTGTCAGCTGATTTCTCAACAGAAACTATGCAGGCTAGGAGGGAGTGGCAAGAAATATTCAAAGTGATGAATGCCAAGAACCTATAACCAAGATTACTTTATCCAGCGAAGCTATCGTTCAGAATTGAAGGTCAGATAAAGAGCTTCACAGATAAGAAAAAGCTAAAGGAGTTCACCTCCACCAAACCAGTATTGTATGAAATGCTGAAAGGTATTCTTTAAGAATAGGAAGAAGAAAAAAGTAAAGATAAAAATTATGAAAACAATTACATATCTATCAACAAGTGAATCTAAAAATCAAGTGAATAAAAAATCTGATGAACAGAGTAAACTGGTGAATATAATAGAATCAGGGGCATAGAAAGGGAGTGGAATGACAATTCTCAGGGCGGGGGGAAGGGGTGTGGGGGGTGTGGGAAGAGACTGGACAAAAATCGTACACCTATGGATGAGGACAGTGGGGGGGGTAAGGGCAGAGGGTGGGGTGGGAACTGGGTGGAGGGAAGCTATGGGGGGGGGGAGTGGAACAACTGTAATAATCTGAACAATAAAGATTTATTTAAAAAAAGATTATGATACATTCTCTTTTAAGGGACAAATAAGCCCTGGAAATTTATTTTCACCATAAAACTCGTTCTTAAATGTTGTACATGATGTCATTTTGGAGAGCTGAACAGAAAAGCAATGTTAACAAACCATAATCAAGCCTTGGGTTTCATGATTATCACTTTGTGGGGATTACCTCTTGATTTATTAGCCACATGAAAGATGATAATATAATCGCATAAGCCAGATACAGAAATAAGCATTTGCTCATCTGCCATGGACAGTCCAGAAATAGCTCCCTAGCAGGTGAATGGTTTAAGTTCTGGCACATGGGTGTGTGATATATGTGCATGTGTGTGAATGTGTGGGGCCAGCATGTACTTGTTTGCTTTTGGATGATGTTCAGTGGAGGAATGGCGGGAGAAAATACCATAAGGCTACAGAATGTCTAGAAGCTTTCATTTGGGGACATCTCCCAGAAGCACAGAAGTGGTCACTTCCTGCCAGTTTCTTTAGTGCGCTGTTATGGCTACCAGTTTTAGATTGGTGGTCTCAACGTTACACCCCTAATTCAGAGACAAGTTGGAATTCTGTCCTACCATAAAGCTTTTTTTGATTTGTCTTAGGCTGTGCTGGAACTGGAATTAGGTTGATGCTCAGCAATCATATATTTGCTTAGTGGCCTGGGGTGTAAAGTTTATAACGGTAATAGTATAATGACTCATCAATAGCTTTCCATGAAATAAAAGGCATACTCAATTTAAATTTTCATACATATTGCCAAATTGCCCATCAAAATACTGTACCAATGTACATGCTCTTCAGCAATGTTTGAGAGGACTTTGCATACATCATCATTTCACTTAACCTTCAAACAATCTAGTAAGGCCAGTGGGTTAGAGGTATTAACTGGCATAGACTATAATGTGAATGGTGGCCCCTAGAATTGTGCATAAATACAACACTGTGGCTCTGAATTCCCATTTTACTGAAGTAAACATTAAGGCATAGAAATGTTGTTACTTGTTCAAAGTTACACAGCTGATGAATGTCAGAGTTGGGATTCCATCCCAGGCTGTGTGACTCCAGCGCCAGTGAAAACTGACTTCATGGATATCTAGAGCCTCTTAAAGCTTCTGCAGCCTCCTTTGAGGAGATGGAAGGAGGGAATCAAGGTACACTCAGGGTTGTGTCATTTCTACCATTCCCGGGTGCAAACAGAAGCCCTGGCACTTCAGTATTGTCCAGCTGGCCCATCCGTCAGGCCCCTGTCAGTGCCTTCAGTGAGAAGCAGTCTTCAGAGGCAGAATAATCAGATAATTTGGTTTAGGAAAAGGCATTGGATAAATAAATTGCTGCTGCACCATGAATATAATAAGGCAGTTAGGTAGATAGAAATAGTTACCTTTTGATTATGTAAGTGGAATTATATGCAGCAAATTTTAAGTCCAAACTGCCTTTTCCTTGGCCTCCCCCCAGTCCACTAGCCATACACTTCTAACTGCCTCCCTAAATTATCCAGCTTATGTGTGCTCTGGGAACACTAATCTAACTGTTCACATTAGCCCAGGCAAAATATAATTAGGAAGAAACTCTTCTGCCAAAAAAGTCACATGCTGATGTCAAATAGATATGATTTTTTTTTATATCTACTATTTGGCTTATTTGTACCAGTATTGATTTACAATAGCACTATTGCATAATATAGATTTGACTATATAGCTAAAAAGGATGACAAAATACAATTTCTTGTTACTGAAATTTCAATTGTTTTCCCTTCACCTTCCCAAAATTTGGACAGATGCACTTTCACTAAAAGGAAAAAGGCTCGATTTTTATGGAAGAGCTCACACATATGTAAGCCTGACCAACACCATTCCTGAACTCATTTGATTCACAGAATGCATTGACCTGGTATTTGTGGATGACAAATCAAGTGATTGTTTGGCCATCTTCTATATTATTAGCAATATATTATTATCAGGAATATAGGAGAAGACATAGACCTTGGGCTTGCAGGAGATCACCAGCAGTTAACACTATACAACTTGTGCAAAACCTTTTATATCCATTACCACTTGATTCCATTTCAATGGCATACAGTATACTTGATATGGGATGGCATGAAAAGCAAATTAGAGCTCTTCCTGAATAAAGAAAGAATACTGGTAATGATGGGTCAACCACAAAACCACACCTAATGAGACTCTGTTTCTAGGACATTTTCTTAAGAACAGAAACAGGTTAAAAGTATGGTGCCTTGCTTCACTGGCAGCTTGTACTACTTACAACTCTGGGACTACATCCTGGAAAATGAGGAGTTTATGAAGTGCTTGAGTGGAAACATAGTTAGTTGGGAAGATGTTTGGCTCGTCAACAAGATCATCCAACTGTTGACACAAGACTGCACTGCTGTGAGCAACTTATGAATTGTCCTCCTTAGTAAGGGTAGCAGTGATGCAGTACTCTTCTGCTTGCTACTCCAAATGACTCACTCCTAGGTCACAGCTCTGTCTTCCTCAGGGGGTACTCCAGTTTTGTCATCTACTTTTCTTTGTCTTTTATTTTGATATAATTTCAAACTTATAGAAATATTGCAATAGGACAAAGAACTTCTGCATATTCCTTACCCAGATTCACCATTTGTTAAATTTTCCTCATGTTTTATTATTCTCCCTCTCTCTTTCTCTTTCCTCCTCCCTACACACACACACACACACACACACACACACACACAATTTATTTGTTTCTTAATGATTTAAAAGTTGCAGACATAATGCCTCATTATCCCTAAATAATACCCCTAAGTATCTCAGTGTGTATTTCCTAAGAATGAGGACATTCTCTTACATAACCATGATACAATGATCAACATCAGGAAATTTAACATTGATATAATACTAATAACTAACTCATAGTTCATATTCAAATTTAGCCAATCATCCTAATAATTTCCTCTATAGCTGTTTTTGCCTGATCCAAGATTCAGTTCAGGATCACACATTAAATTTAGTTATCATGTCTCCTTAGATTCTAATCTGGAACAAAACATTCTTTCCTTGTCTTTCATGATGCTAATTTGTCCCATTACTGGTATTGGTAACTTTGATCATTTGATTCTGATGGTGATTGCTAGATTTCTCCATTGTAGTTACTACTTTTCCGGTTGCAATTAATAAGTAATTTCTGGGGAGACATTTGGAAGGTATGTAGATATCTTGTTCTTATCAAACTTTCACCCAGTAGTTTTACATCTATTGATGATTCTTGCCCCAATCACTTATTATAAAGTTTGCAAATTGATGATTTTTAAAACTTCATTTTTCTACATTTATTAGTCTTCTATTGTAAGGAAGAGTGTTCTCTTCTTCACATTTACTTATTTATTCCAATTGTTTATGTGTTTATATCAGCAGAAACTCATAGATTCTTACTTTGGGTTGCAATCTGTTGCTATCATTTATTTTGATGTTCAAATTGGCCCAGATTTGGCCAGTGGGAATCCTTCAATCTGGCTCTTGTGTCCTTTTGACATGTTTTCATCATTTTTGAGCACTTCCTTACTTTTGGCACAACAAGATATTACAGGCTCACCTTGCACTTTCTCTTTTCAATCCAAGAATCAGTCATTTTACCAAAGAGCCCTGGTTCCTTTTAATGGGCAATGGTATTTATAAACCAATTTATTTTTTGGGGGGGGGGAGCAATGATGATCTTAGAATGGAGTTCTTGTAAGAAAACTGGCTTTTTAGAATTACACACCTATTTCCCCCTTCTTTCCAGTTTTGATGAGGAAATAAAAGATTGTTTTTCTCTGTGCAACTCCACTGTCCCCTTAAGTCCAATCTTCTCCACCATCAGCACAGCAGTCCTGAAGTGTGGGTAAAGTCAGTGATAATAACATCAAGATTGGATTTTATCTCATTTTTTTCAAATATTCACTTAGTCTTAGAGAAGCAATATTTACTGCTCTTATGGATTTTGGGTAGGGGGTCAGTGAGGGACTGGGGGGCTAGATCCCTGTCTAATAGAGCTCTCACAGACTATGGAAATATGTTTTTACCAACCACCTGCATGCTGTTTGAATTAATGGCAGAGGCATATTCCAGGAGGTTTCTGTGTTTCTTTGAGATCAGACTAATGCAAAGGAACAGTTTCTGTGTTCTTTTGCGCTACCACCTAAACACATTTGTGTGTTTTTTTCTTCTCTGAAGCCTTGAAAATAAAAAAGAATAGTCCTAGCTGGCTGTGATTATAAAACTGAGCTGGGGACTAGTAAACTTAAGCCTGAACAGCTCACCCAAATCAGTTTAAAGTGACTTTATCTTTGACCTAAGAAACTAGAAGCACGGCTCCATTAAATCCATATGGTTAGCAGCAATCTTTGAAAACCTATTCTGGCCAGTGAATTGCTATGACCTTTCCTACCACTTTGCTGGTAAATTGCTAAATCTAACTGATGTGTTAAAGTACTAGACAGCCCTTATTTATTTTGCTCATTTGTACACTTAATGTAAAATCTGTTCTCTTGGTCTGATTAAGTCTTGGTGGCCATAATACACAAATAATCTAACACAACAAATAGGCAAATACACAAATAATCTAACACAACAAATAGGCAAAAGAAAATACAGCCTAAAATGGCAATAAGCAAAAGGAGTAGAAAATGTTGCTTTTACTATTCAGGTTTCTTCAAATGTTCTTTCCAAACCTTAGATCAGGGATTCCTCACCTGAGGTCCAAAATGGCCTTGATAGGTGGACAAAGCCCTTGAAATGGTATACAACATCCTAAATATGCAGGATGGATTTTTCCTCTGAGGACAAAGTCTATAGTTTTTATCATATTCTAAAATATTAAGATAATTTATGACTTTTACTAAGTTCTTACCATGTGCCAGACATTTTATAGATGAGAAGAGGCTCAGAGAAGTTAAATAAATTGCTTAAGGTCACTCATCAAATAAGCAGTGTAGCTGGGATTTAAACAGGGTTTTGTCAGGTGGCAAAGCCCATGTTCTTTTCACCCACTCACCATTAGTACTAACTAAAAGGAATCTGTGCCCCCCCCCCCCTAAAAAAAGGTTATTAACCACTGTCTTAAAAGCTTACTTTGAAAGGAATTGCTGGTACTGATAACCCACCTGGGGAAATTAGACTGCCAGCCACAATCACTGCCTGCTCATCACTAAGGAAACTGTAACACCATAGAATTTCTTCTACCTCCATCTTGGTCATATGACATCTGAGAAAATGGGGCAATTATATGAATCAATAGGAGTGATTACATGTCTAGCTTCAGTTTTTGCCTAATAAATTGTTATTTATGGTCCATAGAAAGATTATGACCTTTAAAAAATAAATTTTTATGAACACATTGCTAGGTTACAAATCTCAATAAATCTACTTACACATAAATTATATATGTGTGTATTTATATATTCATGAGAACAAGGCTTTTGGGAACATTTGCTAAAAGCTGTGAACCCTACCTGGATTTAATAAAAAAAGTATTCACTATAGTTAGAGGTGTCTCAGGAATATTTAAACAGCACAGTGATAAATAATAATAACAGAAAAGTTACTACTCATTAGTAAATTAGTTTTGGAGTAGTTTTTAAGCATCTTTTCTTTATTTTTAAAAATTTCACATGTTATACATTATGATTTTGAATAAAATAAACTCAAACCATATAAAAGTACATGAAGTAGAAAATAAAACCTACTGAGAATCCTCCCTACATAGGTGTCTATTTTATTTAGTTTTACCCCTATGGATTAAGTAAGTGTGTGTGTATTATGTATGGGTGTGTGTAGATGTATATAATTTAAAAATAATATATTCATAAATACATATTTTTCTACAATTTGATTTATTTTAACTATATTATCATGGACACATCAGTACATTTACCCCAAGTGCCTCTCCCTAAAATTAATAATTGTTAACAATTTATTATGTATCCTTGTAGAAACAATTTAAAACTTGGGTTTACATGTAAATGTTCTTTGTTTTTCTTTTTCAAAGTTAGATTATCATTATAATGCATAGTCTTCTGTATCTTGGTTTTACATTTAATACATGTTGGTTATATTTCATATTAAAATATAGAGCTATCTGGTTATTGGGGGGTGATGCTGATTAGCAAGATAAAATAAGGACATGCTATAATCTATCCAACAAACTCCCTTTGAAGAACTTTTAAATTGCTTCCAGTTTTTAGCTGTGACAGTAGTCTACAATATTATTAAAAGGAATGGATAGTGACAGGAATTTCTTGAAGTGACCATTAGGGACTGATCATAAACTAAAATACCTCTCTAGGTATGTTGAACATAATTTCTGAATCTCACTCAGATACATGAACCAACAAAGGATTTGTTCTGACTTGTGAATGTATGAAGATGAAGCGTTTTCCTAAAGATATGCAGATTAAATTACTCTTAGTTATCCGTTTGAGAAGTCCACTCTTTGAAAAGAATGAAATAACATGAATTGAGTCCATCCTGAGAAATCTACACTGTGTCAAAACGTAGGGTCCCTGTATGTATGGAGCTATCAATTTGCTAAGATTTATTGATTGATCTAATGATCCAGATGCTTTGAATTATTTTATGAACTCGCCATTCTTAAAAATGTGCAGAGATTTATTACATAGTTTATGTACTTTCTAAGGCCTTTGGCCTACTATTAAGCCTTCTATCCATTTATCAGCTCTGATAGGAAAGATTCCATGCTGATGGGCTCCTCTAGCTAAAAGGCAATTTTGTTTTGTTCTTGTATATCAATTCTCTGTGCTATCCTATTTTTCATCACAAAGATAAGCAGGATCTGTTTGTAGTTTGTTTAAACCTCCTTATTTGTATTCACTTGCACAGGGTGACATTATCCTATAGATTCAGAGATGGAAGCTCTAGCCATCCCCTCTCTCTATCACAGAATTCATTTTTCATTCCCTTGCCTGGAAATTGAATACAGACATCACTTTGAGAATTGTTTTCTCATCATTTTAAAGATGTTCATTTTGCTTTTTTTGTTTGTTTGTTTGTTTACCCCACAGGCAGATCTGTCTGTGGCAGTTTCTGGTTACCACTAGCTATCACAAATCTAATAAACACACTCTGAATTATATTTACAGAGTTGATTGAAAGAAAAACCAGGTGCAATATGCAAGCTAGAAAAACACAAAGACTTAATATGAGGTGATATACTCAAATCACAAAGAGAATTTGGTACCTTAGCAAATGTTCTACTTAATATTCTGTTGGTAGGTACATCTGCAAAAAAATGATTCATAAATATTCAGCTACTCTATACCTCTGTTCTCCAGCTCCCAATGATTGCAATGATACAATTGTGTCTAGAGTGAAGGAGCAAATGGCAATTAAGCCCACAGGCTCCTGTGAATTAGCATGGATTATCCCCACTTTAAAATATGGAGCCAGCTCATGCAAATCATTTGTGCAAATGATCACTTATTCACAAATGGGAACAGAATGAATGTTTTGTTTTTTTTTGCACTTAATGATATTCATTTTATTTTTTTATTTTTATTTTTTTATTGCTTAAAGTATTACAAAGAGTATTACATATGTCCCCCTTTTTTTTTCTCTCCTTGACCGTCTCCTGGCCTCCCCTACCCCCCAGTGTCTTGTGTCCATTGGTTATGCTTATATGCATGCATACAAGTCCTTTGGTTGATCTCTTACGCACGACATGTTTTTGAGCCCTTTAAAAATGGAGGCCAGATTCCATGGCTTCTGTGATTCCTCCAGTCCAAATGGACATTCAGTTGTTGCTCAACTACCTGCACAGTGTGACCTTTGAATTTGCTTTTTTTAAACTGAATTTTTCTTGAGCTGGAAATCCCTTGTACACTTTGCCCCATTTTCCCCAGTAATACTATTTTGTAAAGCTATAGTATATCAACTAGAATATTGGCATTGATAACATTCACTAATCTTACTCAGATTTTATTCGTTTACTTATACTTATTTGTGTGTATCAAGTTCTATACAGTGGTTTTTTTTCATCTGTAACAGTTTCTCTCTACCACCACAGTCAAGATACTAAACAGTTTCAATTCCACACAGACTCCTAATGTTACCCCTTTATAAACACTCCCATCTCCCTTCTACCCTTTCCTGCTACTCCACTCTGCTCTCTGCCTCCCTAACTCTTTTTTTAAAAAAATATATTTTATTGATTTTTTACAGAGAGGAAGGGAGAGGGATAGAGAGTTAGAAACACCGATGAGAGAGAAACATCGATCAGCTGCCTCCTGCACACCCCCGACTGGGAATGTGCCCGCAACCGAGGTACATGCCCTTGACCGGAATTGAAGCTGGGACCCTTGAGTCCGCAGGCCGACGCTCTATCCACTGAGCCAAACCGGTCAGGGCATGCCTCCCTAACTCTTGAGAACCACTAATATGCCCTTCTTTCAAAAGTTTTGTCATTTCAAAAATGAATCATACAGTATATAACCTTTTTGGATTGGATTCCTCCCCCCCCCATTACTCAGAATAATTCTCTGGAGATCCATCCAAGTTGTTGCTTGTATCAATAGTTCATTCCTTTCTACTGCTAAGTAGTATTCCATGGAATAGATATACTAGAGTTTGCTTAGCCATTCACCTATTAAAAGACATATAGACTGATTCCAATTTTTTCTATTAAAAATAAACAATTACAATTATTTGTGTACAGGCTTTTATGTGGACATGAGTTTTTATTTCTCTGGGGTAAATGAACAGGAGAATGATTGCTAGGCCGTGTGGTAGTTACACATTTAATTTTACATAAAATTTTCAGACTGTTTTCCAAAGTGGCTGTACGATTTTATATTCCTACCAGCAATGCATGAGTGATCCAGTTTCTCTTCATCCGTGCCAGCATGTTGTGTTGTCATTAGTTTTTATTTTAGACATTCTGGGAATGTATAGTAATGTTTCATTGTGGGCTTAATCTGCATTTCCCTGATGCCTAATGGTGTTGAACATCTTTGCTGTGATTATTTGCCCCATCTGTATAGCCTCTTCAGTGAACTGTCTATTCATGTCATTTGCCCATTTTTTTTTTAACTTGGGGGTGTTTTTACTGTTGCGTCTTCGTAGTTCTTTATATATTCTAGTCCTTTGTTGGATATGTATTTTGCAAATATTTCCTCCTAGTCTGTAAGTTGCTTATTTTTTTATCCCTTTCATTTGTACTTTTGTGGAGCAAAATCTTTTAGTTTTGATGAAGTCTAACTTACCAGTTTTTCTTTTTGTGTAGCATGTTTTTTAGTGTCAAGGTAAGAACTCTTTGCTTAGTGTTAATTTTGTATCCTCCAACTTTAACTTACTTTTAAGTTCCAGGAGTTTTGTTGTTGTTGTTGTTTGTTTGTTTTTTTTTGGTGTGTGTTTTTAGATTCCTTGGGATTTTCTACTGAGCAGCTGTATCATTTACAATGCCTTTTATTTTTCTTTCCTCACAGGAGTGCCTCTAATTTCCAGTATTATGTTGAGTAAGAGTGGTGAAAGTAAACATCCTTGCTTAGTTCCCAACTTAGTGGGAAGACAGTCTCTCACCATTATGGTTGATAGTAACTGTATGTTTTTTGCTGGTGTTCTTTCTCAAATTGATATAAATATCATCTATTCCTAACTTGCCAAGATATTTTATCATGAATGAATCTGAGACATTGTTAGATGCCTCTTCTATATCAGATGAACTTGTTTGCCAAATCATTCTAATTAATTGCTAGGCTTAGAATTTGAAAGAATCATTAATTCCTATGGATCCTGCTTAAAAAGGTACTGACATTTAATTGGATTGCCTTTATTTGGGATATGAAGGACTCTTCAAGGCAAATAATGTTTCAGGGCATAGTCATAATTTGGGGTTCCCATTGGGTTTCCATCCCTAGGCTGGAAAGGGCACCTTCATGTTTTGGTTTAGAGCTGCCCTCTAAGGTTTATGTCTTACTGTTTTTGGGTTACTGCTTTTTCTTGCAGAACGTGGGCTTTTATTATCTAAGTTTCTCTCTCCATGGTTCTTTTAGTTAATCTCTTCATTCTCCTGGGTTTCAGATGCTTTGTGTAAATTGAGTGCATGAATGTATGGGTACTAGATAATTGAAGCACTGACACATATTGTCATATTTCTTCTCTACATATTTCACCTGCAGAAATCTCATCTTCTCAATACTGTGCCTCTCTGGGCCTCATCTCTAAATGAAAGGATTGAATACAATCTCCAAGACTTAGTTGTAAAATTCTATGAATTTAATTAAGGAAGACTTCTTATTAATAAAGACTTTAGAAGAAAAACTTGGTACAAATAATCCCTCTGGGGGGAAAAAGTCTTTCCTCTGAAAGATTCAATTGGAGATTTGCTGAAATATGTAAATCCAGGCTTCAGGTTAAAATGAAGCACTGTAAGCTGCATTATTTCCTAATGCCCACCTGCTTGCAATTTTGTTCAATTAATTTGCTTCTAAAAATGTTATGCTTCCATTTGAGATGCTTACTGAAAGTGTTAATAACAATTAACATCTATAGCTCAGACCTCTCTAGATAAAAATATCATGCCTAACTCCCATTCTTTGTGTTCTCAAAGAGTTTCCAATTGCAAGGTGGGATTCCTCTAATAGTGTTTCTTGAAAACTGCATCAAAGAAGATAACTTAGATATTTCTGGTATTTAGTTTTATTGTTTTTCTAAAAAGCGAATGCAGCTCCATTAATCATTTATAAAGAAGTGAAAATTGTGAACTCTTCTGTCATGAATTAGTGCATTCATAGACTTTCAGACTCTGGGATGACACACTCCTCAAATGTCATATAAGTGATATTTCCACAGGTTTGCTAAACCAATTGGCTGTGGTAAAGCCAGATGGAAACCAAGATCCTGACAATTCCTTTACTTGTAGCCATGGAAAAATCTGAGGGCAAAAAGCTTGAGATATATAGTGTGTTGCTGAAATATACATTTCTTAATAAGACTTAACAGAATGTGAATCACTGATAATTTAAACAGTGTTGTAATATTAAGTAAAAAAGTACTTCTTTTGTAAAATTTATCTTTATTGTTGAAAGTATTGCAGATGTCCCCCTTTTCCCACCAATTGACCTCCACCACCCCACCCCTGCCCACCCAGGCCTACTGCACTGTTGTCTGTGTCCATGGGTTATACATATATGCATATAAATTATTTGGTTAATCTCTTCCCTCCCTCCTTCCCTCTGAGATTCATCAGTCTGTTCATGCTTCCACGTCTCTGGATCTATTTTGTTCATCAGTTTATTTTGTTCATTAAGTTCTACATATAAGTGAGATCATGTAATACTTGTCTTTCTCTGACTAGCTTATTTCACTTAGCATAATACTCTCCAGGTCCCACCATGCTGTCCCAAAGATTAAGAGGACATTTTTTACAGCTGTATAGTATTCCATTGTATAAATGTATCACAGCTGTTTTATCCTCTCATCTACTGAAGGACACTTGGGCTGTTTCCAAATATTAGCTATTGTAAATAGTGCTGCTATGAACATAGGTGTGCATATATTCTTTCTGATTGGTGTTTCTGATTTCTTGGGACATATTCCCAGAAGTGGGATTGCTGGGTCAAAAGGCAGTTCCATTTTTAATTTTTTGAGGAGACTCCATACTGTTTTTCATAATGGCTGCACCAGTCTGCATTCTACCAGCAATGTACTAGGTTCTCTTTTCTCCACATCTTCCTCAACACTTGTCATTTGTTGATTTGTTGATGAAAGCCATTGTGACAGTGTGAGGTGATACCTCATTGTCATTTTAATTTGCAACTCTCTGATGATTAGAGACTTTGAGCATTTTTTCATGTGTCTCTTCGCCATCTGTATGTCCTCTTTGGAGAAATGTCTATTTAGGTCCTTTGCCCATTTTTTAAAATAATTTTTATTTCTTGAAGTATTACAAAGAATATTACATATGTCTCCTTCCCCCCCCCCCTTGAAATTTCCCCAGCCCCTACCCCCTAGTGTCTTGTGTCCATTGGTTAATCTTATATGCATGCATATAAGTCCTTTGGTTGATCTCTTAACCCCCCCCCCCCAAACCCTCCCCAGGCTTCCCACTGTAGTTTGACAGTCTGTTCAATGCTGCTCTGCCTCTGCATCTACCCCTGTTCATAAGTCTATACTGGTCCCCATTATCTGTCCCAACCTCACTGGAGCCGTCCCAACCTCACTGGGGCCGTCTCGGCCTCACCAGGGCTGTTTCAACCTCACCGGGGCCTTCCCGACCTGACTGGGGCCGTTTCAACTTTACTGGGACCGTCTCGACCTCACCGGGGCTGTTTCAACCTCACCGGGGCTGTCTCGACCTCACTGGGGCCGTTTCAACCTCATCAGGCCATCCAGACCTCACCGCCTTTGCCCATTTTTTAATTAGATTGTTTATCTTCCGTTTGTTAAACTCTATGAGTACTTTATATATTTTGGAAATTAACCCCTTATCAGATGTATCATTGGCAAATATTTTCTCCCAAACAGTGGGATCTCTCTTCATTTTGTTGATGCCAAAAAGTACTTCTATACAACTTTGACTTTTCTCCTTATAAATGTGTGTACTTTTGTCAACTCATATATACAGTCAATTGCACGCTTCCAATTATCACTCATTCTATTTGCTACTGACTGCAGAATCCTAATGAACATCCTACAGATATTTTAGTATTTCTATATATGAACATTAAAAGTAATTTTAATGCTCAAGACAATGAAACAACTCAATAGATTGTCTACCACCATAATTATCCCTACATCATAGATTATATACATCCCAGGTAGATAAATTTAAAGTGCTAATTTCCCAATGGTAAATATGCATGATTTCATTTTAGGTGATTGAAAATTGAGAAAAGTTATGACTCAATCTTGAATTTTACAATGTACAATTTTCACTTGGATGTCCCACCATCACCCCATATTCCACTTATCCAAGTCTGAACTGGGTGTTCTTCTTAGTGAGTCTGTCTTCTTAATTTTACTATGCCTATGAATATTACCACTATCTTCCAATTTGACTTTTCAAAATAAGCAACTTTTTGGACTTCTCTGTCTTCTTCATCTCTTAAACTTCTTGTTACTATAATCTGTCAATTCTTCCTCTCCAATAGTTATGAGATTCCACTCATATCATTCTAATCCCTCATTATTTCCACTTATTATGTTAACCTACAGTTTTTTTATTAGGCATCTATCATGTACCAGGCACTGTGTTAGTTAGGTATTGGAAATACAATGGTGAGCAAAGAGAGGTGAGATCTCTGCCCATACATTGTAGTGTAGAAGGAAGACATTAATGAGCACACACAAATGTAAAACTGCAGCTGTGACAAGTATTATGGGGATAAAAGGTATAAGGTGTCATAAGAGCCTAGAATAGATTGGTTTGACTTAATTATGGAGGCTTCCTTGAAGAAGTGATGTATGAGTTGAGATCTTAAAGATGAATTGAAGTTAATGAGATGAAGAAAGTTGGGAAGAACATTCTAACTATAGCTAACAGTATATGCAGTGAGTGGCCTTATGATGGGAAAGAGAATATCAAGTGTTGGAGAACTGAAACCAGGATGATGGGCTGGAGACCAGAAAACATGGGAGAAACTTCACACAAATTGAGCCTGGAGGGATAGTTAGGGACCAAACTGTGCATAGCTCTATAGACTCTATTAAGAAATTTTTTTTTAATTTTGTGAATAATGGACGGCCACTAAAGGGAGCACTGTGTGTGTGTGTGTGTGTGTGTGTGTGTGTGTGTGTGTGTGTAATTTGCATTACAAAAATCATTCTGATTGTATTATGGAATAGATTGGAGGAGGCCCAAGAAGAGAGGCAAAGTCCTATTGGGAGGCTACTGTAGTAGTGCAGGTGAGTGATTGATGGTTTCTTCTTAAGGGCCGTAAGTGATAGAGATGGAGAGAAACAGGTGGAGTCAAGAGATATTTAGGAGGTAAGATCCACAGGACAAGATTATGGGTTGGCTGTGGCAGGTGAAAGAGAAAATGAAGGAGACAGAGGGAGAGGGTTTTGGATTGCATAACTGAAGTTTGATGGTGCCATTCACTGAAGGAGTGCTGAAAGATAATCCAGTTTGGAGAGAAGATAGAGTTTAGTTGGGGCATATTGAGTTTGAGATGTTAATGATATATCCAAGAGATGATGCCAAGTAAGCAATTGGTTATATAACTGTGGAGCTCAGAATAGAGATCTGGTCTAAAGATTGAATTTTGAGATTCATATGTGTATAGGTGTCAATTGGAATACTGTGTGTGGAGAAATTATAGAGGGAAAAGGGAAGAGGTACTGGGACCAAGCCTTGAGGGACTCTAATAATTAATAACCAGGTAAAATAAGATGAGTCTGCAAAGGAGATAGAGGAATAGCCAGATAAGTAGGAGAAAATCCAACAGCATGTTATGTCATGGAAGTAAAAAAAAGTATTTAAAGAAGGATGGAGTGGCCAACATTAGTAAAAGTTGTTGAGAGGTCAAGTAAGATGAGGACTGAAAAAATATTTATATATTTACTTGGAGTCAATTGGTGGCCTTAGTGAATGCTGTTCAGTTGAATGATGATGACTGAAGCCAGGTTAGTGGGCTAAAGAATGGAGCAAGAAAAACAGACTCCTAGATACAGAGGACAGACTGACAGCTGTCAGAGGGGAGGAGGGCTGGGGGACTGGGTGAAATAGGTAAAGAGATTAAGAAAAACAAACAAACAAAAAACCCCTCATGGACATAGACCAGTGATGGTGAACCTATGGCACGCGTGTCAGAGGTGACACGCGAACTCATGTTTTTGGTTGGTTTTTCTTTGTTAAATGGCATTTAAATATATAAAATAAATATCAAAAACTTAAGTCTTTGTTTTGCTATAGTTGCAAATATCAAAAAATTTCTATATGTGACACAGCACCAGAGTTAAGTTAGGGTTTTTCAAAATGCTGACACGCCAAGCCCAAAAGGTTCGCCATCACTGACATAGACAATGGTATAGTGATTGCCAGAGGGAAGGTGGGTAGGAACAGATGGAAGAGGGTAAATGGGGGATAAGTGGTGATGGAAGAAGACTAGACTTTGGGTAGTGAGCTCACAAAGCAAAGTGCAGATGATGTATTGTAGACTTCTACACTTGAAACTTATATAACTTTATTGACCATGTAACTACAATAAATTCAATTTAAAACAAAAGAACAGGGCAGGAGAACTTGGAGTCAGACAGTATAGATAAATTTTCTTTAAAGAAATTGTATGCATGCATATAAGCATAACCAATGGACATAAGACACTGGGGGATAGGGGAGGCTAGGGGACTGTCAAGGGCTGGGGGGAAAAAGGACACATATGTAATACCCTTTGTAATACTTTAAGCAATAAAAAAATAAATAAAAATAAAATAAAATAAAAAGGAATTTGAATGTGATGGGGAAGACAGAGATAGGGCACTACCTGCAGAAGAATGTGGGATTTTTATATTTTATTTTAGGAGACTACAATATGTTTCACATGAGGAGGGGAAGGCTCCTTAAGGGAAGGAGGGATAACTGCTGGTGTAAGGTTACTGAGACATTAGTGCAGCTAAATTTTTATCTGTTGACTTTATTTTTTCCTATGAAGTAAGAGGCATGATTATTTGATAAATATATGGTGTAGAATTTGAGAATGGGGAAGGTCATAAACAGCTAGTATAGATAGTGGAAGCATAAATTGACCAGAGAAAAGTAGTAGGATGGCTGGGCAATGTGAAAACCTTATTTGAGTTTGAGATGGCCATGAATTTATAGAAATACTATTCATCCTTTTATGTGTCTGTGTCAGCAGTGCTTGATTGCTCAAGTGCAGATATTAAGGCAATAGATAATTAGGCTGTCCCAGATTTGGTGGAAGTGAAGTGAGGAAGAGAACACTACCAGCCAGGCTCCTGAAGGGTCTCTTTGCCTTCAGTGTTTTCACATTCCTACCTATCCTGTATACTGCCACAAGAATTATTTTCCTTAAAGACTACTTTTTATCAACTCCTTTGCCTTGCTCAAGAACCTGCACCCTTCCAAACGGTGTAGAGAGTAAGAGCACAGCTGATAGACTTTGGTTTGAACTCCTTGTGAACTCCAGCAATTCATGTAAACTTCTGACACTCCTTTTCTTCAATTCAAAATGGGGTTAATTGTAATATCTACCTTTTAAGGTTATTAGGAGCATTAGACTAGATAGCACGTAGCACAGTGCTTGGCCAGTAATAAGTGCATGAAAGTTGCTATATTATATTCTCTTATCTGTTTACCCACCTTCCCCTTCAGGTTTCAGCCTAGTCTGAAATTCTCTCTCACCCCTATCCAACATACTTTCTCCCAGTTAGACTGATCTTTTCACTGCCTCCATATTCATTGTCATGTGCCTTGCCTGCTCTACCCAAACCTCATAACTTCTCAAAGGCCTGCATCTTCTAAATGAAAGCTTCCTCATTAGCTTGAAAACAGTGTTGCTCTCTCACTGCACTGATCTCCCATTGCACTTTTGGAACCTGATTAAATTCCACTGTTCACTTTATTATAAGCAGTTATTGTATTTACTGCTGGTGTAAGGTTACTGAGACATTAGGGCAGCTAAATTTTTATCTGTTGACTTTATTTTTTCCTATGAAGTAAGAGGCATGATTATTTGATAAATATATGGTGTAGAATTTGAGAATGGGGAAGGTCACAAACAGCTAGTGTAGATAGTGGGAGCATAAATTGACCAGAGAAAAGTAGTAGGATGGCTGGACAGTGTGAAAAGCTTATTATATTATTACTTTATTATATTTTTATTGTTTTGTTGAAAAATATTATTATACCAGGGTGAGCAAAAGTATATTTACAGTTATAAACAATAATTAATAAACAAATAATACAAGAATAAAGTGTTTTGTGTACTCATAACTGTAAATCTACTTTTGCCCACCTTATATTACTAAAATATTGTCTAAAATATTTTAGTAATATAAGACTTTTCCAATAAGAGTGTGAACTCTTTGAGCCAAAGAATCATGCCATAAACTCTATGCATTTCTTACAGGACCTAGAATAGTATTCACAGTACTTGTTAAATTTAATTTACTTGAATTGAGACATAAGCCAGGTCCCAGTGACCTCTAAAGTAGAGTACACAGACAATACATTAGAGTACAGGAAGAAAATATTTTAAAACATCTATTTATACTTATATTCTTTTTTTTAATATATTTTTTTATTGATTAAGATATTACATATGTGTCCTTGTCCCCACGTTACCCTCTACCCCCCACCCCCCCACCCCCGCTCATGCCCTCACCCCCCCGTTGTCCATGTCCATTGATTAGGCCTATATGCTTGCATATAAGTCCTTTGGTTGATCTTTCCCCCTTACCCCCACCCTCCCCTACCTTCCCTCCAAGTCCCGACTGTCCAATCAATGCCTCTCCGTCTCTGGATCAGTCCTTGTTCATCAGCTTATGTTGTTCATTATATTCCACAAATGAGTGAGATCCTGTGGTATTTATCCGCTCTCAAGTTCCATCCATGCTGTGGCAAATGGTAAGAGTTCCTTTTTCTTCTTCCTCTTCTTAAAGAATACCTTTCAGCATTTCATATAATGCTGGTTTGGTGGTGATGAACTCCTTTAGCTTTTTCTTATCTGTGAAGCTCTTTATCTGACCTTCTATTCTGAATGATAGCTTTGCTGGATAAAGTAATCTTGGTTGCAGGTTCTTGCTATTCATCACTTTGAATATTTCTTGCCAGTCTCTTCTGGCCTGCATGGTTTCTGTTGAGAAATCAGCTGACAGTCGTATGGGTACGTCCTTGTAGGTAACTGACTGTCTTTCTCTTGCTGCTTTTAAGATTGTCTCTTTATCTTTTGCTCTTGGCATTTTAATTATGATGTGTCTTGGTGTGGTCCTCCTTGGATTCCTTTTGTTTGGGGTTCTCTGAGCTTCCTGGACTTGTAAGTCCATTTCTTTCACCAGGTAGGGGAAGTTTTCTGTCATTATTTCTTCAAGAAGGTTTTCAATATCTTGCCCTCTCTCTCCTTCTGGTACCCCTATAATTCTGATGTTGGTACGCTTGAAGTTGTCCCAGAGGTTCCTTACACTATCTTCATATTTTTGGAATCTCTTTTCTTTTTTCTTTTTCGGTTGGGTATTTTTTGTTTCTTTGTATTTCAAATCTTTGACTTGATTCTTGGGATCCTCTTTTCTGCTGCTGGATCTCTGTAAATTATTCTTTATTTCAGTCAGTGTATGCTTAATTTCTAGTTGGTCCTTTTTCATGTCCTCCATGGTCTCCCTATACTTATTGAGGGATTCATTAAATTTATCGGCGGTTTCCATAAAATTCTTGAAAAACCTTATAACCGTGGCCTTAAACTCTATATCCAATCGTTTGCTTTCCTCCATTTCTGCCATTTGTGACCTGTTTCTTTGTCTCCGCATTTTGGCAGCTTCCCTGTGTTGATAGAGTGGCCCTGTGCGCCAGGTGTCCTGTAGGGCCCAGTAGCTCAGCCTCCCCAGTTACCTGGGGTGGACACTCTTGGTGCACTCTTGGTGCCTTGGTTGTTGTAGAATCACTGGGAGGAATTGACCTCCAGGCCAATTGGCTGTGAGAATCAGCTGTGTCTAAAGTGGGAGAACTTCTGTGCTGAAGACACCCTTCTGGGGCAAGACTTGCTTCAGTGGGGCTTTGGTGCTCACTGAGTCTGCTCCCTGAGTGCGTCCCTTATGGATCTGAGGAGTTGCAGTCTGGATGGACCCCCTCTGACCACTGGGTACAGTGGCTCCTGGATCTAAGGAGGTGCTAATTCAGCCTCTGCCTGAGGCCACACAGCAGGAGCCACGAAGAGGCTCAGCTGTGAAGCAATGCAAGCCGCTGCGGGGCCTTGGGCCTTCTCTTGGAAGTTCCAGGTCTGCCTGGTTCGGCTGCAGTTAGGTACATTCACATGCAAAAGCCTCTGCGGCAGCCTGGGTGGGGCGGGGTCTCAGGGAGTCAGAGGGCGGAGAAAGCAGCCATGGCCGATTCTCCGCCCGGAGTCGCGCGTCTCAGTGTTCCGGTAACGGCTGCAAGCACCTCTGAGGGAAAGCCGCCCTCAAGTTCGCTCGCTGCTGGACAGACCAGCCTCTCCCCGTATGAGTCCTGGGTCCCCAGAGACTTCCCGGAACCGGAGTTCAGAGCAGTCAGGAGCTTGTGACTCAAAAAGTCAGCCGCGTCCTCAGGTGCTACCCCCTTTCCTCGCGCGCGCGCGCGCCGCCGTACCTCTGCACTTCACCTCCGCAGCGCCTCTGGCTCTCAGCGTGCTTTTCTTTCCTTCTAGTTGTGGAATTTACACTCAGCCAGCCTTCCTGTTGTTCTGGATGATGTTTGCTCAGTCCTTTGCGGTAATTTTCAATTGTTGTGTGAGGCGATAATTTCCCGGTGTTTACCTATGCCGCCATCTTAGTTCTCTCTTCAGTTTATCTTATTTCCAACTGTTCCCTGTCGGAATCTTCCAGAGCAAAGCGAAGGGGGCTAGGGGCCGGGTTCCGAAGCGCCTGCCCCACGGCTTCACAGGATGTGGCGAAGGGATGTTGCCTATACTTATATTCTTTAACAGTTCTGTTTTTGTGTATGTTTATAATGTATATTATACAATTTATTATATATACATATGTAGAGGATTGAAAAACATAAGTGGTGCATATTCAAGAAATTTTAATATTGGGGTTCAGATCAAAACATTTTTTTTCTAGTATTTAAATTAATAATAGAAATTTGATCCAGTCCAAAATAGCAAGCCTGTGGTGGGCACATGATATAATATACAGATCATGTATTACAGAAATCTACACTTGAAACCTATATAATTTTATTAACCCATGTCACCCTAATAAATTTAATAAAAATAAATAGAGAGAAAAATAAAATAGAAAACCTTTATTTACCACAGTTAATTATATTTTGGTCACTTACTCTTTGTCAGGTGCTATGTTAAATGTCTTACATGCATTAATATCTCAAAACAATTTCATAAGGTAGATATTATTATCTCACATTATATAGGAGGAAATTGAAGCATAGAGGGGTTAAGTAACTAGTCCAAGGCTATATAATGAGAAAGTGATGAGCCAGGATTTAAAACTACATCTATTTTAATCCAAAGCTGGTCCTATTTTTTGAAGATTTTTAACTACACAATTTAATTTCTTTAATAGATACAAGACTATTCAAATTATTTATTTCTTCTTAAGTAAGTTTTGATAACTTGTGTCTTTGAAAAAATGGTCCATTTTCCAAAGCTAATCCTCTCAATTAGTACACTACTATAGCACGTACACCTCTTTCAGAAGTGCCTATGTTTTTTTATGGAGACACTATGGAATAGACTTCTTACTTAACCAGGGCATTATGAGAACCATATAGAGATTTTAGAAAGTAGAAAGTCATCATAAGAAAAACCAAGTAATTGATTTTATTATATTTGATACTTAACTCCTTTTTAAAATATGAGAAAAATATAGAGCTCTTTCTTAAAGAATGGTCTCTTAATTTGAAAGCTGAACCCAAATTAACACATGCTTTCTATCTTTTTCAGTTGTTTCTGAAAATATGACAATTCAAGAAACAAGTACAATTCTTTCACAGCAAATAGACTTAACAACCCCACCCCAAATTACTGGACTAAAACCTCAAAATACTGTATATACTTCTACAATTATGTCTAAAGGCATACCTGTATTTAAAACTGATTATAAAACCATATCATATTCCAATACAACATCTCCACCTCTGGAAACAATGACTGTACCAAAATTTTTAAAGACATCCATTTCTGAGACAGCTACCTTCATAGCAGACATTTTGTCTACTTCAGCAGCTGTTGCTCTACCCACCAAGAATACTTCCACAGGCACTACTACCAATTCCATGAAAATAACTAAATCCCCATCTTCAGAGAACACAGTGACAACAAAAAGGGCTGGAGCCATTTTTGAGACCTTTTATCCAACTACAGCTACTAATTTCTTATACACATCTGGATTTACCAAGAATTCAATTGTACCCAAAACTTCAGCGATTGGATCTCCACTGGCCAATATGAAGACAGCATCTTTATGCTCATCTATTGAGCCAACATCCAAATCTACACCATCATGGCATAAACACATATCCACAGGTATTGGAGCACTCCCTATCTCCACAGCTAGCCAGGAGTTTCTTGCATCTACAGTTGCTGGAACTGTACCTTGGTCCACCGTGAAACAGACTTCTACTCACATTGGGACTGCATCAGCATTCCCACCTACGTCTGTGCTCATCTCCAAAGCTGCTCCAGTAGATACTGTATTTCCTAGAAATCAGAAAGCATCTACATTGGCAATGACTGATAAAAAAATATCATTTACAGTTCATTCAATGACACTTCCATCTAAGCCTATTGAGACGACTTCTGAGCTAAGAACAGTTGAAACAGAATTGACATCTACAAATTTCCAGGATGTCTCTTCACCCCGAATGGAGGATACAATATCTATCTCCATGCCAAAAGAGGCCTCTTCTATGGCCCTTTCTTTCAGGACATCCTCTTCATTAACCAGAGTTCAGAGCGTACAGACAAATATTGATACTGAGACCACACATACATCCTTAATTCCTGGAATCACACTTGCACCTGAAGCTGTTGAAAGTATGCTTTCCCCCACAGTCACTGGGTCAGAATATACCAAGAATACATCCACAGATGGTGAAAATATGTTTCCTTTTATCTCCACCAGATCAGCTTTCACATCCAGGGCATCTGAGTCTGGTCCCACAACAATAAGTGATGAAGGTGCCCATCTATTTACCAGTGAGATCAATTGGACTTCCAGACCAGACCAAACTCTGTTGATGTCAATATTCCATGGGAATACTTCTAATACAGAACATTCATCCACAACTGCTGATGTTAATATACCTCCAGAAGCATCCATAGAAAGTGAGGCTACCACTACCACTGATGCTATTATTAATACTGATACCATAATAGACAGATATACAACAGCTCTATCCAACTTGACATCTCCGTGTTTGGCTAATTTCTCCATAGTTTCTAGAACCACATCTGTAAACAAACTGCCTGAGTTTAAACTTACCACCTTATTACTAAGAACCACCCCTAGGTCCACAGTAGCTGGAAATGAGCTTATTTCAACATCAAAGGAAACAGTTTTTCCACCAGTAGATATAAAATCTACCCTTGCTGACACTGAACTAGATTTTTCTACTGAGAGTGCTTCTGAGACTACACAAACAGAGGTAAAAAATACAATTGCATTTGGAGAGACAACAATCCCTGTACCGGAGTCTGCAACAACACAAAGATTCAATGCTTCTGTGACAAGGAAAGAAACAACTTCCCATTATCTTAAAGGAAGATCAACTATAGCAGAAAAAACAGAGGTTTCTCCATTTGCAACAATGCAGGAAGCAACAGATAAGTCTATACAAATGGTGACAGCTTCTGTCATTGTTTCCCCTTTTCCTGATTTAGAAAAGTCAACTTCCCCATTGGATAATAAAACTGCAACTACTGAGGTGAGAGGAAGATGGCTTTCTCCAAAATCAGTTAAAACCACATCTGAGACTTCCTACAATGGATCTACAGAAATCTTTAATTCCACCCACACATACACAGCAGAGTGGACTTCAGAGACACCACCTGAAGGTAATCCAACTCCATATCCCACTTCTGGGAGCACAAAGACATTCCCTAAACCCCTGGTTGCTTCTACCATAAGAATATTGGAAACCAGTTTTGCCACTATTCCTACAGAGAGGACAGCTATGTCCTTGTCTACTGGTATGTTGCCTCCACAACCTACAACTACCCATTCCTTAGCAACCCCTGTGCCTATTATCCATATGTACTCACTGCCAGTTAATGCCTCTGCTGTCACCTCTATGGTGATGTCTGAAGAGACTAAGGTTACCATGTCTGAGTCTTCTGCACTGGCCAGGGCTTCCTCCACATCTGCATTCTCAGATGTCTCACCTCTGCCATCAGCTATACTGACTACAGCATCAGTGCCACCAATGGATCAGACTGCTTCCACAACCAGCGATAATGTGACACCTATAGTAATTTCCTTTCTGACAGAAACTACAGTCTCCTCATTGAGACCTACCAGTCCTTTGGCAACTAAGGCTGAGACCACTTTTCTGTCCACTTCAGCTGACAGAGTAACTTCATCCACACCCACTCTTGCCTGCTCTAAATATCTCCCTGACAATATTTCTGTTGTGACCTCCGCTCATATGATCTCAACAATGTCTATACCAGTAGCAACCCGGTCCACATCTCGAGTAGAGGATGCTTCCACCCATGCTCTCAGCTTCCCGAATACTTTCAATGGCAGTGGAGATGTTGTTAGCTTGATTACTGCCACCACAGAAAATTATGCTATTGATGAGACAAGGCCCTCTGCCAACAAGCTTACTACCTCAGATGGTCAGATTTCTCAATTTTCCACACGTCTGGCAAACATACTGGTCCCCACTCTATCAGTGACTCATATTTCTACCTTAACTTCTGACAAAGAGCAGATTATCACCTCCCTAGGAAAAACCCTTGGAACTATGGAGGTGACAGAGATATCCCCATCAAATAATCCTTTTATTTCAGAGTCTCAGAATTCTTCATCCTTGGGAATGACAGATACAGGATTTGCTGAGACCACAAAAATGTCCAGTCATCAAACACATTCACCTTCAGAGATTCCATTTGTAACTCCCCCTGATGGAATTTCAGCTTCATCTCCCACATCTGGGCATACACAGACTGTACCTACCACCTGGATCTCAAGTAACACCGATGTTCACATTTCAGAAATGTCTACCAGTCTTGGGAAAACAGCTTTCCCTTCAAAAGCTCTGACAATTACCACGTTTTTGTCTCCTGACAAAGAAAGCATAAGTGCCCTCTCAATATATACTTGCAGGACTGAGAAAATGACAGTAAGAACCACCTCTGTGACTCAACCTTTCTCATACCACCAGAACACTTCATTTGTAGATGCCATATCTTCCAGGACAACCAGAATATCAAATCCTATAAACATCAACACAACTCTTTCACACTTGCTTTCACCCCGGACTCAACCTGAGGTGACATCAGTTGCCTCTCCCATTTCTGAAAGCACACAGACCTCCCCAGAGTCCCTGTCTTTTTCCATAACTGGACTGTCTAGTGCCAATTTTACAATTATTTCTACTGACAGGGTCACTACAGCCCTTTCTGCTCCAAGTGTAACTACCGCACTTCTTGGGAAAACATCTATGGCAACGCCCATTCCTCTCTACCAGATGTCTTCACTGCCAGTTACTGCCTTCACCTCCAAAAGAGTTTCTGACGCTCCTACAATACTAATGACCAAATATTCTAAAATAACACATGCAGATTGTTTGAAAAGACACTCTATAGCTACTTCTGGACGTGGGTCTGAGATGTCCTCAATGTCAGTTCATGACTCTGCTTTTTCACCTCCAACTGTTTCTCCTGACAATTCCACAACAGTTGGATCATTCTCTACTTTATCGTCTTCAATTACCCCTAGGACTACTATAACCATACAAACATCTACATTGGATGTCACACCTGTGACATATGCTGGTTCTACTTCAAAAAGCACAATGGTTTCTTCTGCTTTTACTACTTCAGAAATGACAGAGATGTCCTCCCAGATCACACCTACATCCTTTTCCTCTCCAACAGAGACAACTTATCCCTCCTTGAAAACCATTCCAACCACTATTATGGCTGGGGTGGTGACTCCATTTGTAGACACCACTGACTCCTTTCTACTCAGTTCTGAGAACACTGAAGCTATGTCTTCCATTCCAAAGACAACATTTTCACCATTTTTATCAACATCCCCACAGTCATTCCAAGGAGACAAGGCTACAACTCTGGGCATATTAACTGGAATTACTAACACCTCCCTATCTACTGTAAGCAGTGGTAGAGTAACAATTTTCACAAATACTTATTCTAGAACTGCTGCTCCTAAAAGTGTGATTTCATCTATTCCTTCAGATAGTCTCCCTACTCCCTTGAATATTCAGGTTTCCCAATATTTGACTAGCTTTAAGAGCACTCCTAGACCCACACAAAGTATAAAAGCCACCACTTTCTTTTCTTCAAAAACAAAAAAAATGACTTCCTTGTCTGAAAATACTTCAAGCACTGAACTAACAAAAGGTGCCACATCTGTAAATACCCCTGTTTCATACCATCCATGGACTCCATCCAGTGCAACTCTGCTCTCTTTTAAAACATTTCTTTTTTCACCTCATAGTACTAAAGCTGAATTCTCTACTCCAAAGACTTATCTTCCTCCTACATCCCACATGGTTGAATTTCCAGTTCTGGGAACAAGAATCACATCTAGTAACACCCAGCCTCTGCTTATGACTTCCTGGAACATACCCATAGTTAAAGATTCTCAGTTTCCAATTTTTACCACTACTCATGTGCCTACACCCAAGAAGATGGAAACAGAGACTCCATACCTTGTTCCTGGGTCTTTATCAACATTCACGGCCTCTAAGACTGGTCTTGTATCTGGAAATGTTATGGCAATATCATCAATTTCTACATCAGGAATTCTTCCTACCTTGGGGATGTCTGAGAGCCCTTCATTATCAATATCTTCAAGAACTATTCCTACCACTTTGGTTGACATTAAGCAGACATTTGGTAAGACTAACATATCTGTGACTCCTGTGACCACACTCCCATCAAATCCTTGTGCTACTTCGGGATCTATAATTTCAAAAAATACTACTTCACCCATGCTGACATGGGTCTTATCTAGTCTCCCTTCAGGCTCTCCTCTGGCAACCGTATCTAATACTCCTCAATTATAATTTCCTCTGCAATGGAGGTGCAGCCCACACTGGACTCCCTTCCAAATATAAGCACTACTACATCCACAACTACTGAAGCCTCATTTTCTCTCACATCTACTGGAGTAACATATCCTTCTTACAGCAACTGTGTTTTCACTACTTTCTTCCTCTTTTAGACAACCAGGCTGGACTCTACACCTTCCTTTCTAGCTACAGAAGCATTGACTTCTCCTATTGCCATTTAGTACACAGATATGTTCCACAATGTGTGCATTGCATTACTAGTAGAATGCATGCACAGTGTTCTCCAAGGTGGCCAGTTTTCTGAAGGCAGAAAAGGATAAAGAAGGGTACAGGTGTCTATCTCTTTTAGTCAGTGGGTACAGTGGGGACTTTATCCAAAGATAGAACTCTTTAGCCATCTTTTAAATCTTTGCTTTATTAAGTACTAGAGGCCAGTGCACAAAATTCATGCATGGGTAGAGTCTCTAGGCCTGGTTGGTGATCAGGGCCAATCTGTTGGGTGACTGGTGTGGCGATCGGGGGTCCCCTGCTGGTACCCGCCTTGGCCGGCCTGGCGCTGCCTGCTCACTAGCCCTGCCTGCCCCCTCACCACCATTGCCGGTTGCCTCCCTCTGAGGGATGACCAGCGGGGTGATTGTTGGGGTACCCCACTGGCACCTGCCTTGGCAGGTTGCTATGACACACACTGACCACCAGGGGACAGACGCTCAACACAAGAGCTGCCCTCTGGTGGTCAGTGTGCTCCCACAGGGGAAGGGCCGCTAAGCCAAAAGCTGGGCTCATGGCAGGCAAGTGCAGCAGCGGTGGCGGGAGCCTCTCCTGCCTCTGTGGCAGTGCTAAGGATGTCCAACTGCCAGCTTAGGGTGTAGGCCGGGCTAAGGGACCCCTCTGAGTACACGAATTTTGTGCACTGGGCCTCTGGTATAGGATGATGCAAATGTATCTTTTTACTAAGTATGACATTTCTAAGCCTCCTTTCCACCCATTTTGTTCCTGATGCTCTGACTCTACCAATGTGAACATGGATCAGGAACCTCACCCCCTTCCAAATAAGAGTATTAAATAGTCTTAGGTCTGACATATTGACTACATACCAGAAATCACCAGAAGACATTCCTCTGATACAAGTCTCAGCCTTCTCTAAGCTTCACCTCCAGCTGACTTACAATACTTACCAGTGGTCAGGGAGTGTTTGGCTTCCATATCGCTCAAATTTTGGATGTTCCTTCAACTTTTAACATTCCAAAATTGAAATTTAATAGGGCACACAATAGGAGGGATTTACAGAGAGAAAAACCTGTAGCAGAAAGAAATACACAGGAAAAAATAAATATTTCCTCAGGCCAAATGATCTTGTGAAATTATGTTTAGCTTGGCTATTAAATGAACTTGGAACCTGTTGATCAATGAAAATTGAGGATTTGGGAGATTTGTAGCATGTCTATTAACTGTGTAGGGAACTGCCTAAATAATTAAAGCAAAAATGTGATGGTATGTCCTGTTTTTATTTTTTAAATTACTATGTTTTTCAATTACAATTTACAGTCAATATTGTTTTGTATTAGTTTTGGGTATATAGCATAGTGGTTAGACAGTCACATACTTCAAAAACTATTCCCCCGATATTTCCAGTACCCACATAATTATTCTAATGTTATTGACTATATTCCCTATGCTATACTTTACATCCCCATGGGTATTTTGTAACTACCACCCTATACTTCTCAATCCCTTAACTTTTTTCACCCAGTTCCCCATTCCTTCTTCCCTCTGGCAACCATCATCCTGTTCTCTGTATCTATGAGTCTGTTTCTGTTTTGTTTGTTCCTGTTTTACTTGTGAATATGAAGCCAAAAGTGCTTGTTCTTGACCTTGAAATTAAATTAAGCAAAGTTTAAGAATGAGATTTCACTGTTTAGTTTCTTTAAAATAAAGAACAATTTTCATCAAATTAACAGACGTTAAATTTCTTGAATTCAATACATAAAATTAATCTCCTTATTTTTAATTACAGTTTCCTTTTATAATGTTGGAATGAGCTTCTCTGTCTTTGATGAAGAGCCAGCGATCCCTATTACCAGTGTTGTAAATGAATTAGCAGAAAATTGGGTAAAATAATCTTTTGAATATTTATAGTACATATAAAATATGTGAATATATTTGTATATACATGTGTATGTATATATATGTGTGTGTATATATATGACAAAGATTGAGTATATTAAAACTAAGTTTTACTTTTTCTACACATAGTACATTTCACAGCTAATTGGTTTTGACTTTTTGCTGAAAATCTATCCACTCTATAATCAACACCATGAAGATATATGTGTTTTTTTCTTTCATAGTGCCAATGCTGGAAGCTTTTATGGGATGTTAATATTTTAATTTATTTAGAAGTGTACACTTTTTTTCCACTGACACAAATTCTGTGCCTTTTCAAATTTTCCTATTTGGGGAAAGTAGGAGAGTAGTGATAACAAAGTCTATGTTATTTAATTTAAATATTCTTGTTTTCTGCATTTGAATTTCTCTCTCTCTTACACAATAAATGTTTTACTTACATTGTTTCTGATCATAGGAGTACTACATACTCTCTGAAGAAATCCAGAATTTGAAATGTGAAATTCAGAAAGTATACATGCTCTCTAATATTGCTCTTTGTATTAAGTACTATTAATAGTTTGAGGTATATTTTTTCAGACTTTTTCTATAGATACAATAACATTGATGCATGTATATTCTTTTGTAAAAATAACTGAAATCATACTAATTATGCTAACTTCCTTTTTCACTTAACCATCTATCTTTGAGCATACTCATGATTATAAACATAGATCTACCTCATATACTTTAACAGATGCATAGAATTTCACTGGATAATTGTAAAGTAGTTTTTAATTCAGGCATCCATTGGTGGACATTCATGTGTTTCTATTTTTTCTCTATTTGGAAATAATGCTAACAATAATACCCTTGTAATAAATTTTGGGGAAGCACTTGAGTATTTCTATAGGATAAATTCCTAGAATTGGAATTGTTGAATCAATTGATGAATATTACACATTTTAATAGCTATTGCTAAATGACCTCCCAGATAGGTGATAAAAACCTGCATCCCCACCAACAGTAAATGGTCATGTCTGTTTACCCTCTCTCCCCATCAGGCATTTATTTTCAAGTGTACCATATATGACATGATTATAAGTGCTTGACATGATTGGCTATATTCATCTACTAGGGTTTCCATAACAATATGATACACTGGGTGGCTTGAACAACAGATATTTATTTTCTCACTGTTCTACAGACTGGAAATCCAAGATCAAAGTGCCAACAGGGTTGGTTTCTGGTATGGTCTCTCTCCTTGGCTTGTAGATGGTTATCTTCATTTTGTGCCTTCACAGGACTTTTCTTTGTGTGTGTGTGTGTGTGTGTGTGTGTGTGTAGAGAGAGAGAGAGAGAGAGAGGGAGAGGGAGAGAGAGAGAGAGAGAGAGAGAGAGAGAGAGAGAGAGAGAGAGAGAGAGATGTCTGGTGTCTCTTCCCCTTCTTATAGTGACATCAGTCCTATGGGATTAGGGCTCTACCCTTATGACCTCATTTAGCCTTAATTACCCCCTTAAAGGCTCAATCTCCAAATATAGTGACATTAGGAGGTTAGGGCTTCAACATATGAAATTTTGGGGATACAATTAAGCTCATAACAGTAGGTAAAAACCAAGTGGAGCAGATGGAAATGTTGAACCAGCTGAAATAGTGAATGGAGCTTAATGATCACATCATCTCAGGTAACTTTGCTCAGTTAAGACAGAGGAGTAGAAATACTAAAACTGATATGTTTTGTCTTTTACAGTTGAATTCTATATTTCAGGACAGTGAATTTGCTCTTGCTAATCTGGCTATTCAAATTAAAAGCAGGTATGTGAATGTCATCTGCTGTGTGTTGAAGGGTTGTTTGAGGGCACTCTGGATCTGTTATTATCCAGAGAAGATTTCCTTTGTTTTTGTCTGAGTTGCAGGGACTGCTGCATTTTGAGTTGAATCTTCCCTTCTGAGTGTAGGTTCTTTTTGGACTGAGAAAGAAATTTGTATTAATACTATAGAGTATAGCCCTAGCCGGTTTGGCTCAGTGGATAGAGTGTTGGCCTGAAGACTGAAGAGTCCCGGGTTTGATTCCAGTCAAGGGCATATGCCCGGGTTTTGGGATCAATCCCCAGTAGGAGGCGTGCAGGAGGCAGTCAATGATTCTCATCACTGATGTTTCTCTCTCTCTCTCTCTCTCTCTCTCTCTCTCTCTCTCTCTCTCTCTCTCTCCCTCTCCCCCCCTTCCTCTCTGAAATCAATAAAAATATATTTTAAAAAAATACTATAGGGTATAAATTCAGTGGCAAAATAAAATAGAATAAAATAAGTAGGGGAAACAGTGGAATTGGACTCAGTTACCTCTAATGCCCCCTTTAGCTTTAAAATATTATGATTCTATGACTTAGGGGGAAATGCCTTAAAAGATGAAAGATTCCGAATGACCAATGCATAAAGATTTATAAGGCCTTTTATTTTTGGACAATGTACTTCCAGGAATTAAAAATTCCAAAGGGAACTTGAAATATTTAGAGTGAGGAATGCTGACTAGTTCAAGACTTGCCTTGGCCACAAAGTTGGAAAGCTGATTGCAGTAATATTGGAAGGCACTGAGTAGTATCAAGATGATGACCAAAGTAATTGGTAATCTGATAAATACTTCCTCTGCTCTTGCATTGCACATATATTGGTCCTCTGTTAAAGGAACATTCAGAGAATCCTTTTGAAAAAAATAGGCATGGCTCTGGTATACCACTGTAAGCTGATTTTTATTTTTTATTTATTTTTATTTTTATTATTGATTAAATTATTACATAAGTGTCCTTATCCCCATGTTACCCCCTATCCCCCCCATGTAAGCTGATTTTTAAAACAATACACGTGCCTGCCTATCTCCTACACACTGGGATTTTAGTTTCTACTCCATGTTCAAATATAAATAGGCTCAAGAAGGTTTATATAAGGTAATAAAAGTAAATCCATGGTAGGTTATTAAAAGAAATTTGTGGAATATACAACATTCTTTTTAAAGAATTATGTCAATTATGTTTACTTATTACAAAAGTAATATGTGGCCATTGTAAAATCTTAGAGCTTAACAGAAATATGTAACTTGGATAGCAAAAATCTCCAGAAACACACCCATTCCAAGAACTATGGTTAACAATTTTCTTACATACTCCTTTAGATTTGTTGCCTTGCATTTACTAAGAGAATGGGATCCTACTCTACATACTGTTTTCCAACATTCTTTTCATGCTTTAGAATGCATCATGTACATCCTTTGAAGCCAATACATAGAGATTTAGCTTATTCATTTTTATGCCTGCATAGGATTATTTTGCATGAGTGTGCCATGGTGTATTTACCCAATTACTTAGTAATGGACATTTCAGTTATTTTCACTCTTGTACATATATTTGTATGGTTCCTTGCTGGTACTATTATGGAGTAGATTCTTGAAAGTGGGTTTGCTGAGTTAAAGGCTTACTACCATTTTGGTATACAAATAATGACCAAACTCTTTTGAAGTATCTTCTTGGAGCCTTAGAATTATTTTAATTCCAAGCTGGGAGATTCTACTGTTTTGCCTCAGAGTTGTCTTTCTCCTGAAACTGTGCTCTTATGTATTTGGTACTCTATTTCATTTTTTCTATAATTTTTGATGCTTTTGACACAGAGACACTTCTAAGGAAGAAAAAACCATGGACCAAACTTTTGTAAGTAATTTTTCAAAACAATGTACTTGTAACCTATTTTATACCTGATTAGATGTAAGTAAATAGCTCTTCTACCCAAGTATATATTACTAGAGGCCCAATAAACAAAATTTGTACAGGAGTAGGCCTTTCTTTCCTCAGCTGCAGGCACCAGCTTCCCTCTGGGACCCAAACTTCCCTCCAGCCACCAGCACTGACTTGGGCTTCCTTTGCAGAGGGGGCCCTGCACACCCACGACAGCCCACTGGTTGGTGACCTGGGCCTCCCTCTGCGTGGCGATGATGGGGCAATGGCTGGGCCCTCAACCAATTGCATTGCACCTGCCTTGGCTGGCTTGGCGCCAGTGGGTGTCATAGTGTGGTCCGGATGGTCATCTGGATGATCATCTGGATGGTCACTCCGCTGTTCGGCTGTTTGGTCAATTTGCATATTAAGCTTTTATTATATAGGATTAGGCAAGGCTCAATTGTAATTCTTTTTTTTAATATATTTTATTGATTTTTTACAGAGAGGAAGGGAGAGAGATAGAGAGTTAGAAACATCGATGAGAGAGAAACATCGATCAGCCGCCTCCTGCACATCTCCTACTGGGGATATGCCCGCAACCCAGGTACATGCCCTTGACCGGAATTGAACCTGGGACCTTTCAGTTCGCAGGCCGACGCTCTATCCACTGAGCCAAACCGGTTTCGGCACAATTGTAATTCTTGAGGGTCAAAATACATTACCTTCTTTGGAATTGCACAAGAACCCAGTAAGGAAACCATCCTCTGCTTTTTGAACTATGTATGTGGCAGTTCTTTCAAGGCTTATTTTGTGGGCTATGGGAGTATGGAATGACTTTGGGATTGTAAATGGTAAATGGAATTTCTTGATTGTGGACTTCTTGTAAAAAGTCTGGTTCTTCCAGGAGTGACACAGTTGTTTGCAAGGCTGGCATTCAGAAATACATTCATCCTCTATTTGTATAGATTTGAAGTCAGAGTGTAACAAAACTATCTCCCATCATCCTTGACCCAATTCTCAGTACTTATTCCAGTGCCTCAAAGCTTTACAATGTTAGATTCTGAAAGGATTAGTAAACACAGATTTTAAAGTATTTAAATGAGATAAATATTTTAACTATACAAAATGCAATCAGTGCATTCCAAGTTATCTGCCATCATTTAAAATACTTTCTATAAATAGCTGATTCAGAATTTTTAATTTAATACATGATAGTTAACATGACATGACTAAACTTCCTCTCAAAAAATAGGTGTAAAAGCCTATTGCTAATAATGAGTTCCCTGGGTTAGAATCCCTGCTCTTCCACTTCCTGATTGTGAGACCTTGGGCAACATAGTTAATCTCTCTATGCCTCACTTTCCTAATCTGTGCAATGAGGATAACAATATTATAATCCCTCACAAGGCTATTGGGAAGATGGAATGGGATAATTTATGTAAAGTGCTTAGCACATGACATAAAGCACAGTAAATGCTTGGTAGTGTTTACTATTGTTATCACTATGTTAGGTTTAGATTCTACTCCTAGTTCTTTGACTTCTCAGCTGTGTGATACTGGGCAAATAATTTAACTTCTCTAAGACTTAGCTTCCTTATGTAGAAAATGTGCTGACAATCTCTGGAATGCCCACCCTACAGAGTTAGTTTGAGGACTATAAATGCATTGATGTTTTTGAGGGTGATTTGAAGACGGCAATGAGTTACATAAATATAAAGTATAATTATGATTGCTGTGGTTTACAATAAGCCCTGTACTCAGTTGTGATGTTTGTTTAAAGATTTCAGCGAGTATGCACTTTTCTTTTGCTTTATTTGGAACAGAGAGAAGGGCAAGAGATGGCTACAATTTCCCATGCGTTATACAGGTAGGAGCTGAGTTTATTCATAGCTGGTACATTTAGTTATGATTTCTCTTCCATTTAATTCTGTATGTGCAGTCTGTTGGTCAGAGTTGTCAGAAGGAGATCAAAGTACCTGGTGGTTATTTTATAGAGGCTGTCATTGGGCTCTTGCCTTCATAAAATAAGTTGTTTCAGTTGGTCATGGCACAGCCTAGCAGCCTGCTTGCTGCTGCCTCTTTGTAGTGAAGAGAAAATGGAGTCCAAAGTGGTCATAATTTGGGGATGGAGGTATAAAGTATTTGTTGTCATGAAAAAATTCCACAAAATACTGAGCAGGAAAATTGAAAAAGCAAGATGGAAAACACCTTGGTCCTGTTCAAACTCATGGTCCAGCTTCTCCAGCTACTGTTGGGCTGCTTGATGCAACTCAAGAAGTACATATAGCTAAAGAAGACTCCTGGAAAAGTCATTGAAATATTCAAGATGCTAAGAATAGAGAGTCTATTGCAGCAAGAGGAGAAGTTTAAAAAAGAGTTCTCTTCAGGCTGGAAAGATGATAGTTGAGAAGAGAGAAACCCCAAGTGAAATGGGTAAGATGAACAGGGTCTTCACCAAATATGGATCAGTGAAGGGAGTGACATGTCTTATATTGGACATAAAACTTTTGAGTAAACACAGGCACATCTAAATTTCAACAGCTGGTAGGAAACATAGGAAATGTGTTCTTCAAAAAGACTATCTACAACTGGAAATGGAGAAAGGGTACAGGTAAGTTTGTGAATCTGAAATGTGTTCTGTAATGGAGCAGTAGAGGAATTTAGAATCTTTGAGGACCTCACTACAGAGGTTGAGATCAAGGACAGCCCTATTCTTTCATAATATGTCTTTTAGTAGAAAGAATATTTAGAAATGAAATACTAGGTCTTTGTGACCTTGCTTAAAGTTTAGTTTCCTCATCTGTAGAATGGGGATAATAATAGCACTACCACATAAGGTTGTTGTGAGGATAACATGAATCAAAACATGTGAAGCAAGAATTCCATAAATGTACCAGGCCAGTGTTGCTCAGTGGTTGAGCGTCAACCCTGAACCAAGAGGTCACTAGTCCCCTGTCAGGGCACATGCTCTGGTTGTGGGCTCTGTAGGGGGCATGTAGGAGGCAGCCAATCAATGTTTCTATTTTACTATCTCTCTCCCTTCCTCTCTCTTTAATATCAATAAAAACATTAAAAAAGAGAAATTTATAAATGTTAGTTACTATCATTATCATTATCATTATCATTAATATTATTCTATGATAGAAATAGGTTTTCTGTAGAACACATCTTTATAGACTAATTGAGCATGTGCTTATTTGCCTTATTGCAGTAATGATGGATAAGTTGGAGACCAGAAAGATAAAAGGTTTTCTCTAAAGTAATAAATCCTGAATACTTCATCTCTTCTATTAATTATCACAAACTTCTGGAAAAATAGTATGGCTAACCAATTTCAACATAATGCAAATGTTCCTGACTATTCTTTTGAAAATGCATTTTGAGTTTTTTGTTTTGGATACGAGAAAATTTATCAGACAATTTAAATATGCTGTCTTCCATAATTTCTTAAGATTTCCCACTTAATAGTGTAAAATATTTGATATTTATAAACTACCACTAAGTTATTTATACAGAATTCCATCACCACAGGCCAAGTTGCACACTGTTGACATAACTATAATATCTTTTTTGTTTGTTCTGCTTTTTAGCTGTGTCTGTCAGGTCATCATAAAGGCCAACTCTTCTTTAGCACCCACTGAATTGATTAGCAGGATTAAAAGTAAAATACATGGCAACCTCATGCATGGAAACTTCACACAAGATCAATTGACGTTATTAGTAAAGTCTGAACATGTTGCAGTGAAAAAACTAGGTAATTTGGGTGGGGGTATTCCATATGAAGTCACTGTCCTTCTTATAAAGTTCATAATGCATGCATAGTAAGACATCCTGAATTCAGAAGGGAGAGACGTGATATTCATGTTCCTTTCCACATCCTTTGTACCCACTTGCTCTGACAACCTATCTATCTATCTATCTATCTATCTATCTATCTATCTATCTATCTATCTATCTATCTATCTATCTATCATCTATCTACCTATCATCTATCTATCTAACATCTATCTATTCATCTATCATCTATCTATCTATCTATCTATCTATCTATCTATCTATCTAGCCAGGGGGGTTAACAGAGACTTTTGGTCAGCTCTGGATTTCAGCAGTAGCCAGTTCATCGATGACGTGGAATGATTGTCTCTCTTGCATAAATACCCAGAGACCTGGAGAGCTTCATTACACACAATAGCTGCCTAATAGATACTTGCTTTATTGATTGAGTTAGCCAGCCTATTCATCTTGGAAAGTGATCTGGGAACAGTCCAGAATTTCTCTCATGGTCATTTTCTTTTTAGATTAGCAAGGCTTTAATGGTAAAAGAGAAAGACTATCAGGCCACGCCATCCGATGGCAGCTTTCTTCGTTTTCCCTCATAGACTGGGGTAAAAATATTGAGCTAACCCAAATAACACACATAGGCATTAGAACACACAATCCTTGGCAACAAACTAACTGGGTGGTGGAGGGCATGCTTCTATTGAGAATGAGAGTGAGATGAAAGGCAGAGCAGTATTGAAGCCACATGCCATTGGCATGCAAATGATACTAATGAATGTGTCTGGAGAATGAGGGTAAGGCCTTTTATTCTCACTCAGAGAGGAGATGGGGATGGCTGGGCAAAGCTAGCTGGGCCCCTCTGTCAACACCTGAGGGAAAGATTTTTGGAATCAGGGTTATAAACCCAATGAGTGGTCAGTAAAAACTGGGAACTTATTACATAAACATAGTCCAAGTCATAGCTCCCTTAAGGTGACAACACTTGGCAGCAAAACTTTGCCATCAGCACCAACATCAGAACAGGCTCCCATCTGTATTGATGGATGCCGGGGTCCAACCCCAGCAGGTCCAGGGGTCCCCAAAGGTGTGGATGGAGTCTGCGAAGAAGGAATGACACAGAGACAGCGTTCAGTTGATCAGCAGCCTAGCCAGGATCTCCAGCCAGGATCTCCAGCCAAGTTCTGGTCTGGATCTCCAGAGAGGTTCTGCTTTGGATCTCCAGCCAGGTTCTGTGTCCATGTTCTCTTGCTAGGTTCTCCAGGTTCTCCAGCCAGGTTCTGTAGCCATGTTCCCTCGCTAGGTTCTTCAGCCAGGTTCTGTAGCCATGTTCCCTCGCTAGGTTCTTCAGCCAGGTTCTGTCCAGGTTCTCCAGCCAGGTTCAGTCACCAGGTTCTAGTCAGGTTCTCTTGCCAATTTCTGTAGTCAGGTTCAGTCCAGGATCTTTTGCCATGTTCTCTCAATCTAAGTTCTGTGTTCTAAGTTCTGTGTTCTAAGTTCTGAGTCTTGCTGTCTTGTTACATCTGTATTTATACCAGTTGATTCAATCCTATCAATCTCTATTACAAAGGTTAGGGCGTTTCTTATCTCCATTCCAGGGAGTAAAGATTATGTAGCTTAAGCATGATTGTTCATAGTTAAGTGATTAATTACCCGCCTGGCACTTAGTTAAGAGGTTTTATTCCCTCCCTAACTTCAGGGGAAAATCCCTACCTGGGGAAACAACCTTTCTCAGAGACCTTGGTTAAAACACATAGTGCCAAGAAGGTGAGCAAACATATTAAAAACAGTATGCCATATATGCCAGGTCCCTTGAAACAGCAAGCATGGACCGGCTCCCGGGAGATGATGATGGATATATTGAGTTTACTTGAACCAAATCTACTCTAGAGTCCATTAAGAAACAAGGAGCTGTCCAGAAATATAAGCCAGCCTATCATTGCACCTCACACTATTAACAGTGGGTACCTGAAAAGGAGGGCAATTGGCAGGTGGGGACTTTTGATTTTTACTCTACGCCTCTCTGTTTGGCTTAAACTTTTTTCAAGGCACATGTATCATTTTTAAAAACAAAAACTAAAAACCTGCTCTGTCGACTGGTAGTTTTAATGAAAAGGACTAAATGTGAGAGTGTATTGGGAGGCTTATATTTTAAGTAAAGAACCCATTTAATGCTATTTTCAGTGAATCCTGCTTTAAATGGCCTGCCTAAAAGAAAAGTTTCCTTTTTATTTGCTGATGTTTGTGCACAAGATAATAATGATGGGTCATAATGGATGTTCGTGATACTTTTAAGTGCCTTTTGCCCTTTAAAATGTGCATACATTTTCTCTGTAGAGCCAGGAAAGTGCAAAGCCGAAGAGACAACCTCTAAATACAAAGGGACATATAAGTGGCTCTTAACCAACCCTACTGATACAGCCCAAACTAGATGCATAAAAAATAAGGCTGGAAACGCTACTAGAATCTGGTATGTATTGGCCAAGTTCTAAATGCTAGTTCAAATACACAAAGATCTGCTAATTAGGGGCGTGTTTCTATGTCATTTGCCTGAGCTCCTTCTCTCCCCCTTTACTGCCAGCCTTTCTTTCTTTCTTTCTTTCTTTCTTTCTTTCTTTCTTTCTTTCTTTCTTTCTTTCTTTCTTTCTTTCTTCCTCTCTCTCTCTCTCTCTCTCTCTCTCTCTCTCTCTCTCTCTCTCTTTCTTTCTTTCTCCTTCCTTCCTTCCTTCCTTCCTTCCTTCCTTCCTTCCTTCCTTCCTTCCTTCCTTCCTTCCTTTCTTTCTTTCTTTCTTTCTTTCTTTCTTTCTTTCTTTCTTTCTTTCTTTCTTTCTTTCTTTCTTTCTTTCTTTCTTCTTTCTTTTTGGTCTATTTAAGAATATAATGCTACATAATAACATTCCAAAAAAAATTTCAAGAAGACAAAAGAGAACCTGCAAGCCAGATACATGCCCTTAACCGGAATTGAACCCAACACCCTTTGGTGCATGGGCTGATGCTCTAACCACTGAGAACACCGACCAGAGCAAAAATTCCATTATTGATATGAGGATTGATTATCACTACATAAAACTTAAATAAATGTCACTCATAATCCAATCACCTGAACACAGCTGTTTTTAGGTAAGTATATTTTTTTCATTTGGCTTTTGCTGCATTTTTTTAAGTTTTATGTAGTAATAATCAATCCTCATATCAATAATGGAATTTTTGCTCTGGTCGGTGTTCTCAGTGGTTAGAGCATCAGCCCATGCACCAAAGGGTGTTGGGTTCAATTCCGGTTAAGGGCATGTATTTGGGTTGCAGGTTCAATCACTGGCCCCAGTTGGGCCTGTGCAGGAAGCAACCAATCTCTTTCTCTCTCTCTCTCTGTCCACCCCTTTCCTCCATCCGTTCTAATCTCTCTAAAAAATCAATGGAAAAAATATTCTTGGGTGAGTATTAACAAAACAAAAAATAATAATGGAATTTATGCTTGCACTCGATGGCTTATCAATATTTGCCATGTTTTACAGTCATCTTTCATTTTTTTCAAAATATGTAGGTTGTGTGTGTGTGTGTGTCTGTGTGTGTCTGTGTGTGTTTGACAGCCATCCTCTTAATGACCATTTTGAAAAACTGCCTCAGAAACTAACTCGTTGATGGGCCATAATAATTTACTAAGTCACTCTTCTATTGTAGACTTTATAATTTTCCTTCTTAAAATCATCGGCCCCTCTTCTATTACTCTCTGCTGTTAATGGTTTTTGCATTAAGTGGACACAGCAAAGAAGCAGCCAGTTTTGACAGAAGCTTTAAAAGCTCTCCTTTGGAGGGCAACATCTTGAATTGTAGTCTATATCTTACTCCCTACATCTAATCAGTCAGCAAATCATGCAGCTTTTTAAAAAGTTCAAATTTAGAACTCACATCTAGCCTTTCCTTTACAACCACACAGCCACTACCCTGGTGCAGGACCTTAATATGTCTTGCCCACTATTAGAGCAGTTTCCTTATTTTCTAATTGTCCATTACCCAACAGCTATACTCCATACTGCTGTCAGTGTGATTTTTCCTAAAGTATGGTTGCCATCATGCCACCTTCTTACTCTGGTTTCACATTGCCTCAAGAATTAAGTCCAAACCCGCAGGCTCCCTTCTTTAATGCATTCCAGCCAAAAAGGGTAATTTGCCATTGTGAACTCAATAGGTGTTTCCTCCTGTCTTTTTTTTTTTTCTTTTGCTTATGCCATTTGCTCTGTTACTGCTGCTGGTGGTGGGGCTTTTTCCAACTCTGCCCTTTCAGCACCAGTTTAGCACAAAAGTTGCAAGTAAGTTTTCCTTGCTTGGTGGTTTGATACATTCAATTTTGTTTATATTGCTGTTCTTATCCCATCTTGCCTATTAAATGTAGTTACATTTACAGTCTCAAACCACCAAGTTACAAGCTCCTTGAGGGAGGAGACCCTGCCCTGTTTGTCTTCACTACCTGCTACCAGTCCTAGAACACAGTAAGTGCTCAATAAATGTGTTAGTTAACTTGAATTGAACTGGCTTGAATTGGATGAAGCATAGTGGAGGGTATACCATGAGGGTCAATGAGATACAGAGAATGCTACACTAGTTGCCTTGAGTAAATTAGTATGCTAAGCTAGAGACCACATTCTAACAGAAAAGGGGTTAAGAAGGGAAAATGAGGGTAAGGAGACCTGTCTAGAAGGGCAAAATCTCTGCCTTGACTCTTGGTTCACTGGACATTGCCATGCCCCATTGCAGGCTTTCTTGCCTGCTTATATTTCCTTTCTAAGAGCAAAATTTTCTTCACTTTACAAACACTGGGCTTCCTCCTTTGCTTTCTCATCCAGGAGGCTGAGAGTGGGCAAAGAGAGGAGGTATGCCAAAGATAAACCCTAATCCTTCACCATTTGCTTTAAGACTATTCTGGCCTCGTCTTCCAATGAGATAATTTCTTGTTCCTCCCTCCTCTCTTTTTCAGCTCAATCAGTATGGATACTGGCAAATCTCAGTGGGAAAAACCAAAGTTTAAACAATGCCAATTGCTGCGAGACCTTCCTGATAAGATTGTGGATCTTGCTAATATTACTATCAGTGATGGTAAGACTGTTCTGTATACAGAGAAGAAATAATGGAACCTCAGTTAGTCTACTTGACCTGAGGTCAGAAAGAGAACAGGGAAACCTCACATAGGAAAATCTACCTTACAAAAATCTAGTCTCATAAATTAGGTAGTCCATGTTGGTTCAGGTAAGAGTGGAGCACAACAAGCTAAGACTATCAGTGCTTTTTGTTTTATAATTTTTATTTTATTTTAAAAATTTGGCTAATTATTATTTTTAATTTTATTTTATTTAAAAAACGTTTGAATAGATAATACTTCACATAGTTTACTATTGAAAACACACACAAAAATACAGTGAAATATCTCCTTTCCAAAGCCGTTCAGTTAATATCCACAGAGATATCTTATGAAGCTATAAGGAAATTTATATATCTGTATGTATATGTACACATACATGATACGTACATGTATATTATCCCTCCCTTTTGTACAAAAAGTGGAGCATGCATACATGCTGCTCTGAACCTTGCTTTTTTCTCTTAACAATATATTGAAAAAATTATCATATTAGTATATGAAGAGCTTTCTCACTCTTTTTTCCACGGCATTGTAGTATACTGCATATATTAACATGTTTCCAATTGGATGGGCATTTAAGTTGTTAATAACATTTTGTTTTTTTAAAGCTGCTGTAATGGATATCATTTATATGTCATTTTGTATAAATTGGGTATTATTGAAGCATAAATTCCTAAAAGTAGAATTGCTGGGTCAATCATACTTTTGATGGTGTCAAAATGCTCTCTGTAATAGTTGCATCAATTTATACTCCCACTTGCAAGGCATGAAAGTGCCTGTTTCAGAATCCTTTCATCAACACAGCATGGTATCAGACTTTTGTGTCTTTGGTGATTTGATAAGCAGAAATTGATATACTGATGTACTTTAAAAATTTTTATGGAGACACTCAAATATAATGAAATTCACCTATTTAATGTGTACAATTCTGTGGTTTTTAGTATATTCTCTAGATTGTGCAATCATGGCCACTAATTCCAAAACATTTGAATCACTCCAAAAAGAAACTTCCATACACATTAGCAGTCACTCTTTATTTCCCTTTCCTTTCAACCCCTGGAAACTTCTAATCAACTTTGTTTCATGCTTAATTTTATTTCATTTTTTGTAGTAACAACACATAACATGAGATCTACCCTTTTGTTACATTTTAAGTGTATAATACATGACTATTGGCTATAATAGGTACAATGTTGTATAACAGATCTTTAGAACTTATTCATCTTGTTTAACTGAAATTTTATGCCTGTTGATTAGGAACTCCCCATTTCTTCTTCCCTCAACCCCTGACAACCACCCTTCTACCCTGTGCTTCTGTGAGTGCAACTATTTTTTAGATTTCACATAAAGTGAGATTATGCAGTGTCTGTCTTTCTGTGTCTGGCTTATTACACTTAGCATAATAGTCTCAAGATCCATTTATGTTGTTGCAAATGGCAAGATTTTCTGTTTTGCGGCTGAATAATGTTCCATTATATATACATCACATTTTTCTCTTTCTTTCTTTTTATTTTTAAAAATATGCTTTTATTGGTTTTTTTTAGAGAGAGAGAAACACCGATGTGAGACTTAAAAATTGGTTGCCTCCCATTCACACCCCAACTAGGAACTGAACTCACAACCTGGGCATGTTGCCTCCCCAGGAATTGAACTGGTGACCTTTGAGTGTATTGGAGGATGCTCAACCAACTGAGCCACATTGGGCAGGGCTACCCATTTATTTCTTGATGTACACTTAGGTTGTTTTCATATCGTGACTATTGTGAATATTTATATACTTATTTTAATTCTTACCCGAGGATATGTTTTTATTGATTTTAGAGAGAAAGAAAAGGAGAAGGAGAGAGAGAGAGAAACATCAATGTGAGAGAGAAACATTGATTAGTTGCCTCCTGTATGTTCCTTGACTGGGGATCAAACCCACAACCTGGGTATGTGCACTGACCAGGAATTGAACCTGAGACTCCAACCAACTAGGCCACACTTGTCAGGCACAGATATCTCTTTAATATAGTGATTTGATGTCATTTCCTTTAGCTATATAACCACAAGTGGGATTGCTGGATCATATGGTAGTCTATTTTTCATTTTTTAGGAAATTCCATACTGTTTTTCATAATGGCTGTACCAATTTACATTCCCACCAACAGTGTATAAGGGTTCCCTTTCTTCCACACCCTGGCTAACACTTATCCCTTGATAGAAACAATAGCCATTCTGGAAGTTATGAAGTGATATCTCATTGTGGTTTTGATTTGCATCTCCTTGATGATTACTGATGTTGAGCACCTTTTCATATATCTGTTGGCCTTTTATATGTCTTCTGAGAAATGTCTGTCCAAGTCCTTAGCCCATTTTGATCAGTTATTTGTTTTTGCGATTGAGTTTTAGTTTTTGTATAGTTTGGAGATTAACTTGTTATCAGATATATATGTATGGTTTGCAAATATTGTATCCCATTGTGTATGTTGACTTTCCACTCTGTTGATTGTTTCTTTTGCTGTTGGAAGCTTCTTTTTATGTTATCCCAGTTGTTTATTTTTGTTGTTCCTGCTGTGCTTTTCATCATATATAATAAATATCAATGTCATGAGCTTTTGACTTATGTTTTCTTCAAGAAGGTTTAGAGTTTCAGATCTTACATTTGAGTCTTAAATCCATTTTGAATTGATTTTTGTGTATGGTGTAATATAAGAGTCAATATCATTGTTTTGCCTGTGGATATCCAGTTTTCTCAACACCATTTGTTGAAGAGACTATCCTTTCCCCATAGTGTATTTTTGGCACCCATGTGGAAGATCAATTGATTGTATATGGGTGGATTTATTTCTAAGCTCTCTATTCTGTTTCTTTCTTTTCTTTTCTTTTCTTTTTTCTTTTCTTTTCTTTTCTTTTCTTTTCTTTCTTTCTTTCTTTCTTTTTTTTTTTACTGTAGTCTTATTTTTACTTTTAACTTCTTTATTGATTAAGGTAATACATATGTGCCCTTATCCCCCCATCACCCCCCACTCATGCCCTCACCCCCCTGTTGTCTGTGTCCATTGGTTAGGCTAATATGCATGCATACAAGTCCTTTGGTTGATGTCTCCCTCTTACCCCCACACTCCCCTACTCTGAGGTTTGACATTCTGATCGATGATTCTCTGTCTCTGGATCTGTTTTTGTTCATCAGTTTATGTTGTTCATTATATTCCATAAATGAGTGAGATCATGTGATATTTATCTTTCTTATTTCACTTAGCATAATGCTCTCCAGTTCCATCCATGCTGTTGCAAATGGTAAGAACTCCTTTTTTACCACAGCATAGTATTCCATTGTGTAGAAGTACCACTGTTTTTTATTTTATTTTTTATTTATTATTTTTTTAATTGGTTAAAGTTTTACAAAGAATATTACATATGTTTCCTTTTCCCCCGCCTTGACATTCTCCCCGCCTCCCCTATCCCCCAGTGTCTTGTGTCCATTGGTTATGCTTATATGCATGCATACAAGTCCTTCGGTTGATCTCTTACCCCCCCGTCCCCAGCCTCCCAACCCTCCTCGGCCTTCCCCCTGTAGTTTGACATCCACTCAACTGCTGATGGGTACTTAGGCTGTTTCCAAATCTTAGCTATGGTGAATTGTGCTGCTATGAACATAGGGGTGCATATATCCTTTCTGATTGGTGTTTCTAGTTTCTTGGGATATATTCCTAGAAGTGGGATCACTGGGTCAAATGGGAGTTTCATTTTTAGTTTTTTGAGGAAACTCCATACTGTTCTCCACAGTGGCTGCACCAGTCTGCATTCCCACCAGCAGTGCACAAGGGTTCCTTTTTCTCCGCATCCTCCCTAGCACTTGTCATTTGTTGATTTGTTGATGATAGACATTCTGACAGGTGTGAGATGGAACCGTATGGTCGTTTTGATTTGCATCTCTTGGATGATTAGTGACTTTGAGCATATTTTCATATGTCTCTTGGCGTTCCTTCAGTCTTCTTTCAAAAAGTATCTATTCAGGTCTGTTGCCCATTTTTTGATTGGGTTGTTTATCTTCTTTTGTTAAGTTGTATGAGTTCCCTGTAAATGTTGGCGGTTAAACCCTTATCAGGGATAACATTGGCAAATATGTTCTCCCATGCAGTGGGCTTTCTTATTGTTTTGTTGATGGTTTCTTTTGCTGTGCAAAAGCTTTTTATTTTGATATAGTCCCATTTGCTTATTTTCTTTTTAGTTTCCATTGCCCTAGGAGCAGTATTAGTGAAGAAATTGCTTCAGCATATGTCTGAGATTTTGCTGCCTGTGGATTCCTCTAATATTTTTATGGTTCCCCATCCTATATATTCTGTTTCATTGTTCTATATGGCTGTGTTTATACCAGTGTCAGACTATTTTGACTATTGTAGCTTTGTAATATATTTTGATACCAAGGAGTGTGATGACTTTGTTCCATTTTCTCAAGATTGATTTGGCTATTCAGGGTATTTTGTGGCTATATATGAATTTTAGAATTGCATTTTCTATTTCTGTAAATTTGGCTAGACCAGTGGTTAGCAAACTCATTAGTCAACAGAGCCAAATATCAACAGTACAAAGATTGAAATTTCTTTTGAGAGCCAAGTTTTTTAAACTTAAACTATATAGGTAGGTACATTGTTATTAACTTAATTAGGGTACTCCTAAGCTGGCCTTTGCTAAAAACATCCTCGATCTGATTGAGGTACATTTGTTGAGGTCGACCCCTTCCAACCCTCCCATCCACACTCGTATACTTGTTTTGTCTATCTCCTTTTGTCCATCCTCTCTATATGTCCAAACCATCTCAACATACCTTTCTCAATCCTCTACACTACATCTTCTTTCACTCCACAACGTTCCCTGTACGTGTGCGCCCGCACGTGGTATTTTGTAGAAGAGCCACACTCAAGGGGCCAAAAAGCCGCATGTGGCTCGCGAGCTGCGGTTTGCCGACCACTGTGCTAGACTAGTTTAGTGAAATCTAATTCCCCTGAAGTGTACATCCTCTGATGCTACTCCTTAGAAGATGCAGCCTTCAACATGTACACATTTTCTCTGACCACCAGGGATGACTGTGGTTCTACTTGAGTTTTCTCTGAGTGTTTCTTTGTCTTTCTCCTCCTTAAGCTTCTGGCTGGTCTGTCTCTATTGATATCACATCCATCTGTTAGTGTCCTAATTGCTAGTTGATTGCTCTGTTTTTTTAAAATGTATCTTTATTATTGAAAGTATTACAAATGTTCCCCGTTTTTCCCCCAACCTGCACCCACCTTCCACTCCCAAGCTTTCACCACGCTATTGTCTGTGTCCATGGGTTATGCATATATGCATATAAGTTCTTTGGTTAATCTCTTCCACCACACCCCATACACCTTCCCTCTGAGATTCATCAGTCTGTTCCATGCTCTGTTGTTTTTGATAAAATCCTGGGCATAAATTGCTCCATGGTCTGATCCAACTAAAGTTTGTCCCCTTGGCAGAGGTGAAGTGTTGCCAGTCTTTGAGACTTCCTTCTACCTACCTATGAGCAAAATATGTATCCTATAGGGCAAGAGCTTAGGGGTGTGTGTATGTGTGGGTGGATGGGTAAGTGGAGATGGTGTATATGCCCTTCATCAGATGCTTCAGCAGGCTCTTCCCTACGCAGCAGGAGCTGTGTGTGTATTTGGGAATAAGGGTTACTTATTGCTGGCACCCAGTTGCTGCCACTATCCAGTATAGATCACCTAGTCCTGATCAGAAAGATGGGAACTGCCAATGTTCACGGGCTGTCAAACCCATTTAGAATAGCTCTTATACCCCAGGGACCTGGGAGAGATGGTGACTGTTACTTGGCTGCCTAGCCCAATGGAACAATACATCCACAAAGCAGAGCTGTAGGAGATGGTGTAGTTCTAGCTCAAATGCCATGGCCTCCCACTGTACTTATCAAGATTCTGCAGATTTTGTTGAATGTATGCATCTCAATTTGTTGTAATATCTCCCATCATTCTCAAGAGACTTTGAATGATTGTCTTTGATCATTTTGACCAGTGTAATAGATATCTCTCTTGGTGATCTTTTCCACAGGCCTCTCCTTACACCACCATTCTTAAAGTCCTGCCTACCCTTATCCATGTTCTTTTAAGTATGCATAAAGATTTTCCTCATATAATTTCAGTCTATACACACCTTGCCAGGCATAACTCTACTGTATAAAGTGGGCTCTTACTACATTGAAACGTTGGAAATTGGGGCACAGGCATTCCAAGTATTGCAGAATAGCCAGGGAATTGCCTTGAGGCAGTGAAATTGTCAGGCTGGTCTACCTTGAAGAAGTTGTAAATTTGGAATCCTTGCCAAGGAATATCTAAAAGAATCAGAAAAACAAGCACAGATATGATGGTTTTTAGATCTGAAATCATGGAGGGGAATAGAGAGTGTTGCAACTTGGAGTAGGCAGCAAGAGAGAGAGAGTTGTCTGTGCTTCACACTGACCTTCTTCCTAAGTGACACATTTTTCTTAGACACACACTAATAGAATTTTCTCTATGGATGAAAAAGTCAGCAACCACCACAACAAAAGCATTGCATTGGATTGGGATTTTTAGAAAATTAACTGTCAGAAGTTGTTTTTTTTGTTTTTTTGTTTTAATCTTCAGAGGAAGAAGACATTTGGATGGTGACTATACTAATAATGTATACCTATAACTGAAAGATAACCCATTAATTTTATTAGCTTTAGAGGAATCTTTCTTTTCTCATTGTAATTTAGGAGCTTAATGAAAAATAGGTACAATATAAAGGAAAGAAAAATATATATTCAAGTCAAAACAATTTTTGTTTAGTTTCCAATCTTGCTGACATGCATTAGATATCTTGGTTGGAGAAAATGCATGAGTTTCCCACTTAAATATTCATTTCTCATAACTCCTTAATAACACATAGCTAGAAAAAGTACCCTTATGTCAAAGGTCTGTGGGTTCTTTGTTATGCTCAGTTTTTGTTAACTCCATAATATTGAAGATACACCACACTCTAATGAAGTTGGCTGGAAATTCTCATAAAACTGTTTCCTGTCTGTGTCCATCCCACTGTCAGTGCAGGATAGTGTGTGATTGAGATAGAACAATGTATTTCCCAGCTATGTCAGGCAGAACTGCAAAGCACCGCTGTTTCAACCTCCAACATCATGGAGAAAAGGGACAAAAGCACAGATGCTGTAGTAGAAAGTGATATTGAAGAACACTAGCATTGGAATTAAACAGGCCTGGTTAGAACTCCTATGTCTTAATTTATTAATCTGTAGAAAGGGAATGATAATAAAGTACCCACCCACCATATAGGGTTATTGTGGTAATTAAATAAGAAAATGTATTTATAATGCCTTGTTGTGGTATGTTGTCTCTAAAATGCCCACTGTGGATTCATTCTGTTCTTGTCACTTGGGAGTTAAATCAGGGCTGGCTTGTGACTGGTTAGCCTAGTAGAATTTGGCAGTAGTGACACTGTGCCAATAATGAGACTAACTTTCAAGAGGACTGGAATTTTTCTGCTTCCTTTCTTTTGGTATGCTATCATTTGTGATTCTTCCTCTCATAACCATGCCATAAGAAGCCCAAACAGTGGTGTACTAGAAAATGTTTAACAAACGGCTTTTCCAAAAAAGGTAATGATTCATAGCATTTGCTGATTTCCTGGGTATAATACTCCACCCATGGCTAAATACAGACCACATCATGTAGTTACTGAACATGAAGTTGGTAAGAGATGCACAGATACAGTAGGTATTTTAAAAAATCACAAGAACATATATTATTTATACTAATAAAAGGGTAATATGCTAATTAGACTAGACATCTTTCAGATGTCCTTCCGGACAAAGCCACAGTGGCAGGGACCTAGGCAGAGGGGGTTAGGGGTGATTAGGCTGGCAGGGGAGCAGTTAGGGGGCGATCAGGCTGGCAGGCAGAGGCGGTTAGGGGTGATCAGGCTGGCAGGGGAGCAGTTAGGGGCATCAGGCCAGCAGGCAGAGGTGGTTAGGGGCAATCAGGCAAGCAAGCAGGCGAGTGGTTAGGAGCTAGTGGTCCTGGATTGCTAGAGGGATGTCTGACTGCCGGTTTATGCCAGATCCTGGCAGGATCGGGCCTAAACTGGCAGTTGGACATCCCCTGAAGGGTCCTGGATTGGAGAGGGTGCAGGCTGGGCTGTGGGACATCCCCCCCTGTACGAATTTTGTGCACCAGGCCTCTAGTTTAAATATATAACAAAATAATTAGTAGGTGATGTTTTGAGTATCACCATTGTTGTAATATACTTTATTTAACTGTAAGTTTATATAATTTAATTTTTAATAGTGGCTGTATTTGACAATCAAATAGTTCACAAAATTGCTGAAAATTTAACAATTGGTCCTCACAAGTTGATAAAAGCTGGCTCCGGTACACCACAAGCCAAATCCTGCATACCACTGAGCCTAAGCCACTGGCAGAGGCCATATGTCAGGAATAGTCTCAACTGAACTCAAATAACAATAGCCTCAACTGACCAGTCCTTGGTAGCATCAACTGCCAGCCATGTGAATGGGCCATTTTGGAATTCCAGCCTAGTCTAGCCTTCAAATAACTCTAGTCCCATCTGCCATCTGACTGCAACTGCATGAGAGAAACCAAGCAAAAACTGCTCAACTGAGTCCCTTCAAAACACAGAAAAATGATGGATAATAATAAATTGTTTTAAGTCAGTAAGTTTTGGGGTATAATATACAGCAGTCAGAGTTAAAATCCTGGCTCATAGGAATTGCTCAATAAATAACAGATAATATTATTGTTTTGATTGTTGCAATTACTGTCAGATTAATTATAACAATTTTAAGCAATGGGAATATATTTATTCTAAAACAATGAATGGATGGTTCCTTTTCTTGCTTTTGCTTGGGGACTTAGACTTTTTACACGAGTGTAATTTGTCCTGAAATTTTACTTAAAAAACATATAACTCTAGATTAAAAGCCTAGAATTACTTTCTACAATATAGTTGGTCTCCTAGTGGCCTGTTGTTTACTTTCATTCTGCCACAACAGGGAGTGCATGAAGTGAAGTCACACCACTGCAGTCCAAAAAATGATCACCACAGGTAGGCAGCTCTGGCTAGCCCATTTACAACAAAGCCTGAACAATTTAATTACAGCAGTGGAAAGATCTGTGAGTGAACACTCTGTATTTTTCTTCCATCTCTAGTCTTATTGTTTTCTCATATTCTTTAACAGATCAGAAGATAGATATAACAAGGACAAAATATTAATTTAGAAGAAATTAGTACAACCTTACTCAATCTCCCCTCTTCCTTTCATCTCCTCAGAGAGAACTTTCTGCCTACTCAGTTCCTATGTAAGACATTGTTGCACAGAGTAAAGTGATGGTTAAGAGCAGAAGAGAGATTGAAATTGAGAAGATCTCAGTTAAGATTCCTTAATTTACATTAATAGTGAAAAAAGTTGATTCAGAGCTTTATTATTTTGTTTTCCCAAACAGAGTTGGTTATTTGTAATGTAACCTGGGTTAAGAGTGTTATGAGCATATCTCTCTGAAATTTTTCTCAATAGATCATACTTTTCATTATATTTTGATTACTGGACTTGAATGTGAATGATTTAAGCTAGGAGGGTACCACAAGGGAGCGCAACTTTATATGTGTTATGTTGAACTAAAATCTAATTAGTGTTGTATTTTGTTTAACAAAGCTCTTAACTTTGAAATTAGGCAATGATTCAAACAAAAGCTATTTTATTTTTTCCTGAATATTTAAACTTTATTTTTGAGAACAAGATATTCTCACCTATAACCAAAACACCATTAACACAACCAACCTGTGTAACATTGTTATAATAATGTCATCTAACATAAAGACCCATCCACATTTTCCCTTGTCGTTACCAAAATGTCCTTTTTTGCTTTTAAAAAATCCAGGATCCAGTCAAGGATCATTTGTTGTATTTGGTTGCCACACATCTTTAGTCTCTTTAAATATAGAAAAGCATTCCTGTTTTTCCTTTTTCATGAAATTGACATGTTTGAAGAGTCCAGGCCTGTTGTTTTTGGTGGAATATGCTATAATCTTGATCTGATTGCTTCCAGCAATCTTTGGCAAGAAAACTACAGTGATACTTATTTCCTATTGCATTGCTTCAGGCACTGCCTGTTAGTTTCTCTGCTATAAGGGTGCCCTCCCATCCCTGACCCACATGGCAGGTGTAGGTTGCTCAGGGTCAAAGAGAAGGAGTTGGGGGCAGAAGTCAGATGGGTCTGCATGGATCCAGACCCTTGTTCTTTACCATATTGCCCTCTCTTCTAGAAAGGATTATTTAGCCTATGAAGTTCCACAAGTTACATACCTATTCTATTACTACTAGAGGCTCGGTGCATGAATCTGTGCACGGGTGGGGTCCCTCAGCCTGGCTGGTGACAGAGGCAATAGGGGCCCTCTTGCCCAATCCCAATAGGGGCCGATCAGGCAGGCCAGCCCAGGGGAGGGACCATGGGAGGTTAATCGGCTGCAGGAGGTTGGCTGTGGAAGCACACTGACCACCAGTGGGCAGCTACTGTGTTGAGTGTCTGCCCCCTGATGGTCAGTGCACATCACAGTGACTGGTCGTCGGGTCATAACAGTTGCTTAGGCTCTTATATATAGATATATTTAATGATGCTTTCAGTTTTTTAAAAAAATTCTTTATTATTTAAAGTATTACATATGTCTCCTTTTCCCACCATTGACCTCTCCCCAGCTATTTCACCCACCCCCCAGCACATGCCCTCACCCCCCTGCTGCCTGAGTCCATGGGTTATGCTTCTATGCATGCCTACAAGTCTTTTGGTTGATCTCTTACCCACCCACCCCTATCTGCCTTCCCTCTGAGGGTGGATGGTCTGTCCGATGCTTCTGTGTCTCTGGATTTATTTTTGTTCATCAGTTTATGTTGTTCATTACATTCCACAAATGAGTGAGATTGTGTGATATTTATCTTTCTCCGACTGGCTTATTTCGCTTAGCATAATGCTTTCCAGGTCCATCCGTGCTGTTGCAAATGGTAAGAGTACCCTCTTTTTTACAGCAGCAAACTATTACATTGTGTAGATGTTCCACTGTTTGTTTGTTTATTTATTTATTTATTTATTTATTTATTTATTTATTTATTTATTTGTGTGTGTGTGTGTGTGTGTGTGTGTGTGTTTTAATTTAAATTCTTTATTGTTAAAGTGTTACATGAGCCTCCTTTTCCTCCCATTGACCTCTCTCTGGCCACCCCATCCCCCAACACATGCCCTCATTCCCCTATTGTCTGTGTCCATTGGTTATGCTCATATGCATGCATACAAGTACTTTGGTTGATCTCTTACCCCTTCACACCCTGTCTTCCCTCATAGGTTGGACAGTCTGTTCGATGCTTCTATGTTTCTGGTTCTATTTTTGTTCATCAGTTTATGTTGTTCATTGTATTCCATAAATGAGTAAGATCATATGATATTTGTCTTTCTCTGACTGGTTTATTTTGCTTAGCATAAAGCTCTCCAGTTCCATTCATGCTGTTGCAAATGGTAAGAATTCCTTCTTTTTTACTGCAGCATAGTATTCCATAGTGTAGATGTACCAGTGTTTTTTAATCTACTCATCTGCTGATGGGCATTTAGGCTGCTTCCAAATCTTATGAACATAGGGGTGCATATAGCTTTTCTGATTGGTGTTTCTGATTTCTTGGGATATATTCCTGGAAGTGGGATCACTGGGTCAAATGGGAGTTTAATTTTTAATTTTTTGAGGAAACTCCATACTGTTTCCCACAGTGGCTGCATCAGCCTGCATTCCCACCAACAGTGCACAAGGGTTCCTTTTTCTTCGCATCCTCTCCAGCACTTGTCCTTTGCTGATCTGTTGATGATAGTCATTCTGACAAGTGTGAGATGGTACTTCATTGTCGTTTTGATTTGCATCTCTCAGATGGTTAGTGATTTTGAGCATATTTTCATATGTCTCTCTTTTGAAAAGTGTCCATTGAGGTCCTTTGCCCATTTTTTGATTGGATTGTTTATCTTTTGTTAAGTTGTATGAGTTCCCTATAAATTTGCGAGATTAAACCCTTATCATATATTACATTGGCAAATATGTTCTCCCATGCAGTGGGCTCTCTTGTTGTTTTGTTGATGGCTTCTTTTCCTGTGCAGAAGCTGTTTATTTAGATGTAGTGCCATTTGTTCATTTTCTCCTTAGTTTCTATTGTCCTAGGAGCTTATCAGTAAAGATATTGTTATGACATATATCTGTTGCTGCCTATGGATTCTTCCAAGATTTTTATGGTTTCCCATCTTATGTTTAAGTCCTTTATCCATTTTGAGTTTATTTTTGTGTATGGTGTAAGTTGGTTGTCTAGTTTCATTGTTTTTGCATGTATCAGTCCAATTTTCCCAACACCATTTATTGAAGAGACTGTCTTGACTCCATTGTATGCTCTTGCATCCTTTGTCAAATATTAATTAAGCATAATGGCTTTGGTAGATTTCTGGATTCTCTGTTATGGTCCATTCATCTATATGTCTGTTCTTATGCCAGTACCAGGCAGTTCTGAGACAGTGGCTTTGTAATATATCTTGTTATCTGGTATTGTGATCCTTGAACGTTGTTCTTCTTTCTCAGTATTGCTGCAGCTATTCAGGGTATTTTTTTTACTTCAGATGAATTTTTGGAGAGTTTGTTCTAGGTCTGTGAAATATGCCATTGGTGTTTTCATGGGGATTGCATTGAATCTATAGATTGCTTTAGGTAGTATGGACATTTTAATGACGTTAATTCTACCAATCCATGAACACGGTATATTCTTTGATTTGTTTATGTCTTCCTCTATCTTTATTTCAATGTCCTGTAGTTTCCCAAGTACAGAATAAAAGAATAAAAACTTTACCTCCTTAGTTAAGTTTATTCCTAGGTATCTTATTTTTTTGTTGCAATGGTAAATTGGATTTTTTTGTTTGGTTGGTTTTTTTAGTTTCTCTTTCTGTGAGTTCATTATTGGTGTATAAAAAGGCCATAGATTTCTGGATGTTAATTTTGTATCATGCTACATTGACAAATTCATTTATTAAGTATAGTAGTTCTTATGGAGCCTTTATGGTTTTTTATGCACAATATCATGTCATCTGAGGATAATGACAGTTTTACTTCTTCTTTTCCAATTTGGATGCCTTTTATTTCTTCTTCTTTTCTGATCACTATGGCTAGTACTCACAGTACTATGTTGAACAGGAGTGGTGAAAGTAGGCATCCCTATTTTGTTCCTATTCTTAGGGGAAATGGTTTTAGTTTTTTCCCTTAGAGTATGATGTTAGCTGTAGGTTTGTCATATAAGGCTTTTATTATGTTGAAATACGATCCCTCTATTCCTACTTTGCTGAGAGTTTTTATCAAGAAAGGGTGTTGGATTTTGTCAAAAGCTTTTTCTGCATCAATTGATACGACTATGTGATTTTTATCTCTCAATTTGGTTATGTGATGTATCATGTTTAGTGATTTGCAGATATTGTACCAGCCTTGCATCCTTGGAATTAATCCCACTTGTTCATGATGTATGATCTTTCTAATGTAATGCTGGATCAGATTTGCTAGAATTTGTTGAGGGTTTTAGCATCTATGATCATCAGGGATATTGGCCTGTAATTCTCTTTCTTTGAAGTGTCTTTATCTGGTTTTGGTATTAGGGTGATGCTGGCTTCATAGAATGAGCTTTGAAGTGTGCCTTCCTCTTGAAATTTTTGGAATAATCTGAGGAGGACAGGTTTTAGTTCTTCTTTGAATGTTTGGTAAAACTCCCCTGGGAAGTCATCCGGACCAGGGCTTTTCTTTGCTGGAAGTTTTTTGATTACTGCTTTAATGTCATCGGTAGTTATTGGCCTATTCAGGTCTTTTTATTCTTCCTGATTGAGTTTTGGAATATTGTATTTTTCTAGGAATATGTCCATTTCATCTAGGTTTTCCAGTTTGTTGGAGTAGAGTTGTTCATTACATTCTTTTACAATCCTTTGTTTGTCTGTGGTTGTTACTTAACTTAACCTCTTTCATTTCTGATCTTGTTTATTTTGGTCCTCTCTCTTTGTTTCTTGGTGAACCTGGCTAGAAGTTCATCAATCTTGTTTATCCTTTCAAAGAATCAGCTCTTGGTTTTATTGATCTTTTGTATTGTTTTTTGTTTGTTTGTTTTGTTTTTTTGTCTCTATGTTGTTTATTTCCACTCTGATCTTTTATTTCCACTCTGATCTTTATTATTCCCTTCCTTCTGCTTACTCTGGGCTTTTCTTGTTGCTCTTTTTCTAATCCTTTATGTTGTAGGCTTAGATAATTTATTACCAGTTTTTCTTTTCTTTTCTTTTTTTTTTGAGGTAGGCCCATAGAGCTATGAACTTCCCCCTCAGGACTGCTTTCACTGTGTCCCATAGATTTTGGATGGTTGTGTATTCATTGTAATTTGTTTCCAGGATGCTTTTTATTTCTTCCTTGATCTCTTTGGTAACCCAATCATTGTTTAATAACATGCTATTTAGCCTCCAAGTTTTTTTTATTTTTTTCATTGTTTTTATTGAAGGCAATTTCTAATTTTATGCCATTGTGATCTGAGAAGATGCTTGATATGATTGATATAATTTATATTTTCCTGAATTTGAAAAGACTTTGCCTGTGTCCCAATATGTGGTCTATCTTTGAAAATTTCCTGTGTGCATTTGAGAAGAATGTATATTCTGTAGCTTTGGGATGAAATGTTCTGAAGGTGTCAATTAAGTCCATCTGACCTAGTGAGTCATTTAGGATTGCTGTTTCTTTGCTGATATTTTGTTTAGAGGATTTATCCAGTGGTGTCAATGGTGTATTAGAGTTCCCCTCTATGATTATATTGCTGTTGATCTCTCCCTGGATATCTTTCAGAAGTTTTTTTTTTTTAAATGTATTTGGGTGGTTCTGTATTGGGTGCATATATGTTTATCAGAGTTATATCCTCTTGTTGTATGGATCCCTTTAGTATTATGAAGTGGCCCTCCTTATCTCTTATTGTCGCCTTTACTTTGAGGTCTATTTTATCAGATATAAGTATTTCTACCCCAGCTTTTTTTTTTTCATTTCCATTTGCCTAAACTTTTCCCCCCATCCCTTCACTATCAGTCTGTGTGAGTCCTTTATTCTGAGGTGGGTCTCTTGTAGACAGCAAATATACGGGTCATGTTTTCTTTCTTTTTTTAAAATATATTTTATTGATTTTTTTACAGAGAGGAAGGGAGAGAGATAGAGAGTTAGAAACATCGATGAGAAAGAAACATCGACCAGCTGCCTCCTGCACATCTCCTACTGGGGATATGCCCGCAACCCAGGTACATGCCCTTGACCGGAATCGAACCTGGGACCCTTCAGTCCGCAGACCGACGCTCTATCCACTGAGCCAAACCGGCTTCGGCTATGGGTCATGTTTTCTTATCCATTCAGCTACCCTATGTCCTTTGATTGGAGCATTTAATCCATTTATGTTTAAGGTTATTATTGATAGGTACTTATTTGTTGCCATTTTTATTCTTTATGCCTGTGTTCCTTCTTCCCTTTCTATTTCTTCTTTTTACAGCAGTCCTTTGCTTTGCATCACTTTGTATGTTTCATTCCATTCCCTTCTGGCCTGGTGTGTTTCTGTTGAGAAATAAGTTGATAATATAAGGGGAGATCCCTTGTAGGTAACTTTCTGTCTCTCTCTGGCAACCTTTAAGATTCTTACTTTGTCATTGATGTTTGCTAATTTAATTATAATATGTCTTGATGTAGGTATTTTGGGGTTCATCTTGTTTAGGACTCTGTGTGCTTCTTAGAATTGTGTGGTTTTTTTTTTTTCCTCCCCAACATCAGGGAAGTTTTCTGTCATTATTTCTTCAAACAGGTTTTCTATTCCTTGCTCAGCTTTCTCTCCTTCTGGCACCCCTATTATGTGGATGTTGTTTCCTTTCATGTTGTCCCAAATCTCCCTTAGGTTCTCCTCTTGCTTTTTAATTTTTCTTTCCAGTTCCTGCTTTGTTTGGGTGTTTTTTTTCTACCTTGTTTTCTAACTTGCTAATTTGTTCCTCAGCTTCTTATAGTCTCCTGTTGAATCTTTCCATTGTGTTCTTTATTGCACCTATGTCATTCTCCATTTCCTCTAAATTCTTCTTCATTTCCTCTTGATTCTTACATGTTGTTAATTTCTATTTCATCCTTTTCAGCGTTCTTATAACCATTGTTCTGAATTCTTTCTCTGACAAATTGCTTGACACCATTTTGTTTATTTCCTTTTCTGGTGATTTCTCCTTTTCTTTCATATGGGTATTCTTTCTTTGTCTCCACATTTTTGCTGTTCCTTTGTTATTGTTTCTGTGTATTAGATCAAACTGCTATGCAACCCAGATTTTTTGAGTTTTTCTTATATAGTAGAAGTTTTGTGGGACCCAAAATTATAATCTCTCAGGTCTTCTGTGTTGGGTTTTCTAGGAATGCCCCCTACTTGGGATATTTGAGTTCTCTTTGTATAGTTGGATCTTGAGTGATATTGTCCTGTTCGTGGATGGAGTCTCCTCTTAGGGTATCTGGTTATGTGGCTGGTTCTCTACCATGTTGACTGAACAGTACAAAATACAACTCGACAAGACACAACACAAAGGGAAGAAATCACGAGTGTACTCATGACACTGATAACCCCAATAAAAGTGACCACCAGAGAAAAGACAATTAGGAGAGATAAAAGAAAGCAAAAATATTGAGAAAAGGAAAAAAAAGTAAGAGAGAAAAGAAAATGAATAAAAAATATATGGGGAGAAAACACCACAAAAACAAACAAATAAACCAAAAAAATTCAAACAGCAAACACTCAGAAAAAAGGTGGGGACAGAATCTGTATTGGCAGAGCTTATATATAGAAAGTAAGGTTAAAGAATTGAATGAGTAGGGGAAGGACCATGGTTCATTATAGAAGAGGTAGAAAGAAAATGAGTGGATAAGAAGAAAAATAAATAAATAGAAAATAATTTTTAAAATTTATCTATTCATTTGTTCATTTATTTTTGGAAAAGGAGAATAGAGGAGAGAGCAGATAGGCTTGAGTTTAGAGTAAAACTAATTAAACAACTAGGAGAAGAAGAGAGCAAGAGAGGAGAAGAAAAACAACAGCATAAAAAAAATGCCTAGCAAAGAAAGAGAAAAGAGAAGGGTGCATGGACTTGGAGCAGGGGAGGGGAAATTAGATATATGAGTAAGCCAACAGAGACTACAATAATAATAACATGTCAATAAAGCAGATTGAGGAGATCAATTTTTAACAAGGGGTAAAAGGAAAGGAAAGGAAAGAGAAAAACTAAAGCAGGGACAGTAGAAGAAAAAACAGGATTAAAAAGGGAGAAGTGAGAAACTAAGATGGCGGCATAGATAAACACCGGGAAATTGCTGCCTCCCACAACAATTGAAAAATACAAAATGGACACCATCCAGAACTACAGGAAGGCTGGCTGAGTGTAAATTCTACAACTAGAAGGAAAGAAAAGCACACTGAGAGCCAGAGGAGCTGTGGAAGTAAAGTGCAGAGGTACGGGGGCTCGCGCGCTCGGAAAGGGGCTGGCACCTGAGGACGCGGCTGTCTTTTTGAATCGGGAGGGAGTCACAAGCTCCCGACGGCTCTGAACTCCGGTTCCGGGAAGTCTGTGGGGACCCAGGACTCATACGGGGAGAAACTGGACTGTCTGGCAGTGGGCGAACTCGAGGGCGGCTTTCCCTCAGAGGTGCTTGCAGCCGTTACCGGGACACTGAGACGCGCGACTCCTTAGGGCAGGGCTAAGGATCTGCCATACCTGCTTGCTCCGCCCTTTGATTCCTTGAGACCCCGCCCCACCCAAGCTGCTGCAGAGGCTTTTGCATATGAATGCCCCGGCCCTTTGCAACCTGATAATTACCTAACTGCAGCTGGGCCAGACAGACCCAGAACTTCCAAGAGAAGGCCCAAGGCCCCACAGCGGCTTGCATTGCTTCAGAGCTGAGCCTCAAACTCCAAAAAAGGAAGGGGAATCTGCAGTTCTCTTCGTAGCTCCTGCTGTGTAACTTCAGGCAGAGGCTAAATTAGCACCTCCTTAGATCCAAGAGCCACTGTACCCAGTTGTCAGAGGGGGACCATCCAGATCACAACTCCTCAGATCCATAAGGGACACACTCAGGGTGCAGACTCAGTGAGCACCAAAACCGCACTGAAGCAAGTCTTACCCCAGAAGGGTGTCTCCAGCACAGAAGTTCTCCCACTGCAGACACAGCTGATTCTCAATGCCAATTGGCCTGGAGGTCAATTCCTCCCAGTGATCCTACAACAACCAAGGCATAACTGCAACAAGACTGTGCACAAAGCCCACAAGGGGGTGCACCAAGAGTGTCCACCTCAGGTAACTGGGGAGGCTGAGACACTGGGCCCTACAGGACACCTAGCACACAAAGCCACTCTATCAACACAGGGAAGCAGCCAAAATGCGGAGACAAAGAAACAGGTCACAAATGGCAGAAATGGAGGAAAGCAAACGACTGGATATAGAGTTCAAGGCCACGTTTATAAGGTTTTTCAAGAATTTTATGGAAACCGCTGATAAATTTAGTGAGTCCCTCAATAAGTATAGTGAGACCCTGGAGGACATGAAAAAGGACCAACTAGAAATTAAGCATACACTGACGGAAATAAAGAATAATTTACAGAGATCCAACAGCAGACAAGAGGATCCCAAGAATCAAGTCAAAGATTTGAAATACAAAGAAACAAAACATACCCAACCAAAAAAGAAAAAAGAAAAGAGATTCCAAAAATATGAAGGTAGTGTAAGGAGCCTCTGGGACAACTTCAAGCGTACCAACATCAGAATTATAGGGGTACCGGAAAAAGAGAGAGGGCAAGATATTGAAAACCTATTTGAAGAAATAATGACAGAAAACTTCCCCTACCTGGTGAAAGAAATAGACTTACAAGTCCAGGAAGTGCAGAGAACCCCAAACAAAAGGAATTCAAAGAGGACCACACCAAGACACATCATAATTAAAATGCCAAGAGCAAAAGACAAAGAGAGAATCTTAAAAGCAGCAAGAGAAAGACAGTCAGTTACCTACAAGGGAGTACCCATACGACTGTCAGCTGATTTCTCAACAGAAACCATGCAGGCCAGAAGAGAGTGGCAAGAAATATTCAAAGTGATGAATAGCAAGAACCTGCAACCAAGATTACTTTATCCAGCAAAGCTATCATTCAGAATAGAAGGTCTGATAAAGAGCTTCACGGATAAGAAAAAGCTAAAGGAGTTCATCACCACCAAACCAGCATTATATGAAATGCTGAAAGGTATTCTTTAAGAAGAGGAAGAAGAAAAAGGAACTCTTACCATTTGCCACAGCATGTACTGAACTGGAGAGCAGATAAATACCACATGATCTCACTCATTTGTGGAATATAATGAACAACATAAACTGATGAACAAGGACTGATCCAGAGACGGAGAGGCATTGATTGGACTGTCGGGCCTTGGAGGGAAGGTAGGGGAGGGTGGGGGTAAGGGGGAAAGATCAACCAAAGGACTTACATGCAAGCATATAGGCCTAACCAATGGACACGGACAACGGGGGGGGGGGGGGGGTGAGGGCATGAGTGGGGGGGGGAGGGTAGAGGGTAATGTGGGGACAAGGACACATATGTAATATCTTAATCAATAAAAAATATATTTTAAAAAAAGGGAGAAGTGAGGAAGGAAAGGGTGGAAAAAAATAAGGTAAAATAAAATAATAAAAATAGAATGAAGAAAAACAATACAAAAAAGATTTAAAAAACAAACAAAAATGAAGAAAATGTTTTAAAATAAGAGATAAAAAATAAAAAAGTGAAGTGTCGTTCACATCAGCTGAGTTTTAATGCCCCACGGGGGCTGGTTTAAGAACACACTCTTCTGTTCTGTCTGTCACTTCTCATTTCCTGTTAGGTATTCAGCATCATGTTGAAGTTCCAAGAGATACACCGCTCCTGTTTGTGTCTATTTCCACAGCCTTGGTTGCAAGCAGGCGGGACCAATCTGCCCGCTTTACCTGTCTGCCTTAATCTGTCAATCTTAATCACTCAAGTGTCTGCTTCTGGCACTTAGTTGGGGGTAGTGCTATATCGCTTTCTGGGACTGAACGGCCACTTCAACCCAGTCCTTGAGGGCTCTTTGTAGCTATTCAGAGTCTTTGCTTCCTTTGAAAAGCTTATGGTGTAGGCTGGATGTGGCTGTATTAGTTGTCTTGAGGCTGCTGGGAGGGGCTGGCTCTTCAGGAGAAAAATGGCTGCTTAGGTTTGGAGGGTCAGGAGAGACTCAGTGCTGGGTTCCTGGTCACCTCTCCCTGTTATGCTCTCCTTCACTGCCTCTCCTCAGACTCTACAAATCTGCACCTCTATCTGCACCACAGCCTCAGGTGAGTGTTTGTAATTGAAAGGTCCTATGAACTGGGTTTAGTGAGTAAAAGCAAAGACAAGACAAAGGCAAACCAACCATGTGACTGTGAGTTTCTCTCCCCCTGGCACTGCATGGCTCAGGCAGCTCTTCAGGCTGCCTTTCTGGGAGCAGCTTCTCATGGCTGTGGACTTAGATCTAGAAACCCCTGCCACCAGCAGCCCTGTGGACTTCCTTTCCACAGTTGGATGTTATTCCTGTTCCCAATGGACTCGGACTTGGTGCAGTGCAGCTTTCTCCTGACCCTCATGGCCCCGGTGGTCATGCATCTCTCTCCAGCCCAGATCCCTGATCCTACCATTCTCCAGGCATCCTCTGTCCTTCCTGGCTGTGAATTATCTCACCAGCTGTGTTTAATTCACCAATTTTGGGTGGATGTTATTTGATTTAGTTCAGTGATGCGAGCCTTTTGAGCTCGGCATGTCAGCATCTTGAAAAACCCTAACTTAACTCTGGTGCTGTATCACATATAGAAATTTTTTGATATTTGCAACCATAGTAAAACAAAGACTTATATTTTTGATATTTGTTATATATTTAAATGCCATTTAACAAAGAAAAATCAACCAAAAAAATGAGTTCGCGTGTCACCTATGACACGCGTGTCATAGATTCGCCATCACTGATTTAGTTGCTCCTTCTTCTGCTCCGGGACAAGGTGCAGGACATGTCTGCCTGTTCGGCCACCATTTTTCTTCCTCCAACAAAAGCTATTTTTAAAAGGCATTTATGAGACAATTAAGGACATTTGAGTACTGAGTAGATATTTGATGATTTTGAGTATTATTTGTATTGTGGTTATGATAAGCAAAGGTCCTTTGTTTTAGAGATGCATACTGAAGTGTTTATGGATAAAATTATATGCTGCCTGGAATTTTCTTTAAAATAATTTGGGCTTGTGGAAGGTGGGTGGGAGTATAGATTAAATCAGATTAGCTCTTCATTGACACTTGTTGAAGTAAGGTGATTCATGAAGTACGTGGGGATTCATTAGACTCTTCTTTCTACTTTTGTGCATATTTGAAAATTTCCATAACAAAAAATGAAGAAAAGTGAATGAGTTAATATCCATTATTCTTACTCTCTAGAGAAAAATCTAAATTAAGTTACTTTTTATTGTTATGTGGTTCATGTTTGGGTTTTTTTCTGTGGGCTGCTGGTTCTTGACAGAAAAACAGTCACTACCACCCTTGATTATGAAAGCATAGACTGAATGTTTGTTGATATTTGAGTAAAAGTGGGATCTACTTAACTCAATCCAATATTCAAAAATCTTAACTTGCCCTGGCCAATGTGGCTCAGCTAATTGGGCATCATCCCATGCAGGGAAAGGTTGCCAGTTCAATTCAGGTCAGGGCACATGCTGGGGTTGTGGGTTTGATCCCCGGTAGGGGGTATGCAGGGGGCAGCAGATGGATGTCTCATTCTCACATCAATGTTTCTCTCTCCATCTACCTTCCTTTATAAAAATCAATAAAAATATTTTAAAAGTGTTAAATTAATTAAAACCTGATTGCAGTATGATTCTTCAGTGACAAAAAGGTTTCTCTGGTGTATTTAAAATAGAATTTAATGAATAAGAGCTTGGCTTATGTGCTACTTTCTGAGACTCCATCTATTGTAGAAATTGAGGTCCATTGTTTTCCTTCTGTAAACTTTGTTATGTTATGTGTATTTGCATTTCACTACCTTTACCTTTCAAAGAGCATGAAACAGCATGGCCCCAAACTAACTAAAGCAGGTTTTCCATTTCTATTTTGTTTCTCCAGAGAATGCAGATGATGTTGCTAAGCACATTTTAAATTTGATAAATGAATCCCCTTCTCTGGATGAGGAAGAAACAAAGATTATTGTTTCTAAGTTATCTGATATTTCACAATGTGATGAGATAAGTATGAAACTAACCAAGATTATATTACAAATAATCGATGCTGTTTTGGGAAAGCAAAACAATTCAGTATCTGATCTACAGGAAGTAAGCAATGAGTAAGTACTAATACTTTGGTAAAATAAATTGTTTCATACTATTTGTTATTAATTCCTTCACATATAGTAATCACCAATTTCAAAGGTCACATAGCTATGCATTGAAAACTAAGCTGTGAAAGAATGCATTCAAAATTTAACGGAACCTTAATGAGAATGATTTTCCAAATAAATAATTACCCAAACCAAACCTCGGATCTATTTCCTCACTGCTGGTGCTTCCCAAATGTTCCCCATTTCTATAAAATGCTTCCACCCAGTGTTCAAGCAAAAAATATTAAGAATAAAGCTACATACCTCCCTCTACCTTGCAGCCAACAAGTAACCAAGTCTTGTATGAGGCACTGCACATAATTTGTTGTTTTTAATCCTCATCCAAGAATATTTTTCCATTGATTTTTAGAGTGAGTGGAAAGGAGGGGCGAGACAGAGAGGAAATATTGAGGTGAGAGAGACACATTGATTGATTGCCTCCCACACATACCCTGACCAGGGCCGGGGATTGAGCCTGCAACCGAGGTACGTGCCCTTGACTGGAATCAAACCTTTAGTCCATAGGCCAAAGCTCTATCCACTGAGCCAAACTGGATAGGGTCACAATTTTTTAAATTAAAAAATTATTTTTTGATTTTTTAGAAAGAGAGAGAGGAAGGGAGAAAGAGAGGCAGAGAAACATAGATGTGAGGGAGAAATATTGATCAGCTGCCTCCTGCAAGCCCCCTACCAGGGATCAAGCCTGCAACCCGGGCATGTGCCCTGACTGTGAATGGGCCCAGCAACTTTTTGCTGCACCAGAGGATGTCCAACCAAATTGAGCCGCACCAGCCAGGGCTGTACATAATTTTTAAATCCCTTAAATATTCCTGGAATCCATGTACTTCTCTCTGTCTTTACCGCCATTTTCCTATTCCTAGCTCCACTTCTCTCATCTGACTTTCTACAGTAACCTGCAAACTGGTCTCTCTGTTCTTCTCTTGCCTCTCTCTGTCTATTTTCTACATACCAGCCAGAATGATCTTTTAGTGTATATATCATATCATGTCATTATCTTGCTTTTAAAACTATGCAGTGGCTTTCTGTTACATGTAGAAAAAAGTCCAAATGTCTTGGCCCGTGAGGCCATGTACGATCTGGCTTTACATACAATAGTTTTATTTAATCTTTAAGATAATCTTTTGAGATGAGTGCTAGTATTACTCTGACTTCACAGGTGAGGAAATGGAAACTCAGTGATGTTATTTTATTTGCCCACATAGTTAGAAATCAGAGGAGCTAAGATTTAGACCTTCTGTCTGAGTGCAAAGCCAAGGCTCCTATCTAATAATTCCTTAACAAAATGAAGATAGTGATTAAAACTCAAAGAAAAATCTCACACTTAGGAAATCTTATAAGGAGGATGGGTTTTTACATTTAAAAGGTAAGAATGCTCTTCTCTACCTGGTGTTCCTTGCAGAATTCTGAGGATAATCAACCATGCCGGTCACAAGATGGAGTTTTTGGGGAGGACAGCAAATCTGACAGTGGCCAGCCTGGCTTTGGCTGTCCTGCGGGTGGACCACACATTTGAAGGCATGATCTTCAGCATTAGCTCCTATGAAGAAGGTACAGACCCTGAGGTGAGTGCAGCTCAGGGAACTGAGAGCCAATCTGCCAAGCATTTTTTCCAACTCTTCATTCATTCACACCATGGGAGGGAAAGGGGTTACTTTTTGTAACGTTTTAATCTTTAGGGGACCTTATGAAAACACAACTATCCCTAGGGTGATTTATACATAACCCTCAGTAGGCTAACACACCTTGGGTGAAATGGGCATCTATGAGATGTGCAATGATACCACCTGTAATCATCTCAAATGTCAGTTTATCATTTGGTACTATTTATGGAGCACTTATTACATGTTGAGCATTGTGTTACTGTTTCCTTTTTGCAGATAAACAGAAAAATTAAGTAACTTGTCTAAGGATTCACAGCCTAATGGCTGAGCCAAGATTCAGACTTATGCCTGGATAGCTTTAAAGTCTGGGCCATTTCCACCACTGCATTACTTCAGCCTTTGTCAGGCCATAGGCTACCAAAACCTGTTCAAAACAATTTGAGAGACCAGTATTTTTTAAACTTAAAAAATTATAACATTTACATACAGGGAATTACACAAATTCTAAGTATACAATCTCTGAAATTTGACAGATGTGTGCATCTGTGTATCTTAAATCCCTAGCTACACTAATAAAAGACAAAGATGCTAATTGACTGTACCTTTGCTATGCCCATCAGCCAATCAGAAGAGTATGCAAATTAACCCAACAAAGATAGCCATTAAATTTGCATACTGCAGGTGGGGCGGGCAGCGCAAGACACTGCCCCCGGGATCTGGGCCTCGGATCCGTGACCTGGTGAGGCAGGGCTGGCAGCACCAGAGGCTGCAGGCAGGGTCCAGGCCCCAGATTGGGGATGGGGGAGGCGGACCAGGTAGCTCCAGATACTGCTGTGGGGTCCAGCAGAGCGAGAAAGCTGGTGGCTTGGAGGGCATGGCTCCTCTGTCACTCCAGCTTCCTCATGGCAGCTGTGGAAACTGACAGCAGGGAGGAGGAAGCCCCACCCCCACAGAATCATCGAGAATCAGCCATTGGTCAGACAGCTCTCAGTGGCCTGACAGCCAGGACTCTCAGTCACCTGAATCTCAAACCGTGACAGTAGAGAGGTGGGACTATATCCAAAGAGAAACTGTTGATACAATATAGCTCTGCAGCCGAAAGATGCCGGCATTATTGACAGAAAATGTCTGCAGAGAACATGCGTCTGATCTTGAAAGAAGATGGCATCTGCAACAGAATGTATCTGAAGAGCAGCTACTGGAAAAACGTCGCTCTGAAGCTGAAAAACAGCGGCATCATCGACAGAAAATGTCTAAAGACCAATGTGCCTTTGAAGTTGAAAGAAGGTGGTGGCGATGACAGAATATATCTAGAGAACAGTCATCAACAAGTACTACCAATACCAGTAGGAACTGCCTTCTCAGCGAAAATGGAGTACATAGTATGCAATCCTTGAACATAGTCGTGGTGGAATGACTGTTCGATGTGAATTTTGCCTATCCCTAAATTTCTCTGATGAAAAACCATCCGATGGGAAATTTACCTGATGTTGCAGCAAAGGGAAAGTCTGTCCAAAAGATATATATTTTCCAGATTACCCGGCATATTTAAAAAGATTAATGACAAACAAAGATTCTGACAGTAAAAATCTCATGGAAAATATTTGATCCATAAATAGTTCTTTTGCTTTTGCTTCCATGGGTGCTAATATTGCATCGCCATCAGGGTATGGGCCATACTGTTTAGAATACATGGACAAGTTTATCACCATACTGGAACTTTACACCCTTCGGATGGTGTTTCTTGGAAGTTTGCTCAACTCTATATTTTGGATACAGCTGAAGCTACAAGTAAAAGATTAGCAATGCCAGAAAACCAAGGTTGCTCAGAAAGACTCATGATCAACATCAACAACCTCATGCATGAAATAAATGAATTAACAAAATCGTACAAGATGTTACATGAGGTAGAAAAGAAAGCCCAATCTGAAGCAGCAGCAAAAGGTATTGCTCCCACAGAGGTAACAATGGCGATTAAATATGATTGTAACAGTGACCCAGGTAGATATAATTCTCCCCGTGTAACCGAAGTTGCTGTCATATTCAGAAATGAAGATGGAGAACCTCCTTTTGAAAGGGACTTGTTCATTCATTGTAAACCAGATCCTAATAATCCAAGTGCCACTAAAATGAAACAAATCATTATCCTGTTTCCTACATTGGATGCAATGACATATCCTATTCTTTTTTCACATGGTGAACAAGGCTGGGGAACAGATATTGCATTAAGACTCAGAGACGACAGTGTAATCGACAATAATACTAGACAAAATGTAAGGACACGAGTCACACAAATGCAGTATTATGGATTTCATCTCTCTGTGAGAGACACGTTCAATCCTATTTTAAATGCAGGAAAATTAACTCAACAGTTTATTGTGGATTCATATTAAAAAATGGAGGCCAGTTGGATAAATTTCATCAAAGCAAACCAATCTAAGTTGAGAGTTGAAAAATATAGTGGTTTGATGGATTATCTCAAATCTAGATCTGAAAATGACAATGTGCCGATTGGTAAAATGATACTTCCATCATCTTTTGAGAGTAGTCCCAGAAATATGCAGCAGCGATATCAGGATGCTATGGCAATTGTAAAGAAGTATGACAAGCCCGATTTAATCCTAACCATGACGTGCAACCCCAAATGGGCAGATATTACAAACAATTTACAATGCTGGCAAAAAGTTGAAAACAGACCTGACTTGGTAGCCAGAGTTTTTAATATTAAGCTGAACGCTCTTTTAAATGATATATGTAAATTCCATTTATTTGGCAAAGTAATAGCTAAGATTCATGTCATTGAATTTCAGAAACGTGGACTGCCTCACGCTCACATATTATTGATATTAGATAGTGAGTCCAAATTACATTCAGAAGATGACATTGACCGTATAGTTAAGGCAGAAATTCCTGATGAGGACCAGTGTCCTTGACTTTTTCAAATTGTAAAATCAAATATGGTACATGGACCATATGGAATGCAAAATCCAAACAGTCCATGTATGGAAAATGGAAAATGTTCAAAGGGATATCCAAAAGAATTTCAAAATGCGACCATTGGAAATATTGATGGATATCCCAAATACAAACAAAGATCTGGTAACACCATTTCTATTGGAAATAAAATTGTCGATAATGCTTGGATTGTCCCTTATAACCCGTATTTGTGCCTCAAATATAACTGTCGTATAAATGTTGAAGTCTGTGCATCAATTAAAAGTGTCAAATATCTATTTAAATACATCTATAAAGGGGACGGCTGTGCAAATATTTAAATTTCTGAAAACTATATTATCAATCATGACGAAGTACAGGACTTCATTGACTCCAGATATGTGAGCACTGAGGCTGTTTGGAGACTTTTTGGAATGTGAATGCATGACCAATCTCATGCAATCACAAGATTAGCTATTCATTTGCCAAATGATCAGAATTTATATTTTCATGCAGATGATTTTGCTGAAGTTTTAGATAGGGCTAAAAGGCATAACTCGACTTTGATGGCTTGGTTCTTATTGAATAGAGAAGACTCTGACGAGATCGGGCGCGTTCAGGGTGGTATGGCCGTAGACTGAATAGAGAAGACTCTGATGCACATAATTATTATTATTGGGAGATTCCACATCATTATCCTACCTAATAATAGACAAACATGGTAATTGACTGTACATTTGCTATGCCCCCATTGGCTAATCAGTATGATATGCAAATTAACTGCCAACAAATATGGCTGCTAATTTGCATACTGCAGGCAGGGCGGGACAGCGCGAGCCCGCCAGTGCGCCGCCATCTAGGGCAGGCCCGCCCCCGCCTAGCCACCCGGGACCCGATCGGCAGGTCCTGGCGGCAAGGCAGGCCGGACCCAGAAGCCCCAGAAGCCAAGAAATTATGAGGGTGAATCAAAAACAAAACCCACTTTAAATATAAAGACACATGTAGATTAAAAGTAAATGAATTAAGCTGCAGCCTGTTTTGCTCAGTGGATAGAGCATTAGCCCGTGGACTGAAGGGTCCCAGGTTCGATTCCAGTCAAGGGCATGTACCTCAGTTGCTGGCTTGATCCCCAGTCCCTATCAGAGCATGTGTAGGAGGCAACCAATCAATGTGTCTCTCCCTTTCCCTTCACTCTCTCTAAAATTCAATGGAAAAATATCCTTGGGTGAAGATTAACAAAAACAAAGTAAATGGATTAAGTAACATTAAAGAGGTTATAAGAAAAATATATTCCAAATTTTGTTAGTTGTGTAATGGTTATGTTTAAATTATTAACACCTAATAAATTGGGTGAAGGGTACATATAATATGCTGTAGTATTTTATAGGTTTTTTTTTACATGTATGAGATTATTTCAAATTAAAATATCTGCATTACATGAAAAATCTCCTAATTGCTTCTGGCATAATTTATTAAATTGTGCTAAAATTTACAAGGGTTCAACTAAAAAATATCTTAATTCTAGATGATATAATAGAAAATATATAATAGTGCAGTTATAAGCACTTATCTGAAAATAAAAATTTAAAGAAGTGAATTTAAAGAAGGGATTAGCCAAAAAAAATATATGCACAACCCATGAACACAGACAACAGTATGGTGATGGCCAGAGAGAAGTGGGGGGCAAGAGCTGGGTAGAGGGGGAAAAGGGGGGGAAATAGGGACATCCTATATAATAATAATAAAAGGCTAATATGCACATTGACTGAACGGCAGAATGACCGGTTGCTATGATGTGCACTGGCCACCAGGGGGCAGATGCTCAATGCAGGAGCTGCCCCCTGGTGGTCAGTGCACTTCCATATGGGGAGTGCCACTCAGCCAGAAGCTGGCTCATGGCTGGCCAGCTCAGTGGTGTTGGCAGGAGCCTCTCCCACCTCCGTGGCAGCACTAAGAATGTCCAACTAACGGTTTAGACCCAATCCCTTGGAGGCCTAAGCCTTTAGTGAGACATCCCCCGAGGGCTCCCTGGCTGCCAGAAGGATCTCTGACTGCAAGCTTAGACCTGATTCCCTGAGGAGTGGGCCTAAGTCGACAGGTGAACATCCCCCAAGGGGTCCTGGACATAGGCCGGGCAGAGGAGCCCCCTCTCCCCGCCCCCCCCACCAGTGCACAAATTTTTGTGCACTGAGCCTCTAGTGTATTTAGTAATTCTTTGTGGACAAAACACCAAAAGGGTGAGAATAAAGTATTAGGTAGACTGTTCACTGTGAGCTTTAGAGAGCCAGAATGATATTACCTTAGACTTTTGCTTCTGCATGTAAAAGGTGCGATAAGTTTTGAGGATCTGCAAACTGCAGGAGGTGTAACTTATGATACATTTCATGAAGCTGCTAAACACTGAGGATTATTACTTGATGACACTATCTGGAAAGACACGATTGATGATGCAATCATCCTTAATATGCCCAAACAACTACGGCAACTTTTTGCATATATCTGTGTGTTTGGATGTCCTTCTGCTGCAGACAAATTATGGGATGAGAATAAATCTCATTTTATTGAAGATTTCTGTTGGAAAATACACCAAAGAGAAGGTGCCTGTGTAAACTGTGAAATGCATGCCCTTAACGAAATTCAGGAGGTATTCACATTGCATGGAATGAAATGTTCACATTTTAAACTTCTGGACTATCCTTTATTAATGAATGCAAATACATGTGATCAATTGTATGAGCAACAATGGGCAGAGGTTTTGATAAATTCTCTGAATGATGAACAGTTGGCAGCCTTTCAGACTACAACTTCAGCCATCGAAGATCAAACTGTACACCCAAATGCTTTTTCTTGGATGGTCCAGGTGGTAGTGGAAAAACATATCTGTATAATGTTTCAACACATTATATTAGAGGTCGTGGTGGTACTGTTTTACCCACAACATCTACAGGAATTGCTGAAAATTTACTTCTTGGTGGAAGAACCTTTCATTCCCAATATAAATTACCAATTCCATTAAATGAAACTTCCATTTCTAGACTCGATATAAAGAGCGAAGTTGCTAAAATCATTAAAAAGGCCCAACTTCTTATTATTGATGAATGCACCATGGCATCCAGTCACCCTATAAACGCTATAGACAGATTACTAAGAGAAATTATGAATTTGAATGTTGCATTTGGTGGGAAAGTTCTCCTCGGAGGGGATTTTCGACAATGTCTCAGTATTGCACCACATGCTATGCGATCGGACATAGTACAAACAAGTTTAAAGTACTGTGATGTTTGGGGATGTTTCATAAAGTTGTCTCTTAAAACAAATATGAGATCAGAGGATTCTGCTTATAATGAATGGTTAGTAAAACTTGGAGAAGGCAAACTTGATAGCACTTTTCAGTTAGGAACAGATATTATTGAAATCCCCCATGAAATGATTTGTAAATGATCTATTATTGAAGCCACCTTTGGAAATACTATATCTATAGATAATATTAAAAATATATCTAAATGTGCAATTCTTTGTCCAAAAAATGAGCATGTTCAAAAATTAAATGAAGAAATTTTGGATATACTTGATGGAGATTTTCACACATATTTGAGTGATGAGTCCGTTGACTCAACAGATGATGCTGAAAAGGAAAATTTTCCCATCAAATTTCTTAATAGTATTACTCCTTCAGGAATGCCGTGTTATAAATTAAAATTGAAAATGGGTGCAATCATCATGCTATTGAGAAATCTTAATAGTAAATGGGGTCTTTGTAATGGTACCAGATTTATTATCAAAAGATTACGACCTAACATAATTGAAGCTGAAGTATTAACCGGATCTGCAGAGGGAGAAGCTGTTCTGATTCCAAGAATTAATTTGTCCCCATCTGACATTGGCCTCCCATTTAAATTGATTCGATGACGGTTTCCCGTGATGCCAGCATTTGTGATGACTACTAATAAATCACAAGGACAAACTCTAGACAGAGTAGGCATGTTCCTACCTGAACCCGTTTTTGCACATGGTCAGTTATATGTTGCTTTCTCTCGAGTTTGAAGAGCATGTGATGGTACAGTTAAAGTTCTAAGTACTTCATAACAAGGGAAATTAGTCAAGCACTCTGAAAGTGTTTTCACTCTTTTTTTTTTTTAAATATATATTTTATTGATTTTTTACAGAGAGGAAGGGAGAGAGACAGAGAGTCAGAAACATCGATGAGAGAGAAACATCGATCAGCTGCCTCCTGCACATCCCCCACTGGGGATGTGCCCGCAACCCAGGTACATGCCCCCGACCGGAATCGAACCTGGGACCTCTCAGTCCGCAGGCTGACGCTCTATCCACTGAGCCAAACCGGTTTCGGCAAAGTGTTTTCACTCTTAATGTGGTGTACAGGAAGATATTAGGATAAGTTTAATCATTTTATCAGTCATTATTTGCATCAGTGTTGTTTTTATATCATTTTATTATTGTTTATTTATTAATAAAATTATGTATTATTTTCATATACATTGTACTCATTTCCTTTTATCTCTCACACTTTTATTATAGAGAAAGGGCAAATAGCAATATTAAAATATTTCCTCTAATTCCCTTTCAATGTGCATGAATTTCATGCACCGGGCCACTAGTCATGATATAAAACATTACCATCACTCCTAAAAGTCCCTTCATGCCTCTGCCCAGTTAATCCCTGAAACTACTACCTCCATTAGTAACCACTATCCTGATATTTTTCCACTATAGATTTGCCAGTTCTAGAACTTCATATAAATGGAATCATATACTATGTACTATTTGGGGAGGATTTTTCCACTCTTTTAAAAAAATTATTTTTCAATTACAATTCATATTCAATATGATTTTGTATTAGTTTCATGTGTTTGGCATGGTGCTTAGACAATAATATACTTTACAAACTTCCCTCCCATATTTCAAGTATCCACCTGGCACTGTGCATATTTATTATAATTAATATGTACTGTCATGTATAAGGCTTCTTTCATGTAGCATAATGATTTTTGTTCTTGAGATTCAATTTTTTGCTTCTGAAATTTATTCCTTTTATTGCTGAATAATATTCCATTGTATAGATATACCACAGATGGTCTGTTCTGTTGACGGCCATTTTGGATTGTTTCCAGTTTTGGCTATTGTGAGTAATGCTGCATTGAACATTTATGTAAATGTCTTTGTGTGGACATGTTTTTCGTATATTTTGAATAAATACATAGAAATGGAATTTCTGGTTCATAATATGTATTTTTGAATTTGTAATACTATTTTCTAAAGAGGGCAATGATGTGGAGTGAATTTTCATGTTTGTATTGGCCATTTGTATATCTTCTTTGGTAAAGTATCTCTTAAAATATTTTGCCCATAACCCATTGACACAGACAATATTGTGGTGAAGGCCTGGGATGAAGTGGAGGTTGGGTGGAGGTAGGCAGAGAGGGGGAAATGGGGAACATATATAATTCTGTCAACAATAAAAAAATTTTGCCCATTTTTAACTTGGGTTATATTATTATTGAGGTATAAGTTTTTTTTTTTACATATTCTAGATAAGAGCCATTTATCAGATATATATTTTGAAAATATTTTATCTTTGGCTTCTCTGTTTATTTCCTCAGTGATGTCTTTTGATGAACATAAGTTTTAATTTTGATGTGTGTTTTTTCTTTTATGAATAACAATATATGATTTGTCTAAGAAATTTGCCTACCTGCTGGTCATGAAAATATTCTCCTATACTTTTCTTTAAGAGATCTATGGTTTTAGCTTTTATGTTTAGGGCTATAATTCAAATTAATTGAATTATATTTCGTGTATGGTATGGTGCATGGTTTGGAGTTCATTTTGTTCAGTATAAATATCTATTAATTTCAGCACCATTTATTGAAGACTTTTATTTCCCAGTGTCTTGCTTTAGCATCTTTTTAAAAAATCAAATACTTGTGTAAATATTAGGCTATTTCTTCACTATTCTCTCTCTCCTTTCCTCTTGGGACTCTGAATAAATGTACATAAGAATTTTTTATGCTGGCTCAAAGGTCCCTGAGACTCTGTTCATGTTTTTAATCATTTTGCTATCTATTCTTCTGATCGCATAATTCTATTGGTTTATCTTCATGTTCATTGACCTCTGTCATCTTCATGTTACTATTGAACCCTTCCTGTGCAATTTAAAAATTTTCAATACTGTATTTTCAGTTCTGGAATTTCCATTTTGTTGTGTGATTTTTGCTTGTTTCCATGCTGTTCATTCCTCTTTTTGCGATAATTGCAAACATATTTTATTTTAAATACCTGAGCATAGTTATAGTAGTTATACATAGTTTAAAATTCTTGTCTGCTATTTCTAACAACTGAGTCATCTCAAAATTAATCTCTGTTGATATTATTTTCACTGAAAATGTATCACATTTGTTTTTCTTTCATATATTGAGTAATATTGGATTATGTCGTTCATATTGTGAGTGTTATGTTGTGGAAACTCTGTATTCTACTATATTCCTCTAAAGACTATTGATTTTTGTTATACCAACTAACTTGGTTGGAATCAAACTGCAGATTCTATCTCTGGGTGACAGCTCAAATCTCAGTCATCTTTTACTTGGAGTCTGTTTTGTACATATGTGGTTCAGAAGTCAGGCGGACTTTATACTCAGAATTTTGGTCCCCCCTCCCCCATCTAGCTCTCCATTCTTTGGGATTTGTCATTGACCTTCCAGTGGCTGTTGTTGTCTAGACCTTTTTATGGTTCTTCATGTCAGAAAGACTGCAGATTTTCTACCAGAATTTTGAGCATCTTTCATAGTATTAGTTTTAGACTGCCATCAGGTAAAGGTTATAAAAACTGTTAGCTCAACTTGTGATGTTACCATTTTCCAAATGTCTACTATTCTCCAGAATCTGCCTGCTTTTTGTCATTTTTCAGTGTCTTCAAGTCATGGGTATTTTCTATAGTTGTTATATACAGGAGGGTCAAGTCCATTCGGAGCTATTAAGCCATACTAGAAGCAGTTGTTGATTTTCCATTGTGTTTTGGTTACATGGAGTATCCTATTATAGACCTTGATGGAGAAACAAACCAACCCTGTTCACATTTTTTTAAAATTTTCTTTATTAAGGTATTACATATATGTCCTTATTCCACCTTACCCCCCCCCCACCCCGCTCATGCCCTCACATCCCTGGTGTCTGTGTCCATTGGTTATGCTTATATGCATGAAAACTGCTTACATCAAGCATGTCAAACTCGTGGTCTGCTGGAAGCCAGTCCATCCTTGCTGCTTGACACAGTCGCTGCAGGGAAGAAACATCTGCACAGCAAATGTTTCAAGGGACCTGGCGTATATGGCATACTGTTCTTAATATGTTTGCTCCCCTTCTTAGCGTTATGTGTTATAACCAGAGCCACCTCCATGAGAAAGGTTGTTTCCCCAGGTGGGGATGTTTCCCTGGAATTAGGGATTAACGGGGCCAGGGAAGGGAATAAATCAGTAAAACTCCTTAACTAAGTGCCAGGCGGGTAGTTAATCACCTTAACTATGCACAATCATGCTTAAGCTACATAATCCTTACTTAGGTCATAGAATAGAAAAATTTCCTTCAGTTATTTCTTTATAGCTTAACAGTAGAACAATAGGATAATGACCTTGGAATAGAGACAACAAACTAGCCCTTATAATGGAGCACAGAGACTAACCTAGACAAGATTAAAATCAACAGAGCTAGATAGAGATAAGATTTTTATCAAAGGTTAGATAAGAAACTATAAACATAAAACAAGGAACTGTAGAAGGTCAAAGGAGGACCGAAAACATATGATAATGTAACTATAGAGGCATGCTTATAGGATCAAATGGTATAAATACAGCTGTAACAGGACAATAAAAGAGAACCTGGCTATGCTGATCATCTGAACGCTGTCTCCGTGCCCTTCATTCTTCGCTGACTTCATCCACACCTTTGGGAACCCCTGGATCACTGGGGCTGGACCCCAGCAGCAGCCGGTTTAGCTTACATATTGAAGCTAAAGTATAACCTCTCCATAGTACCTGATTGCCCTAGCAGAGTTCGTTTGTGCCAGGACAAGAGCTATATGGCTTTTGGGGTTACATATCATTCTTAGAACAATTATAAACTTTCATCTCTCCATGATGCACCCAGCTACATAACAGTTCCTTGGCAGTATGGATAGTGGGGGAAATGTGGGACAAAATCACATATATCTTTGTAAAATTACATCCCAACTATGTGACCTTAGACAAGTCACTTAACCTCTCTGAGCCCCCATTTCCTGATAGCATAGACAACATACTTTCAGAGTTGAAAGGGGGATTAAATGAGAGAATACATATAATAGTGCCTATATACTTTGTTTTGTCTGGAAGAGTCCAGGTTTACAACTGTGGTCCTAATGTAATTATTGGTAAAGCCCCCTTCACTGTCAAAAATATTCTAGTACTTATCAAATATTATTACCAGTCAAATCAGCAAATTATTCTGATAGTGAGCCTCTAGAAGAATTCTTAAGGCCAAACACCTCACTTTCTTGCCTCAATTATTAACAAAAGCATTGCTGAGTAAACTATGGGGCAAGTACCTAATGCTATTGTACTGTTTTTATTTTTTTCTGTTTCCCCCCCTCTTAGAACTATATGGAAGAAGACTGGCCTTTATTTATGAGAATCAGAATCAAATCACCCAATTTGTCATTCCCCTTTCCACCTCTATAAATACCCAGGTGGAAGAAGATCAAAGGGAAAGAAACTCAAAGATAGGTTTAGAAAGAAAAGGGTACTGTGTGTGTCTATGTCTATGTGCACCTGGTCATGTCTTAGCCTGTCATCTGATTGTGCACATGTCTGCACTTGTGTGAGTGAGTGAGTGTGTGTGTGTGTGTGTGTGTGTGTGTGTGTGTGTGTGTGTGTAAAAGGGATAGCATAGTGTGTGGAGCAAGTTCTCATCCTTCAGCCCTCCACGTGATACTCTAGGGCTGAGGCTGAGCTGGAGTGGGAGGTGGAGAGGACTTCAAGCTCATGGGTGATGACTCTCTAGTTTTTATTTTCTGGCTTTTCTTGGCAGATTTATCTAAGTGAAGTCCCTCTGGAGAGGGTTTTGGCTTCCATATATTTGCCTAAATCACTGAAGGAGAGAATTCCTCTTAGCAACTTACAGACCATCTTATTTAATTTCTTTGGCCAAACTTCACTTTTTAAGGTAAGTTCTTGCCTTTGGTAACTATCATAAACTGGCATGTGTGACTCATAGTAATTATGAACTCTTCCTATTTTCATGATGCTTTGTTTATTTTAGAATTATGCTTTCTGATTTATTCCACAAGCCTCCCAGCACAACCTCTGGCTCACAACATGAATCAACATCTATTTTAATGATATTCCACACTTTTTAATTTTCACAGCTTCTCAGATTTAGAAGGGACCTTAAGGATGATCTGGTGATCAAACAGAGTCCTCAAGATGTTTCTAAGCCAGAAAAGAACAGCAAGTTCTCCTGATGAATTTCTGTTTCAACTTGTCAGTATTTCCTCCCAAATCTCCCTGGCCTCCTCCAAGCCAACATGCCCACTCTCACAGGCCAATTTATTTGAAACTGAGTGGTGTCCAACAGAACAGTTTCTTGCAGAAATTTGTTATTCTTTCTCACTGCCTCCACAGCACCTTCTCTGAGGGATCCAGTCCTCACCCATTATTGAAACAGAGAGGCAATATAATGTGGTGGTTAAGAGCAGAGACTCTGGGACCAGACTGGCTGAATTTAAAGCTGGCTATGCTGTAATCTTCCTTTGTGACCTTGGACAAGTTACCCAACCTCAGTGTGCCTTAGATTACTCCTATGTAAAACATGATAAGAGTCAGTACCACACTTGGCTGTTGAAGGATTAAAAGAGTATATATATATATATATATATCTTAGAATATTAGCTGGCACATAATAAGCACCATGTAAATGTTTGCATTGCTATTATTATTTTCCTATATTGGGGCTCTGCCTACTAAAAATCCCATTCCTTCAGCCTGCTCTGTCTCATTTAGCTGTTGGGAAGACAGCAATCAAAATTTGTGTGAAGTTGTTAATATTTACACTTATTATCTCATGTACTTCTCACAAGAAACTGAGACTCAAAGAATGCTGTGGTCTGAATGTTTGCATCCTCCCAAAATTATTGTGCTGAAATCCTAACCCCCAAGAGGATGGTATTAGCAAGGAGGTACTTTGGGAGATGATTAGATTCTGAGAATGAAGCACTCATAAAGGGGATCAGGGCTCTTATAAAAGAGGCCTTAGAGAGCTCCCTCGCCTCTTTCACCAGGTGAGGACACAGCAAGGTGCCGTCTCTCAACCAGAGAGTGGGCTTTCCTCAGAACCTGACCATATGGGCACCCTGCTCTTAGACTTCTAGTCTCCAGAACTGTGAGAAATAGATTTCTGTTGCTTATAAGCTACTCAGTCTGTGGTAATTTGTTATAGCAGCCTGAACAGACTAAGACAAAGAGGTTAAGTAATTTTGCCCAAGATCACACAACTAGGAAATGGCAAAGCTAGGAATCAAACACAGGCTATCTGACTCCAAAGCTCAAGTATATAATAGGTCAGTACGTTAACTTGCCCAGATGTGCTTGAATTTTCTAAAGAGGCTATTCAGAGGAATGAATTTCTAATGGTCAAATATTCACAGAATTACTTTGGGGAAGGTTGTTCTGGGCCAACTTAAATATACCACATACCAACTTAAATATGCTACACTGTTTCCAGCTATGTCTGTCAGATGATCTGTTCTACTGGAATTCTTTAGCCTGTCCCCTATCTATCTAAAAATCTATTTATTCCTGTGGGCTTAGCTCAAATCCCACTCAGTAAGTCTGCTTGAAGTATGTGAGCCTCTGCTCTTTTCCTCCTGCTTGTATTCTTGTTTTATACTTCTGCCTAATTTTTCAAGTAGGCTGTGGCATATGTCATGGCTCAGATATGTTTTATTTTTATGGTACCCAGGATAGGGCTAGGTACCCAACATGTTTTCAGTGCATATATATTTATTATAACTTTCTAAATTCTCATCTCAGGACATACCTAAGATAGAGAAAGAAAGAGAGAGAGAGAGAAACATTGATGTGTGAGAGAAATATCAATGTGAGAGAGAAACATTGACCAGTCACTTTCCATACATGACCCGACTGGGAATTGAACCTACAACCTAGGTATGTGCCCTGATTGGGAATTGAACTGACAACCTTTCGATGCACAGGACAATCATCAACCAACTGAGCCACTCTGGCTAGGCTATTATAACTTTTTAAATAGCAAAAATTAAGCTGGATACAGAACAAGACAGCTAATAAAAATTAAGAATGTGATTCATAGGCACTCTGACCACGTTGGTAGGCTTGTAATTTCACTGTATCGTCTGAGATGCCATTATTTTGGTAATTTTCTGTTTCTTCAGAGGACTGTGCTTGTGTTATAGAACAAAAGATAAACTTCTCTGCATACATTTCAAACCTAATAAGTATTTTATATTCACCAACACCTTCCATTGAAAGGGATTAAAGATCTTTGCCAAAAATAGCCTACAGACATCATAGTGCCAGATGAAGAAGGATTAGAACTAGCTTGTCCTCAAATTCAGAGCTGGAAGGGCCCTTATAACTCATAATGTCTCATCTCCTCATTTTACCAATGAGGAAACTGAGACCCAAATAGGGAAAAGGACCTGCTGGAGGTGACACAATTCATTTATTTATTCATGCAGTTAGTTATCCAGACAGCAAATACTTATTGAATTCCTACTATTTGTCTTGCATGGTGCTGGATGCTAGGAATACAATGATGAGCAATATGGTGTCTGCCTTTATGGAACTTGCAGTCTAATGGGAGAGAACAGAGACCTAAAGATTCTAACAAGGGGTAACCTGAGAGTGAGACCTATGCCACTGGTTTTAGGGGAGTGAGTAAATACCATTTCACCCGAGTCCTGACTTATACAGGCTTGCTTTCACATTCCTTCTTCTAATATATTTTTATCAAAATCTTAACTGTGATTACAACATATTACCTTAAAAATTGTTAAGACCCCACTCTTGGAAAACATTTATCTCCTCCACCGCTCCTCCACTAGTGGCAGTTCTCAGGGAAAGGAACAAAGCACTAGGCAAGTACAATATGACACAGGGGCACTGTGAGCATAGATGATGGCACCTACCCTTGTTTGGGAGATCAGAGAATGCCTAGTGTAAGAGAGGTATCAGCTGAGACCTGAGGTTGAGTAGGAGCTGGAAAATGAAAGATAGTGAGAAAAAGAGGAGTTTTTCAGGCAGAGAGAGCAGCTTATATAAAGTTTCAGAAGTGAAATAGGTAAAACTTGAGCCTAGAGCTCAGGGTGAAAGAATGAGAAATGATTTAGTTCCTTTCCCTGCACAGCCACCATTTTGTATGTAAGGGAAACAAAGCCAGAGAACAGCTTAATTAAATTCTGGGTCATGGTGTTTCTCTTCCTTTTGTCTTTCTACTGCAGAAAACTGTATGTCTCAGACTAAGTTGGGAGGGTTGTTAGCTGTCATCTGGTCTACCTTTCTTCATGTCACCAGTGTCCCAGAAAGGGAAAAGAACTTTTAAGGAACAGTAGGGTTTGGGCTTACACTTGGTCTTTTGACTATTAGCGAAGGCCTTTTGCACCATATCCAACTTTAAATCAGGTTACACCAAAGCAATTACACTGTAAAGGGAGTCCTGAACCATTAAGCTGGCTTTAGAGGAACAAAATTGGTCAAAAACAGGAAATGAGTAGCTTCCTAGTGAACCCAGGCTGTACTCACAAGTACTGAGTTCTTAGTGGCTGCAGGGCTCAGAAATATGAAGATTTGTCATCTTCTGAAAGTGGCCTAGTAGGCTCCCCAAGGGACATCATTTGGGCTCACCTCCTCTAAATTTTCTTGACAAGTCTTCAGAAGATTTGATTCTTCTCCCTCCTGTCTTGCATCTGCCCTATCTTTCATCTCTTCACTTGTGCCTTAGAAGAGACAGTCACTTATGCCCTAGAAGAGGCAGTTTTCAGCTGCTTTGTTTCCTGAAGCCTTGACATGTAGCACTTTGGCCTTGTTAATTATCAAGCTCCACACCTTAAGGACTACATTCTAGTTTGTTTCCTTTAAACCAACATTTGTTAAGCAGCCCTGCCCTATCGCTCACTAGCTGTATGAATTTTGTCCAAGTTTTTAAGCCTCCCCAAGCCTCAGTTTAACTGAAAAATGCTTATATTGCCCTAACCAGTTTGGCTCAGTGGATAGAGCGTCAGCCTGTGGACTGAAAGGTCCCTGGTTCGATTCCAGTCAAGGGCATGTACCTTGGTTGGGGGCACATCTCCAGTAGGGGGTGTGCAGGAGGCAGCTGATCGATGTTACTCTCTCATCGATGTTTCTAACTCTCTATCTCTCTCCCTTCCTCTCTGTAAAAAATCAATAAAATATATTTTTTAAAAATGCTTATATTGTTTCAGTGACCCAGTAACAAAGTAACTGACTCACTGTGGGTACAAGATAAAATACCTACATGTGGGAGACAACTAGACACATAATGCCTGTGCTCTGGCCTCAGAGTTCTTGGTCTCCTTGGGGGGATGAATGTCCTCAGAGACTTGTTCCAAGCAAGATGTTGATCAATCTACTTCCATTTCCAGTGAGGATAGAATAGGAAGTTGCTTATAACTAAGTCATGATGGATTTATGTTCCTTATAAGGAGAGGCTCCTGAGAAGTAAGGATGGTTGAGGGTTATAACTGGGATAAGTTGGGTCATATTGTGGTCCAGAAAGTTATCAAAGTAGGGAATAGTTTGATTTTGTTGCTTGTGCAGTATTGAGTAGCATGCACAAAAACAATGCTTGTTGGGTGGATATTTGGGTGTATGGATATTAATAAATTGTTCTAATTTGGTATAAATGAGACCTTATATGAAGACAGGAGATGAACTACACAATCTCTAAAAATTTTTTCTTAACTCGTGATTTTATTTTCCATATTTCTCTACCTAATGATGTATATTACTTCAAAATTCTATATTGATTATTGGAATGCAAAAAATTAGAAATTTAGGACCTGAACTCCTCTTCCTTATGTTTCATCTATAGATCAAAAACGTCACTAATACATTAACCACATACGTTGTGAGTGCCAGCATTTCAGATATATCCATTCAAAACTTGGCTGACCCAGTAGTTATTACTCTGCAGCATATTGAAGGAAACCAGGTAACACATCCATTTTCATCTCAGAATAAAAAGGCCTCAGAACCCCTCCATGATTTTCTCAATAAAAATAATTGGCTAGTTAACCGATGTGATCTAAAACTTAATGAAGATTATTCCATTTCAGGTAGCTGAGATGTATTGTAATTGGGATTTCTAGAAATAATACCTTAGCCTAAAGGGATAACTAATGGTGAACTTCTAGCACTGTGACAGATTGGCAGAGGAGTGACTATGAGCATGTGGATTTGTGGTTGTCCCATCACACTAAATGGTATTTAATTCCATGTACTTAAGAGTGAAGCAAACAACTTAAAATAATATTTAAATATCTTTATCCTTTGAATTTCCATGAAGAACATTACAATATGTATTAATTATCACCAAAGATTTAAAGCCATAGTCATATGGAAAAACATAAGGTATATATTAATAAATGATCAAATTTAGCCATGGTATAATAATGAACTACTATTGCATTTTTTGATGTTAATGTATGTCCAGTGAGAAGTCTTAATAGCTTCCTTCATTCCCAATCTAAAAGACCACATGGTACAACATATTCTTCCCAGCTCTTAGTTCTAGAAGGGAAGAAGAACGAATGGGAAAGGGAATTAAAAAGAACCCAGATACCAAATGAAATATGTTACCTGGGTAAGATGTCAATTCCATCTGGGTCCACAGCACTCCAAGCATGCCCCAATAACCAGTTTCTCATTGTCTCCAGCCCTAGAGATTGCAGAAGCTAGTGAGGCCTCAGGAATGCTCATTAGGCCTAAGAAGGAGGCAGCTCAACCCTGTACCTATAAGGCTTGATCTCAGCTTTGAGCCCCAAATTCCAAAGTTCCATGTGGAACACCTTCCATACATCAGACCTGCACTGTCCATCCACAGCCTCCTCCTGGGCCTCGCACGGAGAGAGTGTGGAAAATTCATATGTTATCAAATATTTTAAGGGACGCACACCAGATCACCATGCATAACATGTTGTTTTCTTTCTTGTAAATCCCAAGTTATCTGTGGTTAGTCTTAAAACCAACTCACAAATGGTCTATGTGTGTATACTATTTGAAAAAAACAGTAAGAAAAAAACAAAACACTTGTGTGTACTTGCTATTGTGTAGTAACTATCACAAGGAAAGGTGCTTACCTATGATTTTTCTTTTTTCTAGAATTATGATCAAGTTCATTGTGCCTTTTGGGACTTTGTGAAGAACAGTAAGTATTTTTCAAAACTTTGTCTTTCAGTGAGACTTTGCCCCTGGCCATTTTTCTGTTTGGCAGTTGAAGCAAGGGAGTTTTACTGAAGCTACTGTCTTATCAGACCCTACAGAGAACTCTGATTTGCAGAAATACAAATATGAGCTTTATAATCAACTAGTGGCCTGGTGCACAAAATTTGTATGGGGGGGCATCCCTCAGCCCAGCCTGCACCCTCTCCAATTGGGGACCACAGGGATCAGGCCTAAACTGGCAGTCAGACATCCCTCTTGCAATCTGGGACTGCTGGCTCCTAGCCACTCACCTACCTACCTGCCTGATTGCCTCTAATTGCCTCTGCCTGCCTGCCTGGTCTCGCCCCCAACTGTCCTCTCCTATTGGCCTGATCTCCCTCAAAACTTCCCTCCCCTGCCGGCCTGATTGCCCCCAACCCCTTGCTGGCCTGATCTCACCGCCAACTGCCCTCCCCTGCTGGCCTGATCACCCCTAACTACTTCTGCCTCGGCCCCCACCACATGGCTTTGTCCGGAAGGAAGTTGGAAGTCTGGACGATGGCCAGTGGACCAGGTCTAATTAGCATATTACCCCCCCCCTTTTTTTTAGTATAGATAGATTATATAGGATAGGATTGCTTAAATGGAGGAGGAGATGCTCTTGGCAGACAAAAATACATAATCCCTATATCTGGACTGATAGCCAGCCATATGCACTATACTGCCAAACTGGTCATTAAAAAATTGAACCGCTTTCTTACACCTTACACCAAACAGCTGTTTCCCTTAAAACCCCTTTTCAGCCCCCACCTTAGGTTCTGTCTTCTCAGTTCACCCTGATTAGGTTCTGATTGGTAGGTTTCTATGCCAGTCAGCATCAAAAGCCCCGCCTCCTGGGCAGCCATCTTGTGAGGGTGTGCCTGTCAATGTGCATATTACCTCTTTATTATATAGAATAAGGGCATGGGGGTTTAAAAAAACATGTTCTTCTCTATAAGAGACTTATTTTGGGGATCAGAAAATCACACAACTCAGGGGTAAGCAAAGTTGGAAGAAAGCTAGAAGACACAGAGCAGATTGGCCTCAAGCTGATTAAATAAATTTGAGGAATGAACATCTGGCTCTTTATCTGTGGTTTCCCACAGAGATTTGCAACATCTACTGCTAAATCTTTCCTTTTTTTCCCTCATCTCTTCTAACCTTACTGTGTGTCCTTGGGTAATCCATTTATCTCTTGGGGCTCCAATATTTTTATCTTTTCATTGAGGAGATAAGACTTCCAGCTTGGTCTTTAAGGGCCCTTCCTGATTTGCTAGGTATGAGACTTTGTGGACAGTAAGAGAATGGGTTGGGGATAAGATGCTGAATGGGTCCCTCTTAGGCTTGCCATCTCAATTTGAATCTTCAGGGATATTGCCTAATCTCAGAGAATTCCCACACAGAATCAGTTTCCCTTGGAATGCCAGGAGTGGTTATGTGACCAGTCTTCCACCTGTGGAAGCTCTGCCTGGGAACTTGCCATTTTACAGTATCCTTGGAATTCTGAGAGAAAAGAGAAAGTCTCTTCCCACTTAACTCCCTGGGATATGGGAATACAACAGAGATAGTACTGTGATTTCCTGGTCCCCTCCAAGTCTCCCAGGATAAGAGTCCCATAAAATGGTGAGCTTTGCCCCTCACAGCCTAAATAAGTTTATCTGCTCATTAATGCAAGTTCCTTGGTTCTTCCAGGTCACCCTTTGCCCCTACCCCTCTGTCCATGGATCCAGAAACTCTGGAATCTATGGAGTTATCCTAGATGGAAAAATGTTGATCATATTTAGCTGTCTGCCTTAGAATAACCTCTTTGGTCTGGTGCTACCCTGGAGGTTCTACTCTAAATCTGATCTAGTACCCCAAATCTACAGGTTATGGAAGGTTGAGGGTTGGTGTTAGAATCCTAAATATGTTCAGGAGTGAGAAACTAGGCAGGTGTCAAGTAGACCAGAAGCTTTAATTGGCCTTAAGGGGCTTCAGACCATGATCTGGCTTGAGTACAAAGAACGTGAGATTATTTGAATTCTGGATTGAACTGGTTATTTCAGATGTGTATTCCAGTCTCACAGCGCATGCCCAAGTGTCAGCCTATATTCCATAATTTGTGTCCTTCAGAAAGTTCTAGATCTACCTGTTTCCTATTTGTGCTACTTGAAAAAGAACAGTACTTAATTCTGTCGTTTTAGCATGGTGGCAGAACTGTTGCTCATGATTAGAGTCTGTCATAATCTGTATAGGAACAGGAAAAGTGAGAGCCAAGAAGTTATGACATTTATGAAGCCCCCCCCAAAAAAAAATCAATTGAGCTTACTAGACTTAATTTAATTTCTGTGTTCAATTATACCTCTATGTTGCTGTCTTAACAAACAATACTAATTATAAGACATGTTTGGAAGGTGCATATAATGAAAATTTAAATATTTCTGAGAAAAACAAAAATTGCTTTGAAATTTCCTTCTGTCTCCTGCAGATGGGCTAGGTGGATGGAATTCATCAGGCTGTAAAGTAAAGGAAACAAATATAAATTACACAATCTGTCATTGTGACCACCTCACCCATTTTGGAGTCTTAATGGTGAGTTGTCTCTTAAGCACGCCTTGATAGAATTTTGACAACTTTTATTGGATTACAGTTCAGGAATATATTTGTGAACTAAGTTATAGAAAAGTGTCAAGTGGAAAAAAAGCTCACCTGTGTTCATCCAAATAGAGATTAAAATAAGTGTTTATTTTTCTCCTTATAAAATTAATGCCTGCTCCTCACAATTAAAACATTACAGAAAAGGTTCCTACAATCCCCCTCCCAAGAGATTACCACCTTTAATACCTTTATGTATATTCTTTCAGAATCTTTTCCTATGTGTATATTAATATATGTTTTTGTTTTATAAAATGAGATCAAGTCATTTATACTGTTTTTACTACTTGCTTTCCACCTAATAATATATATATATATATATATATATATATATATATATATATATATTGGACACCTTTCAGGAAAATGTGTATCCATCTATTTCAATTTTTAAGTGTCTTTATAGTATTCCATTGTGTGGATTTAACATGGTGAATTTAAGCAATCCCATATGAATAAGCATTTTAGTTGTTACTGTTTCCTCCATTGTGAACAATGCTGCAACAACCATTTTTATTCATTTACCTATAAACACTGATGTAAATATTTATGTAGGATAAATTGATGGAAGTATAATTGCTGGGGTAAATGGCATAGTCATTAAAATTTTTAATTTTAATAATTCTTGTCAAATTATAGTGTAGGAAAGATGAATTAAAAAATACTTGCAGTAGGTAACCAAACAAGAGTTATCTGGTCAATTTACATATCCAGGCTTCAGCATCATTGTTAAATCTTCTATCTCCTTCATTCCCTACAGTCCTCCTTAACATCAGGACTTGCTGAGTTTTCCTTCAAAATGGCTCTCAAATGTGTTCTTTCCTCTGTACCCATGCACAAGTACTTTCTTAGCTCTCTTAAGTTACCTTATTATATGTTATATACTGTTAGTTGAATGTGTCATGCATGAGTTGCTTATTTTATTGATAGTAAGCTCCTTGAGTGCTGAGAGTCTGTTTTATATTTATTTTTACCATATCTATTCAACAAATAAGAGGTGCTCTATTGATACCTATTGACTTGTAAGAATTTTGTTTAGCTCCCTCCAAATTGGTTAAAACATAACAGTAGAAGTCAAAACGCCAGAGCTCATATGCCTGCTCTGTCACTAAATACCTATGTGATTTTGGTCAGTTTGTTTTACTTGTTTGGACCTTAGATTTGTCTTCCAAAATGTGAAAGATTGGCATAGACCAGGATTTCTTAACCTTGGCACTATTGATATTCTGGGCAAATCATTCTTTGTTGTGGGGGGCAGTTCTGTGTATTGTAAGATATTTAGCAGCCTCCCTGGCCTATACCCACTAGATGCCAGCAGCATCTTCCCCAGTTGTGACAACCAAAATGTCTGCAGACATTGCTAAATGTCCCTAGAGGAGGGACAAAATCATTTCCAGTTGAGAATTACCAGAGTAGATCAGTGCTTCTTAACCTTTTATTGGTCATGAATCTCTGTAACCATCTGATGAATTCTACTGACCTTCTTCCCAGAACAATGCACTCATATACTCAAATGATTTTGCATGCCATTTTAGGTCTTTTATGATCCTCAGGTTAAGAAATTACTGGATTATGCGATCTCCAAGGTCAATTTTGCCTCTTAATTTTAGAAAAGTTATTTAAGTTCTAAGGAAAAGGAACATTTGTTTTTGATGTTTTGTGTAGTATTTGGGGATGGTTGGTTCAGATAATGATTCACTTTGCGTCTACAATTCACATCTATTAGTTTGGTTACATTTTAAGTGTGGGACATGTTAATGAAAATAAAATCAAGGATTAATTGTTCTTCCAGTGTTGTTGATGGCTTTTTATGCCCTGTACACTGCAAGTTACACTACACATATTCAACAAACTATGCAGTCTTATTATAAATTCATCTACATACTTTGGTTTTATTAGAGTTGTAGCAGAGATGATATAGACCGTGGGAACCTCCTGTTAGTGAGCACTGGAAGTATTTTTTAAAAATATATATTTTATTGATTTTTTTTATAGACAGGAAGGGAGAAGGAAAGGGATAGAGAGTTAGAAACATCAATGAGAGAGAAACATCGATCAGCTGCCTCCTGCACACCCCTGACTGGGGATGTGCCCGCAACCAAGGTACATGCCCTTGACCGGAATCGAACCTGGGACCCTTGAGTCCGCAGGCTGATGCTCTATCCACTGAGCCAAACCGGTTAGGACAGCACTGGAAGCATTTTACCATAAATTTGTTCTGGCACACATATAAAAACAATGCAATGCTTTCCCTAGGATTTATCAAGGTCTGCAGTGGACGCAGTGAATGAGCAGATATTAGTACTTATAACATACACCGGATGTGGAATCTCCTCCATTTTCCTAGGAGTTGCAATGGTGACATACATAGCTTTTCAGTAAGTTGATACATTCTTGATCTGAGTAAATTTAATTTGGTTTGATGGATGCCGTTGTCATTTTAACCAGGTTAATTTCATAAAAGGTTCTGATTCATCACAATAGTAATAGGTCAGATCCATTACACTCCGAGGTGGACATGTTAAAAAAGAAAACAACCAAGGCTTATAATTGAATTTTTTTAAAGCAAGAGGGTTGGGATAAGAAACAGATTTTTCTAACAGGATACAAAAACACTAATCATAAAAGAAAAAAACTGATAAATTGGACTTCATTAAAATTAAAACTTCTTTCATCAAAAGACATCATTAAGATAGTGAAAAGGCAAACTGTAGGTTGGGAGAAGATATATATTTGACAAAAGACTTGTATTCAGAATATGTAGAAACTCCTACAAGTCAAAAAGCAAAAGACATACAATACAATTTAAAAATGGGCAAAAGACTTGAGCAGGTACCCTATAAAAGAAGATATCTATGCCTAGCTCTAGTCCTTACCTAAATAGCTAATAAGCATATGACAAGTTTCTCAACATTATTATTCATCAGAGAAATGACCATTAAAACCACACTTACACTTTGATGCACCCACCAGAATGGCTTACATTTAAAAAGTTGAACATAGTAAGAGCCAACAAGGATATGGAACAATTAGAGCTCATACATTGCTGGTGGGAATACAAGAATGGCATAGACACATAAGAAAAGTCTCTGGCAATACCTACTAAAGATAAATATACATCGAGCTACTAGAGAGAATCTCACTATTAGAGAGAAACAATTGCATATGTCCACAAAAATATATATACAAGAATATTCAAAGTAGCTTCATTCATAGTAGCAAAAAATGGGAAACCCCAGTGTACATTAATAGGTAACTGGATTAATAAATTCTGGTATATTCATAAGTGAAATGTTTCACAGCAGTAAAAAGAAAAAGAATAAACTATTTCGATTAGTGCAACATAATATCTAATTCTCATTGACATAGAGTTGAGCAAAGAAAGCTAGAAAGAGAAGATGGTTCCATTTACATGAAATTCCAAGTACAGGCGAAACTAAATATATGGGGATAGAAGTTAGAATATTGGTTACCTCTAGTGGGAATATTTAATGAGGGAAAGAATGGAGAAGCCTTCTGAGATGTTTAAAATATTTTACATTCTGATGTGGGTGGCATTCCCTTAGGTATATTCATATGTAAAGATTCATTGAGTTGCATTCTTAAGATTTGTGTTCTCTACTATTTACCTCAATTTTAAAAACCACATATACACCTAATGAAAATTGCAAAATTTAAATCAGTAAATACTTAATAGAAATAAAAAAGAATGAAAGGAAAATATATATTTTTCTAATTTGGAAAATACTGGGTCAGTTTTCACAAAGTACAATTGTAATCACTTAGTGATTACAATTATATATCCAGGATACACCTTCCTTCCTTCTCTGCACCCCCCCCACCACCAAAAAAAAGAGAAAAAGACAAAGGTGATGCTTAGTTGATACAGGCTATTATTATTCCTGTTAGTAAAGGTCACTGTACTTAGGATACTTTGACTCTACCTGGAGAGAGAGTGGGAAACTCTAAAATTCAGTACATGTGAAGTGATATGAGTACTTTAATTTTAATAAGAAATTTTTCATTCTTTCACTTATTATGCAGATAAGATGTAGCAAGGCTTGATTAAAAAAAAAGACCCTGATTTGCTAAATATGTCCTTTTTCTTTTAGCAAACTTCGAAAAGACCATCCTTCCAAAATCCTGATCAATTTGTGTGCCGCACTACTGATGCTAAACCTGGTTTTTCTGTTCAATTCTTGGTCATCATCATTTCAGACAGAGGGACTTTGTATCACAGCAGCAGTGGCACTTCATTACTTCCTGCTCGTTTCTTTGACATGGATGGGCCTGGAGGCAGTGCACATGTATTTTGCTCTAGTTAAAGTCTTCAACATATACATTCCCAATTATATTCTTAAATTTTGCCTGGTTGGTTGGGGTAAGTATGTTGCCATTGTCCTTGATGTCTCTGTCTTTCTAATTCTGGCTCCATTAGACAAATTATTTGGGACCAAAGTCTGTTATTATCATAGGTAAAGAATTAAGGATTGCCTCACTGGTATTTGGATCTATATCTCTTTTTCTGCCTATATTGATCTAGAAATTCAACTTTTAACCTCCATTGTGAGGAATCGGCCTTCAAATATTTAATGAACATCTGCTTGTGTATATGCTAAATGCTGATCTATGTAGTGAGCTGATTTTATCCTTCCCATTATGGAAGTTACAATCCTGACAAAATCTTACTGTTATAACAGCCAGCATTTAGGCAGCACTTACATGTGCCAGAACTGTTCTAAGTGCTTTACATACTCATTTAATCTTTACAAAATCTCTAATCATTACTTCCACTTAATATATTAGGGCACTGAGTCACAAAGGAATCAGGTAATTTGCCTAAACTCAACATAGCCATACAAACTGGCAGAACTGGAATTTGAACCAGGGAATCCGTCTCTATAGTTCAGACTTTTAACCTCTGTGATCTAACCATATTGCTTAAGGGACAGGGAAAGGAGTTGCAATGTGTGAAGTGGTGCTCAGTCAGACATGCCCTGATTCTCACTACACCTCATGACTGTCGCTATCACTGCTTCCGTCTGGAAGAAGCCAGGAATGAAACTCAGCATGAAACTTTCCTAAATTAGATGTCATTTCATTGGATTCTTGACTGTATTTCTAACTGACAGGGTCAGCTCAGCTCCTTTCCCCACTCCCCACTTTGCTATTCAAAACAGATTGTGAATTCAGAAAATGTTAGGCACATAGGAGATGTATATTAAGTGGAATGCATAGGATACACAGGGAGACAGATTTTATCTTCCACTGCTTTTCTAAAGACAATAGCTTCCCAATTAGCTACTCATCCTTTTAATGAGTTAACATATTACAAGCTTTAATTGAATAAGGTCAGTGCTATTATCTATGCTAATGTGGGGAGTACAGAAAGGCAATACTAAAAAAAGCGTAGTCGAAAAAATTGTTTTAGTGCACTTTGGAATCCATCAGAAACACAGAGCCCAAAACAGTCAATACTCTCCCATTTATGCCTCACATCCTTCATCTCTAGTCAACTGGCAACTGGGAGATTGAATAAATTGTGGAAGAGTCTTCACAAGTAATCCAAAGAGCTGAAAGTCCACATATGGCTAACTGTGAAGGGGCTGTAAATACTAGTAGCACTGGATCCTGGCCTTCCTTCTCCCTCATCATCATTCATTTTAAACTTCCTCTTCAGACTGTTCCTCCATCAGACCCTTGCTCCTTAAATATTGGTGTTTCCCAGGGCTGACTTTTCATCTATTTGATATTCTGGTTCTACACCCACTTCCTGAGGTACTGGAGTGTCAGGAAAGGCTAGGCTTGGTACTTTGGAGGCAGGAAAAACTTGGAGAGTGTTAAGTACACACACAAGCCAAGGCAACTTTTATATTCAGTTTATTACTTACATTGGTGGTGAAAAGAAGAATAGCTAAAGGTGTCAGCTCCCCAAGTCTTTGTCTCACACACTATGAAGAATGACAGCAAAACAAAAGGGGAACAGATGGCTGTCACAAGAGTTGTAGAATTCCTTGTTGAGGACCCAGCTCTAAACTGAAGGTATGCAGTATTTTATTCTGCAGTTCTGTTCTGAGGAGGAAGTGTGCAAAGCCACACACCTCCTCAGAATTTGGAGGCAATGAGAAACTGTCTCATGACAGCCTCTGAGAAAAGGTAGGGAGGCAAATAGGAGATGATCTTGGAACACCTTCTCATAGGCCTGCTACCTTCTTAAATTCATGGAGGATCATAAAGCATTCTGTCAAAATTCAGATCAGCTGTGGTTCAAGCCTATGCCTATATGGATACCTGCAAGGTTGCCAGGGAGCCAGTCCAGAGCTGTCCCACTACAGGGAGTTTCAGAGCATTTAACTATTAGATAAATGCAATCAGCTCTAAGGAAAATGAATATTAGGATCTGTTTGTGTTTGAAGTTCTGCCTTTCTAATGCCAAAGCAACCTATTGAAAATGTTTTATTCCTTTAAGTCTCTGTCCAAGGCAGTAGATTTGTCCACATTTAATAAATAACAATCAGTAGGGATATATATTTTTTAATTATTAAAGTGTAAACAGAGCTTGGGACCACCTCACAACTTCCATCCTAAATGTAAGACTTCCCTCCCTCCTCTTCTTCTGGTCTCCAACAGGTATTTTTTCAAATATCTACATCATGCTAGCCACTGTGCTAGATGAGAAAAATGTAGATCTGAAGGGATTGTCCTGTTTATCACAGGATAAGACAGTGGTCGGCAAACTCATTAGTCAACAGAGCCAAATATCAACAGTACAATGATTGAAATTTCTTTTGAGAGCCAAATTTTTTAAACTTAAACTATATAGGTAGGTACATTGTTATTAACTTAATTAGGGTACTCCTAAGGCTTAGGAAGAGCCACACTCAAGGGGCCAAAAAGCCACATATGACTCGCGAGCCGCAGTTTGCCGGCCACGGGGATAGGACAATGGAGGATTTCTCAAGATGCTTAGCACTCTGGAATTTAGAACAGCTTCTTACAAAACTCCTAAACTATGTGCAGGTGTAATAATGCTATTAGTTTAGCAGAAGTACATTGTTAGAAGTAAAGAAATCATTTAAGTTTTGCAAAATGTATATGAAATTGAATTTTTAAACCCTATGTCTATACTCACATCAAGCTTGACTACTTTGAGTGAACTGATTGCTTTATTATAGTCTGGCTGAATTGACTCGTCCTTAACTGGTCGATCTAGTCAAAATGTCAAACTGGTAACGAGTATAGAAACAGCTCCCCTGTCAGAAAAACACTAAAGGCTGCAACTGATTGCCTGTGCCCTTCATCCAAGGTAACTGAGACAAAAAGATGTCAGGAAATGAGGGGCAGTATTGAACAAAAGAAAAAATTGGCGGCTCATCATCTGAGAAGAAAGGCTTGATGCAAATTTGCATTCCAATGAACTAGATACTTCTATTGCCAAGTTGATTTTTGGTACTTGAGCTATTTTTAATAACCAGTGGGTGTTTTATTGGAGCCACTGGCATGCTGTTTAGTTTAACAGATTGGAGAACTCCTAGAAATGTTTAACTTAGAAGAATTTACAAACATTTTGCAAACAATGGTATTTTGATGCCTGTGCATCTGTGATTCATTTAAACAGTGGCTTAACTTATCAGTGCACAGAATCATTGATCAGGATCTTGCCCCTGCTTTCTAATGGGATGCCTTTGGCTTGCTTCCCCACACTAGGGATCCCAGCAATCATGGTGGCAATCATACTGAGTGTGAAGAAAGATCTGTATGGAACTCTGAACACCACATCTCCATTGTAAGTACCAGCATCTCTGCTTCTCAAGTGATGACGCTCTGTATTTTGTATGAATTAGAGAGAAATAGAGAGGAGAGGGAGAGAGAGAGAGAGAGAGAGAGAGAGAGAGAGAGAGAGAGAGAGAGAGAGAGAGATTCGTTGTGCCACTTATTTATGCATTCATTAGTTGATTCTCACATTTGCACTGACTGGGAATCTAATCTGCAATCTTGGCATATTGGGATGACTGACACAACTGAACTTACCTGGCCAGGGCTGATGATGCTCTTGACCATCAGATTATGGTGGGGTGTTTCTGGCCTCAGGCTTTGTCTTGATGCTGGCTTCAGGAAAGATTCAACCTCAGCCTTTCTGGCCTAAACACAGTCATGAACACACTCACAAGATGGTTAAGTACCTGGGCTCTGTACGACCTTGGGTAACTTACTTTACCTCTTACTTTCATTTCCTGCTCTGGAAAGTGGGAATAATAATGTTTGCTTTCAATGCTGTGTGCAAATTAAAATGACATTATGTATAGAAAGTGCTCAGCATGTGGCCTGTTCCATGGTAAGTGCTATATAACTTGCAACTATTATAATTAGAAAGCTTGCAGAACTTGGAAGGAATTGGAGTTGTCACTATAAGAAAATACTGAGACAGGATGGAAAACACTTTCTACCTTTCAACAACAAAGCTCTCCCCTAAAGAAGATTCCACCTCTTTTCTTTGTAAATTGACTCAGCTTTGTACTATTGTTTTTCTATTATTTTCCTCCCTCCCTCTCTTTTTCCCTTCCTTCCTTCCTTCCTTCCTTCCTTCCTTCCTTCCTTCCCTCCCTCCCTCCCTCCCTCCCTCCCTCCCTCCCTCCCTCCCTCCCTCCCTCCTTCCTTCCTTCCTTCCTTCCTTCCTTCCTTCCTTCCTTCCTTCCTTCCTATCTATCTATTAGAGGCCCGGTGCACAAAAATTTGTGCACTGGGGGGGGGGGGGTCCCTCAGCCTGGCCTGTGCCCTCTCGCAGTCTGGGACCCCTCAGGGAGATAACAACCTGCTGGCTTAGACCTGCTTCCGGGTGGCAGAGGGCAGGCCCAATCCCTAGCTGCAGCCTCTGGTCGGGCTCAGAGCAGGGCCAATTGGGGAGTTGGGGCGCCACCCCCTGTCATGCACAGAGCAGGGCGGAACAGGAGGTTGCGATGCCACCCTCAGTCACACTCAGGGTAGGGCCGATTGGGGGGCTGGGGCACCGCCCCCTGTCACACTCAAGGCAGGGTTGATGGGGAGGTTGCGGCGCCAACCCCTGTCACTCACAGAGCAGGGCCCATCAGGGGGGTTGGGGAGCTCCCCCCTGTCAGGCACAGAGCAGGGCTCATCAGGGGGTTGAGGAGCTCCCCCCTGTCACTCACAGAGTAGGGCCGATAGGGGAGTTGGGGCACCACCCCCTGTCACACACAGGGCAGGGCCAATGGGGAGGTTATGGCTCTACCCCATCACACACAGAGCAGGGCCCGTGGGGGGCAGTTGGGGCGTCACCCTCTATCACCCACAGAGCAGGGTCTATCAGGGGTTTGGGGCACCACACCCTGTCACACACAGAGCCGCAGGGCAATCAGGGGGGTTGGGGAGCTCCCCCCTATCAGGCACAGAGCAGGGCTGATCAGGGGGTTGAGGTGCCTTCCCCTGTCACAAACAGAGCAGGGCGGATAGGGAGGTTGTGGCCCCGCCCACTGTCACACACAGAGCCACAGGGCGATCAGGGGGTTTGGGCGCTGCCCCCTGTCATGCTGATCCCGGTGCTGGGAGGCATATTACTCTTTTACTATATAGGATAGAGGCCTGGTGCACAGGTGGGGGCTGGCTGGTTTGCCCTGAAGGGTGTCCTGGATCATGGTGGGGGTCCCCACTGGGGTGCCTGGCCAGTCTGGGTGAGAGGCTGAGGGCTGTTTTCAGGCTGGCGGGTGACTGGAGCTCCCAACTGCTCCTTTTTTTTTTTCTTTTTTATTCTGGGCCAGCTTTAGCTCTGAGGCTTGGCTCCAGCTCTTAGGCCTCCGCTGCTGAAAGCAGGTATCTGGTTTGTTTGGGTTCTATAATTGAAACACTGTATCAACTCCAGCTCTGAGATCCCGGCTGGCTGAAAGCAGGTTTCTGGGGTTTTGTTTAGCTTCTATATTTGTAACAATGTTTCAAACTGCAAGCTCAGAGGCCGGCAGCGGCAGGCGGGGAACGTTGGAATCTTCTGTCACTGAAGCAAGCAAGGCTCATGTTCGCTTCAAGCTGCCTGGCTGCCGGCCGCCATCTTGGCTGGCAGTTAATTTGCAAATCGCCCTGATTAGCCAATGGGAAGGGTAGTAGAGTGACACCAATTTTCATGTTTCTATTTTATTAGTGTAGATTGATCTATCTATCTATCTATCCATCTCTTTGATTCTTTTTTTTTTTAAAGAGGTGCCAACCCATCATTTTATTATTATTTTTTAAATATATTTCTTTATTGATATCAGAGAGAAAGGGAGGAGAGAGAGAGAAACATCAATGATGAGAGAGAATCATTGATCAGCTGCCTCCTGCACACCCCGCACTGAGGTGGAGCCCACAACCCCGACATGTGCCCTTGGCTGGAATCAAACCGGGGACCCTTCTGGTCCGCAGGCCGATGCTTTATCCACTGAGCCAAGCTGGCCAGGGCCATCTCTTTGATTCTTTCATGCACAGCCACAAAAGAGTAGCCATTTACTTTGCTCTATCTCTCTAGAACCTTCTTTTATAGGCCTGTAGATAGTTACCATGTAGTCCTTTAGACTGCACAGTCTCATTTCTGATTTTATTTACTTACCCACATCCATTTTCTTTAGCGTTGCCTCTCAAGTACTTTTTCACTATAGATTTTTCTCTCTCACTGGACTGTAATCAAAAGTAGGAGACCTTGCCCCCCCCCCCCCCGACTCCTCCATTTTTCATATTGAGATGACAGTTTCCAGAAGGTCAAAATTCTATTGCCCTTTCCAGCATATGCCTTCTAATCATAGTTCCTTGCTGTCCTTTCTTTCTCTTCCCTTTCTCTTCTCATCTCATCCTCCATCTTCCTTCCATGACTGTTCTGTGACTTAAAGTCTAGCTAATTATCTAGCTAATGGTTATTCTTCAAAGAACAAAAGCAAAAGCAAAGCCAGAACAAAATCAATACCACTACCTCTGAAAACACCACTTTCATATGTGAAGTGGTTAGTAAGAGGCAGAATGCTCTAAGAGCTTTTAAAATATATTTTTTAAAGAAGTAACACAGGAATATGGCACAAAATTCAAATGTAGAAAAGGGTAGAGGATGAAAAATAAAACCCTCTTCCAGCCTCAACTACCCAGTTTCTCACCCTTTATGCAACTCTTATTATAATCAAATTTGTATAGATATTCTCTTGCACACTTTGTTAACCAAATGGTAGATAAACATTATTTGGTATTTAACAATATGTCTTGGAGATGATTTTCTATTCAAACATATAGTGCTGCCTCTTTTATGAGTTTCTATAGCTTTCTTTAATGTTGAAGATGATATTCAGGGAAGCTTAAGTATTAGATTCTATTAGGGAAGTTAAATGTTTCCCCCACTCCCTCCCAAGACACACAAACATACCCAAACTCACACACACACAAAAATATCCACACCAGCATGAATAATATAAGCACAAGAGAATTTCTCGGTTCTGAAAAAGAGGTCTCAGCTAAGTTGATACATAGTTAAATTAGTGAAGCTTGTCTATGTTAAAAAATCAGAGGTAATACCATCAGTAATTGGAAATTTTATTATATGAAATATTTGTGCTTATGAATCACCAAATATTTATTTTTTAATAGAAATGGTAGAGCCATTAACACCCCAGTGACTATTGTTGCCTCTGTAGACCAAACTGGTAGCTGTGGTGGGAAGTTTATTTATTTATTTTTAAAAATATATTTTTATTTATTTCAGATAGGAAGGAAGAGAGAGAGAGATAGAAACATCAATGATGGTAGAGAATCATTGACTGGCTGCCTCCTGCACAACCCCTCCTGGGGATGGAGCCCGCAACCTGGGCATGTTCCCCTTGACTGGAATTGAACCCAGGGCCCTTCAGTCCACAGGCCAATGTGCTATCCACTGAGCCAAATCGGCTAGGGCTGTGGTGGGAAGTTTAAAGTATACATCCTACTTTAAAGTAATAAAACCAGAGCTGTTTCCTTTTTGTTGCATTTTCATTAACTCTGATAAGCTCATCACTGTTTGATATAACATTCAGAAAAGCCATTCATTGCTCATGTCCTTTTACTGTGATATTTATCCTGCAAATAAAAGCTCAGGTATGAGGGAAGGACCACTTTTGGAGGAAATACATCATTTGTTTTTATGCTGTTGAGGAAGAGAATCGCCTCCTCGGGAATTGGACTGAGAGGTTTCTGTATATGTAGGGCATAAAATCCTCTGGGCTTTCTAGCTCAACACTGGAAAGAAACCTGGACTGTGGTTTAAGAGATTGAGATTTGATTTTCAGCTCTGCCCCTGTGAGTATGAGTGAGGTCTGTTAACTAGGTATTCTCAGATGGAATGAAATCAACTAGAGGATCTTCAGAGTCTCACTGAAAAATGTGAGTTTATATTTCTCTACCTCACAATGGTCTTCTCTGTTTTATCTCTTACAGTTGTTGGATTAAAGACAATTCTCTATTTTACATCTCAGTTGTGGCTTATTTTTGCCTCATATTTCTCATTAATTTCTCCATGTTCTGCACTGTTCTTGCTCAACTGAATTCCATAAAATCCCAAAGCCAGAAGACTCGGCAGAAGATGCTCCTATATGACCTCAAAAGCACAACAAGCCTAACATTCTTACTTGGCCTCACCTGGGGGTTTGCCTTTTTCGCCTGGGGACCTGTGAGGATCCTTTTCTTGTATCTTTTTGCCATTTTTAATACTTTACAAGGTAATTTCTGCTTCTTTGTATTTTCTGTGTCTAGCTAGGCCTCCACCAAATCTTTTGCTGTATTGGAAAATAAGCTCATCTTTCAGGGATTCAAGGGAAGGAAAGATACTCCAAGAGGTCTCTGCTGTCAATGAGTTGACATACAGCCATTAGAAACATTGGCTAGATGTTAGGACTTCATTAAATAGCCCAACCTCTCTTTCTCATGTTTTAAAAAGAAGTTCAAATAGCTAACTCAACTCCAACTAGTTGGCAATGTCTATAACAAACACCAATTGGTAATACCTCTTATAGCAATATGTCAACACATTGTGCTGGTAATTGTACAGATTTACATTTGTATTGACATTTTGAAGTGCACTATCCAATTTTACATAGCAATTACTGGACAGTAGAAATATTAAATTTTTTAATCCTCACCTGAGGATATTCTTTTTCATTGATTCTCAGAGATAGTGAAAGGAAAGGAGGAGGAGAGGGGAGAGAGAGAGAAACATCAATGTGACAGAAACACATCAACTGGTTACCTCTCACATGCAACCCTGGGGCAGGGAGCGAACTTGCAACTGAGGTACGTGCCCTTGACTAGGAATCGAACCTGTGACCTTTGGATCCTCAGGCCAATGCTCTAACCACTGAACAACTGGCCAAGGTGAAACATTAAACTTTTGACCTCATAGACTATGGTTGCATTAGCTATCCTAACACAATATAAAAAGGAGCCAGGCCAGGAAATTGTAGAGTCACAGAGGAATGAAGGTGAAGAGCAAAGAGTAGTCAGTCAAGGCAAGAGGGTAAGGTTCTAGTCTTGGTTTTACTACAAATTAAACTTGAAAAAGTTGCCACAAAGGGCTGAATTAGATTATTCTAAACTAATGGCTCTATAGCTCTTTAATCTCCTTCCTATTTTCTGGTGAAAGGAAAACAAATGATAATGAAGTGATTAAATGGTAGGCCAAAGATGACATGAGAAGTAAAAGCTCCGGATCTGGTTAATATACCTCTGAATAAGTGTTGATGTTCATTTTAGCTGGACTTTGCCTACTAAAAAATCTTGGGAGAAAGAGGCATGCAGAGTGATTTCTGAGTCTCAAACTCCACCTCAGGCTCTTATGCTTAAGTTTGGCCCTCTTGATTTGGGCCACTGCAGTAAGGCCACTGCCACTGACTTGGGCAGTTCATTGAGTTAGGGTCTCCTTTAGTGCTTTTAACTATTTATTAATTTGATAAATGCTTTTTGGTGGTTCCATAGGATGCTCCAGGAGGAAAAGGGTTCTATGGTCAAAGAAGTTTGGGAAATGCAGCAAACTACATGTCCCCATTCTTGAAATGGCACAGTATACATTAAAAAGCTCTGAGAAATTCTGTTGGGGGAAAAATACTTTTAAAAATTTGTTTTAGCCCTGACCAGTAGCTTAATTGGTTGGAGCATTGTCCTGCACACCAAAAGGTTACGTATTCAATTCCCATTTAGGGCATGTATCTAGGTTTTGGGTTCAATCTCTGGTCAGGTCTCTTAAGGGAGGGAACCGATCAATGTTTCTCTCTCACATGAATCTTTCTCTCTGTGTGTCTCTCTCCCTTCCTCTCTCTGAAGTCAATAAAAATATATCAAGGGTGAGGATTAAAAAAATTTTTGGTTTAGCCCAGCATTTAAAAAACTTCAGAACACTTTGATATTGTGGTTATTAATCCCTGAGGAATTGTGGGAAATATGAATTGGTATGTAAACATTTGCAAGGTGCTACAGGGAAATTGGGAAACAATCTAGAATAAGACATAGATTTTTTCCATCATGTCTAATGATTCAAGAAACCACTTCATTTTTCAGCAATGAAGTGTACCAACTGAAACTATTTTTCCCACCAGATTATGCTAACCATATATAGCCATATTCTGATTGGATTGTGAAAAGACACAAAATGTATTGTTCTTCCTTCACATGCCATTATTATTCTTTATTATAGTGAGGACAGAATTTTTGTGAGCTCTCCACCTCACTCTCATGGTTCCCTTGGAGGCTGTCAGCACTTGATTGTATCCTTGATTGTTGACTGAGGCTGTGGTGATGATTCTATACTTTACCTCTTTACATAACTACCTGGACTACACAGAGATTACCCTGGTCTCTGTATTATGATGGTTTAAGAACTAACCAGACTCAGTGTAGAATGTACACAGAAATAAATTAGAAACTAGATGCCTGTGCAGATTACTTCCTCAGCACTAACTCCAGGCTTCTCTCTGGGTCACTCATTCTGAGGAGAAATGCACTCACTTTATGGAAAGAGGGGTTAAAGGGAAGGGAAGCTGACAAAAGAACAAGAAAGCAAAGCAGTTTAGAACTTAAAAGGGGGGGAGGAGTGTTTTCAAAACAGCAAGTGCTCCATTCTTATTGTGGAAGGGATGTAGTATCTAAGCAGGAAGCCTACATGGGTAGGAGCACAATCCAATTGCGGTTCTCCTGATGACTAAAACCAAAGTCCCATAGATCCAACATCAACAGAGCCAAGCTGTCTCTGTCTGTTAGATATGCTTTATGTCAGTAAAGCACCAAGCCTTTCTAGTTTCTAGTCCTTCCTACAAAAGAGAATGTGCCATGTTGACAAGAGGGTGTTTTCAGAGCCCTCAGTTTCAAACACAAGTCTCTCTCTCTCTCTCTCTCTCTCTCTCTCTCTCTCTCTCTCTCTCTCTCTCTCACACACACACACACACACACACACACACACACACACTACTCAAAACAAGAATGCAGTGAAGCAAGTGAACAAAGAAGCCATTTAAAAGACAGATGGCAAGTTCATAATTTTGGCTGAAGAGGGTTTCCCTGTGGTTAGGTGTGAAAAAGTATGATCATCATGAGCCATTTCTGAAGGACGGGTGCACAAATAAAAATGCAGTTGACAAAAACCTGACATCTTCCCTCATTCCTATGCTCTAATGAGTAAGCAGATCAATCTGTTATTGGAAAGAAAAAGGAAGGCTGTCAGGCAGAAAGGGAGAGCTGGCAGGCAGCTCATTGGAATTCACAGAATAACCTTTAAGTCTGAGAACTAACTTAAACTCCACGCAGGAAATCAGAACAGTAATAGGTGTTTGTTGTCACTATTGCCCCTTGTTCATGCTGGAGCGGGAGTTTTACCTGCTCTGAGACTAGGGTTTACTCTCATCAGGTTGCTGTACCACCTTCCAGGTGGCTGCTGCTCAAAAAAGGATGCTTGATTCATCACCACATTTGTTTGGTTACAAATGGAGACAAATCCCTCAGCATAAGTGGTGAGATTTGTCATTCCATTTAGCCTCCAGATTGCTGCCTCCCACCTGGAATCAGAAAGTCTCAGGGCTGGAATCAGGGAACCAATAACTTCCCAATCCAACTTGCCATAAAGTGACAAGAAGTTACATGCCTCTGCCTCAAACTTTCCAGAGACTGAGAGCTCATTATTCTATACAGCAGAATATTTAACTTCTCTCTTTTTAAAAATTGAAATGTATTTGACATATAACATTGTATAAATTTAAGGTATACAACAAAGTTCATTAAATATATTAATATAATGTATATTCGTGCCACTGTAGCATGTAATCAGCTCTAAAATTTACCTGGGTCATCCTTTCCTGAGAGTAGTGTGTATAGTGGTTAAGCTTTTGGGTTTTGCAGCCAGAATACCTGTCCTCAGCCCTGATGCTGTCAGTTCAACATCAGCTCTGTGACTGGATCAAGTTTACTAGATTTCTTGGCTCTGAGGTCTTTCATCTATAAAAATTAGATTAATAGTACAATGCCTATGATCTAATCATTGATGAATAAACACTAGCTGTGATTTGTTACTACATGATTGTTTGTGGCTTCCTCCCATTGTTTCTAGTTCTAACCTGGCAACCACACAAAACAAATAGAATTTGTCCTTTTCATGACAGCCCTTTCAGAGGGTATTGTGACTATAGCTACCATCTCTCCTTACCCTATATTACCCACTTCAAGTTTTCTCCTAACCAAATACAACACCTCAGCTCTTTCAGCCTTTCTTCAAGTCCATCCTTATTCTCGTTTGCTCTAAGTATTCTTTTATTTAATTTATTTTTCCCTTTATTGATTAAGATATTACAAAATTGTCCTTATCCCCCAAATGTCCCCTCATCCCCCCAATCCTGCCCTCACCCTCACTCCCTCTTGTCCACAGCCATCGCTTATGCTTATATGCATGCATACAAGTCCTTTGGTTGATCTCTCATCCTTAGCCCCACCTTCCCCTGCCTTCCCTCTGAGTTTTGAGCATCTGATCGATGCTTCTCTGTCTCTACATCTGTTTTTGTTCATTGGTTTATGTTGTTCATTATAATCCACAAATGAGTGAGAGCATGTGATATTTATCTTTCTCTGACTTATTTCACTTAGCATAATGCTCTCCAGCTCCATCCATGCTGTTGCAAATGATAGGAGTTCCTTCCTTTTTACAGCTGCATAGTATTTTCGAAGACTACCATTTTTCATTATCCTCTTAAAACAAAGTCTCCCAATCTGAGCATGATGCTGGTAGGAGGAAGGTCCAAACCGGGGCAGATGGCAGGAGACTCTCACCTGACTCAATCAAGATTCTTTACTCCCACTAATACCCTAGCTGAAGTGAATTTTGGGGGCATTTACTATTGACTCATGCTCAGCTTGCAATAAGTTAAGACATCTTTTATACATCACTAATTGTTTCTCTTCAGGACAACTGCCCAATGAAGTGGCAAGCTAAACCTTATATAGAGAACAAAAGTTTTCAAACTGCACTTGGGAAAAAATAAATATTTTGAGGCCCAAGAAGGTATTATTAAGATTGCAGAAGGCTGTGAGAATTTGTGTATCAAGTGCCTTGAGGTTCAAGTCAACAAGCATCTATTGAGCTGCTACACATAGCACTAGAGGAAAAGAAATAAGTGATGTAAAGATGAAAATGAAAGATACTTCAGCCCTCAAAGATATTACAGCTAGGTAGAGAGATTAATAATACATGGAGAATAATATAACCAAACATAGCAAATATTATAACAAAGTGCTATGAGAATTCAGAAATGGTACAGATGAGTTTCAGTTTGAAGCATTTGAAAAGGCTTTATGAATAAAAAGACTTTTTAGCATGTACCATAAGTAAAAGTCAGGCTGCTGACAAGTTATTTCTTCCTATTACACCTCCCAAACATTAGGAAATACAATTGGCTCTCCAGGGCATTTTAATTAGGGTCATCTTACATCCCACTTTTATCTCCCAAGGAGATATTTCAGAGTGTGGGATGAGAAATGACCAATCTTGCTGGTAGATACCTTCAGCACTCATATGCCACTTGAAGGGCAAAATAAGGGCTAGCAGTGGAAAATTAGGACAACAAATTTATGGTTTCCACACAATGCAATTGTGCAAAGGAGTGTGCATTTGTTATTTATTGTGTGTGTAACAAATTACCCCCTAATTTTAGCAGCCTAAAAGAACAAACATACAGTTTCTGAAGATAAGGAATTCAGGAGAAGCTTAGCTGGGTAGCTCTGGCCTATGAACTTTTACAAAGTTGGTCAATCTGTCAGCCAGGGTGTAGAGAATCTTCGCACATGGCCGTGGACTAGAAGCTTTAGTTTCTCACATGTGGGTCTCTCCACAGGGCTGTCAGGGTGTGGTGATCATTGAAAGTAATTTCAGAGGCTGGCTATCATTGCAGACCTGATCTCTCAAGCGCTAGGAGGGATAGCAACCCAGGGAAAACACTGGTTGACATGAAATCTTGATACAGGTCTTCTTGCCATCACTGCCTTTGGCAGGGAGGCTATAGAAACATGAATGAGCTCAGAAAGCCAATGATGACCCTGTGATTCCTTAGTATTTATGGTGAGAAGAATATACCTGACTCTGGGCATTGGTGACAGCTATTGAAAGAAGCTGAAAAAGATTGACCTTCTCTTGTCATAGGATTCCTCATTTTTGTGTTCCACTGTGTGATGAAGGAGAGTGTGCGGGAGCAGTGGCGGACTCACCTCTGTTGCAGGCGGTTGCAATTGGATAACTTTTCTGGTAAGATGACAGTCTGGGCAATTTTTTGAATTGTATAGGTTTTATAAAACTAATCAGATTAACTTGTCTCCTTACTTGAGTTCATGAAGCATTAGCATAAAAATGGAGGCTGTTTCCGTGTCATGAAAATAATTTGTACTTCTGTGCTGAGATTAATGAAGTCAGGTTAAAGATGTGATTTTTACTTAGTGAAGCTTCTCTTTTGGCCCAGATTCCTTGGATTGCTTTTCCTTGCTGTCACCTGAGTCTTGATTCGATTAAGAGAACATTGATTTCTACTGCCTTCCAGGCACTTTGTCACAGGGGCTTTCTGGCCCATAGCCAACACTGAGTTGAGTGAATGTGGGAAGCAAAGAGTGATGGTTAGGTGGAGAACTTGTCAACATCCCTAAGACGCCTGGCTAGTGGGCTTCCTTAATGTACCGATGGCCCTTCCTGCACAGTAGGAGATGTAGTGGACTCTGATGAAGCCTTTGGGAATATCTCCAGTCCAGGCAAACTGATTTTCTGTGTACAAAAAGGCTCTTCCATCCAATTCAGGCAGCTTCTCTCAATCTCAATGCGAAGCTCCTTTAGGGAAAGCAGTGCTTGAACTCAAAGATTCTACTCCATTATGCTGGGCATATCAGTCACCTGCTAATCATTGTGCCAGACTCTAGGAAAAGCAAGTATCCTGGCTAGGTGAATTGGCTCTGCCTGTACCATGTATTACAATTCAAACTTTTTATAATTTCATGAAAAATCTGACTACTTGAGGTACTCAGAACAAACACTCTGTACATTGGACTTTAGATTACTTAAACACGATTTTGAGGTATAATTTACCCATCTAAAGTATAGAATTTGATGAGTTTTATGTTTTTAAGATTTTTATTGTCATTTCAGATGGGAGCAGCAGATATGAGCTAAATGTTGGGTATAAACAGGAAAGATTGAAGAAAACCTTCAAGCACAAATTGTTGACACCATCCCTCAAGTCAACGACAAGTAGTTCTACTTTCAAATCTTTAGGCTCTTCACAAGGCACTCCTTCACAAATAAGCTTCCCAAGTGGTAAGAGAAATGGCTCTGTTGCCTATACTTATATTTAAGAGATGTTGAATTAATATGAGGCCACATATGTGGTCTTGAGATATACTTCTTCCTCAAAACTAAAAGTACGGGTACACGTATATACATGAGCTGGCTGAGAAAGTGTATATAGAAGCACTTTGTATGTACAAACCTGGTGGGTTATTAGACTAATAGCAGAGAGAAGGGACTGAAATTAAAAAAAAAGCTATGGGTAATATAAAAAAAATTGTTATAGATTACTAAAAGCAGAAAAAAATGTAGACATTGTCTAGTGCAATCCTCTCAGTTTACAGGTGAGGAACCTTAAGCAGGAAAATAAAACTGCCTTATGGACAGTCACTCAGCCTATCAATAGAGAGAACTGGTTCCAGGACTTGGGTGTCCTGGATCTCAAGCTAGTGTTCACCACATTCTACCAAGAATACCCACTGAGCTGTACAACGCTCTTAGATGCTCACCTTCTTCCACAGGAAGTCAAATGTCTAGGTACAGAGACAGATATTGAAGTGGAGATGGGTGTTGGAAAGGAAAATATAAGGAAAAAATAGGTCTAAAGGCAAAGTGAGCAAGAACTTAAGAGCTCAAGTTGATGTTGTGATGATTTTATGTTCTGTGTTTTCAGCTGGATGATGGTGCAGTGGCCTCTGGTTGCTTTCTTAAAGACCAAAGTATACTCCAATCACAGAACACCATTGGTGGCCTGGCTGTAATTGTACTCCCACCTTCTCAGTGCTGGCTGTAGAACTGCTTTTTCTACTTATATTTTTCATTATGTTGGTTCCATATAACAGTTTATTTCCAATTGCTGTAGCCAATCTGGAATCAGCATGGTGGGTTGTTTATTTAAGCATCAAACTAGGAGTCAGAAAGCTTTGGCTCAAGTTCCAGCTCTGTCACTAACTCTGTCACCTTGGGCATATTACTTTCAGAGCTGCAGTCTCTCTATCTTCAGTACAAGACTGTGTGAGGCAGCACTATTTTCCATTTTAACTAATTGGTCTAGTGTACAGAGTCTCAGTCTCCATTTCTGTATGGAAATATTGGTGCATATAAAAAACTTTTTCCTTGCCCACAAGAGTTCATCAATCTCTGGCCAGCTAGCTTGTAGATATACTGTGATGCTCATATGGAGGCACTGGAGAGCTATGGCATATAGAAAGCAGGGGTTATGGAAGCTCTTTAGTAGATAATAGTTGGAGTTGACTGGGTAAAATCATTTTTGCAAAGGGGTTGGTTAGTATTGGCTTCCCTGCTGTCCCTGTGGAATATTGTTTCATTAGCAAATATACCGAACAACTGTACACATTTTTCTTATGGGGAGCACTAACATATCCCATATCCAGGATTTTAATGTTGTACCAAGCAATAGATTCAGAGAACTAAGGCACCTGAAGAAGTAACTCAGCCAGTGCGTCAGGTAGTCCAGTCTCTTTGGCTCAGGTTCTAAAACTGCAATCTGAATGCTATCATCAGACTGTGGCAGCCAGAAACTTGATTCTATCAGCAGAGAATGAAAAATTGTGTTTTCTGTGCCAGTAGGCACTCTCAGGCTAAGAACTAAACCTTCAGAGAAAGACTATTAAATTCATTGGAGGGTATAGGTATGTGTGTTATCATTTTATGTTGACTTTTCTGAAGGCCTCTGAGGTTTGTCTGTACATATCGCCCCCTAGGTTAAAGTCACTGTGAATAACACAGCTTGTTTTTCACAATGCATGAAGAACATATGCAGTTGTAATTGCCTAAGCAGTGTTGTCGAGATGAATTAATTCACCCTGGATTTATATTAAACTATCCAAGGAAAGCACCACAACTTTCACTTCCTTTCTAATTCCTATATTTATTTATACATTAGATAAAATTTCTTACACTTTTAATATATGCAAAGTCCCCAATGCCACGAGGACTTTGTTCAAATTTTTAACAAAAAAATGTTGTTGTGTTTTTTTTGTTGTTGTTAATACAGATAACTATGATGAAGATTCCTACTGTTGCTCTCCCTTGAGTTGTGATGTTGTGCCTAATTGTGTGAGAAGAATATTACCTGTGGAAATCAAAATGAATTCCATTCATAAACAAAGATTCCTTCAATAAATCCCAGCAGAAATACATTACTCTCCCCACCCCCAGATTGGAGAAAATGTTGAATTTGTGAAGCCATCTGCTTCAACTTCATCTTCTAAATATTATTTTGGAAGGAGCAGAATGAGATAGCATTTAGTGAATATTAAAGTCAGAATAATTATCCTATTTATTGTTACAGTGGTTTCTTTCTTTTTAGATAATATTTGAATATATAGTTATTATATATTAAGGGAGAACTGTCTATTTAGCATTAGAGATTTTATTTCAAAAACTCTGAGTGTCCACATACTCTTGAAAGAAAAAAAGAAATTCAGATCAGGGTTCTTACTGCTTGCGAATCAATTTCAGGTAGCCAAAGTTTCTGAATATCCAGTTGACCTGACACCACAGAGAAAGTAGATGGGAAGAGCCACAAGATTGTACATTTTGGGAAAAACAAACAAACAAAATCTCACTATCCTGTTGTTCTCTCATAACAAAGCACCTGAAATCCCCATTATTCAAGTCACTCTTTTGATTGAACACCCCTGCTAAAATGGAAACATGTTCTATGAAAAGGGTAGCTCATCAATCCACAGACACCCATGAATTCTCTAGTGGGGATAAATTTCTCAGTCATGGCAGCTCGTGAGGCAACAGCAAGCAGGGTTCTGAGGAATGTAACAGGACAGGAACTGTCTGAAGCTGGAGTTTCTCTCTAGGGAGGGAAGGACAGGTCAAGGTAAGCAGGAAAGTAAGGGGATGGAGACCAGAAGAGTCACCCAAAGGCAACAGAGTGAGCATTGAAGATAATTGTGCCTGTTTTACACTAGCATGATACCTGGCCTTCTTAATCCCATTCCAAATATTGCCACCAAAGCTTCCCAGCCAGGGAGGCTGCTTGCATTCATGTTCTGGAAGGATACACAAGTAACTGGTATCAGTTGTTTCCTTCAGGAAGAGTAACAGGGTATCCGGAGGCAGGAACGAAAGGGAGATTTACTTTTCACCCTATACCTTTTCATATCTTTCAAATCTTGTACTGAGAGAATATGTTACCTCTTCAAGCAATAAATAAATGTATACATACATAAATAAAGACCATTGGACCCTTCAAATGAGAAAGAAAGATAAACCCTTGGGCTTCAGTATCATACATCTAGTCTCCCATTCCCTTTGTGAGTATGTATGGTGCAGTGAGCTGTGGAGACAACAGAGATGGGTTGGATTCAAATCCTAGCTCTTGACAAAAATGTGACAGATTCCTAGATGGGAGACTTGGGGGAAGTAATAATAATAGTATACTCATCTTTGAGCTAAAGTGAGGCTTAAATAAAAATGATATCTATGAATTTTCTAGCATAGTGAAACACAATACTTTTATTTACTTATTTTTTAAAATATATTTTTGTTTATTTCAGAGAGGAATGAAGGAGAAAGAGATAGAAACATCAATGATGAAAGAGTCACTGATGGTTTGCCTCCCTGCACACCCCATACTAGGGATTGAGCACTGCAACCCAGGCATGTGCCCTGACCGGGGATCGGACCATGATCTCCTAGTTCATAGGTTGATGCTCAACCACTGAGCCATGCCAGCCAGGCTGAAACACAATATTTTATCTCCTTTCTCTTTCCAACCCCACTCACTTCTCACCCTTTCATGGCCTCACCCAACATGTCTGCCCTATGAAAGGTACCATATTGGATCCTTTAAATAAGATTTGCCATTGACTATTAAATAGCCTGGAACACTGGTACCTGTCACTGGCATAAAGTTCTTACATTCTTCTTTGCCCTCTCTGCCATCCCATAAACATAAAAATGTAGGTAGACTTGTAGGCCCCTGATTATCTGCCTGAGTCAATCCCCTTGCCTATGAAATTTTGCTCTGATGAAATCCCACATACTTTGTTCCACATAGGGCTCTATGTACTTTTTTTGTAGGGGAAGATGAGCCAGTGAGTGAATAAGAACTAACATAAATGATGAACAAAATATCTCAAATGTTAAAAATGTCTTTGAACTGACAATATTGTCACCTTCATTCAACAACAGATTTAGGGACAAGACTTGGGTATAATTAACAAATCTACAAATATATACCTCTGCATGTGCTTTGATTTGGGGGATCATTTTTGGCTGTGGAAATGCCCTTGATTACATTTATTTTCAGAGTAATAGGATTATGACTGTTCTGCTCCTGCTGGAATGATGAACGTACAGCCTGTCTCTAATGACCTGACATGCTGTCAAGAATAGAAATTCAATTTTATAGAAAAGTTCATGATTCCTGTCATGACTCCTCCTGCTAATTAGTAAAACATGGGTTTATCACAAATTAGGTGACAGTTTGAAATTGTAGGGAAACACTGATTAAACATCTTTCAGGCATCTGTTGATTTGCTCTTCTTAGACCCACAAAATGGCTGACAATTGTGTGAAGACAGACCCAAATGACTATGGAAAAGAGACCCTAGAACCTTTGAGCTGCTTTCAATGAACAATCAACTCCCAAGCATTCATTGAGCCCTGACATGAAGAGAAAGATTCAGATATGTCATACTTATGCTATTACTCCCAGCAACTTACTGTTTACATGGGGAGACCAGATATACACATTGGAATAGTGAATGAGTAAAACAAGGATTTGGTGGAAGAGAAGTGCTTCACCAGCAATAAATGTTGCAGTATTTAGTTAGGACTGAGGGTAGGGTATTCCAGGTTTTTGGGGGACAGCTTGGGTGAGGCAGGACTCCATTTCTCAATGCCACAAGCAAATCCTCATTACTAAATCAACAAAGTTACAAAGCCCCTTGGAGCTTTTAGGGTACTGGCTCTAACTATTTATTCTCTGCTGTGCTCTGGTTTACTGTGGGCAAGCTGGAAACACTGACTAGTACTAAACTCTCTCTGGGACAAGTTTAAGGATGCTGCTGCCCAAGACCCTAATCCTTACTGTTTTCTCAGAAGTCCCAAAGATGACAATGATCATCTGTGATGGCCTACCTTCCCTGTACCCAGAGATATGGGAAGGTTGTAGAGTGCAAGGGTAAAAGGAAGTAAGGCTTATTATAACCTCAATACCTCAGGCCTATGGTTAATGGGTATGTTTCTGGTCCTGACTTTAAATAATTTAGGGGACACAAGGAGCTTGGAGCAATGGAGGAAGGACCTAGTTATAACTCTATTGATTAGGCAAAACAAATAAAATGGATTAAATTCATATTGATAATGTCTAGCACCTTGTAGGCATGTCATAAACATTTGTTGTGTGCATGAATAAATAAATGAATAGTCTAAAGTACATGAGTTATATGAAAGTAATGGCTGACTTTTCTTAATATAGAGTTTCTTATATTAGTGTGGAGTAAACCTGTTTCCCACTAATATTTAAGCTTCATCTGTCTTGTTGACTGCCATATTGTCAGTGCCAAGCACAATGTTTCAGTCAAGGTGCTTTGGTTGCCAGAACAGAAACCAAATGTCTTTGAACTGACAGTATTGTTAGTTCTGATTACCTAAAGAAAAGAAAAATGGTTGAAAGAATTTTGAGAACTCAAGAAATTTATGGGAAAGTTAAAGGACAGGGCTTGAAAACAGATACAGGCCTACAAATCATAAACCACAGGGGTAGTCTCCTAGTAGAGAATCTTCTTTTTTTTTAAATTTTATTGAGGTGACATTAGTCAACATGAACATATAGATTTCATTCATGTGTGGGTTACTAAGTTATAAAATCTGTATATAGCACCATGTGCCCACCACCCAAAGTCAAATCTTCTCCTGTCACCTTATACTGGGACCCCTTTCTTCCCCCACACCCCTCCCTCTGGCAATCACCACACTGCTGTTTATGTTCATAAGTTTTAGTTTTATATCCCACATATGTGTGAAATCATATGGTTCTTAGCTTTTTCTGTCTGACTTATTTCACTTAGCATAATCTTCTCAAGGTCCATCCATGTTGTTTCAAATGGAACTATTTCATCCTTTAGTATGGCTGAGTAGTATTCCATTGTGTATATGTACCACATTTTCTTTATCCAGTCCTCTATCACAGGGCACTTTGGCTGTTTCCATGTCTTGGCCACCGTGAATAATGCTGCAATGAACATAGGGGTGCATATATCTTTGTGTATAAATGATTTCGAGTTTTTCAGGTATATACCCAGGAATGGGGTTGTTGGGTCATATGATAGCTCTATATTTAATTTTTTGAGGAATTGCTAGACTGATTTCTATAGTGGTTGTACCAGTCTACATTCCCGCCAGCAGTGAATGAGGGTTTTTTTCCACAACCTCTCCAACACTTGTTATTGCTTGTCTTATTGAATCTTCTTGTGAGGGCATTACTATTAGGTAGAATAAACTGTAATTTCTTGTAGCCTCATGTTACCAGATTAATATTCAAAGTCTCATGAAACTGCTTCTGTTAGGCTGAGCTTAAATTGTGTGCTGCACTGAGCAGTGAGAAGAAGGATGTGGCAGAAGAAAGCCACATCTTCAGGAGCTCCTTGGTTTTGATAGTGGTAAGACAAAAGCTTGGATTTATCATTCCACCAATAATATCAACACTGGCAAATAAATAATCCTGAAAAAAGAAATTATGGTGATGTTAGGAATGGATGAGTAGGTGGGGAAAACCCACATATGCCCACTACATACAATATAGAACTGAATATATTTTGAATGAATGAATGTTTAATTTATTAACATCCATGTTCAATAAGGGTACAATAATGCTTAGAAGAAGAGGTCTCTCCCCAAGCCCACATGCTGTCTCAGTTATGTATTCACTTATTTTTAAAGGCTAAGGTATAACAGGATATTTTGAGAGAGCTGAAGAGCTCAAGATAAGAATTATAGAGAATTATTAGAAATGTGATTTTTAGAGATCATGGGTACATCAGTTGACCTCACTCTAAGGAAAAGCAATATATTAAATGATCTTAATTGTCTATGGTGTTGTAATATCTCTCCAAAGGAGTTCATAACTGATTACATACTTTTGTGAAGGTGATTCACCATACAGCTTTCTAAGAGTTCCCCCAAATATCTTAAAATGTATTTTGATCCCTGTTTCTAGAACCCTTCAGCTCTGATTAGGGAGAGCACAACTGTCTAAGAAGAAAACTAGGAAGAATGCTACTTATATTCTCCCTTTTACTATGCAAAAAGCATGGTGATATTCACAAGTGAGATCCATGGAAAAGGGGGAAGTATATGACATTCAGGGTCCTGCATTGGAGGACTCTGGTGTGACTATTTTAAAAAATCCAGAAGAATTCAGTAGTAAGTGGTAACTTTAAATATTGAAAAAAATGTCATCTTAATGTATAAAAAACTACAGATGTTTCCTTAATATATGCACTTTTATTCAAATGATTATGTAAGTTAAACAGAAAGTTGGGACTGGCAAATTCCCAAGTTTCCAAGATTTACTTATGTTAACCTAGTATTCAACATGGGAACAAAGTTGAGGCTTTTTATTTATAATCCATGTCGCTTAGATGTGAGGGGAGGCAAGACTGAAGATTACACTACACTAATAGGGTGAAAACATGCAAATCAGGGGACATGTTAGATAGATGTATAGATAGATAGATAGATAGATAGATAGATAGATAGATAGATAGATAGATAGATAATAGATAAATAGATAAATTGTTACTTTCAAAATGTTAGCCAGCTCATCCATCATGCTGGTTGTGGGCAGTGATGGTACTAGAAATGGAAATGAATCTGAGTTGCAGTGAATTTTGATTAAGGCCTAGTTCATGTAAGAAAGATTTAAAAAAATCCTCAGCCTTAGCTGGTTTGGCTCAGTGGATAGAGCGTTGGCCTGCGAACTGACAGATCCCGGGTTCCATTCAGGTCAAGGGCACATGCCCGGGTTTCAGGCGTGATCGCCAATAGGGGGTCTGCAAGAGGCAGCCTATCGGTGATTCTCTCTCATCATTGATGTTTCCATCTCTCTCTCCCTCTCCCTCTCTGAAATCAATACAAATACATATTTTTGTGTCCACAAGAAGCAGAGGCCGAAGTAACCGCTTGAGCTAAAGCTGACCCCAGAAATACATATTTTTTAAAATCCTCAGTCCACAAATTCTCAGAGGAATAAAAAACTTTAGAGGCAGTTACAGGCATAGAATAAAGACCTAGTGTCACAGGCTCCATAAATCTTCAAATACTAGCCCTTTCAAGGGTTGAGACATAAGGTTATGCTTTATAGTGGAGCAAACTTCACCAGCTGGCATCATCTGGATCTTTTAGTGGACCTCAGAAATCAGGCTATGAAGGCTGAGAGTGAGCTAGGTTAGATTGTAGGTATCTTCCATCCAGAAAATATTCTTCCTAGTCCACCCCCCTTTATTAATCTCAAATGGTAGTGTAATTTACATACTCTTCTGCACCTTGACTTTTTAATTTTTGTTGTTTTATATTTAGCAATATGTCAGGACATAAAGAGCTTCTTCTTTTTCTAAAAGGCCACACTGTATTCTATTGTTTGGCTATACTATAACTTTTTTTAACAGTTTTCAAACTTTTGCTATCCTATATAATAAAAGGGTAATATGCAAATTGATCCTAAGGGTGGAACCACAGGGAACAACTGGTTGCTATGGCATACACTGACCACAAGGGGGCAGACCCTCAATGCAGAAACTGCCCCCTGGTGGTCAGTGCGCTCCCATAGGGGGAGCTCCACTCAACCAGAAGCTGGGCAGACAGCTGCCAGAGCAGCGGCAGTGGCAGGAGCCTCTCCCACCTTGTTGGCAGTGCTAAGGATGTCTGACTGTGGCTTAGGCCCACTCTCCCAGGGAGCTGGCCTAAGCTGTCAGTTGAACATCCCCTGAGGGCTCCCAGGCTGCCAGAGGGATGTCTGACTGCCAGCTTAGGCCCCATCCCCCAGGGAGTGGGCCTAAGCTGGCAAGTGGACATCCCCCGGGGGACCGCTCCCCCCCTCCCCCGGAGTGGATGAATTTTTGTGCACTGGGCCTCTAGTTTTAAATATATGCTGCAGTAAATAGTCTTGTATAGGTTAAAAAAAAATCAGATCGTGGGCTTAAGGTTAGGGGAATATTTCCCAGTATTGGGGCTCGTGGCTGTGCAGGTAGTGAGTGGTAGAAGAGGCTCCCTCTCTGCCTTCTTTCAATCTGAGTCCAGAAATGTGGGTAAGTAAAGGTTTCAGGAAGGTTTAGCATTCTATTAATCTGTTACCTAACCAAATATAGCATGCTGATTATTACAGGTGCTTCCTCTGTGCCCAGTCCTATGCCTTATAGAATACAACAATGAATAAGATATAGTTCCACCCATAACAAACTGGGACTGTCCTTTGGGTAATAAAACTTCCATGCCTATAATGATTTGTCCTTGGTAACATATGTTAACTCTTCAAATTGTGTGGTAGAGACCTTTAGGCATAATAAAGAGTAGCCACTTAATTATGATTCTAATTACACAAATACTTACTGAGTATCCAGTATGTTTGAGGTACTGAACAAGACAGACATAATTCCCTGAGGAGACAGAAAGTTAAATAGGCAATAACAACACAATATGTGACACTTTCATGACTCATTATTGGTGGTTCCAATTTACACAACTGGTAGGAAGTCAAACAGATATAGCCACTATGGAAAACTGTTTTGTAGTGTCTAATAAAAAATTAAACATACTCTATTACCCAGCAATTCCACTCCTAGGTATATATGCAAAGATGTATGGACAACATTATTTATTGCAACCCTGGAATAGTGAGAACTGGAAATAAATTCTACCAGTAACATAACAGTTAAATAAATGTTGGTAATATGCAGCAAATAAAAACAATAAGTTATATCAATATTATTAATAGCATAAAGATATCCACAATATATTTTATGCTAAAAAGCAAGTTGCAGAACAGTACATATAGTATGATAAAATATGTGTAAAAACAAAACTTTTTATGTGTATACACATCCATAAATATGCACCCAAAAATGTCTATAAGGATCCGCACCTCCTTGTTAATACCTCTGATTAGATGGGGCTTTCACTTTTATTTTATACTAGAGGCCCAGTGCACAAAATTTGTGCACTCGGAAGCGGGGGAGGAGTGGTCCCTCAGCCCAGCCTGTGCCCTCTTGCAGTCTGGGAGCCCTCGGGGGATGTCCGACTGATGGCTTAGTCCCACTTCTGCCACTGCCGCTGTGCTCGTCAGCTATGAGCCTGGCTTCTGGCTGAGTGGGACCTCCCCTCCCCCTGCCGTGGGAGCACACTGACCACCAGGGTGTGGCTCCTTCATTTAGTGTCTGCCCCCTGGTGGTCAGTGCACATTATAGTGACTGGTCATTCTGCTGTTCGGTCAATTTGCATATTAGCCTTTTATTATATAGGATACTTAGGTATAATTATATTATATTAATTAATATAATTAGCACCAATACCTTTGTAATTTAAAATATTAATAAATGATACAAATATGCACAGTGTTACAAGTTTCCCTGACTTGGAAAATCAAATGGCTGATGATGACATTCACTCACAGACAGTAACAGTGGAAGTGATCAGAGGAAGATTGTTGAGAAAGATGATAAATTTAGTCTTGGGCATTTTGTTTTGATATTCCTGGGGTACATTCAGGTGAAGATGTCTAGAAGGGAGTTGGATATATAGGTGTGGGGCAGAAGGGAATGATTAGGAATGGAGCTAGAGATTTTAGGATATGCATAGCAATCAAAGCCACTATAGGAATGAATGGGATTACAAAGGGATAATATAGTGGAATAATGGAGGCAAGTAGGTCCAGAAATGAGGAACACCGAGGCAGACACAAATGGATCAGCCTGCAAAGGACACCTTGATGGGATGACTAGAGAGATAGGAATAAAATCAGGAGTACGAGGTGTCATGCAAGCCAGGAAAAAGAGGTTCATAATGGACAAAGTGCTCAATAGTAACAAATGCTGGTGAGGATGGCATATAAGAAAAAAAAATGGTCTTTTGGATTTAATGACAAAGAAATTTTGGTGAGATCCAGGAGGTTGAGTGTATAGTGGGGCCACTTTCAGTAAATTTAGTTGCTAAGTTGCAGGAGTTGGTTGGTGGAGATAAGGGTCACTAGAAGGGATTAAGGTTGAGAGAAATTTTTAAAATAGAGTATTAAAATTGGAAAGACTTGAACACATTTACATGGTGATGAGAAATAGCTAGTAAAAGTATGGGGGTTGGAATGTTGAGGGGGAGGGGGGAAGTGTACAATTTAGCCAATATAACAAGGATGGAATTCACAGCACAGATGGAACGATTCCTCTCAGACAGAAGGCAGGGCACTCCACTGTAACAGGAAGGAAGGAAAAAAGGGTGGTTGTGTATGTGGACAAATATATAGATTTGGTAATTGGAATTTAAGGGAGCTCTCAATTGATAGCTTCTATTTTCTCTATGAAGTAGGAGGTGATGTAACCTGCTGAGAGTGAGGGGAGAAGTGATGAGATGGAGATGCTTTAAAATAGCTGCTATGGAGAACAGGAGGAAGCTCTGAGTAGAGAAACAAAAGAATGTGCAGGCTTGAAGTCAAAGACCATGGTGAGCATCATCTGAGGGAATTGTGTGAGGTCATCTCCTAAAAATGAGGGTAGAGGTGGGAGGTCTACACAACTTCAAAATCTCTGACCAACTGGGTTAACTGATTCAACCCACTAGTCAATTCAGTGAAGAAAACCCACTAACATAATTACTTTGCATTACAAAAGCCCAAATCGTGATTATTGCCCCAGCTGAAGCATTTGGATTTAATTCTATCACTGGAGACTCTATAGAATGCAGGAGAAAAGGAGATCCTAACAGTAGCACTGCATCATTCTAGTCACAGCTCAGAGGCTGCTCCCTTTCTTATTTGCACCCTCACCAACAATTCTTTTCTAAATTGGAATGCTTCTTATTGCAGCATTATTTATGGTGACAGAGAGTTGGAGGCAATCTGGCATTCATCACTGAGATAGTGAAGAGGCAAAATGGGATGGACGTACATCCTGGAGTAGTTTTCAGCCATTAGAAGCAAGGAATTATATGTACATAGAGCAGCAATGCTGGGTGAGAAATAGGAGAAATAGCAAGAAATAGAAATATATATTAACACCATTTAGAAAAATTAAAAGGACCTTCACTGGAAATAATAAACATTTTATAAGAACACATACAAATAAAAATATAGTCATTAAGTAGAACAGACTGATTTCCAGTGAGAGTGGGAGGAGAATGTGAATGACATGTGGGGGTAATAGGGAATAAAGAAACCAAACAAGATGTCAACGATAACAAATGCATTAGGACCTGGGTTCAATTAACTCAACCCTCTGCACCTAACACACTAACGAAATCCAGACACAAGTGAATCAAAACACTTTACTTAAACTCTTGAAGACTGTTTCAAGCAACATCTTTATCTACAACCCAGAATATTGGGGTTACACAGGATCAGAGCTGGAGAAGAGTGTGCAGGTCATCTAGGGCTGCCTATTATCTCACCACTTATTTTATAGATGAAGAAACTGAAGCCATGAGAACTAGCTGTCTAAAGCCACACAGTTAGTTGTAAAGTTTAGACTAGACCCAGGTCTCCAAGGCCTTGTACTCCTTCTGAGAATTCTCATTTGTTTTGTTATTATTGTTGTTTGCATCTTAAATGAATTCAACTCCATTCTATGGTTTCTACTTCCTTCATAATTTTTAATTTAAAAATATATGCAGGAAAAAGGTGTACTGCCCTGCCTACATAAGGGAAGAGTGGTTAAAACCAGTGAAACTTACCTGATTACAAGGGTTCTCAATTATTTTTTAAAATCTATGACACACTTTTGAATATGAGAAATTTTGGCAGCATGCTTGAAGGTATTTCAAAAGTTTACTAAACAAATCAGTAATAATAATATAGTCTTTACTGCCCTATAACAATGCCTCAAAGTGCCTAGGAAAGCATAGCGATGTTTATCAACATGCTTATTACCACATGTCAACAATGTATCACAATTTGAATAAAACAGTTGCCTGCCTTGACCACTTTCATTTATACACCCAAGCAAGTGAACATGCAATTTCTCTTTATACTGGATGATACTGTTCTGTGACATGTTTGATATTGTTTGATATTATCCTATGCCTCTCTTCCCCCTACAACAAGCTGAACTTGAGTTTATTCTATATTGCATGACCTCAAATCAATATTATTTATGACAGTCATCATCAAGACATTTTGCATGCTCAATTGTAGCAAAATTGCACTGCTATCTTGGCTTTCAAGAAGTGTTCAGGGCATCCCTGTTGAGATTCAGGCTGCGATGGGAAGCTGTAGAATGGAGTGGTTAAGGGCATGGGCTTTAGTACCCTAGAGACTGGAGTTTGAATGCTATGCCTGTTACTGTGCAACCAACTTTTGGTAAGATATTTAAGCTTTTAATCCAATCCAACAAACATTTAGGGGCCTGCTATATGCAAGATACTGTTTTAGGTGCTTGGGGACATAGTAAGGAACAAAACAGATGAAAATCCCTGTCTGCTTGGAGCTGACATTCTAGTAGGGGGATAGAAGCAAACAATTAGCATAATAAATAAGCAAATCATGAGGAGAAACCAAGATGGAGGCATAGGTAAACACCGAAATTGCTGCCTCCTACAACAACTTCACAAATACAACAAAAAGACAAAACAGACATCATCCAGAACTACAGGAAGGCTGGCTGAGTGGAAATTCTACAACTAGAAGGAAAGAGAAAAGCACACTGAGAGTCAGGAGCTGTGGAAGTAAAGTGCAGAGGTACGGAGGCTCGAGTGCACGCGGAAAGGGGCTGGTACCTGAGGACAAGGCTGTCTTTTTGAATCAGGAGGGAGACACATGCTCCCGACTGCTCTGAACTCCAGTTCTGGGCAGTCTCTGGGAACCCAGGACTCATATGGGGATAAACTGGACTGTCTGGCAGCGGGCAGAACTCAGAACTGGAGGGTGGCTTTCCCTCAGAGGTGCTTGCAGCAATTAAATTACCGGGACTCGCGGCCCCTTAGGGCAGGGCTGAGGATCTGCCATAGCTGCTTGCTCCGCCCTGTTGATTCCTTGAGACCCCGCCCCACCCAGGCTGCGGCAGAGGCTTTTGCATATGAATGCCCTGGCCCTTTGCAACCTGAAAATTACCTAACAAATTACAGCTGGGCCAGACAGACCCAGAACTTCCAAGAGAAGGCCAAAGGCCCCACAGCAACTTGCACTGCTTCACAGCTGGGCCTCATCTGGGCACCTCCAAACTCCAAAAAAGGAAGGGGAATCTGCAGATCTTTTCATAGCTCCTGCTGGGTAACCTCAGGCAGAGACTAAATTAGCACCTCCTTAGTGTACCCAGTGGTCAGAGTGGGACCATCCAGATTACAACTCCTCAGATCCATAAGGGACACACTCAGGGGGCAGACTCAGGGGGCACCAAAACCCCACTGAAGCAAGTCTTGCCCCAGAAGGGTGTCTTCAGCACAGAAGTTCTCCCACTGCAGACACAGCTGATTCTCACTGCCAATTGGCCTGGAGGTCAATTCCTCCCAGTGATACCTACAACAATCAAGGCTTAACTACAACAAGACTGTGCACAAAGCCCACAAGGGGGTGCGCCAAGAGTGTCCTCCTCAGGTAACTGGGGAGGCTGAGACACTGGGCCCTATAGGACACCTAGCACACAAAACCACTCTACCAACACAGGGAAGCATAAAAAATGCGGAGACAAAGAAACAGGTCACAAATGACAGAAATGGAGGAAAGCAAACAACTGGATATAGAGTTCAAGGCCACGTTTATAAGGTTTTTCAAGAATTTTATGGAAACCGCCAATAAATTTAGTGAGTCCCTCAATAAGTATAGTGAGACCCTGGAGGACATGAAAAAGGACCAACTAGAAATTAAGCATACACTGACTGAAATAAAGAATAATTTACAGAGATCCAACAGCAGACAAGAGGATCCCAAGAATCAAGTCAAAGATTTGAAATACAAAGAAACAAAACATACCCAACCGAAAAAGAAAAAAGAAAAGAGATTCCAAAAATATGAAGATAGTGTAAGGAGCCTCTGGGACAACTTCAAGCGTACCAACATCAGAATTATAGGGGTACCAGAAGAAGAGAGAGGGCAAGATATTGAAAACCTATTTGAAGAAATAATGACAGAAAACTTCCCCTACCTGGTGAAAGAAATAGACTTACAAGTCCAGGAAGCGCAGAGAACCCCAAACAAAAGGAATCCAAAGAGGACCACACCAAGACACATCATAATTAAAATGCCAAGAGCAAAAGACAAAGAGAGAATTTTAAAAGCAGCAAGAGAAAGACAGTCAGTTACCTACAAGGGAGTACCCATACGACTGTCAGCTGATTTCTCAACAGAAACCATGCAGGCCAGAAGAGAGTGGCAAGAAATATTCAAAGTGATGAATAGCAAGAACCTGCAACCAAGATTACTTTATCCAGCAAAGCTATCATTCAGAATAGAAGGTCAGATAAAGAGCTTCACGGATAAGAAAAAGCTAAAGGAGTTCATCACCACCAAATCAGCATTATATGAAATGCTGAAAGGTATTCTTTAAGAAGAGGAAGAAGAAAAAGGAACTCTTACCATTTGCCACAGCATGGATGGAACTGGAGAGCATTATGCCAAGTGAAATAAGCCAGTCAGAGAAGGATAAATACCACATGATCTCACTCATTTGTGGAATATAATGAACAACATAAACTGATGAATAAGGACTGATCCAGAGATGGAGAGGCATTGATTGGACTGTTGGGCCTTGGAGGGAAGGTAGGGGAGAGTGGAGGTAACGGGGAAAGATCAACCAAAGGACTTATATGCAAGCATATAGGCCTAACCAATGAACACGGACAACAGGGGGATGAGGGCATGAGCGGGGAGGTGAGGGGGGGGGGGTAGGGGGTAACGTGGGGATAAGGACACATATGTAATATCGTAATCAATAAAATATATTAAAAAATAAGCAAATCATATGATGTGTTATAAGGTGGTAAGTGTCATGGATTAAAGAAAAAGTTGAGAAGAGTACTTTGGCATTGGGTTCTGAGGAGAGGGTGCACGTTGCAATATTAAATAGGGTGGTCAGGGTAGATCTTATTGAAAAGGTGACATTTAAACAAAGTGGAAAGGGAATTAGCCACATGACTACCTGTGGTAAGCAGATGCATTCCTGTTGAGATTAAGGAAGAGGAATGTAGCAGCGGAGGGAGTGAGGGAGGGTTGAATTTGTGAATATATTTTGAAGGCGGATCCATCATGATTTCATGAGAGATTGGGTATGGTAATTGAGAAAAGGAAAAATGTCAAGAATGATTTCAGGGTTTTTGGTTTGAATAACCAAAAGGATAGAGATATGCCTACATCTGATGAAGGGTATAGTTTGAAGCAGGTTTTCCTTTTTTCTTACTTTATTATTGTGGGGAAAGACCAGAATCAGTGTTTTGGAAATATTGAGATGTCTATTAGAAATTCTAGTAGAGATTAATTTTGAATGTCAATGCTAATTGAAAAATAAGAAAAAATTTAAAAAAGAAATGCTAATAGAGATGATGTTGAGTTTGAACTTGGATACACAAGTCTGAAGTTCAAGAGAGAAGTTTGGGCTGTAAGTATAAAATGGCAGTCATAGGTATAGAGGTGACCATGTGATCAGACGAGGCCACCTGAGGAGTGGAAATAGAGAAGAGATCCAAAGACTGAGTCCTGGGCTCCCACAGCACTAAAAAATCAGAGAAGGGGCACAACCAGCAAAGGAGACTAAATAATGACCAGTGAAGTTAGAAGAAAATAAAGACAGTGTGGTTTCCTGAAAGCTAAGGGAAGGAAGTGCATCAAGGAGGAGGGACTGATCCACTTAAATATTGCTGATGGGCCAAGGAAGATTATAAATGAGAAATGACTCATGTATTAGAAATGTGGAAGTTATCAGTAACTTAATTGGAAGAGGTTTTGTAGAGTAGTGGAGGCAAGAACTTACCCTGACCATCCTATTATGGAGTGGTGGAGGCAAAAAGAAAAATGGAGATAGGGATTAGAGACAACTCTGTAATGATGTTTGATGTGAATAGGAACAACAACAAAAAAAGAGTGATAGCTGGCAGATGAAGCCTTAGCTCCCTTCTCTATAAACAGGGTTCTCTCAGCGTTATTGAAAAAATTAAGAGATTCAATAAAATTTTTTTTGAGTACTAAGATAGTACACACAACATGTCTATCACATAGTAGGCATTCAGTACACTGTAATGATTATTTTAAAACTGTGAATACTAGAATTGAAAACAAATTTTTATATATTTTAAAATAATATAGACTTTAATGTCTTAGACCAACAGATGAGTCATTGTGTGGGGGAACAAAAAAAAAATCTCAGAAGAAGTTTTGCTGTAGTGCATATCAAACCACATTTCAGAAGATGACCTCCAAAGAACACATCTGCTTAGTTTTCATTGCATTTGTGTTCCCTGGTATAGTAATTATATGTATCTACTAGAGGCCTAGGGGGAAAAGCTTCTGTCAAAAACACAATCTTCTCTCTAAATGAGACAAGTTTCTCCATTACTGAGCATGCCTTGAATGTGACAAGGTCATAAAGTCACCCTCCTTTTTCTTGCATATATATTGTTTTTTTCTCTCTCACCCCCTAATTGCCAAGTTAAATGTCGATGGCATTGGGTTCTGGGGAGAGGGTGCAGGTTGCAATAAGTAAACCGACATCTGAAATTTTTCTCCTGTTCAAACCAATGCTCCTTCTAAAATCTTTTTTAAGATGGTGAACAAACAATATTACATAAGCTATAAGTTAAAGACTGAGCAGAACAGAAGATATTTTAGCTGTGAAATAAAATAAAACTTAAAATGATGTTAATCTGACAAGTATGTATTGATATACACAATAGAGTGCTATATGATAATTAGGCAGAAGTGATGAGCAGTTGACATGAATGTTTCAAATTGGTTATTCTTTCACACAGCCAAGCCTGATTGTATCTTTCTTCCTTGTTATTTTTCTAGGCACTAATATTTTCTATTAATAATGATGTTTTCCAAAACACCATATTATATTATGTTTGTTTATTTGTTAATTCCTTCATGTTTCAAAGGAAAGGTCTTCTTCCTTTCTAAGAGAATCTTTCCATCACCACCTCAGGGACCTACTTCCATTAATGCCCTTTCTCCCATTACCCAAATCTGTCTCTCTCTACTCACAATGCCCAAGCCTATAGCATACTAAAATTCCTCCCCAGAACCTGTCTCCTCCTCAAATCACTACTCCATTCTTCTTTCTTCCAACACCAAACTCCTCTTAGTCCCATTTCTCATTTTGCAGTCATTCTTCCTTCCCATGCAACCTAGCTCTTTCCTTCGCTGTACCACTGAAACTGCTATGTCCAAAATCACCAAGCACCTATTAATTGACCAACCTAATAATGTCCTCTCAGTCCTTATCCTCTTCAACCTCTTGTAGAATTCCAAACTATTGACAGTCCCTCCATACTGAAACTTTGTCCTCCCTCAGCTTCCTTGACACCATTCTATCCTGGCTCCTGTTGGCTTTTCACAGGGTTCTCCCCTCAGTCTTCTCTTCTTGTTTTGTGTATTCTCTTTTAGAGAGATAATTCACTTCTCTGGCTTTTGTTACCAATAATATGTGCATAACATTCAGGTCTGCATCTCCAGCCCAAACCTATCTACTGAACTCCAGTCCAATATTTCCATTTTTTTTCTCTTCTTCTTTTTTTTATTAAACATCTGCACCTAAATGACTCAAACTCAAACATGTCTTCACATCCATACTCATTATCTTCAGTCTTTCTGCCCAGCCTATGCCATTACCTAAACTACAAATCTAGTAACCATTGTCAATTCTCTCCAATGTCTGGTCACCCACATTCAATTTGTTCTCCAGTCCTGAAATGCCTCTAGAACCCTTACTCTTCTCTTCTTCCCTAGGTACCATGGACTTCATTCAGGATCTCTACATCTTTTACATGAAATCTCTTTTCCCCTTCCTGGTCCCCACCAGTTCTACTGACTTCAACCACATGGAACTACATAGCTTCCTTGAATGTCCGATAATCTTTTATACTAAAGAACAGAGTTTAAATTACTTAGATTTTTTTAAATGTGTTTTTGATATTGCAGGAAATGCCATCTGTGTTCAACCTACAATATGTGCAATCTCCAAGCCAATTATGCTACATCACTGAATATTCAGTCAAGGAGGCTCTGGTGCTGATGGGGTAAAATGTGTTTTCTTGCATTAAGAGGGCCCAGATGAGGGCCTTTGGGTCCCTGGTTCACCAACCTGTGACCCCCCTCCCTCTGCCACTCTCTGGAAATATTATGCAGATTATAAAAGATAAACTAATGACTGAGTTTCATTCAGGGAACTCCTGCCTTGTTCTGTGCAGTGGAGGTCTGTAAAAGGAAAATGTCCACTTTCTCACCCAGAGCAAAATGGAACCCCATGGGGAGCTGGAAAAAAGCAGGCCTAATTCCTGACAGCAGCCTTTTCCAATGCTCTTCACTCAACCCATTTGGAGAGAATGGATGTGATTGCAGTTCACTCAGCTCATTGTTAAGGAGCATTCAGATTTAACAAAGGTGTATTTTTAAAATGTGTCTGTCTCATTGTTACATTTTTCTTTCAGACAAGAAGTCCTAGCATAGTATAGTATTTCTTAGATCTTTCCCTCATTTTTCCAGCCATAGTCCAAATGCAGATGATAATCACATCATTCCTGGGCAATTATAAGGTCTCTCCATCTCCCGTATTAATGTGTATGACTTTGCAAAACCATTCATTTATTTATTCAGTCACCCTGTCAGTTCGTCAGCCAGTTAATATGTGTTAATTAACAGATGTGCATTGGCCACTATGCTAGGCCCTGAAATATGGGAAGAGGAGGGAGATATAAACTAAACCAGACCCCCACAAAAGGTCCACAATTTAATAGGAAAGATAGACATCTTTGCCTGGAAAGACACCCTTCTCTTCTCTTATGAACAATTTTTCATGATTCAACACCCAACCCACATATCACAGCCAGAGGTGTTTGCTGCTCCTCCATGCTCCCACAGTGCTCTGTTTACATCTTCACTTGGCTACCTGTTGTATTGAATTGAGCATTCTCTCTACTCTGGAAATAGTGACGTCCTGGAGAACAGGAACTACAAGCTGGACATGCAGGGGTTAGTGCATCAGAGATGGTTCAGAGCACATTAAATGAAGTAATAAAACAAGAGTAAATGTTAATGCTAAATTGGGTTCCAAAATGAGTAGCATTTGTTGGGGAGCAGGAACTTCTTTACTGAGTGCCTCTTCTGCAGCCAGACAAAACTGCTTGCCACTCTATGAATAATCATTGATTCACTTGTCTTCAACTCCCAAAATTCCTGTTCCAGGCCTACCTTCTGTTGTAGCACAGTGCTTCTCAAACTTGATATGCACACAAATCAGTTGAGAATCTTATTACAATGCAGATTCTCAGTCAGTAGGTCTGGATATGGTATCAGAGATTCTGCATATCTAACAAGCTCCCAGGTGAAGCCCATGTTGGTGGTCCAAGGACCACACTTGGAGTAGGTGAGACGCTGGCTAGATTTCCCTAGTCTCAGGCCTTCTAGTCACTTAAGCCAGGACCACCATTTATGGCTGTGTACCAAGGCACCCAGCTGAAGAGGATAATGATCGTTGAAATCTAAACCATGTTCGCAAAGCCCTATACCCTGTTCTAGTACTGGTCATATCTGCTAGGAGAAAGAGGCACTTTTTCTCCTTTTGCTACTTCCCACAAAAGCTCTGTAAGCTACACGTACCCCCACAACTGAATCCATAAGAAGCCAGCACCTTTTTTCTAATTCACACAAAGGTGCCACATGGGGTGCCATGAGTGACACCCCAGCCAACCCTGTGTCATTGCTCTTTTTTTGACTGATAACTCAGGTTGATGATTCTGTATACAATTTGATATTTTTCTGTCACTTGTTTGTGTGCCCTGTATTTCTTTATATGTGAAAAGCAATAGGATGTAAAGGAGCACTGTCCTCTTCATCACAGGACTTGGGCTCTAGCCCTGGCTCTTTATTACTTGCTTCATGATATCAGGCAAAGCACATAAACCCTATGAGCCTTGGTTTCCTCATTTATCAAATGAAGATTGGTAAGATCTGCTGGGCTGGATCCTCTATGTTATTGTGAGGATCAAATTGATAACCTAAGGGAAATCCCTATGTAAATTGTAAAGTTCTATACAAATGTTAAAAATTATTATGAAGGGTTCAGGTGGCATATCTTTAAATCCCTTTGTAATTCTCCCCAACTTGGAAGAACAGTGTGCTACATGTGGTAGCTTCAGAGCCTACTACTGGTTGATGGACTGCAGGAAAGAGCACTGTCCAAATTCTTTCTAACAAAGCCCCAGCTTACCTTGATGAATAGCACTATGTGACAACTTTGGAAAGAACTGTAACCCAACTTCATCAGCTTGCAGAATCTTGAAGAAGATAACATCTGTAACACAATCACAATTGTTTAACAGGAACTATGCAGCAGAGAAACACCAAAGTAAAGACACCAAATTCCAAATAGATGGTTTCAAGAGTAATCTTTCACTGAGAACTTTTTTTCAAATGTAGAAGGCTGACTCACCTGTTTATATGCTAAAAGGAACCCCCTTATTTTGATTTCTGAATACTTTCTCTCCTAGTAGTCAAACTTATTATGGAATAAAAGGTTTTGATAATTGCTTTTTAATATGATGAAAGGTTGGAACCTTTTCCAATGACAAGGAAATGAAAGAATATAATGGAATGATGTCTTGTAATTTTTATAACTCCCAAATAGCAAATGAGACAGTCGTTCATTTATTCACTGAAGTTTCCTTCCAGAATTACAGAATTACTCCTACACAGCAATTAGAAGGGGGAGATGAATGTTTAAGCATTAGCTGTAACTTGTCTTTCTGGGGAGGAGGGGACTAGGTTGAAGCTGTTAGCAATGGGAAAAGTTAATTAACAAATAGAAAATTTTAGTTATTACTTCCCTGTATTCTGAAAAGGTTTCCTAAATTGAAAAGTTAGATAAACCATTGCTCTAATTTTCAAGGGTTTTCTCTTTAAAAGGAAGTCAAGGTAAATAATCTATAGTATTTCAAGTGTTAATCTTTACTTTAAAAAATATGTTTATTTAGGAGGAAGTGTTCTTATCTATCATTTGTCAAAGTCCATGACTGGGCTGCACAGTGGGTAGGAGCATAAATCTAACAATTTTACATGTTCAGTCCCTTGTAGGCCTCTCAGCTGCTCTCCATCTCAAGTTCACAGCCAAGCCTGCCAGCTCACAAAGGACACTGGCCAAGGGGGGTTGGGTGGGTGAAACATAGCCATCCTCATTCTTTAGACAAGGAGAGATTTGTAGTAGCCCCTCATGAATTGTTTTCTTGATTGCCAGGAAGGCCAGAATGATTTCAACATTCAGTTGCAGTAACTTTCGTATCTTCAGTTTCTAGCCCATTCCTATTTCTCCTATTTCTTGATAGAGTTGCTAATTTTTCTCTTGTTTTCTTTAACTGATCTAGGTTTTCTCTCTCTCTCTCTCTTCTGCCCCACCCCCCCCCACTTTAAATCTTTAAAACTTGGTGACTTAGATTTGACAGCTGGCTCATTTAACAGCGTATCCCAGTGGACAAAGATTGGTTCATCTTTTACCTTGAATCTTTATTTATTTTTGACATTTCTTTTCTTCATCTCTACTTAACATTGGTTTACTCACCTATATAATTTACCAGTTAGCTCTGAGAAAATAACAAAAAAATAATGAGAAAGGACAACATGTGTTAGTATCCTATATATGCAAGCTCTTTCAACAGAATTATTTTGCTGAGAGTTGTGTACTTCTGCCAAGAGTGAAAAAGCAGAAAATGGGATTTTGAAGATTTATTTTATTTTTACTGTTTTAAATCAAGAGATTAGTTGTTACAACAAAATAATTCCTTTGCTGTCCTAAATTTATATTTGACCTAATTTAAATATATGTAACTCTCAAGGCATGTCAAATCCTTTTTGGAAAAAGATGTATGTAAATAAACAGGTGTTTTGGTGTTTATTGGTGTTGTTTTTTTTTGCCTTGTCTGCTATTTTAGTGTTTCATATGCCATGGTTTGTCTCCATCATTCATTCATTAGTTCATCAGTCAATAGCCATTCATTAATTCAATAAACATTTAGAGAGCATATCTCTTGAGTATGACAAGGCCATAAAGTTGTCCTATTTATCTGTTGTCCCACTAAACTTTAGAACATTCACAAAATTGGGCTCTGAATCCTTGCACAGTTTTGCTACTAAAAGTGCAAGACTCCCAGTTCCCTGCCTTGCAGTCCACTCTTGGAGGAACAAGTTCTTCCAGGATCTGGGGTAGAGAACATTTGATTGAGAACCCTCTGGGTCACAAATGTTTTGGGTTTTTTTATGATTTTGAACTCAAGTCCAAAGCAAAAATTTTTTTCCTTCCTTCCTCCCTTCCTCCCCTTCCTCCCTTCCTCCCCTTCCTTCCTTCCTTCCTTCCTTCCTTCCTTCCTTCCTTCCTTCCTTCCTTCCTTCCTTCCTTCCTTCCTTTCTCTTTAGAGTGAGTCCTCTGTCATTCTGGAGAATGCCCCCACTCCTCAGCCAAAGGTTAGGAGATTAGGTCATTCTGCCTGCCTACTTTGACTTTTAATCCTAGCATGGGAGACTGTTGATCTCTAAATTCCTTTTGTGATTTTGTCAAGAGGACCAAAGGACATATTGTAGATATGAATTCTTATCTTCTGGCCTGTCAGCTCAGAGTCTCTGATGCAAGTTTGCAGAATAGGTTCTTACTATTACTCTTGATTCACTTTAAAAAAATCTATCAAAATACTAAGAGATTCTTTTTAAGCCAGTTCACTAAAACTGTATGTTAACCAGTTAATTAGTTATAAAGCCCTTATAAGGAAAGTAGTGTAACACGAGTTAGCACATGAACTCTGTAAGTAGACAGATACAGGCTCTGCCACTTACTAGCTGTGACCTTTGACAAGTATCTAACCACTCCAAGCCTCAGTTTTCTCACCTGTACAATAGGGCTCATGCTGTGAAAATTAAAAGAGACAATCCACGTCAATTACATAACACATAAACAATTGTAATTGTTCTACAAATGTTTGTCATTACTGTTATTGCACTCTAATAAAATGCGGGCACTAAAAGAGCAGGGATTCTTATCTGTATTATTCACTGCTGTATCTCCAGTGCCTGGAACACAATTTTATATATAGTAGATACTAATTAATTATTTGTTGAATGAATAATGTGTTGGGGTTTTTTTTTGCAGTTCCCACAATGTTAGGTACATGTAAATGTCTATTAAAACCAAGAATCCTGGAATATTATTGCTATAGAACCTGAGAGGTCAAGGCCAACACATTCATTTTACAGATGAGGAAATAGAGATTCAGGGAGATTGAGTGAGTTGTCCAAAGTCATAGGTTCAGTAATTGCAGTATTGGTGGTTAAAATCCCAGACTCCAAAGCCAAACTACATAGATTCGACTCTACGTTCCCACTCACTAGCTATATGATTTGGGCAAGTTATTTCACTTCTCTAAATCTCAGTTGCCTCATGTGTAAAGTGTTGATAAGGAATAATAGCCTCTAGCTCATACAGTTTTTATGAGCATTAGACAAGTGAATATATGTGCCTCGCATATAATAAATGCTATATATAGTACCTATGATTATTAGTTTCAGCATTAGACGTTTTCCTACTTTCAGTCCAAGGTGCTTCCCAGTACATTGGTTGGTTGATTTAGGTATTTCTCAGTTGGAATGAATGAAATTATCTAGATTTCTAGAAAGTATATTATGACAATAGGGTGGTGAGGGCCTGGGGGAGTGGACAGGAGCAGGCTGGAAGAGGTTAATGGGAGGAAACGGAGGACCTATGTAGTAATACTTTCAACAATAAAGATTTTAAAAAAGAAAAAAAGAAAGTATATCATGGCTTCTGTGAAAGGCAGAGCAGATTAGTTTGCCTGAAATCTCATCTTATGTCTAGTGGCTTTTCACTGTAACATTTAGATTTCAAATGCAGTATTGTTTACCTTGTCGTCTGCAATAATATGCACTATTCTTGGTGCTGAAAATATATTTTGTACAAACATTATTCAGGGTCCTTATCATATTTTAATTTCTACTCTCTGGACATATTTGAGTTTAGTTAAATACTAGTTTTTGTTGAGTGAATGTACTCTCTTTTAGATCCTTTGTCACATGATCATGCAGAAATAGCAGGAGTCAATGAAGTTTTTCTGTAAAGGACCAGATAGTAAATATTTTAGGTTTGTGGGCTACAAAGTTTCTGTCACAGCTACTCAACTCTGTTGTGAAAGCAGCCACAGACATAAACAAATAGGTGTGTCTGTGTTCCAAAAAAACTTTATTTACAGTCCATGCATGGGTAATAGTTTGCCAAGTCCTGGTTTATAGAGTGGCAAGAGGCTTAGAGACAAAAATGAATAAAAGCAATAAATCTAGTTAGGAACATGTATGCAAATTAATTTTAAGTATTTAATGTCCATTAAACTAACAAGTTGAGGTTTAAATCATAAACAAATTCATCTAAATTCTAAGCTTTTGTATTGGATGTTTTCTGCATCCGTTTTATCCATTTAGTAAATCAAGCAGGAAAGGCCAAAACAAAGTTAACAAGGCACAAATTAAGAGTGTAGTGGAGGTCAAGCGTGCAGTGATTCAAATTTTGTGCTTATTTATTCTTTTGGATTCTTATACTTGATTCTTTTTTAGCCACATGACTTACGGTGTAGTTGGTCAGTGGCCCATGGGGATAGTAAAGCACTACTGGGGTTTCCTCTTGCCCTCTGCATATTACTTCTTCTCCAAAACCTATATAATAAATTCTCTCCACTCTTGCTTTTTAAAATGTGGAAGAAAACAGCAGGGAGGAGGTGCTTATTCATTTCATTTGATAATCAACTCAACATCTATTCTATGATAATGATTATGGGAACCTAGAAGTGGAGCTGAAAGGATAAAAAAAAATGCACCATTCCTACTCTTATAGAGCTCACAAGCTAGTGGGGATGACAGACCAGCAAACAGACAATAACACAATAGTGTGTGATTGTGTGATTAAATATCATTAATGTCATTGGAAAAGCATTTGCTAGTCCCAGAGTTTTTAAATCATATAGCGTATTATTTGGATATTAGAGATTTACATTGCATCTTGAGGAAGTTCAGACCTAGTACTTAGTGTAAGTAAAATTAATTTCTATTATAACAGTTAATTTTGTGTGCATATGGATGTGCTTTAAGCAAAATATCATCTTTAGAAATAATATACTCAGAAAATAAAGAATTATCCCGCCGAAACCGGTTTGGCTCAGTGGATAGAGCGTCAGCCTGCGGACTGGAGGGTCCCGGGTTTGATTCCGGTCAAGGGCATGTACCTGGGTTGCAGGCATATCCCCAGTAGGAGATGTGCAGGAGGCAGCTGATCGATGTTTCTCTCTCATCGATGTTTCTAACTCTCTATTTCTCTCCCTTACTCTCTGTAAAAAATCAATAAAATATATTTAAAAAAAAAAAAGAATTATCCCCATTGGTTAGCTTATGAAATAGCCATTAACGATCCCAATTAATTTGACATTTGTCTCAAAGGATAAGTAAAACAGACCTGGGAAGAGGTAGTTTTTTATTCTCTCATGGTCAATACTAGGTTGTACAGAACAGGGTGCAGAAAATAAGAGAGAAATACCACTCATTATTAATATGAGTCATGGCAACCCTATCTGATGTATTTGATATATGGGAATAATTAGAAATTATATTTATGATCCTATTTATACTTCTTTGTCAGAATTTATGATTCACTATAAGGGAGAGGTTTTACCTATATTCATCACCATCAGTGCCAGTGACTAAATTAAAATATGTTTATATTTCCACAAACCTTCATTTTCTTTGCAAAATCATTTTATGTGCTAACATTTATGATCAATAGCCTAGTTTTCCCTAAATGAACAAATCCTTACCCTTCAAAATATACTTTTATTTTTAACAGGTTTTATTAACTGCTGAATACAAAGACATGCATAGCATAGGTATGAGGAATGAAATTAAAACAAACTCCAAAATAGCCATCATCAAGAAATAAGAAGGGAGTTTCAAGATGTCAGCAGCGTAGATGGATCTTTCTCTCACTTCCTTCCAGAACCAAACTGGAAATAAAACTGAAGTGGGTTTCAATCACCCTGAATTATCAACTACAGACTACCTGAAGAGGAGACGTATAACAAACAACTGGAAGAAGAAATCACCATGACACTGGTCGGAAGGGGAAACACAAAGGAGGCTGTCCCTGCTCTCAAGGGCAGTAGCCAAGGTTGCAAAGGGATAGCTCAGCTGTGGGATGTTCCCCCTGAGAAGTGAGAAGACTAGACCACAGGCTGGGCTCTCCAGACTGGAACACCAAAGCCAGGAGGGCGCCCACATGGCATTTGACTGTGAAAAGCAATGGGGTTTCTGTCTGCCTAGGAGAGGCAGAGTATGCTAGAGACAAAGGCTTCCTCTTGAAGGGTCAACTCTTAAAGCTTCATTCATGGCCACTCACCCTGGGCTCTGGCAGAGGGAGGGCAGTGCGGACTGGAGTCACCTGAAGAGAAACTGTGGTGTGTGGATTGGGGGAGACATGTGAGGGAGCAGACACCAAAATTCATGTTCTGGGTTATACTCTGGTACCATAGCAACTATCTTTCCTTGGTGAAACAACCCCCTTGGAGAAGCAGCAGCCTGGGGAAAATCTATTGCCTCACCCTCAGGAATCCTGCTTGCCCCACCCTGCATCTTAAGCCCTGCTGAGGAGTCGGTGGCATAGGCCAGGGTGGTGGTAGGAGCCTGGGCAGACTCAGCAGGTGTCAGTGACTGTCTTTGGGGCTGGACCATTTCCCCCACTTTTCTGAGAACTAGACTGGCATGTCCCTCTCATGGGACCCTGATAGAAACATCCTCCTGGCTTCCAGCAGACTAAACCTGGGTGAAATAGACAAATTCCTAGAAATATGCAATCTCCCAAAATTGAATCAAGAAGAATCAGAAAACATGAATAGACCAATAACAACTAATGAAATTGAAGCAGTAATTTAAAAAACTCCTAGCAAAACAAAAGTCCTGGACTGTATGGTTTCACAGGTGAATTTTACCAAATATTCAAATAAGAACTAACACCTATCATTCTCAAATTATTTTTTAAAAATCAATAGAAAGGAAGACTTCCAAGCTCTTTTTATGAGGCCAGCATTATCTTAATTCCAAAACCAGATAAGGATACTACAAAGAAAGAAAATTATAGGCCAATATTCCTGTTGAACGTACATGCTAAAATCTCAACAAAACCAGATTCAGCAATACATTAAAAAGGTCCATCATATATCACAACCAAATGGGGTTTGTTCCAGGGATGCAAGGTTGGTACAATATTCACAAATCAATAAATGTGATATATCACATAAATTAAATGAAAGATAAAAATCACATGATAGTATCAGTAGATGTAGAGAAAGTATTTGATATAATCCAGCACCCATCTATAAAAAGCATGATATGCTAATTAGACAGGACATTCGAATGACCTTCGGACGTCATTCCAGACGTCCCTCCAGAAGAAGCCGCCATGGCAGGGGCTGAGACAGAGGGTTAGGGATGATCAGGCAGCCAGCAGAGTGGTTAGGGGCGATCAGCAAGGCAGGCAGAGTGGTTAGGGGCAATCAGGCAGGCAGGCAGGCAGTCCAGCGGTTAGGAGCCAGCAGTCCCGGATTGCGAGAGGGATGTCCGAGGGGTCCCAGGTTGCAAGAGGGTGCATGCCGGGCTGAGGGACACCCCCCACCCCGTGCACAAATTTCGTGCACTGGGCCTCTAGATTATAATAAAAACTCTCAGCAAAGTGGGAATAGAGAAATCATACCTCGACATAACAAAGGCTATATATGAAGAATCTGCAGCCAACATCATACTCAATGGGTAAAAACTAAAGGCATGTCCCTTAATATCAGGAACAACTCAGGGATGCCCACTTTCACCATTCTTACTCTCATAGTACTGGAAGTCCTAGCCACAATGATCAGACAAGAAGAAATAAAAGGCTTCCAAATTGGAAAAGAATTAAAACTGTCACTATATGCAGATGACATGGTATTGTACATAGAAAATCCTAAAACTAGGTCTAATAAATAAATCCCATAAGGTGGCAGGATACAAAATTAATATTCAAAATTAGTGGCATTTTATACACCAACCAGAGGCCCAGTGCATGAAATTCATGCATGGGGGTGGTCCCTCAGCCTGGCCTGCACCCTCTCCAATCTGGGATCCCTCTCGCAATCTGGAGCCACTGGCTCCTAACCACTTACCTGCATACCTGCATGATGTCCCTAACTGCTCCCCTGCCGGTTTGATCGCTCTAACTGCTCTCCCCTGCTGGCCTGATCCCCCTAACTGCCTAACTCAGTGGTTCTCAACCTTCCTAATGTCGCGACCCTTTAATACAGTTCCTCATGTTGTGGTGACCCCCAGCCATAAAATGATTTTTGTTGCTACTTCATAACTAATTTTGCTACTGTAAACAATATGTAATTATATATGTGTTTTCCAATGGTCTTAGGCAACCCCTGTGAAAGGGTCGTTCGACCCACAGGTTGAGAACCATTGGCCTAACTGCTCTTCCTTCCTGGCCTGATCCCCCTAATTGCTATCCCCTTCCAGCCTGATCCTCCCAGCTACCTAACTGCTCTCCCCTGCCGGCCTGATCCTTCAAACTGCTCTCCCCTTCCAGCCTGATTCCCCTAACTGCCTAACTGCCACTTTCTCCCTTCTCCCTTCTCCCTTCTCCCTTCTCCCTTCAACCTTCCCCCTTCTCACACTGTGTCAGCCTTCTCATCTTCTCCCTTCTCATGCGGTGCCGGCCTTCTCCCTTCTGCCTTCTCCCTTCTGCCTTCTCCTGTGACGCCTTCTCCCGCAGCCTCTGCAAAAGGGACCATGGCACTGGACCAACCCTCAAAACTGGTGCGACTGCTGGTTCTCGGCCCTTGTAGCCACTGTGGCTTTGTCTGGAGGATGTCCAGAAGATGCCCAGTCCAATTAGCATATTACCCTTTTATTAGTATAGATAAATGAACTATTAGAAAGAGAAACTAAGAAAATAATCCCATTAACTATTACAACAAAAAATAAGGTACCTAGGAATAAATTTAACAAAGGCGGTAAAAGACCTGTATTCAGAAAAGTATAGAACATTGAAGAAAGAAAGAGAGGAAGACACAAACCAGTGGAAACATATACTGTGTTCATGGATTGAAAGAATTAACATCATTAAAATGTCCATACTTTTCAATAGTCAAGATCTGGAAACAGCACAAGTGGCCATCAGTACAAAAAAGCTGTGATACATTCATACAAGGGAATACTGCATGGCTGTGAAAAAGAAGAAACACTTACCCTTTGAGACAGCATGGATGGACCTGGAGAGTATTATGCTAAGTGAAATAAGCCAGTCAGAGAAAGACAAATAATAGCATATGATCTCACTTATATGTGGAATCTAATGAGCAAATAAACTGAGGAACAAAATAGAATCAGAGGCATGAAGCATTCAAACAGACTGAGGGATATCAGAGGCCAGGGCTGTAGGATAGACTATATAAAAGAAGGTGAAGCATTAGCCAAAGAACATATATACATAGCTCATGATCACTGACAACAGTGTGGTGAAGGCCAGAAGAGGGGTCTGGGGGCTGGGAGGAGGTGGGAAAAGACAGGGGGAAATGAGGGACATCTGTAATAGTGTCAACAATAAAAATAAAATTTTAAAAAGGAAAAGAAATAAGAAATAAACACATATTTTAAAAATTAAATTTAGTTTTTTATAAGTAATACATCACATGGTACAAATTCAAAATTTATAAAGCGTGTCCCAAAATTCACGCAAGAAGTAATTTTGATAGAAAGCACAGGTTTATAATTAAAAATTGTAAATTTTTTATTGATTCATAAAGTATACAGTATAGGGTTATGTATGGAATAGCATATCGGGTAAATGGCCTCCACGGTTTTGCTGGCACATACGCCTGAGAAACAATTCAATTACTGCATGAGTCATTTCCTGGTTGTGTTATTTCCTGTTTTGGTGATCGGAATTGGCTGCCCAGATCATGAGATTTAACACCATTGGACTTTTTTCTTTGGGGTTTTTTGAAGTCTAAGGTTTATGCCAACAAGCTCATGACCACCCACGCCTTGAAGGAGGAAATTGAGCGCTGTATCAACAAAATTCAGCCACATTTGTGCAAAACAGTCATGGAAAATTTCAACAAAAGAGTGCGTATGGATATTGAAACCTTCTCACAGTTGAGCCAACTTCTAAATTTTAACTTTAATTGTCTCTGACACCTCACCCCACCCCACACCCAACCCCAGCTAGGCACTGGAGGGCATCCCTCTCTGGTTCTTCCATTTGAAGTAGAATGGTAATTCAAGCATCCTCTTTTTTTTAATCTTTATTATTGATATTATTGCAGATGTTCCTCTTTTCCCCCCATAGCTCCCCTCCACCTGGTTCCCACCTTACCCCAGGCCCTCACCACCCCACTGTCTGCATCCATAGGTACTGCGTACATGTATATAAGATCTTTGTCCAAACTCTTCCCACAACCCCCTCACATCCCCTTCCCCCCAAGAATTGTCAGTCTGATCCATTTCCATGCCCCTGATTCTATTACATTCACCAGTTTATTCTGTTCATCAGATTTTTTTTATTCACTTGATTTTTAGATTCACTTGTTGATAGATATGTATTTATTGTCACTTTGTTGTTCATAATTTTTTATCTTTACCTTTTCCTTCTTCTTCCTCTTCTTAAAGAATACCCTTCAGCATTTCATATAATACTGGTTTCGTGGTGATGAACTCCTTTAGCTTTTTCTTGTCTGAGAAGCTCTTTATCTGACCTTCAATTCTAAATGATAGCTTTGCTGGGTAGAGTAATCTTGGTTGTAGGTTCTTGCTATTCAACACTTTGAATATTTCTTGCCACTCCCTCTGGCCTGCATAGTTTCTGTTGAGAAATCAGCTGACAGTCATATGGGTACTCCCTTGTAGGTAACTGACTGTTTTTCTCTTGCTGCTTTTAAGATTCCCTCTTTGTCTTTTCCTCTTGGCATTTTAATTATGATGTGTCTTGGTGTGGTCCTCTTTGGATTCCTTTTGCTTGGGGTTCTCTGCGCTTCCTGGACTTGTAAGTCTATTTCTTTCACCAGGTAGGGGAAGTTTTCTGTCATTATTTCTTCAAATAGGTTTTTAATATCTTGCTCTCTCTCTTCTTCTGGCACCCCCATAATTTGGATGTTGGTTCGCTTGAAGTTGTCCCAGAGGCTCCTTACACTATCTTCATATTTTTGGATTCTTTTTGCTCTTCTGGTTGGGTGTTTTTTGCTTCCTTGTACTTCAAATCTTTGACTTGATTCTTGGGATCCTCTAGTCTACTGTTGAATCTCTGTATATTATACTTTATTTCAGTCAGTGTATGCTTAATTTCTAACTGGTCCTTTTCCTTTTTTTGGGGGGGGGGGCATTCTCACTAAGATCCTTGAAGGTCTCACTAAGTTCCTCAGAGGTTTCTAGAAGATTCTCAAGTAACCTAATATCTGTGGTTTTGAACTCTATATCCAGTAGTTTGCTTTCTTACATTTCTTACATTTGTGACATGTTTCTTTGTCTCCACATTTTGGCTGCTTCCCTGTGTTTGTTTCTATGTATTGGGTAGCTGCTAAGTCTCCTTGAGTTGATAGAGTGGCCTTGTGTAGTAGGTGTCCTATAGGGCCCTCCAATCACCTGAGGCGGACACTCTTGGTGCACCCCTTTGAGGGCTGTGTGCACAGTCTTCTTGTAGTTGAGCCTTGATTGCTCTTGGTATCACTGGGAGGAATTGACCTCCAGGCCAATTGGCTGTGAGGACCCTCTGTGTCTACAGTGGAAGAGCTGCTGTGCAAGAGACTCCCTTATGGGACAGGACTTGCTTCAATGGGGCTTTGGTGCTCACCGAGTCTGCCCCTTGAGTGTGGCACTTATGAATGTAAAGAGTTATAATCTGGTATGGTCTCACACTGACCACTGGGTACACTGGCTCTTGGATGTCCAAGGAGGTGCAAAGAAGGCCACTGCCTGGGGCCACCCAGCAGGAATATGCAGATTCCTCCTCTTTGTATTGGGTTTGGAAGTGTCCAGACAAGGCCCAGCTGTGAAGTAAGGCAGGTTGCTACTGGTGCCGGCCTTGGGCCTTCTTTTGATAGCTTTGGGGCTCTCTGACCCAGCTGCAGCTTGTTTGACAGGTTTTAGGCTGAGAAAGGACAGGCCATTCATATGCAAAAGCCGCAGCACACAGCTTGGATGGGGTTGTAAATTGGGTGGAGTGGGGTCTCAGGGAATCTCCAGGGCAGAGCAAACAGCAATGGCTGCCAGTCAGCCCTGCGCCAGGAAGGTCCCAGCACAGGAACAATGAAGGCTGTGAGCACCTCAATCTGGAAGAAAGCGACCCCCGCATTCCTGCTCTGATGCCAGACAGTCCAGTTTTTCCCCGTAGCTCGCCTGGCACTGGAGCTCAGAACAAGTGGGAGCTGGTATCTCCCTCCCAATTAAAAAAGCAGCATACCAGCCCGTTCTGCACCTCCACACCTCCTACCAGTCTCAATGCGCTTTCTTCTTTACCTCTCTAGTTGTAGTACTTCCACTCAGCCAGCTTTCCCATGATTCTAGATCAGCAATTCTCAACCTGTGGGTCGCGACCCCTTTGGGGGTCGAACAACCCTTTCATAGGGGTCGCCTAAATACATCCTGCATATCCGATATTTACATTATGATTCATAACAGTAGCAAAATTACAGTTATGAAGTAGCAACGAAAATAATTTTATGGTTGGGGGTCACCACAACATGAGGAACTATATTAAAGGGTTGCGGCATTAGGAAGGTTGAGAACCACTGCTCTAGATATTTGTTTTGTCTTTTAGTTGTAATTTTGATGTGGTTGTGGGAGGCAGCAAGTATAGGTGTTTACCTATGCCGCCATCTTGGTTCTCTCGGTCAAGCATCTTCTTAAACTCCCTATGTCCAGGTGTTGCCTTACCAATCTCCCATTTGGCCAGGCCAGATTTCCACTGGGGGAGCAATTCCATATTCACTTGTGTGGTCTTTCTTAGTCATTTATCCTAATGGGTCTAGCCTATGCAGGAAGAGAGCTAGGTGTCCCCTTCTATAAGGAACAGAGCCAGCTCATATTTATTGACAGGCCAGGTGGGCAGGGAGAAGCAATAAGCTTTATTCAGTTAGAATACCAGATTATGTTTTGAGATACAATTTCTCAAAAGGAATTAATTCAGGTAGAATCTAATCTTTAATGTTGGCCTCTTGGAGAAGAACCTGTGTGGGGATCCTAGGCCCTGCATCCCTCTTTGGTGAGAATGCTGGCAGGCATGTCACAGAGGGGATGCAGACAATAGCAGAATGCTGTGAGGACCTACCTGCATGCCAGGTGCAGGACACGGTTTGACCCTCAGCATGACTATAACAATACAGGAGTAATAACTATTTCAGACACACACCATAAGTTTTCCCTCCTACCTAGTTCAAACTCACAGTGCCATTCACACAGCATTTACAAAAGCTGCCCATTCACCTGGAAAAGAAATTTCAGAAAGTTAATGCATATTTGAAAGGAAGTGCCTTAAACCAGGAAACAAAAGTGGTGGCAGGAGTTTGGGTTTTGTGGCTGCCCTTCTGTGTAGCACGGCCCTGGACACCTAGGTGAGTGGGTACGTGGGCAGGTGGGTAGAGAGGGGAGATGTCTGTTGCAGTCAGAGCCCACAGTTGAGTCCAGATCTCCACACCCTGTGCCCCACGCACTATTATAATTCATACAGGGACACAAAGATGATAACTTTAGACATGTGGTAGGCTTGTGTATTTTTATACAAAGAAAATTTATACTTTTACCAGCAATGCATGAGAGTGCTTGTTTGCTCATACTTTTGTCAATGAAATGTGTCATTTAACTTTGTCAATAGGTAAAAAAAAAAAGAAAAAAAAAGATATCACTATGAAATTTAAATAGATATTTCTCTTATTATTACTGAAGCTGAACATATTCTCATATTTCAATAATCATTTGTATTTGCTCTTCTATGAACTGCTTGTTCATCTTCACCTATTTTTCTATAAGGCTTATTGATCTTTTTCCTACTGATTTATAAAAGCTGTTTATTTAGGGAAATTTGCTCTTTATCTGATGTTAATCCCACTTCCCTTCAGTTCATTTGTCTTTTTAGTTTGTTTAGGTGATTTTTGCCATGCAGAAATTCCTTTTAAAAAATTTACCTGAAGTATTGTTGGTATACAATATTATATTAATTTCAGTTGTACAACATAGTAATTCGACATTTATATACCTTACAATATGGTCACCACAATAGGTCTAGTAATAACTGTCACTCTGCAAATGTATTAAAATATTATTGACTATGTTCCCTGTACTGTATACTACATCCCCGTGACTTATTTATTTTATAACTGGAAGTTTGTACCTCTTATTTCCCTTCACCCTTTTTACCCATTTTTTGGGCAACCATCAGAAAAGAAATTATTACTGTGTAGTCAAATGTATCAATCTTTTCTTTTACGGTTTTGAGGTTTTCTGACATATTTAGAAAGGTCTTCTTTACTCCAAGAGTAAAAACAACAGACATTTAAATAAAACCGTGATTCACAAATCTTCCTGTTTATAGAGTGTAAATACTGTTTTACCTCTGGGATCTCTACATCTGACCTCCAGCACTAAACGGAATGGACTGGGTATAAAGGATTCTACATGGCCACACTTCAGAAACTCAGTTGCTATGGAAATATGATCCAGTTCTGTTGTTTGAAAAAACACTCCTCACTTGTCTATTATGAGTAAAATACTGTGGGAAACAAATATGAAAGAGTGGAAAAATGAATCCTTTCCTCCAAAGAGCCTGAAATACAGTATGGAAAATAAATATGTTTTAAAAATGGGGTGGGGTCAGTGAAGAGGAGAGTGGTGTGTAGGGGTGAGTGGTGGGGCTAAATGTAGATGGAGTACAGACTAGCTAGCTTTCATTGGCCTCCATATTGGATTACTGATATTCTTATGTAGAGCAGAGATTGGCAAGCTTTATATGTAAAGGGCCATATAGTAAATATTTTTAGCTTTACAACTACTCAATTCTGCCTGAACAATGAGAGTTTCTATGTTCCAATCAAATTTTATTTTATGGACATTGAAATGTGAATTTCATCTAATTTTCGTATGTTGTCAAATATTCTTTTTATATTTTACTTTTTTAAAACATTAAGAAATGTAAAAAAGAAAAACCATTTAGCTTGAGGTGCATACAAAAACCAGTGACAAGCCAGATTTGGACCACGGGTCATAGTTTGCCAACCCCTTATGTAGAGGAATGACTGTGAAATTTGATTCCAGGAACAAAGATGATTTTTGAAGGCTATCAACTATTGAAAGTCTCAAAAGTAACTCTAAATTCATCATTTTAAGTTTTGCAAAAGGAATCTGGAAGCAATGAATGGGAAGGCAAGAATATGTGAGCTGCTGCTGCTCAGCTACACACTGCTTTGAGGTGGAAAGGATACAATTCTTTGAATCAAATTCACTGATTCCTTCTGTTAAACTGCCTTTCACCTAATATTTCTGTCAGAGACTCTAGAAACTATGGTGATTGATGCCATAGAAACACACTGCGAGCAAGCAGGGTGATGAGCTTGTGGATGTTGGCATGGCTAAGAGGCAAAAGCTTTTTAGCTGCAATCTAGAGGTAAAGTAATAGAATAAAATGCAATGCAGCTAGCATGCAGGGAGCTTTTCTGTTTACAGACCACTTTCCACACACATTGTTACCTTTAATTTTACTCAAAACTCATAAATAATAACCCTGTGTGGTAGATGTTTTTATGATTTTACAGATAAGGATCTGACTCATTTTTTTCCTGACACTATTCACACTGCCCTAGGTGTAAGGACAAGGTGCTCCTCAATGCTAAGGCTAAGGCCACAGTTAGTAAATAATAATGATAAAGATGATGACAGTAAAAGCGTGGTAGTCATTATGACATATTTGTTTTTTAACACAAGCTTTGGAGTCAGATGGATCTAGATTCAAGCCTTAGTTCTGCCACTTAGAGCTCTGATTTTCAGTTTTCCTGACCTATAAAAGGCAGGTGTCATAATACTACCTAGTTCTTCCAGCTAAAGCATGGGCCAAATGGGATAATGAGTGTAAAGTGCTTAATACAATGGCTCACACATCCTAAGTGCTCAATAAATCTTCATTATTACTACACAGAAATTATAATAAATACCTCTGTTAATGCTGCCAAAGATGATTAAGACAATTTACTAGAATCCACACACCTGGCATTCAGACCTTTAAAAATATTTTTACCTTGAAATAATTATATATTCACAGGAAGTTGCAAACACAGTGGAAAGATCCGCATACCTGCACCCACCTTTCCCCAATGGTGTCATCTTATATAGCTGCAGTACAATATCAAAATCAGAAAATTAACATTGATATAATGCCAATAACTAGATGAAAGACCTTATTAAGTTTTCACAATTTTTAAACCTGCATTCACTCATGTGTATGCAATTTTACCCTAAGTATAGATTCATGTAACCACCACCACAATCAAATGGAGAACTGTTTCCATTACCACAAAATAACTTTGAATTTGCATCCCTGTCCCACGGCAACCACTTATCTGTTCACCATCTCAGAAGTTTTGTCATTTCAAAATATTATATAAATGGATCATACAGTATATAATATTTTGAGATTTATTTTTTTCACTTAGCATAATGCCATTGAGGTCTATTCATATTGTTGTATGCATCAGCAGTTAATTTCTTTTTATTGTTATATTACACTATATGGCTATATCAGAGTTTATGCAACCATCACCCATTGAAGAACATTCCAATATTTTCTATTACAAGTGAAGCTGCTATAAATAATAGTGTACACATTTTTGTGTGGACATAAGTTTCCATTTCTTTATGCTCAGGAGTATGATTGTAGGGTCATATAAGTGTATGCTTAAATTTATGAGAAATTGTCAAACTAATTTCCAAAGTGTCTGTACCATTTTTCATTTCTCCCCCCACCCCTGTAGTGCATGAGTGATTCAACTTCTCCACATCCTCATCAGCATTTACTATTATCACTATTTTTGTTGTTGTTGTTAAGCCATACCTGAGGATATTTTCCTATTGCTTTTTAGGGAGAGTGGAAGAGAGAGGGAGAGACAGAGAGAAACACTGATGTGAAAGAAGCACATTGACTGGTTACCTCCTGTACGTGCCCTGACCAGAGCCCAGGCCAGGGAGGAGCTTGCAACAGAGGTATATGCCCTTGACTGGAATCGAACCCGGGATCCTTTGGTCCACAGGCCGACGCTCTAGCCACTGAGCCAAACCAGCTATCACTATTTTTTATTTTATTTTAGCTGTTCTAATAGATATATAGTGATAATTCCTTGTGTGGTTTAAATTTGCATTTTCCTAGTAGCTAATGATGTTGAACATTTTTTTCTGTGCTCATTAGCCATACATGTCTCTTTTTTGCTGAAATATTTGTTGATGTCTTTCACCCATTTTATATTGTGTTTTTACTGTTGAGTTTGACAGTTCTTCATATGACTATAATGCCTTTATTGAATACATGGTTTATGTTGTGATCTAAATCCCCACTCCCCAAAGATATATTCAAGTATTAAATTCTTTTTTCCTTTTTATTGAATTTATTTGTGTGACACTGGTTAACAAAATTATACAGGCTTTAGGTGCACAATTACACAGCACATCATCTGTACACTTCATTGTGTGTTCACCACCTCAAGTTAAATCTCCATCCATCATCATTTATCTCTTCTATACCTTCCTCCACCTCCCCCAACCCCACACCTCCCAATCACCACACTGTTGTTTGTGTCCATGAGTTTTTCTCTTTTTTAATCCCTCCAACCCCAACCCAGCCCCCAATTCACTTCCCACAACAGCTGTCAGCCTTTCTATGAATCTGTCTCTATTTTGCTTTATAGTTCATTTTGTTCATTAGATTCCACATATGAGCAAAATCATATGTAAGTCTTAAATTCTGAGACCTATGAATGTGACCTTATTTGAAAACTAGTGGCCCAGAGCACAGATTCCTGCAGATTGAAAGGAAATTAATTAGAAGAAATATTTTAATATCGCTATTTGCCCTTTCTCTATAATAGAAGTGTCAACCAAATTCACAATCGACAATGACAGATCAAAACACATGCGTGTGATTGGTGCCAGCGAGAGCTTTATATGTATCGTGCATTCACGAGTCAACTTAGCCTTTTATATAGAGAGAATAAACTTGCTTAATTAGACCTGCTTTCTGATTTAGCTAAACTTTTCCCAGCCCAGTGAAGCACCCCAAATTCTCTTTCAGGTAATTGTCAGCAACACATCAGTAAATATCAATATGAAACAGATTATTATTGTAGATCATGCAGGGGGAACAAAGGGTAAAATATTTAACTGCAGCAGTGTTGGACTATATTCTGTGCAGTGAGAAAACCTGAAGTCATTTTCAAGATCCACCATTTCTTACTTCTTTTCAGTCAGGTCAAGTTTCTAAGCTTTCTAAATCTCCATTTTCCTGCTAATGAAAAGACAATAGGATTCTACCGAATCTCCTATCTACCTACTCCAGAACTTCTGTGAGGATGAAATGAGATGAGGCATGGGAAAACACTTCAAAGATATTTGGTTAAAGTGTAAAATGTTGCCCTAACCAGTTTGGCTCAGTGGATAGAGCATCAGCCTGTGGACTGAAGGGTCCTAGGTTCGATTCCGGCCAAGGGCATGTACCTTGGTTGCGAGCACATCCCCAGTGGGGGGTGTGCAGGAGGGGACTGATTAATGTTTCTCTCTCATCGATGTTTCTGACTCTCTATCCCTCTCCCTTCCTCTCTGTAAAAAATCAATAAAAATATATATTTTTTAAAAAGTGTAAAATGTTTGCACCTGGCTATAAAGCAAGTAGTATTTCTGGGCTGAAGAAACTCCAAGGAGGCTAGTCACTAGGGAGAGGAAGCCGGGTGTTGCTATGTGGTGTCATTACCCAGTGCCCACAGCAACCATTTCTGGGCAGGGCTGGGCTGGGCTGTGGGCCGCATTTTGATCATGGGATCTCAGAAGGGTTGGCTGTGATTTGGTGGGCTGTCGGCTTCAGGGTGGTGGCAGGGCCTGTGTCCCAATTGGGGGAAGCCGAGTGTTGCTTTGTCAGCTCCAGGTCCGTGGTGCCATTTCTTTGTAAATGGCCAGTGTGTGTCATGGCAGCTTCTGCGTTGAATGTCTGTGCTCTGGTGGTCTGCGCATCATAGCAACCAGTCAGAAGGTCGGAGGGACACTTAGCATATTAGCCTTTTATATATATAGACATATTCTTTGCAGATGTCATTAAGATTAGGTCATACTGGATTAGGGTGGGCCCTAATTCAATGACTGGTGTCCTTATTGAAAACACAGAGTCACAGACACACACAAGGGAGAGTGCCATGTAACAAGAGAGGCAAAACTTAGAGTTATGCACCTATAAGCCAAGAAACACCAAGAATTGCTAGCAACCACCAGAAGCTAGGAAGAGGCAAAGAAGAATCCTTTGCTTACAGCCTTCATAGAAAGCTACTAATACTTTGATATTTGACTTCTGGCTTCCAGAACTGGGAGATAATAAATTTCCATTGTTTTAAACCACCAAGTTAATGGTAATTTGTTATGGCAGCCTTAGGAAACTAATTGTTTGTAAATGTTTTTTCCTAATCTCTTCCTGGTCTTTTCACTCTCTTAACAGGATCTCAGGGATTTAGGCATTCAGGGCTGGATGACATCAAAAATTTTGCCATGGGGAACCATGGATGGGTCTCACTAGACCTTGGAGGTTCTGCTTCTTTGTATTAGAGAGGCAGAGACAGCAACTACAGCATAAGGCCTAAAGGCTTTGAAATGAATTCTGTCGCCAACCCTATAAGGAAATATGGACTTCAGTATACCACAGTCCAGTAGCCTTTTCCAAGGGGGATTTGCATGGGGATGGGGGCCTGTGGAAATGACTGACTATCAGGAGAGGACCAACTTAGGTGTAACAATGCTACCTCTATCTAAACAAGGGTGTCTATCAGTTTAATCATGCCTTCATGCTCTGCAATCCTTCTACAATTAGGGCTAGGTAAAACCTTATGCAAGCCATAGAGCAGCGGTTCTCAACCTGTGGGTCGCAACCCCTTTGGTGGTCGAAAGACCCTTTCACAGGGGTCACCTAAGACCATCCTGCATATCAGATATTTACATTATGATTCATAACAGTAGCAACATTACAGTTATGAAGTAGCAACGAAAATAATTTTATGGTTGGGTCACAACATGAGGAACTGTGTTTAAAGGGCCAGAATCGGTTTGGCTCAGTGGATAGAGCCTCGGCCTGCGGACTCAAGGGTTCCAGGTTCGATTTCGGCCAAGGGCATGTACCTTGGTTGTGGGCACATCCCCAGTGGGGAGTGTGCAGGAGGCAGCTGATGGATGTTTCTTTCTCATCGATGTTTCTAACTCTCTATCCCTCTCCCTTCCTCTCTGTAAAAAATCAATAAAATATATTTTAAAAAAAAATAAATAAAGGGCCAGAAGGTTGAGAACCACTGCCATAGAGTGTGGTACAAATAAGGGCAAGCATTCGCCAACAGTCAAGGGAGCTGTTCTAAACTTTTCAGGAAATTGTGCTTATCTAACTAGTAAGCCAAAAGCAAGAAATAAACTGTGACTAGCCTGAACTTTGTGTCATGGTCTGGATATCCTGTTTGTGATATCACAACACTGGGCTTACTCTTGCTGGATTCTCTTCTAGGAACCATAATCTGACTTCCAGACTTTGATACCTGCTAATAGTTTCCTCTCAGTCTATTTGTATTTCTCATGTATCTCCTTAGATTCTTCATTGCTGTAGTGCGCTCCTCCTTATCTGTCAGACCTCCCCCTCATTTCTTTTGGCACAGATATTGACTCCATCACCTATGCCATTTGCCTGTCATAGTCATTCTTTGCCTTCTGGTCTGGCCTTTGTGTCAGACCTGAAGTTGAAAAAGCACAGGTATTTGCACCAAACACAAGTATCACCTACACTTGATTGTCCCTGGCCCTACCTGATCCCCCTGTGTCTCTCTCGTGGTTCTTCTTGGAATTTCATAGCTCAGGGCAGCTAAAGCAGACCCATGAAGGCAGCACATACCAGGCTTGCCAAGACCCCCCCCCCCCATTTTTGTACAAAGTCTAGGAACAGAGAATTTTCCAGAAGAATACAGTCAGGGAAGTTACCCTTTAAAGGACAGAGGCCCCACCTAAGCCCAGGAGGTCCAGGTCTGGGTGATGTGACCAGACCACCAGTCACAGCTAACAGGAGCTAAAGTAGATTGCATATGCCACTCAAAGTGCGCTTCTCTCCTGGAGGCATTATGTTAGCCCCCTGACAAAGTGTCAGAACACCTAATCCTGAGCTACAAGCTTGTTTTAGAAAAGTCAAGCTAACAGACCTGAAGAGAAGGGGAGGAAGGCAAAGAGGGAATTAGAGGGACAGGAAAGGAAGAGAAAAGGGGGAGGAAGAGGAAGCAAGGAAAGACTACTGGAGGGAGGGAAGAGGGAGCCTTAGAGACAGGGGGAGGGACAGGTCAGCTAGTGTGGTGAGAGGTGCCAACTCTTCCATTGGGTATAGTCAATAGGGGCTAAGGAGCTGCCCCCTGAGAAGAAGCTAAATACCTCTCACAGACAATGGGGTTGTGAAGCAAACCTGGGCATAAGAGGCCCTCCTTCCCCTCCATAAGGCTAGTCCCTAAGCCTAATCCTTTAGTGCCCCAGCGAATGCTCCCTTTCCTGCTTCTGAATGCCTTAGCATGGAAGAAGGGAGGAGTGGGTATGAGGTAGGGTTAGGGAAGGGAGGCCTTGCCCTTATCCCCCAGGCCACACCTCCTTTCATTAGGAGAGGCAAAACAGTGGGAGCCACCAGGCAGAAAGGACAGAGGTAGGGCATTGGAGGGGATGCCAGTGGGAGGGGAGTGGAGGCTAGGCCAGAGGCTTTCCCCAGATGCTATCTGATGGATAGCATCAGGAATAGTTACAGCCCTAACCGGTTTGGCTCAGTGGATAGAGCGTCAGCCTGCAGACTGAAGGGTCCCAGGTTTGATTTTGGTCAAGGGCATGTACCTTGGTTGCAGGCACATCCCCAGTAGGGAGTGTGCAGGAGGCAGCTGATGGATGTTCCTAACTCTCTATCCCTCTCCCTTCCTCTCTGTAAAAAAATCAATAAAATATATATTTTTAAAAAGAAATAGTTATAGTCTATGCTGTCTAATTGGATGTACATTTTGAAAAGACTTCTGTGCACCACAAATTAAACTTTCTTTACCTGTTAGGCCTTCAATTCCACCACTGTTGATTCAGTCCAAAGGTGAATACTCAATTACCCCTGGGCTCTATTCTCCCTTAGGCCTTTGTTAAAGCCCTAAAAGAAGTAATCTACTAATTGGTCTATTTCCCTTATGAACAAATGCACATTTCCCCCTTCAACAAAGATACACAGAGGAATGAAAAAGGCATTAGGTACTCTAGGTCCCTGCCTCAGTAAGGCAAAAACCTAGAAATGCTTGTGAAAGGAGAAAGGCAGGGAGGTGTGGAGTGAGTGGGTCTATTGGCACATTAGAAAAGTCTCATAAAGAAGGTACTAGCGGGGACAAGGCAACAACATTTCCATTCCTGTTCCTACCATTTCACAAAATACTTCCAGAGGTCCCTAAACAGTGTTGGCCTCTAGTAAACCAGTCTTTGAGCTGTCTTCTAGCCTACCTACCACACAAGACAATGATCACTATTGATGCAAATTGTTCTACCACAAATCACCACCCACACATCTCCTCCACATAGTTAAAGCTCAAAGATGATAGAAATGCTATGGGTAATTCCAGGCATCTGCTTTTTTACAGGCAGGAACAAAGCTGCTGTATCCCAGAAAAGAGATCTTCCACACCCCATGGTCCAAGGCCAAAAATGTATTATCCACTGTTTCTACCATACTCTGGAGGAACAATATCAGAGTTCCCTGTCTGAGTCTTCACACTAAACCCCCTCCCCTGGGGTAACACCTATAAAGAAGGAGCTAATGTGGACAGGGCAAAAAATGTGTCTCTGCTGTTCTCAACATTTTCTTAACTAATACCAAATCTCTTTGTCTGGACAATCCACCTGAGTGTCCCTTTGAGCTTCTTCTTGGCCACCTAGCAAGGGTAGGATGTCTTTTGATCCATCCCACTCTATTAGTGCACCATTTTTTTTCTATTGGAAATAAGTCAGACTCTGGAAAAACAGAAAAGCTGATGATATCTCTAGTCCCAGCCTCAGTAGAGATCCTAAGACAACTGTTTAATCTTAGTCTCTCTTACAGGAGAGGTCTGCAGAGGCCTGAGGATGTGGTTCTGGACCTCACAGGACAGCAACATTTTCTCCACTGCTACTTACTTTCTCTGGACTAAAGCTCCCTCTAATTGTCCCTTTGGACTGCCTTCCCACCCTCCAAGCAAGGGGAGAATAACACTCGATCCATCACTGTAATAATCACTGCCCCAACTATTTCTACTGGAAACAGATCAAGCTCTAGTAAAATGGAAAAGTTGATGGTGTTTTCTGTCCCCAGATTCTGTAAAGGCACAAATGTAATTGCCCAATCTCAGTCTATCCAAGAGATGGGTGAGATCTGGAGAGCCCAGAGTCTAGACTTCACAGGATAGAGAGAAGAAAATGGAGTCTCCATTGTATAAAAAGAAAGTGTATTGATCCTTAAGTAAAGAAGCTTACTCAGTTTAGGAAAAGTTTGAATTTCCAAAGATTCAAAGATTAGTCTTGACTTATTCATTTTAGAAACCAAAAGAGCTTGTGACCCCTTGTCCATAGTAGATTCTGTCAGCAGAAAGAGTAAAACATTACCTAAATTCCTTACTCTAGCCCTGTAAAGGCCCTAACACAGTTTCTTTAAAACATTTTTTGATTGATTGATTTGAGAGAGAGAGAGAGAGAGAGAGAGAGAGAGAGAGAGAGAGAGAGAGATCCATTGCTCTATTCATCCATGCATTCATTGGATACTTCCTGTATGTGTCCCAACCAGGGATCAAACCCACAACCCTGGCATATTGGAAGGATGCTCTAACAACTGAGCTACCTGGTCAGGGCCACAGTTGCTTTTATTTACAAGGGAGCTAAAGAATGGAGCAAGGCAGATGGCTCCAAGTGCCCAGACCTGTAAGAAGTAGAATCTCAATTCTAAAGGATTCTAGAACGGCTATGTTAGCAAATTGTTCCATGCTCACCAATTTATCTCCCTTCCATACTCATGATTGTGGTAATTATATAATCTTTTCAATGTCTTCTAAAAGATCATTTTTGAGATTATGTAAGTAACTTTGCATATTGATGTGCAAAACTGATGATATCTCCTTCACATGTAGTGTGTGTGAAAGAGAACTACAAAACAGTTCATTACCCTTGTACAAAAATTGCTAAGGCAGGCTTGTTATTTACTCTAAAACACAGGAAAATTGGAGGTGTGGGGAGTCTTGCTTTGGCAGCCTTTTTCTCATCCTGCTTCTGTTAACCAACCTCAGGTTAATCTGGGGTTGTCCATTCCCCACCTTATGTCCACTATGGACCCCTAGTTAGCTAAGGGATGTGAGACTCAGACTGGCATCTAAGCCCACATAACCATCCCATTAAGTAACCTGGAACACAGCCTCATACCAGTTCACGGAGCAGGCCTGATCAGTTCCTTTGAGGGTCTGTCAGGCTCAAATCCCTAATGTGAAGAAAGAATGAAAACTTCTGGTTTAACAAATGCCTGCCCTAGGAAGCTGAAGGAAAGGCCAGTTGTAAGGAGGAATCCCAGCTAAGTCCAAGCCATTCTTAACTGCCCCCTGGTGGTGCTGAGGCACTGTGCCCTCTCCTGGGGATGGAAAAGGGGGCCCCTTGCTTTTTTATCAGTTAGGTGATGCAGATTGCTATTTCCCTCAGCACTTTACTGGAAAGAAAGTGCATAGTGTGAGATCTGAGGGAATAGCATCTCAGAGAAAGAGAGAAAATGTTATTTGGAGCATGCTTATCAATTCACAATGCCACAGCAATTTGTTTTGCTTTTCAGAAGTCTGTGGTCCATTTATTATTTGTGTGCAGAGTTTCAAACTATCTTTATTACTCACAACTATTATCTCAATTCATCTACATGTTTATTTTCCTAGCATTGATATTTAGATTGTATCATGGTACCTGATGTTTTATTATTCAGGTCCTCTGCATATCTACTAGAAATGTGTTTTAGACAACCAAATAACACTCGGTAGTAAAGATGCCACAGGCATGGTATCTTGAGTCTGGAAGTTCAGGAGGAAGCACTGCCAGGAGAGTCACTCTTCTCTTGCACCAGACTCTGAAGTACTGTATATGGCCTGTGAGAGGGGGAGTGCAGATCCTGTCATACTCTGAGACTATGACGTCCTCCTGTCCCCATTCCTGGGACAGTAGGACTCCCACTTGTGCATTCAGTCCCAGTGTCCTGTCCATACGACCAATCTTGGCTTTGAGGCAAAGAGGTATATAAAGAACTCCAGACCAGCATTCTGGACTCAGCTTTAAGCTACCTTTCTTATTTTTAGTGGCTCTGCCTTTGCATTTAATTTAGATGACTTCAACCCTACCTTTTTCCTACCTTTCTAAACTTGGACCTGCTTAAGTCCTTATCTTGATAATTTACAAAGTACCCTTCATTTTTATTCCCTGGATGGGGAGTTCTCTTGTTTCTTGGTAGGAGGTGGAGGTGGGTGAATCACAGTTTTGAATGCTACTCTGAGGTTCTAGAAGAATCCTAGAAATAGCTCGGAATCACCAATCCTTATCCTCCCCATTCCAAGTATCCCATCTTCTCTGATTTACATACCTCACCTTCCTCCTAGAGTCTAGCTGCTTTATTGTCCACACATCCCCCTCCCATATATGAGCCCAACTTATAGAAACCAGGCCAGATCCAGCTAGTCAGAGCTGCTCACAAGAGCCTAGGGGTCCCAAGGTAATGCCAAAGGAATATACACTGAAGATCATCCAGGTCATTAACCAGAAAGGCCAGGCTCCTAGAGAGTAGATCTTTTAAGTAGCCACACTGGCCCCTATTCTGTGCACCAGGGAACTGCCCAGAAAAGGGGTGCTCCAGTACAGACTCAGCTGTTAAGAGCCTGCATTCCTTGCATCTGATTTTGCTCTGCTTCCATCTTATTTTATGCTTTCTCCCTTTCTGTCTGGCCTTGTAAATAGAAGGAGAAAAAGGAAATAGACCTTGGTATTTGAATTTGGATTTGAATTCTAGGTCTTCCACTGGCAAATGCTTGTAACCTTAAGTAAATTTATTTACCTTCTAAGCCTTTATTCATTTCTAAAATGCAAAAGCATATCATCTACCTTTCAGACCTGTCTTTGAATTAAATGCCATTAACACCTGTGAAGATACATTACAGAACCCAATGCACAGTAGGTGCTCAGTGAATCTTGGCTGTTATTCCACTTCAAATCAAACTATTGAGGCAGCACCTATTCCACTTAATGCAAGCCTAGTTGTGGTCAAATGAGAGGACGAACGAAATGCACATTCTGCAATTAATATTTAAACCCAGCGACTATTTTTATTTTAGCCAGAGCACTTCTCTCCACAACCTTGTGAGTTCTCTCCACCAGCAAAGCTCTAGCAAACAGGTTTTAAAAAAATTGGTGTGGTCCCAGAAACCTCTTTTTTAAGCCCCTCCTCATTTCCAGCCCCTCACTGTAATTCAACAAGCAGTGTTTGTACGGGTTGGATTCAGAAAATGGGAACTAGAAAAGCAAAACAAGACCGGATATTAAAGTCAAATAAGACTTCTTGGAGACAATGTAGTAAAAAAATAATATGAATTATGGGCAGGTCAAGGTGATGTTCGGAAATGATTCCAGGAACACAGGTCAGCACCCATAGTATACCTCTTAGGTACAGTTCAGTACACTTCTTGAAAAAACAAAATGTGCCTTGTATGTTTTTAAAGGAGCCAAGCTAATCCAGACACTGACTTTAATTCACTCAAGTACACAGCCCAACCACAAGTATAGTGTGGCTGCTGTATCCCTAAATTGTCAATCAAAATATATAAGAAAGCCCCCTGGGTTTCTGGTCTGAGATTGTAAGAAGGTGTCTGCACATATCACTCTTCTGCTCAAATTTGAAATAACTTCTTATTGTCTATTGAATTAAGTGTAATCTCAGCCCACAACATTCAAATGTTTTTCACAAGTTAACCTAAACCTATCTTTCCAGGCTCATTTCACCTTGCTTCTCCATTTACACCAACACTTCAGCCAAACTGCACTGTTTATTCCCTGAACATGGCCCCAAACACTCCCACCCCTATGTCTTTGCTGTTTATTTTTATTTATGACTTCTTCCTTGTCCCTCAACTCTACCTACTGAAATTCTTTAGAGTTTCTCTGGAAAAAAAAATGGAATCTCTCCCATGAATGCTTTCCTGATCCTTCAACCCTCTGAACCATGATAGAATTTACTTTAGACCTTGCTTGTGGCATAGATTTTAGCTTGAGTCTAGGTTGTGGCCCTTGTTGGGGTTCAGGCATACTGGACAGTCTGGTAAAGTGGGGGAATGGAGTGGAGCTGGTGGCCTCTAAAGAGATAAATCCTCCTAAGGGATAAAAGAACAAAGCATGTCAGAGCTGACTCAAGCACAAATCTCAAGTCTGCAGTAGGAAGCAATGAATTGGAGTACAATATGATGACTGAATTTGCCATAGCCCAGCCTATCTGGATGCATGCCTCCATCCTATCCAAGGACTTATTGGCGTCCAGGAAGGATTCTCTTGGCAACAAAGGAAATGATATCCCGACTCTCTCTTCCTAACACAGCCCATTGAGGTTCAAAGGCATAAATGATGTCTAATGTCCTGGGATGGTCCTGAATGAGGTCAAAATGCAGAAAAGGAACAAGAGGGAGGTGCTCTGAGAGCCCTCCCATGGAAAGAGAAAGTTGATGATCCACAGTGAGAATCAGAGTACAGGTCACTGGAGGGGTCTTGTTCAAGAAATGCAGTCATTCTGAACATCCCATGGATGTTCCACAAAGGAAAGAGCTGCATCTAAGCCACTAAAGAGTTAGAATCCTTAGGAGCCCGGGCAGTCTTTCTTTAGGACACTTCTGACCTGATTCTGACAGAGTAAAGATGACACCTTGAGAAACCATCTTGATGAGAGTGGATCTAGTCAGCATTCTGTGCTGGAACCAGTTAAACTGGTGGCTTGATTAGAGCCACCTCTGTTTGATAGGGGTAGTGGCTAGGAGCATGTACTCTGGAACCAGCTACCTGGGTTCAATAATATCCTCATGTGTAAATGAGGATAACTGAATCAGTTAACAGAGCAGCAAGTGGGACCACTTTGATGTTAGCAGTGCTGAAGTACACTTTAAATTGTCAAGAGGTAACTTTAAATTGTCAGTAACCTAGAGGACTAGATTGAACAAATAAAGTAGAGGACTGATTTGTGCATGGTGGAAGCAACCTTAAAGAATTTTGGATCTATTTAAGGTGGAGACCATTAGAATTCTTTTAAGAAAATAAAATGGGTGTGTATGGGGGCCTAAATGCCAATGCCATTTTAATTTGAATGCTGAAAAATAAGAGACCTTACTTTTAAATTGAGGTATAATTGACGTACAACATTATGTTAGCTTCAGGTGTACACCATAATGACTTGATATTTGTAGATATTGTGAAATAATCACCATAATTAGCCTAGTTAACATCATTGTTACATTATTTTAAAAATGTTTTTCTTATGATGAGAACTTTTAAGATTTAAGGAGACCTTATTTTAATTTGTAGGCTTATTATATCCTATTATATTAGCAGCTCCTAGGAGACCAGTTGTGATCACAAGAGAGAGACTGCTGTGCTTGGTGTAATGGAGAAGACTACAAAGTCCAGCAGAGTGACATGGAACTGGAGGGGAGAGTGTGGAGCACCCAGTGGAGCAGCAACCGTGCTGGTGGGAATATACTTGTTTGTAAGCACTGGGAAGGCCCTAGGAAAGACCTTAAAGGGTTAAACAATTGCCACAATCTCTCTCACAGCCTTAGTCCCATCCCTTTGAGGCTGCCAGAGGTGCTGGAGGTGGAGGATTTTGCAAGAAGCTAAAGATCTTGTGTGAGCAAGTGTGTGTAGGAGCCGAGAAATTCAGGTTTTCTGGTTATTTGTATCCTTACCTTATCTCTCTCATTAAGTTCTTTGAGGAAAGGTTCTGAGTTCTACTCATGTCTGTAGTATCTCCCAAAAGTATGATCCCTAGTCTGGGTAAAATGCTATGGGGTGGAGTCTGATACCTAGTAGAGAAGCAGTGGTACCAGGAAGAGCAGACTTGTTCCAGAGCACAGGTGACATTCTCCTGCCCCACCATCCCTGTAGTATAAATATGTTACTCATTTCTATCCCCTAAGGGCATCTAGCCCAGGGCTTACTATTTTTCCTCATTTTTCATCTTTATTGAGTTTGCATACCATGAATTCACCTTGTTTTACGTGTACAGTTTGAGCTTTAATAAATTTATGCAATTATGCAACCATCATTACACCACATCATTTTAGAACATCCCCAAATTTTGTGTTCCTTAGCAGTCATCCTTGCTCCAACCTTCAGACCCAGGCAACCACTGATGTGCCTTCCTAGTTTTGACTTTTCTCATTTTAAGAATCATATGTTGAACTTAGTGTCTTTCATTGAGTATGTTTTAGATTCATCCTTTGGCAACATGTACCAATATTTTGTTCTTATTTGGGATTAGTTACAAGTCTGAACTCATAAGAGTTTACTGCTAATATGTAAGGAAACCAAATCTCTTGATATTCCCATCCTACAGTGAAGGTGAGAAAAGAATAATAAAAATGCACTTAATCATTTGTGTCTTTGATAATGTGCAATTTTCAATTTGCAAGTGTTACTATTTTGATTTGGGACAATTCCCACTACAAATTCTAAATCATGAAAGGGTTTCATGTCACTAACTAAATAGCAACAGAGTGTTAATATTTATGTCTCATAAAAAGTAAAATTGGGAAAACCAAGATGGCGGCATAGGTTAACGCCGGAGATCGCTGCCTCAAACAACCACTTCAGAGATATAACTAAAGGACAGAACGGACATCACCCAGAACCACGGGAAGGCTGGCTGAGTGGAAATTCTACAACTAGGAGGAAAGAAAATATCATACCCAGACTCAGAGGAGGCGCAGTGCTGAAGTGAAATACTCAGATCCCTGGGGACCCGCCCCGCCCAAGCCCTGCACAGAACCATTTGCCGGATAGCCTCAGGCAAACGCTAGATTAGCACCGCCCTAGAGATCCAGCACAGAAGCCCTCCCACTACAGACACAGCAGACTCTCATAGCCAGTTAGCCTGGAGGTCAAATCACCCCGGTATTGCCGACATCAATCAAGGCTTAAAGGCAACAAGACTGCGGACAAAGACCACTAGGGGGTGCACCAAGAAAGCATAAAAAATGCGGAGACAAAGAAACAGGACAAAACTGTCAATGGAGGATATTGAGTTCAGAACCACACTTTTAAGGTCTCTTAAGAACTGTCTAGAAGCTGCCGATAAACTTAGTAAGGCCCTCGAAAAGACTGGTGAGACGGCCGATAAATGTAGTGAGATCCTCAAGAAATCTAATGAGACCCTCGATGTTGTGATAAAGAACCAACTAGAAATTAAGCATACACTGACTGAAATAAAGAATATTATACAGACACCCAACAGCAGACCAGAGGAGCGCAAGAATCAAGTCAAAGATTCGAAATGCGAAGAAGCAAAAAACACCCAACTGGAAAAGCAAAATGAAAAAAGAATCCGAAAATATGAAGATAGTGTAAGGAGCCTCTGGGACAGCTTCAAGCGCACCAACATCAGAATTATAGGGGTGCCAGAGGATGAGAGAGAGCAAGATATTGAAAACCTATTTAAAGAAATAATGACAGAAAACTTCCCCCACCTGGTGAAAGAAATAGACCTACAGGTCCAGGAAGCGCAGAGAACCCCAAACAAAAGGAATCCAAAGAGGACCACACCAAGACACATCATAATTAAAATGCCAAGAGCAAAAGACAAAGAGAGAATCTTAAAAGCAGCAAGAGAAAGAAACCCAGTTACCTACAAGGGAATACCCATACGACTGTCAGCTGATTTCTCAACAGAAACTTTGCAGGCCAGAAGGGAATGGCAAGAAATATTCAAAGTGATGAATACCAAGAACCTACAACCAAGATTACTTTATCCAGCAAAGCTATCATTCAGAACGGAAGGTCAGATAAAGAGCTTCACAGGTAAGGAAAAGCTAAAGGAGTTCATCACCACCAAACCAGTATTATATGAAATGCTGAAAGGTATCCTTTAAGAAGAGGAAGAAGAAAAAAAAAGGTAAAGATACAAATTATGAACAACAAATATGCATCTATCAACAAGTGAATCTAAGAATCAAGTGAATAAATAATCTGGTGATCATAATAGAATCAGGGACATAGAAAGGGAATGGACTGACTATTCTTGGGGGGGAAAGGGGTGTGGGAGATTCGGGAAGAGACTGGACAAAAATCGTGCACCTATGGAAGAGGACAGTGGGTGGGGAGTGAGGGCGGAGGGTGGGGCGGGAACTGGGAGGAGGGGAGTTATGGGGGGAAAAAAAAGAGGAACAAATGTAATAATCTGAACAATAAAGATTTAATTAAAAAAAAAAGTAAAATTGATAACCAATGAACTGCATTAAAAACTAGTTTATTCTTTTTTATTCCTGTATCATATTCCATTGTAAAAGCCACATTTTGTTTACCCAATTGCTAACCGATGGGTATTTAGGTTGTTTCCAGTTTATTTTATGAATAATGTTTCCATATACATTCATATACAAGTCTTCGTGTGAACATATGCTTTCACTTATCTTCAGTAGATACACAGGAGTGGAATTGTGGGGCCATATGGTAAGTGTATAGTCTTTATTGATTTAAAGTGCCTTAACATGAATTAACCTGCAGGGGCCTGAAAGTAAGCCCTGTGGGAATGGAACACATGATCAGGGACATGAGATAATTCTAAGGGAGATTACTGAGAAGAGAAGTAGAAATGCACTAAGAGATAAATTCATCTACTTCATGATTTGTACCTCAATATTCAGGAAGCCTAAACATTTTACTGCTGCAAAACTGCCTCACTCTATTATAATTATAGAACTGCACATTGACCCCAGCACACAATATTAGGCATGTGTGGGTGGACAAGTACAGTGATTTGGGCATAAAAAGGCATCTAAATCTGAACAGCCTACATGGTTGTCCACTTTTAGGGAGCCATTAGTTTAATCACGACAAGAATTTGCTTTAACAAATAACTGCACTTAAAAATTTCAGTTGGAATTTCTACTATTTATAGAGCCTACCATTAAACAGTTTGTATTTATTCTAGCTGATCTCTGCAGAGGCCATTCTGAATAGTCTCCCCTTGAAATATGAAACTGTACTAGAATTATAAGGGAGAACAGAGAACTCTTTGACAACAGAAATCACTATTAATAGATCAAAATACACCACAAGTCAAATTGTGTCCTCTTAAAATTGATCCAATCCAGTTAATTAGATAACAAAGAAATCCATCCTGTTTCCCAGCAAAAGAGTGTGTGTGTGTGTGTGTGTGTGTGTGTGTGTGTGTGTGTGTGTATCTGCCTTGGGTGGGTGGCTCAGTTGGTTGGAGTGTAGTCCCATACACCTAAAGGTCGTGAGTTCAATTCCCGGTCAAGGCATGTATAGGAGGCAACTGATGGATGTTTCTCTCTCATTCTCATCTCTCTCTCTCTCTCTCTCTCTCTCTCTCTCTCTCTCTCTCTCTCTCTTCCTATCCCTATAAAAATCAATAAAGCAATACCCTCAAGTGAGGATTAACAGAAAAAGAAGAAGCTTTTGTAATTAGAGACTTACAGGTTGAGAAATCCAGTTATTTATTTTTCAGTTCTCAAATATACAACCAGAATTAGCATTTGAGTTATAGGCAAAAAGTTTATCAACTTTACCTTTCTCCCATTGGAAAGATCACCGCAAACATCTTGGGTATTTGAGCATAGGTACCCAAGAGTTCAGTAGATCTGGCTTACCAGGGACTGAAAAATATAGATAACATTTTTGAAGTATCCATCACAATACAGAATTCATTTTTTTAATATAATTTTTTATTGATTTCAAAGAGGAAGGGAAAGGGGGAGAGAAATAGAAACATCAATGATGAGAGAGAATTATTGGCCCTAACTGGTTTGGGTCAGTGGATAGAGCATCAGCCTGCTGACTGAAGGGTCCCAGGTTCAATTCTGGTCAAGGGCACATGCCTGATGTTTCTCTCTCATATTTTTTTTAATATATTTTTTATTGATTAAGATATTACATATGTGTCCTTGTCCCCACGTTACCCTCTACCCCCCCCATGCCCTCCCCCCCCCCCCGTTGTCCGTGTCCATTGGTTAGGCCTATATGCTTGCATGTAAGTCCTTTGGTTGATCTTTCCCCCTTACCCCCACCCTCCCCTACATTCCCTCCAAGTCCCGACAGTCCAATCAATGCCTCTCCGTCTCTGGATCAGTCCTTGTTCATCAGTTTATGTTGTTCATTATATTCCACAAATGAGTGAGATCATGTGGTATTTATCCGCTCTCCAGTTCCATCCATGCTGTGGCAAATGGTAAGAGTTCCTTTTTCTTCTTCCTCTTCTTAAAGAATACCTTTCAGCATTTCATATAATGCTGGTTTGGTGGTGATGAACTCTTTTAGCTTTTTCTTATCCGTGAAGCTCTTTATCTGACCTTCAATTCTGAATGATAGCTTTGCTGGATAAAATAATCTTGGTTGCAGGTTCTTGCTATTCATCACTTTGAATATTTCTTGCCACTCTCTTCTGGCCTGCATGGTTTCTGTTGAGAAATCAGCTGACAGTCGTATGGGTATTCCCTTGTAGGTAACTGGGTTTCTTTCTCTTGCTGCTTTTAAGATTCTCTCTTTGTCTTTTGCTCTTGGCATTTTAATTATGATGTGTCTTGGTGTGGTCCTCTTTGGATTCCTTTTGTTTGGGGTTCTCTGCGCTTCCTGGACTTGTAAGTCTATTTCTTTCACCAGGTAGGGGAAGTTTTCTGTCATTATTTCTTCAAGTAGGTTTTCAATATCTTGCCCTCTCTCTTCTTCTGGTATCCCTATAATTCTGATGCTGGTATGCTTGAAGTTGTCCCAGAGGCTCCTTACACTATCTTCATATTTTTGGAATCTCTTTTCTTTTTTCTTTTTCGGTTGGGTATGTTTTGTTTCTTTGTATTTCAAATCTTTGACTTGATTCTTGGGATCCTCTTGTCTGCTGTTGGATCTCTGTAAATTATTCTTTATTTCAGTCAGTGTATGCTTAATTTCTAGTTGGTCCTTTTTCATGTCCTCCAGGGTCTCACTATACTTATTGAGGGACTCACTAAATTTATCGGCGGTTTCCATAAAATTCTTGAAAAACCTTATAAACGTGGCCTTGAACTCTATATCCAGTCGTTTGCTTTCCTCCATTTCTGCCATTTGTGACCTGTTTCTTTGTCTCCGCATTTTGGCTGCTTCCCTGTGTTGATAGAGTGGCTTTGTGTGCTAGGTGTCCTATAGGGCCCAGTGTCTCAGCCTCCCCAGTTACCTGAGGTGGACACTCTTGGTGCACCCCCTTGTGGGCTTTGTGCACAGTCTTGTTGTAGTTATGCCTTGGTTGTTGTAGGATCACTGGGAGGAATTGACCTCCAGGCCAATTGGCAGTGAGAATCAGCTGTGTCTGCAGTGGGAGAACTTCTGTGCTGAAGACACCCTTCTGGGGCAAGACTTGCTTCAGTGGGGTTTTGGTGCTCACTGAGTCTGCACCCTGAGTGTGTCCCTTATGGATCTGAGGAGTTCTGATCTGGATGGTCCCCCTCTGACCACTGGGTACAGTGGCTCTTGGATCTAAGGAGGTGCTAATTTAGCCTCTGCCTGAGGTTACACAGCAGGAGCTATGAAGAGAACTGCAGATTCCCCTTCCTTTTTTGGAGTTTGGAGGTGCCCTGATGAGGCTCAGCGGTGAAGCAATGCAAGCCGCTGTGGGGTCTTGGGCCTTCTCTTGGAAGTTCTGGGTCTGTCTGGCCCAGCTGCAGTTAGGTAATTATCAGGTTGCAAAGGGCCGGGGCATTCATATGCAAAAGCCTCTGCCTCAGCCTGGGTGGGCCGGGGTCTCAAGGAATCAAAGGGCGGAGCAAGCAGGTATGGCGGATCCTTAGCCCTGCCCTAAGGAGTCGTGTGTCTCAGTGTCCCGGTAACGGCTGCAAGCACCTCTGAGGGAAAGCTGCCCTCAAGTTCGCCCGCTGCCACAGTCCAGTTTCTCCCCGTATGAGTCCTGGGTCCCCAGAGACTTCCCAGAACTGGAGTTCAGAGCCGTCAGGAGCTTGTGACTTCCTCCCAATTCAAAAAGACAGCCGCGTCCTCAGGTGCCAGCCCCTTTCCGCGCGCGAGCCCCCGTACCTCTGTACTTTACTTCTGCAGCTCCTCTGGCTCTCAGTGTGCTTTTCTTTCCTTCTAGTTGTAGAATTTACACTCAGCCAGCCTTCCTGTAGTTCTGGATGATGTCCATTTTGTGTTCCTAGAAGATTTTTCAATTGTTGTGGGAGGCAGCAATTTCCCGGTGTTTATCTATGCCGCCATCTTAGTTTCTCTCTCTCTCATATTGATGTTTCTATCTCTCTTTCCCTTTCCCTTCCTCTCTGAAATCACTCTACACTAATAATAGACAAATATGTAAATTGACTGTACCCCATGACGCCTCACAGCCAATCAGGAGGGAATATGCAAATTAGTGGGACAAAGATGGCAACGGCCATGGAGCCAGCCTGAGAGGGCAGGAGGCTGGGGTCACCCCCAGCGATGGAGGAAGCCAAGCTTCCTGTCCACCTGGGCCAGCTGCCAAAGGAGGGGCCTGTGGGCAGCAGCCACGGAGCAGGCCAGAGCGAGAGGGAGGCTTGGTTCGTCCAGGCTGGCCGCTGAGGGAGGGGCCTGCAAACAGCCCTCAGCCCCTCACCCAGGCTGGCCACGCACCCCAATGGGGACCCCCACCCTGAAGGGGTTGTGGCTAGCCTGAAAACACCCTCAGCCCCTTACCCAGGCTGGCCACACCCCCATGAGGTGAGGGTTCCCGCTGGGGGGGCCTGGCCAGCCTGCAAGCAGCCATCAGCCCCTCACCCAGGCTGGCCAGGCACCCCAGCGGGGACCCCCACCCTGAAGGGGGTGTGGCCAGGCTGAAAACAGCCCTCAGCCCCTCACCCAGGCTGGCCATGCCCCCCCCAGTGGGGACCCTCACCCCATGGGGGTGTGGCTGGCCTGCAAACTGCCCCATCCCCTCATCCAGGCCAGCACTGTCCACAGTGGGGACTCCCACCCTGATCCAGGACACCCTTCAGGGCAAACCAGCTGGCCCCCACCCATGTACCAGGCCTCTATCTATACTAATAAGAGGGTAATATGCTAATTAGACTGGGAGACCTCCCAGAAGACCTTCCGGATGTTCTTCTGGAGAAAGCCATGGTGGTGGGGCTGAGGTAGGGGCAGTTAGGGGCCAAGAGGGTAGGGCAGTTGTGGGTGATCAGGCCAGTGGGGGGTGGGAAGTTGGAGGTGAGCAGGCCAGCAGGGGGGCAGTTGGGGGTGAGCAGGCTGGTGGGGAGGGCAGGTGGGGGCGAGCAGGCCGGCAAGCAGAGTGGTTAGGGGCAATCAGGCAGGCAGGCAGGTGAGCAGTTAGGAGCTAGCAGTCCCAGATTGTGAGAGGGATGTCCCTGTGGGATTGGGCCTAATAGAAAAATATGTAAATTTAGGCCCGATCCCACAGGGACATCCCCCGAGGGGTCCCAGATTGGAGAGGGTGCAGGCCGGGCTGAGGGACACCCCCCTCGTGCATGAATTTCGTGCACCAGGCCACTAGTAAAGATATATTTTGAAAAGAGAGAGAGAGAAAAAATAATTGATCAGCTGCCTCCTGCATGCCTGCACGCCCCACACTGAGGATCAGGCCCGAAACCTGGGCATGTGCCCTGACCAGGAATCAAATCCTGACCTCTTGGTTCATAGGTTGATGTTCAACCACTGAGCCACGTCAGCTGGGGGAATTCCTTTTTCTTTAATGAAGGCCAACAAAGCCCTAGCTGGTTTGGCTCAGTGGATAGAGTGTTGGACGGTGCACTGAAGGGTCCCGGGTTCGATTCCGGTCAAGGGCACTTGCCTGGGTTGTGAGCTTGATCCCCAGTAGGGGGTGTGCAAGAGGCAGCTGATTGGTGATTCTCTCTCATCATTGATGTCTTTCTCCCTCTCCCTTCCTCTCTGAAATCAATAAAAATATATTTTTTTAAAAAACACAGCAGAAATATCTCTTCGACCTCAATATCAGGAAAAGCCATGCTTCTCGACAGAAGTTTTCCCACTGCAGACACAGCTGATTCTCACAGCCAGTTGGCCTGGAGGTCAAATCCCCCTAGTATTAACTACAACAATCAAGGCTTAACTACAGCAAGACTGCGCACAAAGACCACTAGGGGGTGCACCAAGAAAGCATAAAAAAAATGCAGAGACAAAGAAACAGGACAAAACTGTCAATGGAGGATATTGAGTTCAGAACCACACTTTTAAGGTCTCTCAAGAACTGTCTAGAAGCCGCCGATAAAGTTACTGAGATCCTCAAGAAATCTAATGAGACCCTTGATGTTATGATAAAGAACCAACTAGAAATTAAGCATACACGGACTGAAATAACGAATATTATACAGACTCCCAACAGCAGACCAGAGGAGCGCAAGAATCAAGGCAAAGATTTGAAATGCGAAGAAGCAAAAAACACCCAACCAGAAAAGCAAAATGAAAAAAGAATCCGAAAATACGAAGATAGTGTAAGGAGCCTCTGGGACAGCTTCAAGCGTACCAACATCAGAATTATAGGGGTGCCAGAAGATGAGAGAGACCAAGATATTGAAAACCTATTTGAAGAAATAATGACAGAAAACTTCCCCTACCTGGTGAAAGAAATAGACTTACAAGTCCAGGAAGCGCAGAGAACCCCAAACAAAAGGAATCCAAAGAGGACCACACCAAGACACATCATAATTAAAATGCCAAGGGCAAAAGACAAAGAGAGAATCTTAAAAGCAGCAAGAGAAAGAAACTCAGTTACCTACAAGGGAATACCCATACGACTGTTAGCGGATTTCTCAACAGAAACTTTGCAGGCCAGAAGGGAGTGGCAAGAAACATTCAAAGTGATGAATGCCAAGAACCTACAACCAAGATTACTTTATCCAGCAAAGCTATCATTCAGAATTGAAGGTCAGATAAAGAGCTTCACAGATAAGGAAAAGCTAAAGGAGTTCATCACCACCACCCAGTATTATATGAAATGCTGAAAGGTATCAATTAAGAAGAGGAAGAAGAAGAAAAAGGTAAAGATACAAATTATGAACAACAAACATGCATCTATCAACAAGTGAATCTAAGAATCAAGTGAATAAATAATCTGATGAACAGAAAAAAAAAAGCCATGCTTCTCTTAAACAACTGGATTATTTTTATCCTACATAAGTAGTTCTCAGAGTGTGGTTCCCAATTAGCATCATCTGTATCCCCTGGGAACTTGTTAGAAATACAAATTCTCAGGCTTCACCCAGAACTAACAAATTAGAAACTCTGGAGGTGAAACCCAGCAATCTGTGTTTTGATGAGCATTCCTGGTGATTCTGATGCAAACCAAAATTTGAGAGAACCACACTTCTGTGTAACTGATGGCTGAAACCCTTGTGCCAAATTTGCAGTCTCTCTCTAGCAACTGTTTTCTAATCCCTCTCTCTAACTCTTTAGAGGCAGAGAAGAGTTCTTCAGCATCCTTAGATCTCCAGCTCCTTGGAGATTTAAAAAAAGATTTTGCTAACACTAAGTGAATTGGACAGAATCAGGAAACCCAACTTCAGAAAAATGCTAATTTTTTTTCAATATCCACTACTTCCTTCAAATTAAAAGGCTACATTAAATGGTATTACAGCTGCTTAATCTATAGCCAAGTAGTTGGTTTTGAAACCTTGGATGATGATATTGACCAATTGCGCACTAAAAACAAACAAACAAAAATATGTCATCATTTTGTATAGGCTAAGTGCCCTGTAACTTTAACTACAAAAGACATGGTTATGTTTTATGGGTCAATTATAAGGTAAAAGAAGTAGATATAAAAACAGATGCATTTAAACTATCATGATTTGCTTGTTAGGCAGGAAATCTCTTGTTCTTTGGTTAATAAAACATACAGAAAACCTAAGTCCACAATGCCAAATGAGGAAATATGACTTATGGTCAGGAACTGTGTTTTTCAGCTCTTGTCACTGATTTTTAATCTTTTGGAATAGAGAGATAATCTATTTCATCTCAGCTACAGAATACTTGTGTGACCTTGCATGAGATATTTTCCCCCTCTGAACCTCATTTCTGCCTCTGAAAAAATAGAGGATTGGATATTATCATCTTTCAGGTCATTTCAATCTCTGATATTCTGGGATTCTATAATTCTAGAGATAAGAACTCCATTGCATGAACAGCACCCCAATATCACTACTCTCTCCTGACCACTCCTGACTAAAAGGAAGAAGGAGGAGGAAAGGCAGGCTGGTGGCTGCAGGCTGATGAAAAGCATGCCTGAGATTTTTGGAATCCAGATGATTTTGGAAATCACTGGCAGGCTTTGTTTCTTGCTGTGTGGCTATCAGTTGAGGTGTGAATTGGGAGATACTGTTTGCTCTTTGCTAAATGATATGTAGGAATCCCAGAGAGATTTTATCATTAGCTTTGTGAGAACAAGATATGAACCATGAAATTACTTAAGTGTATATACTAAAAGCTAAGGGATTTGGTTTTACCCAAACTTTTCCCTTCCCCATTCCTATCAAAAACAGTTATTTAGCTGAGTAATTCAAGCTTTAGAGATAATTTCATAAAGGGTAGAGGATAGGTATGGTTTAGGGGGTTCAAATTAATGAGATAATTGAGTCAATTCATGCAATTCGCTTTCCCTGTAGAATTTATTACAACTATTCTGTCAGTATAAAGAGCCATCTTTCTTTGCCCCTCTTGTTCACTGGCTAGCTTTCATTTCACTCCCCAGGCTAATTCTTATATGGGTATATTTATAAGCACCTTACTACAAAAAGTTTCTCCTAGCTGAGAGATTATCCTTTGAAATTGATTACTTCAGAAAATATTTTTAGCAGGTTATATTATTAAATGCCTTCAAACTGCTGGCTGCCCAGTCCCAAATACCCCCTCCCCCACCCCATTTACACACACATAAATCGCATAGTCACATTTTCTGTAACAAGGGCCTTTTCTTGCAGGTACTAAGGTAAATTGTCCTTATTTTCTGCCTCCTTCCATTGATATCATCTACATTCTCGTCACCTCTGGAGTAACCTATGACATTCCTTCACTTAAAAAGAATAATTTTCATTCTTATAAGTCTTTCTGTGTCAGTCAGAACCTCAAGCTGTGTTCTGTGTTATTTTGTTTTGTAACAAGGAAGATTCATTATAACCATTTCTAAAGAAAAAAAAACGCTAAAAAGCATTTAAAAATAAATATCTTTAAAACAAACAGTCAAACAGTAAAAACTGTTTTATTAGGACATTTAGGGGCAAAGAAACTGGTGGTTTGCCTGCATTTTCATCTCATCAAAGTTTCCTTGCAATTGTTCAGTGCAGCCCAAGTAATATGCACAAAGTTGGGAATTACCATGTGTCAGAACAAGGTGATAAGCCCAGGTCACCTGAATTATCCCTCCTTGGAGGTGACATCAGCCCTGTCAAAATGTGAGTGATGTTTGCTTCAGCACCTCACTGATATGAAATCTAGAGAAGTGGATTCAAGTTTGTGCTTCAGGGGACATACATACTTATTTATCATGCAAAAGAATACATTAGACCATCTTCTGATTGCAAAAAGTGAATGATGAGCCCCAGTAGAAAAGTAACAAGATCTATATAGATTTTTGTGGTTTGATATGGAAACAGAGTGATTCTAATAAACAATAGGTATTATTCTATACTATCTCGTTATTCATAAGATTCCCCAACAGGGAAGAACAAGCAACTGCAGAGCATTTCCCAACCCCCCCTCCTTCTGTCACAGAAACGCCAATAAAACTCCTCCACCTCTGACTCTTCAGTGCGATTCGTAAGCACTTAGCCAAGCATGCTGGGAGACACAGAACAACTGAAGGAAAGCAGTATCTGGATGTCTTGAATTTGCTTGCCATTCTGCTCTGTTCCTCTACCATCTCATAACTAGATGTGGGCATTAGACGTGACAGTCAACCACACTTGAACTGAACAGAAGAAATATTAAAAGCACAGTCTTCAGAAGAAATGCCTCAAAGACAGCTTCAGTCACCTAATCAGACTTTCATTTCAATCACAAATGACACAGAATCATCCAGCTCTGTTGTTCCTAATGATACCAAAAATAAAGGATGGACCAGAGACAACTCTCCAGGAATAGAAGCATTGTGTGCCATCTATATAACGTATGCTGTGATCATTTCAGTGGGCATCCTTGGAAATGCTATTCTCATCAAAGTCTTTTTCAAGACTAAATCCATGCAAACGGTTCCAAATATTTTCATCACTAGTCTGGCTTTTGGAGATCTTTTACTTCTGCTAACTTGTGTGCCGGTGGATGCAACCCACTACCTTGCAGAAGGATGGCTGTTCGGAAGAATTGGATGTAAGGTGCTCTCTTTCATTCGGCTCACTTCTGTTGGTGTATCAGTGTTCACCTTAACAATTCTCAGCGCTGACAGGTAGGTTTCTTTTCTCAGTTATATTTGCCAGAGTGTGAAATGAGATGAAAAAAGGAAAGCTTGTACTTAGCATTCACTGGCTATTCTGCTTTTCTCAAACTGTAAGCTGGATGTAATATTGATAAATTGGCATTTAAAATAAAAGTTGGTGTAAGAATGTTAAATTCCTGTGTTAGCATCAGAGGAGAGGTTGAAATTGTATCTTTTAGGGATAATGTTTTCTCTTTGAAGTGAAATTTGTTTGCTTGAAAGAATATGTGAACGATCCCCGTTCCCCCCCACCCCCCAGTTTATAACGGAAAATTGTTCCAGGTGTAAAAGAAAAACAATTCATGCTTTATACGTTAGTGCAGCCTAGTGGTGCAATATTGTCAACATTTAAAAATCAGCCTAAGTGTGAAATTGACTACATATGCATTACTGACTACTGGAAGACCAGTAAAAAAATAAAAAATACATGTATCTAATTTACTTTAAATTCATCAAATTAATTAGTGGCAGAAAAACAGGGAGGTTTTCAGCTTCCTGATAACTCAGTGTAATATCACCACTTAATTGTATTTGTTTTCTCTATAAGCATTCAATGACATTTTTGTTTCCAGAGAAATAAATTAATCTTGTTTAACTTTTAGATCTCTATGTATAAAGCATGTGAAAACCTCTGGCAGTTAGAGTGTTCAGGCTCTGTTAGGATATTTTCAGTCTAAGTATTATGTTTTTCTGTATTCCTATTGTAGAATGGTAACTGAAAACATGAACAAAATTGAGGCTCTAAATGTTAAAAGTGATGCTTAAGAAAGTCTGCAAGAAGCCTATAAGTAATCAATGCCTGGCAATACCAGAAGGAATAGCTTCTTCAGATTCTGGAATCTGAAAGGAGGAAAAGCTTTCCTGGTGCCTTTTTTTTTGGTCTTGATTTTTTATATTCTATCTGAGGACAGATTTATTGAAAGGCTGTAGATTTTTAAGGTGGATATGTCAGAATAAAGAGGCATCTTTGTATGGGCACAAGGTTTCTGATTTCACCCTCGCTTTGCCCTAAATCTACCTACAACAGGCTTGGGCAACAAATTAGCACTTTTCAACAGGGAAGAAATTAACCCTCTCCTCTTCACTGCATAAATTCATAGAATTCTTTTCTAGTAATTCATGACTGCTCACTCATGAAGAAAGTAGAATTAGGTTTAACATCAGTCACTTATATAAAAAGTATTTTTAGAATACTTAAGGTAATACACAGGTAATGAATTAATCTCAATCACACATAAAATTATGCTGGGGAAAAACGTATTTGTCCTAAATAGAAGATCTACACATAAAATTATAAAACTGCAAACCTGCAATATCTCATACTGAATAAGGGAAGCGGTGATTGACACAAATAAAAAATACTGGGATGTATTATGTGTATTTGAAACCACAACTAATTCCAGGTGGTTAATGTTGACTTAGATATATACATTCGGATAGTAGAACTGGATGACCACTTTTAACCCTGAGTCTGTAATTTTGATATTTATTTGATCTTTGCCTATGCTTATGTGTTCCTAGATACAAGGCAGTCGTGAAGCCTCTGGAGCGACAGCCCTCCAATGCCATCCTGAAGACCTGTGCCAAAGCTGGCTGCATCTGGATTATGTCTATGATAATTGCTCTACCAGAGGCTATATTTTCAAATGTATATACTTTTCGAGATCCCAACAAAAATATGACATTTGAATCATGTGCCTCTTACCCTATTTCAGAGAGGCTCCTGCAAGAGATACATTCTCTGCTGTGCTTTTTAGTGTTCTACATTATTCCACTCTCTATTATCTCTGTCTATTATTCTTTGATTGCTAAGACTCTTTACAAAAGCACCTTGAACATACCTACTGAAGAACAAAGCCATGTCCGCAAGCAGGTATGTATTAATCAGGACTCATTCATGAATTTATTTATAAGTGAAAGGTCCTAGTTTAGCACCTGTGAGCAATAAATACAATAGCAGTATGGAATTTTGTTATGGTCATGGGCTCTGGAGTCTGTCAGACCCAGAATTTAATTCCAGCTCTATCACATACTAGCTGAGTGATCTTGAGCAACTTACTTAACCTCCCTGAGCCTCAGTTTCCTGGTCTGTAAAATGAACATGGGGACTAGATGTTCTATATGAAATGCTTAGCATAGTTCTTGGTGCATAGTAAGAATTCAAAAAATAGTAGAACTACTACTATTAGAAACGGGGTAGCTGAAGTTTGGGAGCAGTCAAAATTATTTACATAATGGAATAATGAGGAACATTATACAAGGTGGTTCTATAAAGAGAAGTATATTTTGTTTTAAAAAGTGTAACAGAATGATAGAAAAACACAGGATGATAGAACTGGCAAGAAGCCATAACATTATTCAATGCAAACCACTTACACACAGATGAGTAAACTGAGGTCTGCAGGTATGAAGTGCCAGTGGCAAGAGAACACAGTGACTCACAGAAGCTTGTTTAAGACTATTGCAAGAAAGTTTAAAAGAAGAAAAAAGACTATTGCAAGAGCCAGGTGTGCTCTCCTCTCATAAATATTAACAGAATAAAAAGTGTTGCCAAAACATTGTTCCCTTTTTTAAAATGCAACAGGATTTCTTGGGGGAGAGGGAAGATTTCATTTATCTCTTGACATGTTTGCAGAGCTCAGCGCCTTTTTTGGAGCTGGTTCATTTGGATGGTTAAACAGTGGTGCTCATTAGGCTAAGTTGCATATTTAATGCCCATGTGAACAGTTATCTTTGCCCTGTGACTACACACAATGTCTTCATTTCATCTGGTTCGTTTTTCTTATTAATAAGTGTAGGATTGGCCCTGACTGGCTAACTCAATTGGAGAGCATTGTCCCCATACGCCAAGGTGTGGATTCAATCCCTGGTCAAGGTACACACAAGAAGCAATCAATGAATGAACAAATAAGTGGAACAACAAATCAATGTGTTTCTCTCTCCCACCCCACCCCTCAAAATCAATAAATTAAATAGGTGTAAGATTATTTTCACACATGAAGAAGGAACATTGATATTTATTCCTTTGACTATATATTTAGAATTCCTACAGATTAAAAGCAATTTTTGGTACCAACTTGACAACTTTCATAAACCCCAGAATAATATTCCAACCTAGTCAGCCTCTGCTGATATGGTGAAAGCAGTCTTGTATAGTATCTCTCTATTGTTAATTTAATTAAAATTTCCAACATTTCATAACACTCCTTGAGATCATTGGAGACATCCTAGAGTGCCTCAAAACCAGGGGTGGGAGTCCCTGAATTGGAGCTAATGAAACCAAGATCATGGGTTACCATGTGTATTCTATAGCCACAGGCTGCCTTCCCACTCATCCCAGGCAGTTATCTCTACAAACGCATGTTTAAAGGGACATCAGCTTGTTGACTATACATTTCTAGGTAAATCTAGAGAATGGCTTTTTAAAATCTGCCAGCTAAATGATTTTTTTCTTTTGCCATTTTTCTTCCCTCTTATAGATTGAATCCCGGAAGAGAATTGCCAAAATAGTGTTGGTGCTGGTGGCTCTGTTTGCTCTCTGCTGGTTGCCGAATCACCTCTTGTATCTTTACCACTCATTCACTTATCAAACCTATGTGGACCCCTCTGCCATTCACTTTATAGTCACCATTTTCTCTCGGGTTCTGGCTTTCAGTAATTCTTGTGTAAACCCCTTTGCTCTTTACTGGCTGAGCAAAACCTTCCAGAAGCATTTTAAAGCTCAGTTATTCTGTTGCAATGCAGAGCTGCCTGAACCTCCTCCTGAAGATACCCCTCTTGACAACCTGTCTGTGATGAGAAGGGTCCCCTGTGCTGGGAGCATGCAGGTGTCTGAAATTAGTGTGACCTTGTTCACTGGGTGTAGTGTGAAGAAGGAAGATGACAAAGTCTAGCTTTTAAATTAAGTTGGTATTTTTTTCCTCCCAGCGTGTGTATCCGATTCTGAGCTGTGTAGGTGTATGTTGTCAGGAATTTTGTTGTTTGTAAATTGTGTTGAAATCTTAGGAGTGAAGGACCCTGATAAGTAAAAGACAAACCATGATTTTTTAAATGTACAAATATTAACGTTATTGGGCTTTCTAAATAAGATTAAGCCCCCTAGGTTAGAAAGATACATTTATATATGTCAGTGTGTCCTAAGGGAGCTTGCATAGAAGGGAAGGTAAAACGAACAAGATAACATTTAAAAGTCTAATTTGTTCCCATCCCATCTATAATGCTTTTAATTTCTCATATATTCCCATGATTTTCATAAACTGTGTTTGTGTTGATTATGTGCTGTAAATCTAGACATTATGTCTTGCATATGAAAAGGGGATACAAAACATCTCTTCTGCACTTTTCTTAAAAAGGAAAGTCCTTGTCTGACTGGCATGGCTCAGTGGTTGAGTGTTGACCTATAAACCAGGTCATGGTTTGATTCCTGTTCAGGGTACTTGCAGGGGTTGTAGGCTCGATCCACAGTGGGGGTGGGGGGGGGGGTTGTGCAGAAGGCAGCCAATCAATGATTTTCTCTCATCGTTAATATTTGTATCTCTCTCTCCTTCTCGCTTCATCTCTAAAATCAATAAAAATACGTTTTTTTTAAAGTCCTAAAAAATAAACCTTAACAGGTTTTTTGACTGCCCTTTTCTGTTAATCTCTATTCCAATATAACTAAACCTGAGCACTTGAAATGAAAATGTTTTGGGGGTCAGTGACTATAAGGTAATGAGTAAGGATCTGGGACAAGGAGCTTGCCTTACTGGGTCAACACTTACAGACCTAATGTAGTTCTATTTAAAACTACCATTGGTTGATAATTGGGCAGCGTTTTCTTTCACAAATATTTTGAAGAACTTGTCTTTACAAGCAGAATAAGTGGACACGTTTATGGTGTCATTTGAGAGCCCCAGAGAAGGACAAACCCCTGTTGAAAAATCTGCCAGCCTGCCTGTGTCTGAAAGCTTCCTTTAAGGAAATTCATTTCTTTCTGGTAAGCAGTGCCCTCTTTCTAAAACACGCAGAAGTACCACATGAAATCCCTAACACCTGGGTGTGCAGTTGTTATCTATCAGATCATCTTCCTGCTTGATTTCATTAAAGCTGATGGGGTGCTTAAGTACTGTAAGAGTATGACCTACTTAATCTCTGCCCTTGGAAATCAGATGTAAGGTTCTGGTTTCCTACCCTCTGCTCCTACTTGCTATAAACTTGTTAATCATTTTTAGTTCAAACAACTGTTGACAGTAGACATCAGATTTAGGTTTGTGATTTCAGAGAACGTTTTCTGGGGGTAATTTAAAGCATATGTTTTTGATTTTCAGGTGTGCTTTTGAGCTTTCTTTAAATGGCTTGTGTATTGTTAACTTTTGGATAATGTGGCTTAAAATGGGATATATATTACCACTAGACTTTACATTTCTGTAAAACTGGTTTACTTAAGTGAGGGTGCCAATATTGTATTAGTATTGCTTTAAGTTGGACATTGTAATAAGTGGGGAAAAACAAATAAATATTAAAGTTTCAAATAACTTTGTGTAATTTTCTGTTCTAAAAACAATACTTCTGACTCTAATCGGTTTGGGTCAGTGGACAGAGCGTCAGCCTGCGGACTAAAAGGTCCCAGGTTTGATTCTGATCAAGGGCCTGTACCTTGGTTGCAGGCACATCCCCAGTAGGAGGTGTGCAGGAAACAGCTGATGGATGTTTCTCTCTCATCGATGTTTCTAACTCTCTATCCCTCTCTCTTCCTCTCTGTAAAAAATCAATAAAATATATTTTAAAAATAATAAAAACAATACTTCTGACAGAATATAACTGAGAACACACTTTAATCCCAAAATTTAAGTTATTTTCAAGTCACAAAACTCCCAAATATTTTACTGTTTTCCTCACTCTGGGTAAAAATTACATCTTTACTCTCCTAAGTACAACATTTTAGAAATAACTTGATATAGGTACCAGATAACAAAAGCCGAGAGAGCGCCTTTTAGCAGTTGATAAAACTAGAGCTCAAAGAACTTTCGTTTTCTTCATTTTAAGTAACCCCAATGTGACTTAGGGATCTGATATAAAATACTTCCCTAGTTTAATAGGGCATCAGTCTCCCTTCCAGAGTTAAAGAATTGGGATTAAAATTTTTGGTGCTTTTTTTGTTGCTTTTTAGGGGGTGATTTTTTAAAAAAACATATTATCCTTGTCAGAGCTAACCTTACAAGTAGGCTCCAATATCTACATTGTCTTTCACACTACCTATTGTGGTGCCAGAAAGTTATGATGGAAGATTTCATTTCTTTGGAGAGGGTCCGAAATGGGGGGAGAGATGGGACACATGAAAAACAAATTTTATATACTTCTCAGTTTTGCTCAGGGTCTGCCCTGACCACGACTAGGAATAATGGACCAGTGGGGGGGGGGGGGCAATGGGGAGATAAGGACACATATGTAATCAATAAAGAAAAAAAAAGAATAATGGACCATAATAATATGCTCTAATGCAGGAAAACAAAGGCACAGGCTTAGGTATAACCAAAATGTTCAGTGAGTAACTGTTTATCAATGAAGTTGAAAGTGTCACAAGACATTTAAGATGGTATATCTACTAAAAATAGCAAATTTGGGTTTAAGAATTTCCATAGTTATAACCACTTTAAATCAGGGATCCAAAAATCGCTTGTCAAAAAGAGTTACTTATTTCCACTAAGTTTTGAGATTATAGGAAGCGGGGACAGAAAAATACCCAAATAGAGTTAGCTTGAAAAGGCAATTAAAATAAATCTCATTTGGTGTAGTTCAGTAATTTTCCAGAAAAAGTTTCTAGCCCAGGTAGGTGACTTCTCTGGCCAAGCATTTTCTGCTTTTGTAGGTTAATGTATTTTTTACCTACCAAGAAGGTCGTGGCCTGTCAGACCAGGAGTACAGCACAGATCACCACTTACAGAGGTCAAAGACAGGAGAATGAAGATATTCAGAAATAAGCCAGTTGTCTGGGTTCCAAGACAGGTTCAGTTTCCTGCGTTCGGCAGCCACTCATGTGGCCCATCTCTATTCTGGTCCTGGAGTTTCAAGAGCTATCCTCTATCTTTATAATAATGAGTCCCCTTTTTGCTTGTTATCTTGAGCATTTCTGTGACTTGTGAAAAATCTTTAAAAAGACAGGTTACCAAGACAGAGATGCTTCCAGATTACCTTGGTTACTAGGGAGTTAATTCTACGAATACATAGGGAAATAAGAACAAAGAAAAACCAGGCCTGATACAGACAATAGCATTGTTTAAAAAATAACTGTCAGGTCTCATGGTCAAATAGAATACCATTTAGGTACAAGTGTGCTTAGCTTCCAACTCCACTATTACAGTGACTCAGTGACCCTCTCTCACTGTGTCAGCTACTCCTCTCATCTCTGGGAAACTGTACAGCAGGCCTCTGTTCTGCTTATTACAATTCCTATATAAGCCTCCCTGCTTCTGTGCTACTTGGACCATGTCACTGTCTGTTCCCGACTCATTCCTCTCACTGAGAGAGGCTTTTATTGGCTCAGTTCATCAAATTGTCTAGAATGCAGGGCTACCCTGCCAAGTCACTTCACAGGCCTCTGGATAGCCTTTGGGCTAGGGTGGCTGGGTCACATGGGACATAGGCATAAGGAACCTTTGTGACCACCTACTCAGAGGAGCCTGTGGATACATGCAGTAGGGCTATGTAGCATATTATCACCTATGCCAGTGATGGCGAACCTTTTGAGCTCGGCGTGTCAGCATTTTGAAAAACCCTAACTTAACTCTGGTGCCGTGTCACATATAGAAATTTTTTGATATTTGCAACCATAGTAAAACAAAGACTTATATTTTTGATATTTATTTTATATATTTAAATGCCATTTAACAAAGAAAAATCAACCAGAAAAATTAGTTTGCGTGTCACCTCTGACACGCGTGTCATAGGTTCGCCATCACTGATATGCTATCAACTCACCCAGGAATGAAAAGTATTCCATAACACATTGCTGAAAACAGCTGTATACTATTTTTGGATCCAGGAACAAATATTTAGCGATGCTTAAATGAGCCTAACACAACTCACGTTATCTATATTATAAAACTGCATGCAAGTTCAGTTCTCTAATAGTTCCTAACACAAGAACTTCATTAAAAAATGTAATTGAAACAACACACCAAAAACCCAAGATATGATTTAAAAATTATTGTTATGGTAGAAACCATATTCACACAGCTAGTAATTGGGGAGTCAGGACGTTTAGAAGCAAAGAAATAGAAATTATTTCTTTTGGGACACTTTTCCCCACCCTCAACTTTATGTTTACACATAATGGGTTCATTATATCTAAAATAATTAATAAATAATTTTAAATGGCTGATTTAATTTTGGTGTGACAAATATTGATAAGTATGATCCACATAAACAAAAATTCTTAGAGATCTTCAATAATTTTTGCATGTAAAGGGGTTCTGAGATTTAAAAATTTGAGAACTGCTGTTGGCCAGCTTCCAGTATTTCCACCCTATCATTTCCCAACCACCATGAATGTGTATCCCCTGAGCTGTACCTGTGTTGTTGAAGGTTGAGTCGCCAAAGCATAATACAGTGCCTGGCACTTAGCACAAACTCAATAAATATCCACCCAACTAAAAGTTATACACTTCATTTTCAGCGACATGTGTAATTTCTAGAAAAAACAAGTTGTTTTGGTGAGAAACATTCTGTGTCTTTCTCAAAGAAAGACAAGAACCATGAAGTTAGTTGGCCAGTATAGCTGGGGTTTATACTTGGATGTTTATGTTTCAGGATTGGAGCTTGAGCACCTCCGAATCAAGAAAGCCCACTGCATGGGAGAACATATTTGCCAATGTTATCAACAATAAGAGTTTAATCTCCAGCATTTACAGGGAACTCATACAACTTAACAAAAGGAAGATAAACAACCCAATCAAAAAATAAGCAACGAACCTAAATAGACACCTTTTGAAAGAGGACATAAGGAAGGCCAGGAGACATATGAAAACATGCTCAGCCCTGACTCGTTTGGCTCAGTGGATAGAGCATGGGCCTGTGGACTCGAGGGTCCCAGGTTTGATTCCAGTCAAGGGCATGTACCTTGGTTGCAGGCACATCTCCAGTAGGGGGTGTGCAGGAGGCAGCTGATAGATCAGTGATGGCGAAACTCTGACACACGTGTCAGAGGTGACACGCGAACTCATTTTTTTGGTTGATTTTTCTTTGTTAAATGGCATTTAAATATATAAAATAAATATCAAATATATAAGTCTTTGTTTTACTAAGGTTGCAAATATCAAAAAATTTCTATATGTGACACAGCACCAGAGTTAAGTTAGGGTTTTTCAAAATGCTGACACGCCGAGCTCAAAAGGTTCGCCATCACTGTGATAGATGTTTCTCTCTCATTGATGTTTCTAACTCTCTATCTCTCTCCCTTCCTCTCTGTAAAAAAATCAATTATATATATATATATATATGAAGAAAACATGCTCAAAGTCACTAATCATCCGAGAAATGCAAATCAAAACTGCAATGCAGTACCATCTCACACCTGCCAGAATGGCTATCATCAACCAATCAACAAAGGACAAGTGCTGGAGAGGATGCGGATAAAAAGGACCCCTTCTGCACTGCTGGTGGGAATGCAGACTGGTGCAGCCACTGTGGAGAACAGTATGGAGTTTCCTCAAAAAACTAAAAATGGAACTCCCATTTGACCCAGTGATCCCACTTCTAGGAATATATCCCAAGAAACTAGAAACACCAATCAGAAAGGATATATGCACCCCTATGTTCATAGCAGCACAATTCACTACAGCTAAGATTTGAAAACAGCCTAGGTGCCCATCAGCAGATGAGTGGATTAGAAAACTGTGGTACATCTACACGATGGAACACTACACTGCTGTAAAAAAGAAGGAATTCTTACCATTTACAACAGCATGAATGGAACTGGAGAGCATTATGCTAAGTGAAATAAGCCAGTCAATGAAGGAAAAATACCACATGATCTCACTCATTTGTGGATTATAATGAACAACATAAACTGATGAACAAAAACAGATCCAGAGACAGAGAAGCATCAATCAGATGCTCAAACCTCAGAGGGAAGGTAAGGGAGGGTGGGGGTAAGGAGGAGAGATCAACCAAAGGACTTGTATGCATGCATATAAGCCTAACCAATGGACACAGACGGGGGGGGGGGGGGGGGGGGGCATGAGCGGGGGATGGGGGACCATGGGGGGGGAGGGGGGTAAAGATACATGTAATACCTTAATCAAAGAAAAAAAAAATTTTTTTTAAAGAGGCAAGCTGCCCTCCCTCCCTTTCCCCAGTCTATCGTCAACCTGAGTAAAGTACCAAAAAAATAAAGCAGGGGGCTGAGGCTTGGAAAAGGTTTATGTTTCCACCTATCGCTCCTTCGTTCACTCCCTCATTCACCACGCATTATATATCAGACTCCATGCTAAGAGCTTAGGCTACCAAGATGCACCAGAACCGATGCCTATCCTAGGGAATTAGAAAGAAACTAGTAAAAGACACGTTTCCCACGCGGAGGAGGGGCCTTTGGGCGAATGCGGCGCAGCAGTTTCTCAGCAATACAATCCATTTCAGTAGGTCCCAAGCACCGCCCCCAAAATGGCGGCGCTCCGACATCCGTCCGCCGGGGGCAACTATTCCCGTGCTTTCGGGCTGCCGCCCCGGCCTGGCCCAGCCCTGCCTGTCGCGGGACCTAAAAACTAAATATTCCCGCACCCCTCGCCCGCCCAAGGCGGTCCGCGTGGGCACCTGCGCGTGGCAGCCGCGCGCGCCCCCTAGCGTCCCGCCCTTTGGGTCCCGCCCCCAGGCCTGCGTCGACGCTCCTTGACGTCAACGTGGGCGTGTCGGCGCGATCCGCAGCGTCTCGACGTGCCAACGATGGCGACTGCGTCAGTGTGAGCGGGCCTCAGTTCTCAAGTCCGTTCCCGACGTTGCCTCAGGAACTGCAGTCTTTTCAGACCCAGTAGGCGGTGGCGCGCGCCCGGGGGTGGTAGCTGCTCGGAGACCCGGGGAAGCGAGCCAGGTGGGCGGCGGCACAGCCGGGCGCGCGCGGCGGCCGGGCGGTGGCGGGGGAGCGGTGTGGCCGCTGTGTGGCGAGACCTCCCGGGGGCTGCTGGGGCGCTGCGGGGAGGCGCGCCGGGAGGGGAGGGCCGAGCTTGGCAGACCTCATTTTCTTTATTCCCCCCCTAGTCTCATCTCGGCCTTTGAGCTCCTCTGGACTGTTCTCCTGGGCTAAGTCGGCAACATGAGCCGCAACAACTTGGATGGGAAAGACGACTTTGACGAGCAGTTGCGATTGCAAAAATTGTACGGAGACACCCAGAAAGGTCCAGGTAGAGAAAACAATTCTTTCGGGCAGCAGCCGGATGACACTCCCTACGAATGGGACCTGGATAAGAAGGCTTGGTTCCCCAAGGTAAGTGTGTGTTGCCGGTGCCTCTGCAGAGCAGGCCGCTCATTTTCTTTTCGAGGTCTTGAGGTAGAGCCCCCATTAGTAGTGGCCTTTCTTTTTGTTCTGTTGTTGCGGAACCAGTGTGTAAAGGAAGGGAAATCTTTAGGGAGATGTCGTAAATGTAATTTAATTCTTGTCTTTTTTTTCTATGCCTTAATAATTTTATCTGTGAAGGTCGTAGTTGGGTATTACATTGGTGACTGCTTTTTATTGCAAAGAGGAAAAACACTAAGAACAAACTTGGTAGCTGTTACTCTCAGGGAGCCAACCTCACTTATCCTGGGAATTCAGGTGTTTAGCTTATATACTGTGTGCAAAATGCAGCTTCTTGATTTTTTTTTTAACCTAGCCATTTATATAGCATTACTGATTGAATTTTGCACCTCTACTTTCCTATTAAGTTTTGTCCCTAAACACATGCTTGAACCAAATAACCACAGGAATATGACTAGAGGTGCACAAAATACAAATGGAAAAGATATGTGTATATTTATTTAGAGTATTTGGAAATTATTAAGCATTTTACTTCAGCTTAATTTCAGTAAAGTAACTGGTGTTAGACTTGGTTCTTATAAACTTCTCTGTAAAAGTATCCCGTTAACCAGAATCTCATATGGTTGGGGAAAAGGATACCAATAGCACACTAATTGACTTGGAAGCCTGAAATAACAAACCATGTCTCCATTGTGTAACTTTAAAAATTATTCAACTTCTTTCTTTCCCATTTTGTGTTTGTGTATGTTCCAATCCCTTCAGATTGTTAAATGTACTAGTTGATTCTTGAACAACCAGGGTTTGAACTGAATCCACTTAGACACAAATTTTTCATCACCTTGTAAACAGTTCACATAAACTTACGGTATCAGTAAATGTAGTACAGTACTGTAAATGTATTTTCTCTTTCTTATTCCTTTTCTGCAGCTTTAAGAATACAGCATACACCCTGGCCAGTGTGGCTCAGATGGTTGGGCATCATCCCGTGCACTGAAGGGTTGCCACTTCCATTCCCAGTCAGGGCACATGCCTAGGCTGTGGGCTCAATCCTGGGTAGGGGGTGTGCCGTAGGCAGCCAATCGATACCTCCCTCTCAAATTGCTGTTTCTCTTTCTCCCTCTCCTTTCCTTTCTCTCTAAAAATCAGTTTAAGCCCTAACCGGTTTGGCTTAGTGGATAGAGCTTCGGTCTGCGGACTGAAGGGTCCCAGGTTCGATTCCGGTCAAGGGCATGTACCTTGTTTTCGGGCACATTTCCAGTAGGGGGTGTGCAGGAGGCAGCTGGTCGATGTTTCTCTCTCATTGATGTTTCTAACTCTCTATCCTTCCTCCCTGTAAAAAATCAATAAAATATATATTAAAAAATAAAATAAAAATCAATTTAAAAAAAGAATGCAGTATACAATATACAGGGTGTCCCAAAAATGTATACACTTTGAATGATTATAAAGTCATTGTTTATTAACATATAGTTCATTTTTAAATTTTAAAAGAATCAACAGAATGGAATAATTTTTTCATCAATGCCTGTTTTCAAACTGGCCCAGGCACTGCTTATAATGCCAAGCAATGGAATTGCAAATAAGAATCATTTCGTTTGGTATTTGTATGCCTTCAATTTGTCGACTATTGCCAATTTTGTACTATAAACATTATCTTTTATATTAATAAAAGTTTAGTGGCACTTTAGGATAAATTTTCTGTATTCAAAGCTTAGTCTGGCTTCACCCATTATTTCAAATTAGTTAAACCTGAAAAGTTGTAGAGTTCTTGGAGAGTCAAAAGTTATATGTAAATTTTCTACTGAGTAAGGTGTTGATGTCCCTAACTCCTGTGTTGTTCAAGGGTCAACTATATTTCACTCTTGTACTGGCAGTGCCAGACCTAGCGCAGATTTGGTTTCTTTAGCCTTCTCAGTTCTTTTAACAATAGTCTGACAATTAGATTAACTTTTATGCCATGGAAGCCCATATCTATTCAAACTTTGAGTTAAAATGTTTCCCATTCCTATGTGGTATAAAGACATAACTACATTTCTTGCATTGTGAAATTGTGCTTTCCCCCCCCCCCTGAAAGCCAGGATAGATGTAAGTTGGATTAGTTCTTAGTTTTTTTTACAGTAAATGATAAAGTGATTTAATTCATTATAACATTAAAACAAGCATTTAGATTTACTGTTGTTAGCCCTTTTCTTTAAACACCAAATAAAAATTCTGTTCTGTTCTCTTTGCTTACAGATATATAAACATTTAGTGTACATATACTTTGTACATCTATATAGTTAAAGAAAAATTAATTCTGGCCTGACCAGTGTGGCTCAGTGTTTGAGCATGGACCATGAACCAGGAGGTTGCTGGTTAGATTCCCACTCAGGGCACATGCCCGGGTTTCAGGCTCGATCCCCCACTGGGCATGCAGGAGACAGCCAATCATTGATTCTCTTTCATCATTGATGTTTCTTTCATCATTGATGTTTCTAACTTTCCCTCTCCCTTCTCTCTGAAATAAATAAATACACAAAATACGAATTTGTTGCTATTGGTTTTTATCCTATTTTATTATCTGGTACTTCCTTTGTTATATGTTCTCATAGCCTTGCTTAAGTAGACTGTGGAGAGGTAGTAATTTATAAATGAAACAACAAGGAAGGTGTCAACATCATTTAAAATAACAGTAATATCTCAGACTTTTGTGTTGGTAATCCAAGTTCCCATGTCTTATTTCTTATCATACACAGTTTTCTATATACAGGGTGGGGCAAAAGCAGGTGTACAGTTGTGAGCATGCGAAACAGAGTTTATTCTTATATTATTATTTATTAATTAATGTATTATCACCCGGCGTGGCCCAGTTGGTTGAGCATCATCTCATGCACCAGGAGGTAGCTGGTTCCATTCCTAAGCAGGGCACATGCCCAGGTTATGGGTTCGATCCGTGTAGGAGGCAGCCAATTAATGTTTCTCTCTCATTGATGTTTCTCTCTCCCTCTCCCTCTTCCTCTCTCTGGAATCAATAAAAACATATTTAAAAAATGATATTTAGTTGATGTATTATTTTCCATACAAACAATTGTAAACCTACATTTGCCCCACCCGTAAGGTGACGGTTCTTGCATTTACACTTTATTACTACAACACTTTTATGTTAAGTTGTATAACTGAATATGCTGTAATTTAACACAGTGTAAACTTTTTACAGGAGAAAATAATTTTTTAATTTGTGTGTGTGTGTGTGTTTGTGTTGAATTTCTTGTTCAGATCACTGAAGATTTCATTGCTACATATCAGGCCAATTATGGCTTTTCTAATGATGGTGCATCTAGCTCTACTGCAAATGTACAAGATGTTAATGCTAGGCCTGCAGAAGAACCTCCACAAAGAAAAAACCCTGAACCCACTGATCCCAAAAAGAGAGGAGAAAAGAGAAAGGCTGAATCAGGCAAGTGGATTTAGCTTGCAAAACATGAGTGTGAAAATTAAAAATGTGAGTGTGTGTGTATATAGTTACTTTTTGGAGAATTATAATGGCTCTGAAGGAATCATTGCGATGGGTTTTTAAAAATTATTATTTGGGTTCATATATTGGCTCTCACACTAATTTATGGGCATGGAATGAGTTGTTTCAATTCTATTCCTCAGTTGCTTCCTTTGCAAAATAGAGCTACTATTACAGGATTATCAAAAGTTCTGTTTGTAAGGTTATTTTTTACAGTTTTTGAGTTTAATTAAATTGAACTTAAGCCAGTTTTGCTTCAGCTTAGCCATGTCTAACACAGTAGATTGGAGTCAGAAGCAATTTAATGTGAAGGTCTAAAGTCAATGCAAGGGTGGTTTTTTTTAAGGAAGCATCAGAATCATAGTAAAGATTTGGAAGCAGCCCAAGTGCCCTTCAGTAGGTGAGTGGATATAAAAGCTGTGGTACATTTACACAGTGAAATACTTCTCACTGTAAAAATAAAAGGAAATCTTATCTTTTGAGACAGCATGGATGGACCTAGAAAGTATTATGCTAAGTGAAATAAACCAGTCAGAGAAAGACAAATACCATATGATTTCACTTATATGTGAAACAAAATTAACTAACAAAGCAAAGTAGAAACAGACTCATAGACACAGAGAGCAGATTGACAGCTGCCAGAGGGGAGGTGGATTTGGGGGCTGGGTGAAAAAGTGAAGGGATTAAGAAAAACACTGGCTGGTGTGGCTCAATTGATTGAGTATTGTCCCTTGCACCAAAAGGTCGCTGGTTCAATTCCCAGTCAGGCACGCCCAGGTTGTGGGTTTGGTCCCCATCAGGGTGCGTATGGGAGGCAACTTACTGTGTTTTCTCTCTCTCCTTTCCTCTCTAAAATCAATTAAAAAAATACCTCATAGACACAGACAACAGTATGGTGATTACCAGAGGGAACCCGGGGGATGGGAGGAGAGAGAAGAGGGTAAAAGAGATAATTGTTGAGGAGACTTGAGTTTGGGTGGTGAACACACAATACAATATAGAGATGATACATTATAGAATTGTACACCTGAAACTCATAATTTTATTAACCAATGTCACCCCAATACAATACAATTTTAAAAATATATAAATAACTCTCTTTTTTTAGACAGAGTTCTGAAACTGATTATCTGTCAGAAGAGCCATATACATTGAAAGCTGGACAGTAGTTTGAATTTGTCTTGTTCTCGGGGTAAAAAAAAAAAAAAAACTTCCTGGAAGTTTTGAGAAACTGCCACACTGCCAAGATTTTATAATGTGACTTTTACCTTTTCTTGCATGCGTTTTATTTATTCATTTTTATTTTTAGGGTGGTTTCATGTTGAAGAAGACAGAAATACAAATGTATATGTGTCTGGTATGTATACCTTTTTATTTTTATTTATTTTTATTTATTTTTATTTTATTTTATTTTATTTTTTTTTATATTTTATTGATTTCTTACAGAGAGAAAGGGAGAGAGAGAGAGAGAGTTAGAAACATCAATGAGAGAGAAACATCGACCAGCTGCCTCCCGCACACCTCCTACTGGGGATGTGAGCAACCCAGGTACATGCCCTTGACCGGAATCGAACCTGGGACCTTTCAGTCCGCAGGCTGACGCTCTATCCACTGAGCCAAACCGGTTTCGGCCGTATACCTTTTTAAACAGCTTTAGAATAGAAAATATTTGATTTTTATGTTTTTCACAAAGTCATGTTTAGTTTTCCGTTTCTCTGAAGCCTGTTTCTTATGATTTTGCCATTTTTGTTCAGTTGTTTGCATTAGTGAGGAATATGTTTGTTTATTACAAAACTAAGAAAAATTAAGTGTATGTAACTTTGCATGCATGCCATCCTTTTTGTCTGCTTTAGGTTACTTGTGGCAGTTTGTCCCTTCAGATTCATTGAAACATGAAATTTCCTCAATTCTATATATGTGAGATTTTTACATACGTTTAGAAATTCAAAATTGTGCTCATCTAAGTTATAGCTTTCTAATTGGTAGAATGCTAAATAACCCTTACCTTTATTTAGATGCCTTTATAAATTAAAAATTTTTTTCCCTAATGTTGATAGGTTTGCCTCCAGACATTACACTGGATGAATTTATACAGCTCATGTCCAAGTTTGGCATTATTATGAGAGATCCTCAAACAGAAGAATTTAAGGTCAAGCTCTACAAAGATAATCAAGGAAATCTTAAAGGAGATGGGCTTTGCTGTTATTTGAAGGTTAGTTATGTGGTCAGATAAGTTTCTTTTCCATTTTTAAATCAGGAACCAGGGCTATAATTTTATATCGATGATTACTAAGATGGAGAACTATTCAAAACAGGACATGAAGAAAACTGAAATTTCAGATTGTGCCTGTGTGTAATTGGTAAGATTATTCACTTGTTCATCAGGTCAAAGTAAGTTATATGACCAAAGTGCTTTTGTCTTAAAAAGAATTCTCACTGCAAAGAGCTCTTTCAGAGTGTATGCATATAATCAATTCAGAACACATTTTCAAAGTCCACAAGGAAGAAAAAGCCAGTAATATTTTTTATTTGCCTATTTGAATGAATTAGACCAAGGATCAGCAAACTCCAGCCCACTGCCTGATGTTGTTAATAAATTTTTTATTATTAAAATGGCTGCATTCATTCATTTACGAATTTGTGTCTACTTACATATTTGAACAGCAGAGTCGAATGGTTGCAGCACAAACCATGTGGCCCACAAAGTCTAAAATATTCATTAATTGGCTTTTTACAAAATAAGTTTTCTGACCCCTGAGTTAGACAACAAAGGAGCTGATAGCTTATGCTTACTACTACAGAATATCTTTTTATTGGGAGAGTATGGTGTTATTGGTAGAACTCTATCCATGGTGTCATAAATTGCATAGGGAAAACTCCGTGTTAAAGGCATTCATCATTTCTAGAACACCTATCATCTTAGAAGCAAGTGCTACTCATTATTGCAGGATATAAAAGAAATGGGCATGATGATGACATACACATATGTCAAAGAACTTGGAAATAATTACAAAGTAAAATCAAAGTGATAAAAAACAACAGTACCAACACCATGGGTATGTTGTGAGTATACAGCATATCAATGAAATTAGAAGGTGGTAGGATTAAGCTGACATCTTTTTGGGAATCCCTTATAATTTTAAAACTGGCATGCACCTTAGAAATCACACAAGTTCATTTGACTTATTCTCTAGTTGAAAAATCGAGATGCCAAGAAACAAAACTACTTCAATAATGATATTAATTTATTGAGCAAGTACCATATGCCAATCACCATCCTTTATGTGTATTCCATTTAATTTTGTCAAGAACCTATGATGAAGGCATTACTATTCCCATTTTACAGATGAAAAAACAGGTTAGGAATCTTGAATAACTTGCCCAAGTTCACATGGCTGGTTGGAGGTAGCTATATCTTGAATGCAGGTTCCCAAACTGGGTAGTTATGCTTAAATTATTATTGCATATATAGTCATCATTCATCTAAAAATAAACAACAACTGAAGTTTTATTTCAGTGTGTACCTTACTGACTGTGTCTTGTTTTTCCCTTTATAAAGAGGGAATCTGTGGATCTTGCATTAAAACTTTTGGATGAAGATGAAATTAGAGGCTACAGATTACATGTCGAGGTGGCAAAGTTTCAACTGAAGGGAGAATATGATGCTTCTAAGAAGAAGAAGAAATGCAGGGATTACAAGAAAAAGCTATCTCAGCAACAAAAGTTTGTGTTCTTTTCTTCTTTGAAAGATTTTTATAAATATCCTAGAGTATTCTTTTGGTAATAGCCACCTAGTTTTGTTCATATAGAACATCTCCTAAATATACCTACAAATTATTTTTAAAGAACCTTCATCCGGAACCTTCAGTAATCTGTACCACAGGATGATTTGGCAGCAGTGGTGTTTTTCATTTTCTGGGGTGTTCATTGGTAATACAACAAGAACTTAAATGAGATAACAAAGCTATCTCTTCGGAAGTTGTTGAACATCAGATTAAACAAGATAGTTTAGGCCTGTATATCAGTCATTAGTTCATTTTCAATGTGTATTGAAATCAGCTACAACAGGAGCTAAATTTTTACATACAGGCTTGTATTAGAAATTTGAAATGATAGGTTTTATCATTGTATTTATAATGTATTACATATACTAGCATATGCATAATGCCATCAAGTTTCTGTTAACCCATTTGTTTAATATGTGTTTTGAAATATACTAGTTTTAAGAAATTAGCCAAAGTGATAAGTACCTTTTTCACAGTGAGTTCTGATAACACTTTTATAAATGATTATGAAAGCATTTAGGTGATTTTCTACAGTTTTTTACAGGAATAGTTAAAACAGATACCTACAATTTTTATAAACAGTAAAATTTAAGATTATAACAAAGAATGAGTAGTTTTACATATTTCAGTGCAGTTTGTCATAATCATAAAAGTACCTAAAAACCAGTACAATTTGAACACATTTTTTGGCCTGAGTATATCTTCTTAGATAATCATACATAGTGAATAATTCGAACTTTTTCAGGAATGTCATTGGAATATTTGTAACCAGACAGCAGTTCTGAAAAAAAAGCAGGGTGGGGCAAAAAATAGGTTTTCAGTTATGAGTATGCAAAACACAGAGTTTATTCTTTTTTTTTTAAAATATATTTTATTGATTTTTTACAGAGAGGAAGGGAGAGAGATAGAGAGTTAGAAACATCGATGAGAGAGAAACATCGATCAGCTGCCTCCTGCACATCTCCTACTGGGGATATGCCTGCAACCCAGGTACATGCCCTTGACCGGAATCGAACCTGGGACCCTTCAGTCCGCAGGCTGACGCTCTATCCACTGAGCCAAACCGGTTTCGGCTATTCTTGTATTATTATTTATTAATGTATTATTTTCCATATGAACAACTGCAAACCTACTTTTTTTTAAAATATATTTTATTGATTTTTTACAGAGAGGAAGGGAGAGAGATAGAGAGTTAGAAACATCGATGAGAGAGAAGCATCGATCAGCTGCCTCCTGCACACCCCCTATTGGAGATGTGCCCGCAACCAAGGTACATGCCTTTGACCGGAATTGAACCTGGGACCTTTCAGTCCGCAGGCTGAGGCTCTATCCACTGAGCCAAACCGGTTTCGGCTGCAAACCTACTTTTACCCCACCCTGTATATTCTGGGGATTTCAGATATTGGGTCCATCTTTCACCTGCCTGTTATTTTTATTCCAGAAAGTTCTCTGAATAGAACTGTGACTAAAATATACATTGTTGTTCTGGAATCAAATAATCATCATTTTTAAATAACCAATAAAGGATTATTTCTACTTTGTGTCATTAGGCAATTGGATTGGAGACCTGAGAGAAAGGATGGGTCAATCCGAATGCGCCATGAACGAGTTGTCATCATCAAAAATATGTTTCATCCTATGGATTTTGAGGTAGGGTACAATATTCTTACTGATTAAAACGTTGATATGCCTTCTTTTAAGGGAGCCCAAGCTTGCCTCCCCCCATCTTTCTCATGTTACATCCTGCACATTTATGTAGTCCTCAAGATAGAAAAACGTAGCCAAGCATCAGTCAAACTTTTCAGATTTTCTCATGGTTAGCTCAGTGTTTCTTTAATTGTATCATAGCTAAGACTGTTTAATGCCCATACTGTGGCCCCAAATGGCAGCTACTTGGTATGGGAAATTACAAAAAATATAATAATTAAAAGATTTATGGGAGCTCCAAGTATGGGTTGATTTTGGTGGGGAGGACCAGTTTCACACTTGAAGTGAAAACTTCATTTTAGTACTAAAAATTTGGTCTTAGAACTCCTGAAGTTAATGAAATAAAGCCCCTGATGTTTTAATATTGGAGGTTGTTTTTCAGGACCTAGTTTTTACACAAGTCTTTGGTGGCTATTAGGAGGACTTTATAATATTAATGTCCATGTAAAATTCCAGGAACAGCAAATAAAGGAAGAGCTACTAGAGAGGTTTTTTTTTAAATACATTTTTACTGATTTCAGAAAGGAAGGGAGATGGAGAAATAGAAACATCAGTGATAAGAGAGAATCATCAATTGCCTGCCCCCTGCACACCTTCTACTAGGTATCGAACCCACAACCCAGGCATGTGCCCTTGACCTGAATTGAAACTGGGAGCCTTCAGTCCACAGGTCAATGCTCTATCCACTGAGCCAAATCAGCTAGGGCCTAGGGAGTTTTAAGGAATGTTAATTGCCATCAGGGTACCTTCATATTGCATTCTGCCTCTTGTTCTTATCTCTGTCTTTTGGCATAGACCAGTGGAATTATTTGTGGAAGAACAAGTCTTTACTATTTTCCTAGATTCTTGCACGTAAGAAAAAAATGTTCATAATGTAAAATTCCAGGTTTACGAATGATCTAGTTGCAACCAAAGACCACTCTTGTTCCTTTTGTGCATTTAAACAGAATCAGAATGGAAATATCGTTTTCCCTTTAGATACTAAGGCCCCAGATTGGTCTTTGAGCTCTGTCCGGGTGAATCGTGATATGATAGGGTTTACTATGCACCTATGGAGTCTGTATCTTTTGAGATCGTTGGTGAGATACATGTGACCTATTTAAGTTTTTTTTATGTCTCTTCTGACTGAAATTCTGAAGAATCTTGAAATATAGCAGAGCTGCTTTAGACTTGCAGTGATAATGAAGTATGTTTAAAAAGTACACGTGTACACATGCACACTAAATACTTTTTGAAATGTAGTCCTTGTCAGGTAGGGCTTTAAAAGGAATGCATAGATGGATCATGATATCTAGTCTGCTAGGTACAACTCCAAAATTGACTACAATAAATCACATTTTACCCCCCCTGGTAATAATTGATTTTTTAAATTAGGATACCTAGAAACCGGTTTGGCTCAGTGGATAGAGCGTCGGCCTGCAGACTGAAAGGTCCCAGGTTCGATTCCGGTCGGGGTCATGTACCTGGGTTGTGGGCACATCCCCAATGGGAGATGTGCAGGAGGCAGCTGATCGATGTTTCTCTCTCATCGATGTTTCTAACTCTATCTCTCTCCCTTCCTCTCTGTAAAAAATCAATAAAATATATTTTAAAAAAAAATTAGGATACCTATTAGTATCTGACTTAAGGTCCTTGATTCATACATATTGCATACTCCTAACACTTGAACGTGAATATAAATGGAAACCTAACTCAAAGTATCTGGAAGCTCTGCAAGTAAGGAGTCTATTGTGTAATTACATTGTTTTTGTTTCTGCTTCTGCCTCCTGTCTTGCTCATTGAAACACCTTATTTGAGTCTAGCTATCACCCTGGCCAGATTTAGCTTTTCCTACCTTAGCAAATATTCTTTCCTCCAAAAGCCACATTTATTCTACCTTGACTCCTAGAAATTCCCTCCATTGGATATTTTTAAGGATAGAAGTTTCATGCTTATAAATTTTTGATTGTTTAAAAAAAAACACCCTTATTGGTTTAGTGTAAATTTTACTTTAGAGTTATAGAGCTTTATATTATACCCTTTGTTTCCTTCATCACATTTCATATTATCAGAAATAATTGAATCTCCTCTACTTGAATGTGTGCTCCATGAGAGCCAGGACTGTCTACCTTGTTTGTTTGCTGTTAATATTCCCTCTGTATAGAATTGTGCCTGGCACCACAATAGGCTCTCAATATATTAATAGGTCCTTGGTATTTATATGAAGAAAACGTACAGGAATGATTGAATGAAACCCCAGTTAATCACAAGACAGAATCTTTTCATTCCTGAATGGATAAAACATTTTCTCTTTAGCATCTTTGCACATAAAGGAAATTTTTCTTTTCATGTGCTTATACCACCTAGCTGGAAGGGCAGTAGTGGACTTCAGAGTTTACAGGTAGAGAAACCCTTGGTGCTGTCCTTGTTTGCCCACCTGCCTTGGTCTGGTTTGGTCTGCTGAACTTAATGAGAGCCTGTCAGTCAGCGGGACTACAGACAATCTTGTTTTTTATTCAGTGTCTCTGTGGGCCTGAACCTCAAATTATTTAGTGTAGACCTGTCCAATATAGTAGAATCTAGGCTCATGAAGTTTTTTTTTTAATTTCGTAGACTACAGACAAACATAAATAACTTAAAACCTTTTTTATTTGTTGGTATGTCAAAGCAGGACATTTAATTATCGGAATTTGTATTTTTTCAGGATGATCCATTGGTGCTAAATGAGATCAGAGAAGATCTTCGAGTAGAGTGTTCGAAGTTTGGACAAATTAGGAAGCTTCTTCTGTTTGATGTAAGTTCATGGCTCGGACAAATGATTTCTGGAACAATCATTCTTCCAGTTAAAAGTTATTACCAGTTGTCAGTATGCCCTAAATTTTACATTAATGTTCTTATATAGTAGGTCTTCCATCTAATGGTAGGCATCTGTTAGCAATAATTAGATGAACATGGATTGTAAGTCAATGCTTTGATAGATTTGGTACTCTGTGATTATTTCCCTTTATCATCACTCTAGAGTATATGATCAGGTAAAGAAAGTACAAGAAAAATATATGGTTCCCTATTTGCCCATATTTTCCCCTCTTGAATGATTCTCCTCCTCTATATTTGGAGAAAAACAATCAAGGAAAATATTCTCTTATATGTTTCCTCTTCTCACCCATTTTTTACTTCCTTAATTGGCACATTTATAACAAAATAGTCGCTATTTATTGATTGCGTACTTCAAGTTACTGTACGTGTTATCTCATTTAATCTTCAATCCTTTGAGGTAGGTAGGTGCTATTATACCCATTTTACAGATGAGGATGCTGAAAGTTTAGAGATTGAGCACCTTTCCCAAGATCATTCAGCTGCTAAATGGCGGAGCCAGGATTGAATCCCAGGGCTATTCAACTTCAGAGTCCACATTTAACAACTATGCTGCCTTGCCTGTCCTAGACAGTGTTGTTAGCAGAAACATTTCCAAGGACATCATGCTTGGTTCTTCCTAGAAAAGATTAAGTTGAAGAGGCAGCTAGCTATGTGTTACTGGCTAGGGTAAAAGGGAAGAAAGGCTTCATACATAGTATATTTTACTCAATTTATCAGAAAAAACAACTCCCACTTACCTACTTTGTCAAATGTGTATGTTTTATTTTGAATTTTCTCATTTATTCTTTTGTTTTCTTCCTTATTTTTTCTAGAGACACCCAGATGGTGTGGCCTCTGTGTCCTTCAGGGAACCAGAGGAAGCTGATTATTGTATTCAAACTCTGGATGGACGGTGGTTTGGTGGTCGTCAAATCACTGCCCAAGTATGGGATGGAACTACAGACTATCAGGTAAATTCTGCAACTATCAAGGGAACATAATTTGTTACCAACAAACACTGAACTAGCAGTCCTTCAGATAAGTTTTGGATTTGGTTTAATCTGTGTATTGTAATAGTAGTACTTTTATTATTTATCTATTTATTTTAAATCCTCACCCAAGGACATTTTTCCATTGATTTTTAGAGAGAGGGAAAGACAGAGAGGAATACCGATGTGAGAGAGAGATACATCGATTGGTTGCCTCATGCACAATCCCTGACCAGGGCCCAGGCTGGGGAGGAGCCTGCAACCAAAGTATGTGCCCTTGATGGGAATCGAACCCAGAACCCTTCGGTCCCCAGGCTTATGCTCTATCCACTGAGGCAAACCCGCTAGGTCTAATAGTAGTACTTTTAAATAATATTTTGCATTCAGAGCATAGAAAGAAAAATGTTCAACTTTTCAGTTTATAAGTCTGAAATTTGAGGCTTGCTAAGAATAGTGATAAGAAAAGAACATATTAATCAAAATGTTCCTCTTCCTTTCTGTGCTGTAAAGGCAGAGTTCAAATATTAACTTTTTAATTGATGAGACATTTCTGCAGTACTGTGGTGGGCATTTATTTAAATGATCTTAAGGTCAACTCTATAAATCAAGATGTAAAGTTTTGAGAACTGAAGATAGGGAATTGCTTTGATTTCCTAAGAAGCAATGACTTATAAAATCAGGATACTTTTGTCAATATTAGTAATGCTCAGAGATGTTAATACTTTTAGCCTAAAACTTATTTTAATGGAAATTTCCATTTATGCACAGGTGGAGGAGACCACAAGAGAAAGAGAGGAAAGGCTGAAAGGATGGGAGGCTTTCCTTGAGTCTCCCGAGGCCAGTAAAGGTCTTCGGCGTTCAAATTCCATCTGTGCTTCAGAAAGGGCAGGGCCTTCTAGAGTAAGGCATTTTTCAGAGTGCCCTAGCACATCTAAAATGAATGATGAAGAAGCTGAAACTCAAATGGAATTTGAAGAGCCTGTAGATGAAAAGAAGTTTGAAAAATCAGAAGATGGGGGAGAATTTGAAGAAGATATTGAAGAAAGTGGCCTCAAAAAAGAGGCTGAGAAACGCTACCCCCAGAAAGAATCTGAAGAAGGCTGCCCCCAAAAGGAGTTTGAAGAGGGTGGTCCTAAAAATGAGTCCAAAGTGAATGGCCCCGGAAGAGAATCCAAAAAGAAGCTACTCAAAAGTGATTTTGAAGAGAATGGCTTTAAAAAGGAGTCTGGAGAAGATCGCCCCAACAAGGAGTCTGAAGAAGCTGAGTCAGAAAGAGAAGCTGAAGAAGACTACTCTGGAAAGCTCTTTGAAGACAGCTCTGAAAAAGAATTTGAAGAAAATGACCTCAGAAAAGAATTTGATGAGAATGGCTCTGATGAGTTTAATGGAAGCTTTCTCGAAAAAGAGTTAGAAGAAAATGACTCTGAAAGATCACAATTTGATGATGACAGCTCTGAAAAAGTTATTGATGAGGAAGGCTCTGAGAGAGAGTTTGACGATGAAGAATCAGATGAAGACGGAGAAGAAGATACTTATGAAAAAGTTTTTGATGATGAGTCTGATGGAAAAGAGGCCAAAGAAGATGCAGATGAAAAGGGGCTTGAAGATGCTGATGAAAAGGAGGAAGATGATGATGCAGATGAGAAGATGTTTGAATATTCAGATGAAAAAAAAGGTGAAGAAGATGCAAAGGAGGATGAAAACATGCTCGAAGATGATGAGGATTCCTCTGAGAAATCTGATGATTCTGATGAGAAAGGGACTGTGTGTTGTATGAGGAATGTTCGGGGAAAAAGGGCCCAGTCCACATGCAGCAGCTTTATCCTCAGTAGTGGTGGTGGTGATGATGATGATGATATTTAATCCCTTAAACTTGCTTTTGAGGGAAATTCCTCCATCTACATTTTGCCTATGCTCCAGGGTAATTACTAGTAGTGTTAATAAACATTGCATAGTGATAGGATGCCATCAGATTAATGCATTTACTTTTGCATTGTTACCTGTACTTAATGATCTCAAATATATGTTAATTGGCTGTTCAGTTAAAACTTCATAGTATAATACAAGTAAACTGATTACTCATCCTTTGTCAGATTTGTTAAATGCATGCAGAATATTTTTTAAAGTATTCTGATTGAAGTTTGTGATATTCAAAAATAAAAATAAGTTGTCAATATGCAGAAACTGAAAATTGGACTTGCGTTAAGTTGCATTTTATGTTCTTGCTATTGCTTTATTCATACTTAAGGTTTTAGTTTAAGGATTTGAAAAATCCTATAAGAGTTTCCTTGCTTCCATCTTATATTACCACTTAGGTCCCCATTTCTCCTCTCTAAACCAGAACATGTTACTAAACTAATAATGTAAACAGCACTTTGGAGTTTTCCCCTGCCCAGTCCTAGCAAGTTATTTTTATTTGTTTTCCTTTCTACCCTCTTTCCATGAAAACTAACTCTTATATGTGCAAGAGTAAACTTCCTGAGGTCCATCCACAGCTTTCTTTACTGAAAATATAGGGAAGGGTATTAGAATTCTGCTCTGTACTGTTTGGCCCCTTTAGAAGTTGATTGGAGTTGTGGAACCTCTCCCCAAAAAAGTGCATGCACTACACAACTTTTTGTATATAGTTTTGGGAGGTTCATTGATCCCCTGGAGTTTAAGAATGTCTGTTATCGTTCATACTTAAATTTTGTGTGTGTTTTTGTTCTAGTATGGTGCCTAGTACTGTGCTAAATTGTGTAGTCCCAATAAAATGTTGGGTCTTTCTTGCTTATGCTTTCAAAGTTAGGTATTGACTCATTGACTTCTGATGTAGCATTAAGCACTTGTTCTCGTAAATTAGAAGTATTGAAATAAACTGCATTGATGTTTTTTCATTATACCGGCTGTAAGTGTAATCATTACCCCATTCAAATCGAAAAGAATTCTTGTGCTTGAAGCCAGCTTTCAGAGAAGATTTTAGTTGATGTCTGGGATTTCTTAAGATCTGCAGGATTTTCACCAGGGATAAATCAGTAAAAGAGGTAAAGAGTTAAATTGAAAGTTTGCAAACCAAAATAGGATTCCCTTTAAAGATAAGCCAGAAGCACCAAAACACAATTTTTTGGAAAATTGGTTTTCTAAGTGAAAGGAAAATAAAGCTTTATCTTCCATGTACAATAGGTGGGACACATAACTACAACTTGTAAAAGACCATTAGAAAGAGGCTGTTTTCATTCTGACATCCCTGCTCACTAATTTGGTTGGTATCAAAATATTCATGCTCTTTTCACATAGACACCTGGAAATGAAAGTTGCAAACACCTGTAATTGGTTAATAATTTATGAGGTGTTATTGATAAATTAAGTGTCAAGAAGCACACACAGAGTCACCTGTTTTCTAAGTAATCTATTTTTTTTTCTCCTGAAAATAAAGTTTATTGTGAGGCAACAATACATCCTCTTAACAAAAGAAAAGAAAAATAGAGGGTTGGATATTAAACACAGCAATGCTCAACAATTAACCCAGCATTTTCTAAATGTAAAGCTCCTTAAGGGTATATATATAAACTATATAAATATCAAATAATGTATTCAGCCCTGAATGTGTGAACCAGAAGTGTCTTCAGGGATGCCTTTGAAAAGCTTTTATGTCCTGCTCTCTGAGTCTAAAAGTACCTTCATAGAAACAAACTTGAAACTTTATTTTAGAAGATAAAAATATTACTGGTCTTGTCAGTATTAATGAAATATTTGAAATCATTGCTGCTTTCTACAAAACAACCTGATGGCAAAATTGGACTAATTTATTCCAAGGATCTCTGTTTTTCTTCTCAAGTACTGATAGCCCTGATCCATTTGTGCCACACTGCCTCTTCCTTTTTGGAGTGGAACCTGTTTGCCTTATGTAAATTACCTGTTGTTTCTGAGGCTTGGAAAAGGAAGGATTTAGCTAATTTTCTGCATACGCCTTTCTGAAATAACATGAATCTTATTTTTTAAAGTAAACCAACCTTTCAGTGTAATGCCCAGAAGCGCTGTTAAATTGTTTGAACAAAACCTGTGGCTTGGAGAACAGTAGAAGGCTTATCAACTTGCCCTTTGTGAATATTTGTGCATACATTGTTTTTTCTTTATTGGGCCTCTTTCAAATACAAACTGCATGCCTTTTTGGTGGTTGTTTTCCAGACAGTCACCTCATTTACAATCAGTTTGCTCAAATTATTTTTCCTCTTATCACACCTCATTTACATGACTGGCTTTACATCTCTATGTAAAATACCTGATGTAAGAAAAAAAGTTACTGGGTGAAAAAGGTAAAGGGATTAAGAAGTACGAATTGCCCCTTATAAAAACAGTCACAGAGGCCCTGGTAGAGTAGTTGATATTGTTAGAGTTTCATCCCAATATGCCAAGGTTTGATCCCCAGTCAGAGCACATACAAGAAGCAACCAATGAATGCATAAGTAAATGGAACAACAAATCTATGTTTCTCTCTCTCTAAAAATCAACAAATAAAAAAAATAAAAATCAACAAATAAATTAAAAACAGTCATTGAGGCCCTAACCGGTTTGGCTCAGTGGATAGAGCGTCGGCCTGCGGACTCAAGGGTCCCGGGTTCGATTCCGGTCAAGGGCATGTACCTTGGTTGGGGGCACATCCCCAGTAGGGGGTGTGCAGGAGGCAGCTGATCGATGTTTCTCTCTCATCAATGTTTCTAACCCTCTATCCCTCTCCCTTCCGCTCTGTAAAAAATCAATAAAATATATTTAAAAAAACAAAAAAAAATGTAGAGCATACGGAATGTAGTCAATAATATTGTAATAACTATGGTGCCAGGTGGATATTGGAAATATTGGGAGGATCATGTTGTAAATTACATAAATGTCTAATCACTGTGTTGTATACCTGAAACTAATATAATTTTGCATGTCAAGTGTAATTGAAAAATTAAGTGTTAAACATTTTCCTAAAATCACAAATTGATATTGCAAATAGCCGGAAATTCTTGAACAATTATCACAGGAATAGATTGAGAAAAATATTTCATAGTTTAAAGTTTAGTTTTAGGTGTTCAGAGACCTACAGACAAGTTTTACTTTTCATTTGGAACCAAGAGGATCCTGATACGGTTTGTCAGCTGCATTATTCTCAAGTAGAAAGCATAAGCAGGTTGGCTTGTGTTTATCGTTTAGTTATCAGTAGACTTTACAGGCTGTGGTATTAAAATGCACTGGCAGTTCTGGGCCAATAAAGAAAGCTAGGACAGCTACAGCAGCACAGTGGTGGCTTTTGTGCTGCCAGAACTCTATTTTTGTACCACTTCTTTTTTTTTCCCCCAACATATTTTATTGATTTTTCACAGAGAGGAAGGGAGAGGGACAGAAAGCCAGAAACATCAATGAAAGAGAAACACCAATCAGCTGCCTCCTGCACACTCCCCACTGGGTATGTGCCCGAAACCAAGGTACATGCCCTTGACTGGAATCGAACCCGGGACCCTTGAGTCCGCAGGCCGATGCTCTATTCACTGAGCCAAACCGGCCAGGGCTTGTACCACTTCTTAATGTTCCTACTGAAATAACCATGATAACATTAGAAGAGTAAAGCTCTAAGAATAAGTATTTTTTTGATTTGCCATTTCCAACTTTCTAACAATTATTTAAGTCTAATTTCTAGTGATAAACTTGCAATACCTTAATGTAAAAATTTCTAGGCTTAACTGTATGTCTAACTTTAAAGTTTGAAAATGTGATATCTTAGCCCTAGCCCGGTAGCTCAGATGATTAGACCATCATCCCAATACACCAAGGTTATGGGTTCCATCCCTGTCAGGGCACATAGAAGATTCAACCAATGAATACATAAATAAGTGGAATAACAAATCATTGTTTCTCTCTCTCTCTCATCTCCCTTTCTCTCTCAAATCACTACATAAAAAAATAAAAAGTGATATCTTTACGTCCTACCTTATTTTTATAAAGGGGAGTTTTTCCTTTTTTAAAAAAATATTTCATTTTTATTTATGAATTTATTTTTATCCTCACCCGAGGATATGTTTATTGATTTTAGAAAGAGTGGAAGGGAGAGAGGGAGGGGGAGAGAGAGAGAGAGAGAGAGAGAGAGAAGAGAGAGAGAGAGAGAAACATTGATGTGAGCGAGAAATATTGATCAGTTCCCTCCTATATGAACCCAGAACTGATCAAACCGAAACCTAGGTATGTGCCCTGACCCGGAATCGAACCTGCAACCTTTTGGTGTATAGAACGATTCTCTAATCAACTGAGCCACCTGGCCAGGTATTTAATTTTTAAATTTTTTATTGATTGATTTTAGAGAAAGGGAGAGAGGAACATCAATTTTTGTTGTTTCACCTATTTGTGCATTCATTGGTTGATTCTTGTATGTGCCCTGACCAGGAATAGAACTGAAACCTTGGAATATTGGGACAATGCTCTAACCAACTGAGCTACCTGGCCAGGACTTGTACTACCATTTATTTATTTGTTTGTTTATCTATCTATTTATTTTAGGTTTCTAGTGTGTTTTTTGTTTGTTTTGTTTTAAATATGTTTTTGTTTTTTTTAGAGAGAAAGGGACAGGGAGAGAGAGATCAATGAGAGCAATATCAATTGGCTGCCTTCTGCATGTCCCCTACTGGGAATCAAGCCTGAAACCCAGGAATGTGCTCTGACCAGGAATCAAACCAGCGACCCCTTGGTACATGGGCTGAGCTATGTTACCTTTTAAATAAACAATATAAGCTTTTGTTTTTAGATGATTAAGAAATTATAGATTGGGATATTAAAATTTTGTCATTTAATGGTTTTCTATTACCTTTTGCTAGGAATATATTGATTGCCATATTGAGATACTAATAGTATTAGACTATTGATTTAGTGTATTTTTACTCACTATGAAATCTTTTCAATGTAATTTTGTTCAGTTAATTAGCAAGTATGCTAGATGAGGTGGAGCAGTGAGAATAAAGGCAGCATTAGACATGGACCCTTTTCAAATAGCAGTTGTAATCTATATTGAGACAAGGCAGCCAAAAAAATGTGGCATTGATTCAGTAATACACCTACAGCCTAGAACTGTGCCTGGCACATAATAGAGGCTCAATAAATACTTGTTGAATGAATGAATTTATCCTATGGATATGCTGGCAAAGTCCCATTCATTCATTTGCAGAGGTATTATTAGCTTCACCACTACCTCATCACCATTCTTTTTGTTAATTTGAAGATTCAATTGACTTTTTTAAGCAACATCCCATCTAGCAACCATCTCCTTCCTCATCACCATTCTTTTTTTAAAAAAATATATTTTATTAATTTTTACAGAGAAGAAGGGAGAGGGATAGAGAGTTAGAAACATCGATGAGAGAGATCAATCAGCTGCCTCCTGCAAGCCCCCCACTGGGGATGTGCTCGCAACCAAGGTACATGCCCTTGACCGGAATCGAACCTGGGACCCCTCAGTCCGCAGGCAGATGCTCTATCCACTGAGCCAAACCAGTTAGGGCACCATTCTTGATTATTTCAATATCAAAGTAAATAATCCTGTTCTTTCTCTAGTCTTCCCAGCTCAGCAGCCCAACTCTCCAAACCAAAAATCTAGGAATCATCTTTGATTTCTCTCTCTCCTTTATTTGTCACCCCCAAGCCCTGTTGGCTCTAACTCCAAAAAAACCCAAAATCTGAATAATTCTCCCCATGTCCACTCCCACCACAGTACTACATGACAACCAGGGTGATAAAAAAATCACTACTTAAAACACCCTGATGGCTTTCCATTAAAACACTCCAGTAGCACTTAAATAAAATCCAAACTTCTTACTATGGCCTGCTCACAAAGCTCTGAGTGATCTTGCCCTGCCTGTTTGTGCAGACTCATTGCAGAACTTTCCCTAGTGCACCACTCTTCAGTCACACTGACATTATCTTGGGTTCACATTCCTACCTCGGGACTTTTGCATATGCCTCAGCCTGGGATGCTCTTTCCCCAGCTAAGCTGGATGAATCTCTCTCATCTTTCAGACTGCTTAAGTATCACCTTTCTTGGGAATTTGACCACCCCACCTCCCTCCCTTGATGCTTACTGTTGAACCCTTTGAGCACCAAATTACCTTGTTTATTTGCTTATTTGTCCCCCAATCCCATCCTTCCACCACTCTAGCAGCATGCAAGCTCTGTAATAGCCAGGGCTTTCTCCTGTTCTCTGCTGTCTCTCTAGTCACTGGAACAGTGACTGGCATATAATAGACCACCATATATTTTTTTTCAGTTTTGAGGATAATCATCATGAATGCATTGTACTTTGTGAGGAGCTCCATGTCCTTAGAAGAATGTTCAGAACTTCAAGTATGGCAATGGAGGAGGAGTAATAGTTATCTGTAACATAAAACTGATAAGATAAGATTTTAAAAGCACAGGGCTTGCGGGTAGAGTTAATCTCTACTTGGGGCCATATTAAGTTTGAGATGTGTATATGACATCTATGGGGATGTATCAAATAGGCGATTTGAGATATAACTCTGAAACTCAGGGATAAAGTTAGAGCTAGAAAGTTAAATTTGTTGACATCAGCATCTAGATGACATTTAAAGCAGGGGACAGGGTGAGGAGTCCCCAATGAGAGGCCAGTAACAAGTGGACAAGTGGAATAGGGAAACTGAGACAGATAGCTGAACAAACTGACAGAGCAGGTATAGAAGGCCACCTTCCTAGAAACAACATTTAGGAAGTTGTATTCCAGTTCTAGACCCAGAAAAGCAGCAACACTGGGTGGGTGACACAAGACCAGCTGTGATGACTGACAACCCCCTTCCCTGACACTGACCAATCAGTGAAGACCATGGACCTGGAAGAGTACACCTAAAAAATTGATTAATATTCTGCTAAAACACTCCCCTGAGGCCTCCCCTAAGATTCCTGCCTGTGAGAAAGACATAAAGCCTCAAGACAAAGGACCCACCTTGTGTTCTCTCTCTGAGGAACAGCCCCCACCCTTCCCTCTCCCCTCTTCTTCCTCCACTTTTTCCCCACAGGCATCCATCTCCTAAATTCCAAGGGACCTCAGGAGTCTTGCAACTTGGGGAGCAGTGGTCAGTGGCTGCTTTTTGCGGGCTAGTCCCCTGAACCTGTTCCCAAAGCTCCTTTTCTCTGACTTCCCAGACTGCTAAGGCAGACCAGCCTAGGCTCTTCTGTTGCTTCTTCTAAACTAAGCCCTTTCTTGTTTTACTGTGTCCCAAGCTTTAATAAATGCTCCCTCATAGTCACCTGGACTCGTGTTGTGAAATTGTGAAATTTTTCCTCCACTAAGTCAAGAACACACACACTACCAATCTGCCTTAGGCAGACTCACTCAGGGCCTGTCCTCTGTCCAGTAACACCAGGTCACACTGGAAGGACCAGATCAACCCCTCAGGTATGTGAGCATTTGGTGGTGAGACAAAGGAAGAGGGGACAGAAAAAGAGATTGAGAATGAGTGGCCAGTGATATGGGATGAGAAAGAGGAGCTATGGGTTTCTGGAGGCCAAGAAAAGACAGTATTTCAGGAAGGCAGAAGTGATCAGTTGTGCCCAAGGATGCTGGGAGGTAAAAATGAGGACAGAGAATTGACCATTTTATTTGGAAAATTGGAGGTGGTCAGTGATAGTTTATACAAGCCATTTCAGCAGAATGCTCAAATTGGGGAGAGGGTGAGAAGAGAATGGGAGGCAAGAATGTGGAGACAGCAACTATAGGTGATTATTTGGAGGATTTTTGCAGAGAATGGGGCAAATTATAGAGGAGAATATAAGGTTAAGGGAAATATTTTTTCTAAACCTATACTTATTCCTTGTCCAATGTTCTCCTTTTCTTATGTCGATCTGAGTTTCTAACTACTCTGTACTACCTAAGCATCTAAGCGGGGAGGGAAGAGCCCTGAGAAATACTGGTTAAGTTCACATTCCAGGAACACAGGCTCACTTGAAAGACTGAGACCTAATCACAGAACTTTAAAATGCGTTCCATCCATTCCAACTCACCACCACAATACTGAAGGCCTATGCACAGCAGTTCCTTTTACCCAGCAACTCCTCTCCCCTGTAACCCTCCCCAGGAAAACTTTGCTTTATTTAATTGCCACAAGCTCTACCCATCCAATAAAGAGAGACTTTTACTCTACCTCTCTATAGACTGACATGCTTTAGTTTGGTTTAGTTTTGTTTTTGAATTAAGCAAATACCAACAGTGTTATCAGTCTCTCTCAAGGTTTGCACAGATGAGCCGTGTTTATGCTAAAATTTAATAACTGACTTGCAGTTATCTTGTTATAAATCAGAAATTTGTTTTTTCAAATAGCCAGTTTATTTTAAAATATCTTTTAGTATTAAAAAAGATTTCATAAAGTAGGGTTAATGCATCATAAATCTTGAATTTTAAGTCTTGATCCATTAGGCCAAATTGCCCTCCAGAAATATTGAACTCACACACACCACCACTCCAAGTGTGTAAAACTGTTTGTTTCTCATATTGTTATTAATACTATTATTAATCTTTAAAATTTTTGCCAATATTATCATTGAAAATGGCATCCTATTTCAATTTGTATTTCCCCAATAACTAGAGAAGTTAAACAGCTCTTCAAATGCTTACTATTTGTACTTATTTAGCTTGCATTTGGTTATTCATAGACTTTGTCAAGTTTTCTATTGGCTTGTTTGCCTTTTAATGATTTGTAAAAGTTCTTTTTGTATTATAGATAGCAAACATTTGTTATAGGTACTGCAAGAAATTACTTTCAGCCTGTCCTTACCCTTGAAATTTTATGTTGGTTTTAGACACACATGTTCACTGTGTGTTAATTGTTAAAACTTTCTCTTTATGACTCCTGAGTTTTGTGTCATGCTTAGAAAGACCTTCCCCAGCTCAATATTATACTTATTGTAATATATTTCCCATATATGTGTTTCTATCTATTCTTTTTGTAGTTTAAAGTTTAATTTGTATGTTTATATATTTAACCCTTATGGTATTTACCTTTGCATAAAACATGAAGAACAAATTGGGGTGGGGGAATTAAGACCCAGTTTTAGACATATTACATGTGAGATGCCTAAAGGTAGAGGAGAGGTCAGGGCTAGAGATGTGAATCTGTTAGTCATAGTAACATAGAAGATATGTAAAATCCCTCTGGGGCTGAAATCATCAAAGGAGAGATTACAGAATCAAAGGAGAGAGCTCAGAACTAGTTACTCCTTGAGGCAATCCAATATTTCGAAACTGAGCAAAGAAGATTAGAAAGAAGCCAATGAAGTTAGGATAAAAACAGGAGCGAGTGGTGCCACGGAAGAAGCCAAGAGAATGTATGAAGAATAAAAGGAGTTATCAATCCTGCTAAATGCCTCTAAGAGGTTGAGTAGGATGAGCACATAGAGATGCCATTGGGTTTGGTAACACTGAAGGGATTGGTGACTTTGACAAGATCAGAACATTGGAGTGGTAAAAATGGAAGTCCCACTAAAGTAGGTTTAAGATCACAAGAAAAAGTGAGAAGTAGAGATGGTGACCAACCATGGCCAACAAGTTCAAGAAAGTGTTGCTGTGAAAGGGGACAGAGGAAAGAAAATGAAGGTAGTTGGGTGGTTAAAAATGGGAAATACATGGGTATATGTGAATGATGATAGAAATGATTCAGTAGAGATGGAGAAATTAAAGTGGGAGAGAAATGGGATAACAGGGTTAAGATAGGCCTCTAATTAGATTCATTTCCAAATAAATAGCCAATTTTCTCAATGCCATCAGTTGATTAATCCATCTGTTCTCTACCAATTTAAAATATTTAAAAATATGAAATTTCTATTTGTACTTTATAGTCTGTCCCACTAATTTTCCATGACTTGGGCTTGGGAGGTACTAGAACAGTTTTCAAATTATGTCTATTGCTATTTATCTTTATTAATTTCAGCAATTGTTTTTAATTTGTAATAACTCTGTCTTATTCTCTGATTACTTCTTTTTCATAGTGGACTAATTTTGTTATATGGATGCAATATTCTATTGGACATCTCTCAAGATACTAGTTAGAAATTTAAAAAATTTTGCACATTAACTTTTCCCTCAGAAGTCAGTTGTTTTGCTTGTTCATCTTAGTGTTTCTCTTTCATGCTCTTGGTTTTTCTTAAATGTCTGGTGATTGCCCATTCATTTGAAGGATTAGATTGCTACATTTTGGTGACTGGTTTGGACCCCTCAGCCATTGTGAAGGTCACTATTCATCTGAGAGGCTTTTTCTCTGAATATGACATAGCTGTGCAGGTGAATGGCTAGGGGTGTGCCAATAGGAGGATTCCCATTTATGAAGCATGGATAGAGTACAGGTTGAGTCAGAGGTTGGGAAAATGCCTTATTAGATATAAAGTGCTTTAGAGGATTGAACTGCTGTGCCAAGATGCCTTTTGTGTTCATATCCTTATGGTGATCCCCAAATTACTTGGGCTATCCCAACTTCTCTATCCAATGACAAAGTCCACACCGGGCTCTGTCTCTGTGAACAAGAAGTATTTTATTGAGAAAGAGGTTCTCACTGTGTACAGAGTTGGAGAGTGGCCCAGTTGCTTGGCAGATCTTTAACTAACTTCTCTGCTTTTTGCTCCATGACTCACTCTAGTTACTAGCTAGCCCCTACTAATTCTGAGCTATTTCTAGGGCTCTATTTGGAAGACTTATAATCATTTCTCCAATAGCTTTCTCTTATTCCTGTGTTAGCAGAGTGTAGATTCCACATTATAATTGCATAAATTTCTTATTGTTGCTGAAAGGTTACGAAACAGTGGTTTACCATGCAGACTCCAGAATCAGACTGCCTGGCTTGGATAAGCTCTTAACTTCGCTGTAGTTCTGTTTACTAATTTTTAAACTTTGATAATAATAGTATCTATTTTGTAGAGTTATTTATGTGGTTTAATACATGTAAACTGTTTAGTGCAGTAGCTGGCCCATTGAAAGCACTGAATAACTATCAGTCATTTTGTTTCTTTGTCTGAATATCTTTTCTGGCTTTGTAGCATTGCTCTGGATTTTTCTTATTATTTTTATATTTCTTCTGGCATTTTAGTAGGATTTTATTTTTTAATATGTTTTTATTGATTTCAGAGAGGAAGAGAGAGTGAGAGATAGAAACATCAACGATGAGAGAGAGAATCACTGATCAGCTGCTCCCTGACATCTCCTATTGGGGATTGAGCCCACAACTTGGGCATATGCCATTGGAATCAAACCAGAGACCCTTTAGTCCTCAGGCTGACACTCAATCCACTGAGCCAAACCAGGTAGGGCTAGTGGGATTTTAGAAGGAAGATGAGATTAAACACACTGACTCAGTTCATCACCTTGAACTGAAAATGAGCGCTTGCATTTGAAAATAATAAAAATGAACATTCTAGGTTGTTAATTTTCTGCCATTTTGAATTTCACATTCTTTTGATTTGCTTAGAGTAGCACAGATATAAGAAACCTTAGAGATCATCTAATAGAGCTCTCTCACTTTAAAACTGAGCAAAGAAATGAGAAATAACTTCCCTAAAGTAGCAAATCTTTCTAGGGGAAGATCTTATACAAGAATCGAGATCTCTTGCCTCCTAGTCAAATTCTCCTACCACTAACAATAAGTAAATAAATATCTACCATAGGTGCCAAGGTTTTACATTTCATATGTCTGTGCCCATCCAATGCTCATTTCCTCCTATTTAAAGCCAATCCTTCCACCTGTACGTTGATCCCATCCTCTCCTTCTACTTTCTCCAGAATTTTATATTAGTAATAATTCCTTCTTTTTTGTAGTATATTCAACCTATTGTTCTTAACTGGATTATTTCCATTGGCCTTTAATCATGTTGAAACTATTACTTTAAGAAAAAGGATAGTGACAATTTGGGGGTGGGTGTATAGGGGCTGGGAAGAGGGAGGTAAAGGGGGGGTAAAATGGGATATATCTGTAATACTATCAACAGTAAAAATATATATATTAAAAAAAGAAAAAGGAAGAGCAAACTCATTTGACCCTCCATACTCCCACTACCAGATTCTGCTCTGTCTTTTCACAGTCTTTCATCTCCAAACCCTTGCAAAGTACTCTCCATCCAGTGATGGTGAACCTGACACGCGTGTCAGAGGTGACACGCGAACTCATTTTTTTGGTTTATTTTTCTTTGTTAAATGGCATTTAAATATATAAAATAAATATCAAAAATATAAATCTTTGTTTTACTATGGTTGCAAATATAAAAAAAATTTCTATATGTGACACGGCACCAGAGTTAAGTTAGGGTTTTTCAAAATGCTGACATGCCGAGCTCAAAAGGTTCGCCATCACTGCTCCATACTGTCAGTGCTTTCCTCTTCTTTCATCGCACTTGACCTCCATGATACTAAACCCAACAGAAATTTTTTAGGCATCAGGTTCTCCTACTTCTCAGCAGCATTTGACCCTTGTGACGAGCTCCACCATCTTGAAACATGTTCTTCTTTGGGCATTAGTTTACAAACACTCTCCTGATTTTTATCCCACCTCTTTGCCCATTTTTTCTCAGTAATGTTTGCTGGCTCATCATTTCCACCTAGGCAGTAAATGCTGTGGTTACACAAGGCTTGGTATTAGTTCTTCTTTTTGTCTCATTCTCTACTCTTCCTGGGTGAGTTACAGCACAAGGCTTCAATAACCATCTGTGTACCATCAGCCCCCAGATTTATATATCCAACTCAGATCTCTCCACTGAAAAATGTAATCTCTCTCTCTTTTTTAATAATCCTCAACTGAGGATATTTTTCCATTGATTTTTAGAGAGAGTAGAAGAAAGAAGGAAAGACAGAGAGAAATATAAATGTGAGAGAAACACACCAATTGGTTGCCTCCTGCATGAACCAGGACCAAGGCCCAGGCTGGGAGTGGGAGAGCCTGCAACCAAGGTTTGTGCCCTTGACTAGAATCAAATCTAGGATCTTTCAGTCCACAGGCCAACACTTTATCCACTGAACCAAACTGGCTAGGGCTCATCTCTTCTTAGATGACTCAAAGACTCCTCAAAATCAACATATTCAAACAGAAATCTTTATTTACTAAAGATGACACTCTTGAAATGTTTCATAGCTCAGTGAAAGTCACACTCATCAATCAGGTTATACAACCCCCAAACCTAGGACTAACTTTGATATTACTCATTTCTTATATCAATTCCATACCAAATCTATTGATTTTTTTTCTTACTACATCTTAAATCCATCCACTTCCCTCTACTTCCACCTCCTTCCTCCAATCCCTATATGCTGCTACCATCATCTCCCCACTAAGTGAATACCCCTCTAACTAGTCTATTCACATCTACTTGCTCTCTCAATCCTTGGTTTATACTGCAGCCAGATTGATGTTTTCAAAATGTACATCTGATTATGTCACTTTCCTCACCCTCCCCTTCCCCACACTCCTCAAACGTATCTCTAAAACACTGTAAAAGCTTCTTGTTCTTAGGAAAAAGACAAAATTCCTTCATAGGGCCTACAAAGCCCTGTTTCCTCTGGCCTCTGCCTACTTCTTCAGCTCATCTTGTACCATATTCCCTCCCACAGTTGCCATTCTAAATGCATATGGCTTCATTTTTTCTTATTTGAACATAATTATCAGACACCTCCTACCACAGGGCTTTTGCACAGTTGGTTTCCTCAGCTGGGAACACTCATCCCTCTCTTCTTTGCTTGGTTAACTCCTTCTAGGCCTTTCAGATATCAGCCCAAGCATTATTTCCACAGGGAAGACTTTGGGTGAAGTCATGTATCCTTATCAGAGCTCTACTATTACCAGATATTGATTTATTACCATTGCAGTTGTACATTTGTATGAATACTTCAGTAATTTCTCTCTTCACCACTACACATTCATTCACTCAACAAATATTTACCAAACCCCTTACTATATTCCAGGCATTATTTTAGAAAGTTCGACAAACTGTAAAAAATAAGCAATATGACATCAAGAGGTGAAAAGTGCTATGAGGAAGTAAAAAGAGGTAAAAAGATTTGAATGAAGCGAGAGAGCAAGTCCTGAGGATGTCTGAGGTGGTGGTGGTGAGAATTTCAGGGAGAGAAAATAGAGAGGGTAAAGACAAGAGGGTATTTAACCTGTTTGAGGAACAGCCAGGAATTCAGTGGGGCTGGAGTGGAGCAAAGGGGAGAGTGGTAAGAGATTAGACAGAGAGTGAGGGGCCAGATCACTCAGGGTGGTGTAGCCATGAGACAGGGAAAGATGTCATTGGAAGCTTTTAAACAAGGAATTCCTGAAGTCAAATGCCCTACCTCTGAGCTGTACTTAATAATATTGTATTGTATATTTGAAAGCTGCTAAGAGAGTAGATCTTAAAAATTCTTCTCATCACAACAAAAACATTATAACTACGTATGGTGACAGACATTGACTTACTGTGGTGATCATTTTGCAATATATACAAATACTGAATGATTATGTTGTACACCTGAAACTAATATAATGTTATATGTCAATTTTATCTCCATTTTACAATATCTATCACACAGGGGAAAAACAAGGAGTGATTGACATAATTCTATGCCTGTTCTAAAATTATCTCTGTGACTGTTTGGAGGTGAATGGATTGGAGAGAGCTAAGGGTGGAAGTAAATCCAGCTGAGGCTGTGGCAGTGGTTCTGGGGAGAAATAATGGGGACTTGGACTAGGGTAAGCATGGTGAGAAAGAACAGATTGGAGTGTGTTTTGAAGGTAGAGCTTTCAGGATTTCGATGTGTTTCTCAGTGGGTTTAGAAAAGTCAAAAGGCTTAACCTGGCTGATGAGACCCTATATGATCTGCACCGCCCCCCCCCGCCCCCGCTGCCCCCTGTCTCCCCCTTAGCTACCTTCTCTCCAGCAACATGGGCCTTCTAGCTCTTCTGTGAAGAGACCAAGCATGATCCCACCTTTTGCATTTGATGTTCCCTCAAATGTCAGAAAGCAGGTATCAACATGGTTTCCCTGCCCTCCCACCACCGCCCAGGGTTCTGCTCAAATTTCTTCTTATCAGAAAGCCCTTGACCACCCTATATAATTTATCACCTCACCCCTGCATTCTGAATTTTCCTGATTAATTTCTCTTTGTAATACTTATTGCCACCCCATATATACATGTAATATACATACGTATATGTACATACAAACATGTAACGTGTCTATATTTATTCCACGAAGGCAGAGATGTGGTCTGTTTTGTTCACTCTAGAACAGAACTCCCAGAATAGTGCCTGGCACACAGGTATTTAATAAATAATTGTTAAATTAATATTGTTAAAACAGAGAATGAGGGGAGCAAAGAGTGGCTTCAGGGTTTGGAGCCTGAATGATGGTGCCACTTCCCGAAGTAATATTGAAGATTTTTCAAAATGAGGATTGGGACCCCCTGCTCCAAACTTACAGCTGGAGTCCCTGAACTGCTTCATCTATTGCAGGTTCAGCAATGTCCTGACTTCCTCTCGGACCCACTGAAACCTGTGACAAATCTAGAATCCTGGGGGTCTGGGCTCTTCTCTTACCAGAGGGAAAGAGGGAGAAAATAGTGATAAATTAAACTGACTCTCTCAATTCCTGAGACTCAAAATGACATCAGTTTGATCCAAGCCTCACAACTGATGCTTCAGATGTTATTGACTCTGTGTGTGGTTTCCTGGCAAACAATTGGCTGCCTACTTTAAGAGACAATATCGCTAAGTGCTTTTTTTTTCATGCAAAAGAAAGAAATAAAAAAGAGCTACCTATTTTCCTCATTCCTGCAGGTGCCCAACCCGATTGACTTGTTGGAGTGCATTTTCTGCATTCTTAATAGATAGCTAGCAGGAAATGCCTTTTATAGCCCCACTAGAGTGGCAGAGAGCAGCAAGGGGTGGATACAAAATCCCCAGCCCCTGCTTCCGCAAGCACTAAGCTGCTCTAAAGAGGGCCAGGCATCAAAACGCACCTCTGACCAGCCATAGTTTGGCATCTGCATCTTGCTCTGGCTCAGCTGATGGTCAGGAATTAAGGTAGGAGAAGCTGGGGACTTTTTTAGTTGTGTGTTGTTTTGTTTGTTTGTTTTTTTTTTTTTTTTGTGTTTTTTTTTTTGTGTGTGTGTGTGTGTGTGGAGGAGGGATGGAAATTCAAATGGAAAGGAATGGGACACGGGAGTAAGAGGGTAGGGAGCTGTGAGCATCATAAGCTTTTTTCAACGAGATACAATCTAGCCCTTTTGGGGCTTTTATTCCAAGTGATCCAAAGTCTCTGACTCCCTACTCCACCTCTGGTGCTGGGTACCGGTTTGCAGAAGGATGGTAAGTGTGTCCGTGCATGCAGACTGTGGTAGAGTTGAGGCCAAACAGCTGGTATGGGATTCCATGTTAAAACATTTGTGCAGAGGATTGGGCAATATTTTGAGGTCTAGTTGAACACTTGGTGTCTGTATATTTTGTGTATTGGGGAAATTGTAAGCTAGGTGTACTTTTGTAACTTTGCTGTTCTCACTGCACAGCTGGCAAAGCTTGGCCTTGGGGTTTTGTTTGCAAGAGGATTTTACTACAAGCCAGGTACTTATACAGAAAATCTTCTCTAGGAAAGTCCCCATCCTTTCTCCTGCTTCACTGATATCCCCTCAGTTCCCGCTTTGCAGCATCCATTTCTAAGCAAGACCCATCCTGACCAATTCACTCATTAATAGAGACCCCTCACAGAAGGCTCATTGGAGGATGAAACTGCTCAAGTTTCTCCAAAGATGCACTTCTTAAAAAGATTAAGTCATGTAGCAGTTCTCTGAATTTCAACATCTCTCGAATACAGATCCTGTCCATTGCGATCCAAGTGCAGCCCAGAGAACTGTTTGTGAGCTGGATAGAGAAAAGTCACTCATGGCATTTCTTTGAAAGCATGTCAGTGTTTTGGGGAGGAACAGAGGGATAGAGGGTGTACTTGTGGTTTATTCAGGATCCCCAGTTCTAGGGTCTGAGCCCTTCAAGATGATAAAGCTGAGATGTTGACTTTTTCTATCTCTACCCTTTCCTGCCTGTGGCCAGGTGGCCTGTGGTCTCTTCCCAAGGAGAGTACGTGCTTTAGGGTCCTGAGGTCCCACGGGTCAAGCCAGCAGTTTCTCTCATGGTTTCAGGGAGACTTGGCAAAGATAGAAAGCAAGCTGTATCAAGCCTTAGCCTGGAGCAGTGGCCACAGGCAGTTCGGAGATTAAGAGTCCTACAAAGGTGCTAAGCGGCTCTTGAAGGGAGGCTTCAAAGAGAAGCCCGGAGGGAGGAGGGAGTACGTGAATGTTCTGCCCGCATTCTGTAAAAGAAACCAGATGGCTGGGTTAAGATCTTAGATCAAGGTCCTCTAGATATTAAAGTCCAAGCCCTCACCTTTGGTAGATGGGGAGACTGAGGCCCACAGAGGGAAAAGGACTATTAGTTCAACCAGGTAGACCAGGGGTCCTCAAACTTTTTAAACAGGGGGCCAGTTCACTGTCCCTCAGACCGTTGGAGGGCCGGACTATAGTTTTAAAAAAAAACTATGAACAAATTCCTATGCACACTGCACATATCTTATTTTGAAGTAAAAAAAACAAAAACGGGAACAAATACAATATTTGTATTTGCATGTGGCCCGCGGGCCGTAGTTTGAGGACCCCTGCGGTAGACAGTAAGCGACAATGGAAAAAGGACAGACATTGAAGCTAGAGTGACATGGGTTTAAATCCCAATTCAGCTACTACCTAGCTGTGTGGCTGGGGCAGTTTATTCACATTCTCTAAGCCCCTATTTGCTCACCTATAAAATGGGAATAATGATAGCGACTATGAGGGTTGTAAAGATTGGAGAAAATATGTATGTTTCTGTCACAAAGTAGGTATTCTGTAAACTGTAGCTTTAGAAAAAGTGCTGCCTCCACATTTATTATTTATAATTCACAACACCTTTGCTTTACTTAATTTTTTGAAATATATTTGACATTATATTATGTGACTTTACATGTTACATGTACAACATGTTAATTTGATAAATTTATATATTATATATGATTACCATGGTTTCCACAATTAACACCACTCATGTTTTATAATTATCCTTTTTAGTAGTTGGAATAATTAAGCTCTAGTCTCTAGCAGTTTTGATGATGATAATGTAGCATTGTCTATATTAACTGTACTGTACACTAGATCTTAAGGACTTATACACAACTTGTTGTAGATTTGTACCCTTAAACAACACCTGTTCCTGTTCTCTGGTCACCACCATCTTATTTTCTGTTTTTACAAGTTTGGCTTTTTAAAATTCCACATCTAAGTGATAACATGCAGTACTTGTCTTTCTCTAACTTATCTCATAATGTGCTCAAGGATAATACCTTTGCTTTTTTTCTACAACTCTGGGTTATCTCATAATGTGCTCAAGGATAATACCTTTGCTTTTTTTCTACAACTCTGGGTATGTGAATATATCATGTGCTTTGTCACTGAGGAATAATTTAGCTACAGCAAAATTCACAAATCTTAAGTGCTCAATCTGATGATTTTTGACAAATGTATACATCCATGTATAATCTTCACCCTCGACAAGATGTAGGACATTCCCAGCACCCCTGAGAGTTTCCTCCTGCCTTTTCCTAATCTCTACCTTACAGGTAACCACTTTTCTGACCTCTATAACCAGAGTTTGTGCCTATTCCATGTAAGTGGACTCATATAAGGTGTTCCTTTGTGTCCATCTTTATTTCACTCAACACGTTTTTGTGATTATTCCATGATGTTGTGTGGATTGGTAGTTTGCTCCTTGTGGTGAGCCGGCACAGCCATGGCATACTCAGCCCCAGGGCGCCTTATGTGCCATGCCAGCTCAGCCTGGTTCAGTGATCCTGAGTGGGGGGGTGAAAGGATTGAGAAAAGACAGACAAGAGAATGAAAGCTGGGTCTCGGTGGGACACTGCTCCCTGATGAGGAGACAGCGCCAGCACCCACAAGCCGTGTCTTTATTTTATAGCAGATGCCACGAGGCAAAGTAGGGGCGTGATCACGTTGTTTACAGCATTCTTATGAGTTCCAACCTCACTCAACTACATGCACCTGAACTCTACCACAAGGCACGTGGGGCTACGTGTTCGGACCATAGGTTCAAGCTTAATTGTGCTGGGAGGGCCCTGCCTTCCAGCTGGGACTTGCACGTGGCAATGAGAGGACCCTGTCCTTTCATTTGTCCGAGGTTTGAACCTGGCCAAAACACTGTAGCTGCACCCCATATCTCCCCCTTTACTTTTGTTTTTAAACACGCCTATTTACATTATCAAAAAAACTCTAAATAAATTATTCAAAACATCACAGCAAACTTCTGGCTATTAGCAAAACTATAAACAGCAATGTTACCAAGAGAACAAAACTCTGGCTAATAACAAAGCAATACCAATGCAAAATCAAACTACAAACATATCAACATTCTCAGGACATTCCACCCAGAGTCCTTAGATTTTAGCTCCGCAAGATTTTACAGAAAACTGACAGTTCACCAATGTTAGCACAACTTCCACTTGCTTTCTTAACATTTGCTTGGCCTCAGTCGCCATCTTCTTCAGCTGACTCCATGTTGATACCTCGGTCACTAGCGTAGTAAGATGCCGCTGATGCAAAGATGTCTTGATGCAAAACTAGACCCCTGGATCACGCTGTTTGGATGGTTGACCTCGACACTGAGTCTGCACCAGTCCCAGTCAAATCAGCCCTGTCCACGCCGGTGGAAGTCTGGTCCCTTCTCAGCTTCTTTCTTTAGCCGCTGCTGCATGGAAATGAGTAACCTTCGGTAGCTGGAGACTTCCAACTCTGAGTCTGGGGTCTCACATGGACCCAAAGTCCTAGGGAGCTATCAGGTTGCACAAGCAAAGATAACCAAAGCCTAGAAACAATGCAACTGCTGCAAGAGCTTACAATCTAGGTCTAAAACAAAAATTATTTCCTTAAACATCAACCACCACAGCCATCTGCTGCTTTACAGTGGCTTAAACAAAACCTAGGAGATTTCTACCTTATTTTATATCTTCCTATTCACTTATTTTCTACCGCTTATTTTCTACTACTTATTTCTACTTATTTCTCTATTCCTACAGCTTATTTCTACCACTTATTTCTCTTCTACAGCTTATTTTTACCGCTTGTTTTCTACTTATTTCTCTATTTCTACCACTTATTTCTACATTCCTACAGCTTATTTCTAACACTTATTTCTACCGCTTATTTCTACTTATTTCTCTATTTCTCCAGCTTATTTCCTACCACTTATTTTTTGCTTATTTCTCTACCTCTAACTATGAACTATAGGTCGGCTTGGCTGCTTTTGCCCAAACCTTTCCTGGGTTGCAACCCCTGCTTATTTCTACATTTCTACAGCTTATTTCTACTTATTTTCTACTGCTACCACTTATTTTCTACTTCTTATTTCTATATTCCTACAACTTATTTCCTACTCTCTATTTCTACGGCTTATTTTCTACTGCTTACATTCTACAGCTTATTTCTTATTTCTACCTTAGAAATTTAAAAATGCTCCAATAAGCATTGTTTTTAGCCTTACTTTCTGCTTTTAGCTTAACTTTCAGCTTTTAGCGTAACTTTCTGCTTTTAGCTTTACTTCTTATTTTCTTATTTTTGTTTCTTTAAGCTTACTCTCTGTGCGCGCCTTGGAGCCTCCTTTCACCTGACCTCTTTTAAATTTCCCCTGAACTCAGTCCCTGGTCTGAAGCCACTTCTTACAGCCAAAACTCAGGCCTTGGTGATCCTGAGCAGGGGGATGAAAGGATTGAGAAAAGACACACTTCGGCTCCCTACCTTATTTTTGTTTTTAGGCCTTCTTATCATACTTTTGCTTTTTAAACTTACTCTCTATTTCTACCGCTTATTTCTTACAGCTTATTTCCTGAGTTTCCCAAGTTTTACACTGAGCTAATATTACCACACTTCGGCTCCCTACCTTACTTTGTTTTTTGGCCTTCTTACTTTTGCTTTTTAAGCTTACTTTCTTATTTTCTTAGTTTTGTTTTTTAAGCTTACTCATTGCGCGCTTTGGAGCCTCCTTTCACCTGACCACCTTTTTTTATCTCCCCCGAACTCAGTCCCTGGTCGAGCACCATATGTTGCGGCCAAAGGGCCTGCTCTGGCGCTACTTGTTACGGCCAAGCTCAGTCCCTGGTCAGTCCCTGGTCGCAGAACTCAGTCCCTTGGTCAGACGCCAGCTCCTTTTATTATTGAATAACATTCCATTGTGTGAAAATGCCACAGCTAGTTTATTTGTTCTCTTGTTGACAGAGATTGGGTTGTTTTCACTTTGGGGCTATTTAAATAAAGTCACTATGAACATTCACATACAAGTCTTTGTGCGGACATATATCTGCACTTTTGATTATATGTACCTAGAAGTGGGATTGCTGGGTCATGTAGTATGGGTATGTTTAACTTTATATAAAAAACTACCAAACATTTTTTTTTCAAAGCAGTTGTCCACATGTTTTTTGAAATAATGATACAATGGATTCATTTTTCAAGTAGTTCCTGATTATACTTAGTGTGTCTGTCAACCAGGGGGAATAGATTGATGTCCTCAATCAAAGGCTTCTGTAGACAATATAGTCTGGTTATGACTGGGGCTAAAGTGATTCTGAAAGGAGAATTCTTTATAAAGCGTCCCCCGCTGACTGCCAGATTCCTTCCTAATGTCCCCATCATAATCTGTTGACACTTCTAGCAAAACCATAAAAGAATAATCTGCAGAATTCATATACTACAATCTCTTCATTTTACCCAAGAGGAACCTGAAGCCCAGAGAGGCCATGTGATTTCCCAAAAGTCAACCCCAGATCCTCTGACTCCTCTAATTGATATGATTTCCTTGCATTGTGCTGTCTCTGCATGAAATGGCATTCAGCCATTGTTCAATGAATACCTATACTGTGCTAGGTGTTAGGGTTAAAGAAATGAATAAGAAAAAGTACCATCCTAAAAGATCTTATAAACAGGACTATTCAACTATCCTCATTTCAGTATATTCACAAGAATGAATATATTAAAGGTGTCTTTAGCCTGAGCACAAGAGTGGCCAATGGTAAAGAAGCAATCCGATGAGCTACTTCCCCAGTTAAAGAAAGGCCACAGCATGTCTTGATTGCCTGTTCTGTGCCATTTACTGGCCTGAATGCAAAAGGACAGCCTCTGCCCTCCAGAAGTTCAAGGTAGAATACAATGATAGAGGCCAAGCTTAAGACAATTCAGTAAACAGTTCTTGAACATCTGCTCTATTTCAGGCCCTGATCTAGGTGCAGAAGATATGGTGGTGAGCAGAGCTGGCAATCTTTCAGATTTGCAAGAAGTGTGTGTGTGTGTGTGTGTGTGTGGTGTGTTTTGAGATTTGCATTTGGTTCAGAATATAGCTTTATGGAGGCCTTATGACTGGAGTGGTTTGTAATTGCTAGTTTCTAAGATTGGGATGGGGTGGGTGGGTGAAGGCCACCATCATACATAGATTTTGGTATCAGGAGGAGTGGGAGAATTTGATGTGTTTTATTCTCTCGTATGGAAGTAGTCAAGATGGAAAGCAATGCTTACTATGACTATTGAAATTGTCAATACACACTGGATTGCTTAGTCAGGGAACCTCATCCCTTTTTCCAGGAGGATCATGTAGTTCTGGGAGGAGGAAGGCACTTCCCCAGAAAGCAAGTAACCTCATGATTTGGCCTCATTATTATTATTTTCTTTCATTTCCTAATGCTCTTCTAGTCATGTTGCCAGAAAATTCTTCTTATTTGTAAGAAAGGGCCCCTTCAGTTGTTTCCTAAACACTGATCAGATCAGGCTCCTCAGCTGGTCCTCAGATCAGCACAGTGTGGTTGTTGAACTTGTACTTCGTAGGAGCTAACTTCTTGCCCCCCAAGGATACTGCTCATCCAAACTATAGCCAAGCCACTTGGAAAATAGTACCAGTAATATTTCTCATTTGATCTGCAGCTATTACCTGTATCACAATGGAAGAGATGATACAGAAGCCTATAAAGACTGAGTGGAATTCTCGGTGTGTCATTTTCACCTATTTTCAAGGGGACATCGGCAGCGTAGTGGATGAACACTTCTCCAGAGCTCTGAGCAATATCAGGAGCCCCCAGGAATTGAGCCCCGTCAGCCAGAGTGGAGATGTGATCCTGAAGAATGGTAAGCATGTTGTGGGGGAATAGGCTGGAACTTCCAATCGAGGCTATCACTGAAAGATAGTTCTCTGATTCTCTTAATGCACATACATATGTATATATTTGCTGAAGGCAAGCCATATTGTCAGAAGGATGCTGCCACCCCCTTCTTAGAAGTTTAATGTGATAATGGACACTGTTTAATCAAATTAGTTCACCTATTTCACTGTTTCCTCAATTGTGTCAAGTGCTGGGTGGATTAACTACTCGATACACAATAAGAGCACCGTAACTGTTTGCTATTATTACCTTTACCAGTATTATTATTATTATTATTATTATTATTATTATTATTATTATTATTTCTACTACTGCTGGCCTCACAGGGGCAGGATGACCAAAATATTCACAATATAAAAAAGCATGTCCCATATAGGTACACCCAGACTCCTCTCTAGTAATAGTGGATGATCTGATGGTCAGGGAAAGGGCCAGAGAGAGGTAGATGGAACCTTACCACATCCCTCTTTGCACTCTTAACAGTATCAGGGGTGTCTATTGCATTAACTATTTAGTAATTATTTTTAAATATACATTCTTATATCTCAAAACAATTATTTCAAGAGCTGTGTAAAAAATGTGCTCATCAAAATATCTAGGTTTGGAGAAAGCCATAAATAAGCTGGCAAGCCCTGCAGTATGGCTTTTATGGACCCTGGACACTTTGCTTCATAGGCACATTCCTCTGTAAAGATATGAAAAAGGACATTTTTTCCTAAAATGGCATAAAAGCAAATATAATCTAGGATGCATTCATTTCATATATTCATTATAATTATTATATTTATTTTTTCTTACAATTTTAAAGGCAGTTAAAATATTTTCATGGGCTCCTAAAAGTATTCATGGGCCCTAGACACTGTACCAGCTGTGCCTAATGGAGAAGTCACCCTGCTAGATGAATGTGATTTGATAGGGCTCTTTATCACCTTTTTGAAATGTGCAAATAGACCAGGGTCTGATTGATTTTTTAAAAATATGTTTTTATAGATTTTTAGAGAGAGAGGAAGGGAGAGGGAGAGAGAGAAAAACATCTGGCCCTGACCTGTCACCTTTTGGTGCATGGGATGATGCTCAACCAACTGAGCTATGCCAGCCAGGGCAGGCCTGATTGATTTAAGAGCTCTTCATTGCAGTTGCTGAGCGCACATTGAATGCCTTGCTCCCACTGGAAGATGTACATGCCTCCAAATTGGACACTTTGTGCAAAGTGGCCATGCAGGTCCTCTTTGCACAACCCGAGATAAAACATAGGAAGAGCTCCTGAACCTATGTTGTTAGAAGATAGGAGATGGGTTACTTTTGGGGATGGGGGTTGCTTTTGGGGATGGGGGCTAGTGACTGGATGTGGGCACGAGGAGGGCTTCTGGGATGGCGATCACGTTCTGTTTCTTGATCTAGGTGCTCATTACTCAGTTCGTGAAAATTCCCAAGCTGTACACTTTATTTGTAAATTTTTCTGCATGTGTGTTTTACTTCACAAAACCACTTTACAGTAGATTTCTATATCCTCACAGAATAGGAAACTGCAGGGTAAATGACATGGTGCATCACACATATGAGTGATAGACTGAAACCCAGGTCAGTCAGACTCCAGAGCCAATCTCTTGACTACTTCACTGTCCTTCCTTTGTAGACTCTGACAACACCCTGGCAAGAGAGTTAATAATGCCCATAAGAACTATAGCTAATACTGTTTATAATGGCTAACATTTACTGAGCACATACTTTCTGTGAGTGAGACCTCTTGTTAGGGGTGTCACATGGATGATCTCATTGAATCCTCATACCAACTTACTGGTTAACTCTCACTGTGTCCATTTCATGGTAAAGAAACTGAGGCTCAAAGAGTCCAGGATCCCACAGCTAGAAAGGGGCAGCCATTCACAAGCAAATCAGTTTGATTGCAGATTTTGAGCTCTTAGCCACTTTCTGTATTTCACATGTTCTGTATTTCATCTCCATTTTCAGTTGGGAAAAGGAATCTGGGTAAATCACCAAAACACTAGGTATCTCAGGGAAGTGATTGTGAAATATGGTGAGGGACTGAACAGTACCCCACCCCCACTCCCAGTGCCCAAGAACAGGACTGTCTCCTATAAGTTGTCCCTCTGTCTCTGGTATCATTTTTATCTTAGCTAATACAAACAATATAATGCAAAGAAGGCAGAGAGGAGAGAGTCAATGTGTGCAGATTGGGCAGGCCAAAGTTTGGACTTTCATGGTATAAGATGTGGGTGTGTGTTCTGAGGGATCTCAGTTTCAATGTAATCACAAAGCAAGATTTGTATTAAAGGTAGAGACAGAGAGAGGGAAAGAAAGAAAGAAAGAAGAAAGGATGGATGGAAGGGAATCCGGCATTTATGTGTTGGTCTTATCATAATTATGACCCAGAGTCACTGAGTCAAGAGGTTTTTACTTTAAAATAACTTTTTCTAACCACAAAAATAATGTGTTAATTTTTGAAGAATTTATAAAACACGGGTAAGCAATTAGGGCACAAAACCACGTGTGCATCTATGCACACATACTAAGTTTTACAACATAACATTATTTTGCACAAAATGGGTTGTAACTTTTTTCAATCGACAATAGTCATATATCTCTCTCTATGCCATTATATGTTCTACTACAACATCGAGAATATCCTCCTTATAGACATACCAAATCTATTAAAAGTTTTAGACATTTAGGTTATTGCCAATCTTTAACTGTATTATAAATGTCACTTTGAATCATTGTAGCTAAATTTATACATGCATCATTGATGTGAAATGTTAGGCAGAATGTCTGTGCCTTGTAGGTTAGGGCTTTTTTGCTCTTACATCTCTATGACATCGAAAAGCTAGGGTGGTGGGTGGGAGCACTCCAGTATCACTGGGTAGACCTCTCAGATGTTTTTATCTTGTACAGAATCCAGGCAAACTGACCATTCAGAAGAACTGAGAGGCACATGTGGAGGGAAAAGAGACCAGACAGCCTCTCCAGCCTTCCAATCTTCCTCTGTCTCTACACCCATGCCCCCTTCATCATCTTGGATAGTTGAGAGGTTCCAAGCTTTAAGTATCTGCTAAAACTCTCTCTTCTTCCCCTTTTGCTTGAATGGGTGTTGAGAATAGAGAAAACATCCATCATGAAACATCCATGTCATGAACTATCCTGGACTTCTTGAGAACTCAAATTCTGCTGCTATTTATAGGTACAATTAGAATTAGTGTTTCTGAGACCAACGGAGTCTCCATCCTCATTAGTTAGTCCGCAAGAAGAAACTAAGTTATTGCTTGATCTTGAATGCTTTGCTTATGTAGGAAGAGGTCCAAACAACCATTTCCCTACCCCATCACTTATCACTCCAGCTTAGATCCCTACATGGCTAATCTGCTTTGCTAACTTGGTCCAGTCTCCTAACATCCCCATGCCCCAAATTCCTCTTGAAAATGGGGTTTCAACCCCTAGATTTGTATAAGTGATGGGCACAGGCAAGTGTTACACCCCTTATAAAGTTCAGTGGAGTCTTCATAGTCTGTGTACTTAAAGGATCAGCTATAAAATAAAGCCAAAAAACAGCAACAACCACCCACAAATCACCTTTAATCAAGCAATCCTTCAAAAGTTTCCCTGAGGGGCTAGTTGGACAAGGATGCAAAAATGTATATACAAAGGTGTTCATCACAATGTTGTTAATAAACAAAATTGCAGATAACTGAGTTTCTCACAAATACAATGTTTGCTAGTCAAGTTACTACCTAATGATAGAATACTGTGCAGCCATTTAAAAAGCTGGTGTTGTCTCCATTCATGTCTATGAGGGATATTTGTAGTATTTTAATGATGTGAAAGCAGCCTTAAAAACAATATGTGATGTGAAAACAATGCATCCTTGGCCAGGTAGCTCAGTTAGTTAGAATGCCATCCCAATATGCCAAGGTTGTGGTTTGATCCCCAGTCAGGGCACATATATGAATCAACCAGTGAATGCATGAATGGGTGGGACAACAAATTGATGTTTCCCTCTCTCCTCCCTTCCTCTCTCTTTCTCTTTCTAAAATCTCTCTCCTCTCTCTAAAATCAATAAATAAAAATAAAAATAATACAATGCATACATGAATAAAAACAAACCTTAGTAAGAAATATACCTAAAGGTGGATAATGGAGATCTCTGGATATTATGATGAGGTTTTTTTTTAATCTTTTCTACATTTATTCACATTAAAAAATATATTATGTATTAACCAGAAAAATTAAGTTACTTCCATTTTGAAAACAATAAGTACACACCTAACATGTCTTCTAAATCTTTCCTTCCCAGATAGTGACATGCCTCCAAATCAGTGGCGTTTCTCTTCTCAGTGGACAAAGCCACAACCAGAAGTACCTTTTGCAAATGGCACCGTCAACTGCATCACCAATGGGTTTGGTCCCATGGCTATGGATCAGTACCCAGTGCCCCTGACTGGGAGTCCCTCTGTTCAGCCTGGTGATCTGTGGCATTTCTCCTCCTTAACCAGCCCAGGATCTCCAGAGCCAGAATATCCTCATGCCTTCTCTGCTGGGCACCTGGTTCCAGAGGCCCAGCCTAATGGGAAATATGAGTCCCTCCTAAATTTCTTCCAGCAAGAGAGATGTGTAGCCTATCCTCAGCAATCTGCCATGTGGGAGAATTGCAACTCCGCCCAGGCAGCCAGAAGCACGGGAATGCCCTTCAACCTGCCTTCCAGCTCAGCCCACTGTAAGTAAATGCTTGCCTCTCATTGGTTGGGGTTGACAGTGAGTTGGCATGAGGTGGGTTGTCAAGACTAATTGCTGCTACTCTGGACATGGAGTTTCTGAGGGACAGAATGCTCTGCTTAAATGTTCCATATATCTTCACTAGGCTTCAATGACATTCACAGTTTAATGAATAAGGGTTACATAGAGAGCCAGTCAGATGAACTTGACCTGGAATATTCATCCAGTCTGTTGACTTGGACTTATCCTAGAAAAACGATGGGTTGCTACCTAAAATTGTAGAGTCTGTATTCACATCACTGTGAGCCACCAAATAATCCATTTGTAAAACAGAACTCGGCGCTATACCTATAAGCTAAAACTCTATTCTTCAAACAGGTTGGCAACTTGCAATGATGTCAGGCTCAGTCAAAAAAAAGGCAATATATACCAGCCATCTGCTCCACACACTAAAATTCAAAGCAACTGTAGAGGCATCCTATTGCTTTCTGGAGACCATCACAGTGCCTGGTTTTCCTTGGAGCCTTGTTCCCTGATCATCACCCATCCTACTGAACTAAAACACTTCTTCACTTACCCACTCATTCAAAAAAATATTTAATTAGTGCCTACTAGATGAAAAAGTCCCATAAAAAAGATTCCTTTCTTTGTAAAAATGTGGGGAAGAATTGGCCCCGGGGTACATTTTCACCAAAAGAGCAACCCACTCTGCTATAAGATTTGCCTTTCACATGAAATACTGAAGATATACACTGAGTGGCTCAATATATACCACGTTCAAAGGCTGTTCAATAGCGTTGTTTACCCATATCTTCAGAAAAAAATCACTTCTACTGTCGTGGTAAACAACCTGCTTCCCTGTTTATAATGGTCTGGCCCTCTAGCAACTTCAGCGTGAAATTATAGCTAATTTGCCTACAAACATCAGGTGGTCATAATAATCTGGCCACTCAGTGTGTGTGTGTGTGTGTGTGTGTGTGTGTGTGTGTGTGTGTTGTGTGTGTGTGTGTGTGTGTGTGTGTATTAGTTATCTGCACTCTGGGTGAATTTTCTTTTATAGTTCTCAAATCCATACATATCTGTGGTTCTAGTGTCCCATGCCTGAAATAAATTGCTAAAAGCTGCCTTTACTCTGAACTAAGTATATAGTACACAAAGAGTCTGTTCAGCATAGTCTTCCTAAGTCAGACCTTGTATTCCATCCTAATGTTGAAAACATTTTCCATTAAGATACCAGTCCATCACTTACAGAGTTTGATTAAAAACGTACATATTTAAAAAGAGTAAATTATAAATGTCATGATTGGGAAACCTATGAAAATTCCCACCCGATACTCTGTCAAAAATCTGTTTCTACTATATTCAGAGGGAAGATTAGGCCAACTGTGTTTGTGTATATGCCAGGGTATATACACAGCAGAGTCCTGTTTCAACAGTTGGTTAGAACACAGATGGCTTAAATTATCGCCTCCCAAACATAACTCTATAGTTCAAATCCAATTCAGCAAATACTTAGTGAGCTTCTACTATAGGCAAAACTAAAAGGCAGGCATATTCTCAAATGTTTGTCACTGCAGTCTTAACTGCTGCAAAGTCTTAGCACTTTTCTGCTAATGTTGACATTAGTCATATTAATTGGTGACTGATGCTTCCAGATCTGTTCAGGAAGTTAGTGACACTTAATCAAAAACACTGCCTAGAAGATGGGGACAAGGCTCAGGGGACCTTAAAAACAGAAGCTTTTCTGTTTTTGTAGCATCTAAGAAAATATGCCAGGTGTCCACAAACCGAGGAGCAAGTGATTTGGAGGTCCTGGGGTACAACTGAGCACTTACTAACCCAGCCCTAGGAATTTCATTTTCAATCATATTTGTTCTTTACTAGGTAAGAAATATTTCCGCCCAGATTGTGGATCTGCCAGTGCCAGCCTTGCAAGTGGAAGTAAGTATGAGGTTCTGCTTTTGATAGTGTGTCTCTGTGTCCTGAGAACAAACTTGAGGAGAAGCTTGTAGTATAAAAACCAAGATTTTTAACAACTGAAAAGACCCTCATTTGTATTATTTAGTATTTTCATAGTTAGAACTTGTTTCATCAGAATCTCAAAGATTCCATGCACTCGGAATCTTATAAAATTCTTGAGCATTTTCTTATTTTGACATAGATGCAACTCTATTGAGTTTTTTAAAAAATCTGAGCTGGATTTAACTGAGTTTACTGAGGTGACCCAGAAAAATGAACAAGTTCATAATATTAGCTTGCTCTGTCCCAGATGTCCAGTTTTCAGTCAAGAACATAGGGCTACTCCAGAACTCTACAGTCAGGGAAATGACACTGGAGACCAAAGGCCAGGACTATGGGCTTCACACTCAATTTGAAAGTGGTGTCAGTAGGAACTTACAAATAAGGACAATCTGGGTGGAATGACATGAGGATTTTTTTAAAAGCCAGTGTAAAGAACTTTCATTGTAATAATAAAACTTGAAACTCATATGTAATGCAGGGGAGGTGGATGGGAAGTAGGCAGCAATAATTTCTTTCACCAAATCACTACACAGGACAACAAAGGAATAAGAGGAGGGGAAAAAAGCCAGGAAACTTTCAGCTCAGCAGGGGGAGGTGAGCATCAAAAAACAGGAGATGCTGAAGCTGTGATGACCAGCATCATTTTCTTAAGACAACACTCAAAGATTTGTCATAATGGCTAGGCTTTCATTGGGTTTTAAGTGTCTATAAACAGCACCTTCAATTTAAACTTTTGATTAAAGTTCTTAAAATTTAGAGAGTGGAGCCTGGATAGCTATGACATAAAAATCCTGAATATATATTAGAAAAAAACAACAACACCGGATTGGGGGTGGGGGGAGAGACAGGACACGAAGAAGGCTTCAGAGGTCTCTGATGGCCCTGAGATATGGATACCTATGGTGTCCAACATCGCAGTGAAAACAATTTGCTTTTAAAAGGCAGAGGGTTTAGGGGAGAGTGGGATGGGACAGTGGAGGCATGGGTTCTCCCCTCCCCACTTCAGTTTTGGGTAGGGCTCTTTTAAAAAAATATTTTATTGATTTTTTACAGAGAGGATGGGAGAGGGATAGAGAGTTAGAAACATCGATCAGCTGCCTCCTGCACACCCCCTACTGGGTATGTGCCCGCAACCAAGGTACATGCCCTTGACTGGAATCGAACCTGGGACCCTTCATTCCGCAGGCTGGCACTCTATCCACTGAGCCAAACCAGTAGGGCTTGGGTAGGACTCTTAATTCAACCCAAAGACATCTCTCAACTTGGAGATAATTTGGCCCTCAACAGTGCCTCAAGTCTGCTATGGCTTTGCAGGGCAGCAGTAAGAATGTTTAATATATAATAGATAAAAATTTCATCCAAAAAAATAAAATAAAGATTCTTGCATCCTCCCCACACCAATTCCTAGTCTAAAGTCAACCCATTACTTGTGCAGTTAATACTTGAGTAATATGTAATTGGAAACCTAGATCCAAAAGACTGAAACTGAATCTTCACCCCAAAACAAAAAAGAGTAACTTGAGGTTTATGGCAAGTAATTTAGGTCAACACACATACGAAGAGAAAGGGGAAGAGCAAAGCTGGGTGACAGAACACATTCAGTCGGAGCAGATGTTTATACAAAGTGTAGTGGAACATCAGGAAAAGCTCTGCACAGATTCGCGTGTGCGCGTTGGGGGTGCCAGATCCCTCCATGGCACATCCAAGCACAGGGAGCTCAGGGAGTAGGCCATTCCTGTCATTCCAGTTTTAGAAGTTCTACGTCAAAGAGAGTGGCATTGGGTGGGATGATGCCTTGGTGCCCAGTGGCACCATAGGCATAGTCTGGGGAGATCGTTTGGCTCTCTGACCCACACTCATGTGGGCAACCTCTTCCCAGCCTTGGATAACCTCCTGCCTGCCTAGCATAAACTTAAAGGGCTTGTTTCTGTCCTGGGAGGAATCAAATTTCTTTCCATCTTCAAGCATTTCCACGTAGTGCACGAGGCAGATCTGACCATGCTTTGGGAAGGTGCGCCCCTCTCCACCTGCACTCCCATAGCAGCGGGCGGGCTGTGGTGGCAGGCGCGGGTTGGGTGAGCAGTGCAATTGACGTCAGCGGCTGGACTGAGAGCAGACCTGGAGACTGAGGCTTTGCCTCCTCCCTCTGCGCGATGCCTCAACATGAGGATCTTCATGGCCTGGGTACAAATGTGGCTTTATTACTTACTATTTCAGGAACTTGGTTCCATTTCTTAACCTCTCCATACCTCAGTTGCCTTCTTTGTAAAATGAGGATTAAAATAGTGCCCACCTCAGGGTTCCTGTGAAGATAAAATGATAATATATGTAAACGATTTGAATTTATATCCTAATGTAAATTAGCCATAGTAAGCCACGAAACACACACACACACAACACACAGCATCTTGTATGCCAAAAGCTGTGCTTCATGCTGTGTTTGAGAGGAACAAAAGGAACAGCTACCACCATGGCACCTGATCTCAGGCACTTTACAGTCTAATGTGAAGTAGGTGGGGAGGCGGGGGGCAACATATAGGCCGTACTAGAATGTCAGTTCCTTGAGGGCAGAGACTTTGAGGGGTGTGCCGCCATATCCACATCGCCAGCACCTGCAATATTGTCTAGCACAGAGGTCAATGCATATTTTATGAATGAGTGAATGCTGGAAACAATAAAAACATTGATAAGGGAAATGGTACAAATATATTTGCCAATGTAGTTCAAATTATTTTGTTTGAAGCCCTTGTTTGAGAGTAACAAATAAACAAGCCACAAACCACCCTGAGTGATTAATTGTACATGCCCAAATGAGGAGATGGATTTAGGGCTAGTTCAAGAGCCTTAGCATGGCTGAGTCAGGTTTTGTATCAGTCTCTGCCCAAGGGAGTTAGCTCTGCTGGGCTTCTAATTAATGAAGTCAGGATTATAAAGTCTCCTAAATACTTGTTAATAATTTATACATTTTTAAATTATATTAAATTGTAAGCCTTAGAATTATTGAAAACTTGAGATGTTAAATTGTTCTAGGCCAAAAATAATAACAACATGTATGGGTAGTGACTATGAGACAGATACCCCACACACCATCCTGCTCAATCTTCACAATAACCTCATGATAGGCATATGAGTGTATCTTAGGCACTTTACACATTAGGTTTTCAGTAAATAGGGATTGAACAAATGAATAAATATTCCCATTTTATAAATGAAAAGACTGAGTTTCAAACGGGTGAAAAGACTTGCTTTAATATCACAGCAAGCAGCAGAGGTATCTCTGCTTTCACAGTGTCAAAATATGATCAAAATCATAAATTACAATAAATAAATAATAAAAAAGAATTTCAACTTAAATCAAGTATGTCAACAGTAAAAATTAGCAACTGGTAAGATTGTTTTACTGTATATGGGTTCACTGTCTATCTGTGGCCAGGACACTATCCTAGAATAAGCAGAGGGATGTAAAAGGCTTGGAAAGCATTCAAAGGAGCAATATTACCTTAGGAAAGGGGCAGGGAATGTGCTTTCATGTGGAGAGTGGTTAAGGAGAGGTGACTATTCTGCCACTTTGGCTCTGAGCAGAGGGAGGCAGAAGAGCATGACAACTGTGAAGGGGGCAACTTAGGGCTCTGAATAAAAGGATCAGGGAACACAGAAAGCCCATGATGCATGCGCTTAGTCAGTCTCCCAGTCTTGCCTGATGGTGAGAACCACAGGGAGGGAGTTTGTGAAATGCAGACTCTGCACCCTCACTTTTTGGTTTGATATACTTGGCGTGGAACTCAGTTGCCTCTGTATGTTTGATTATATATATATATATATATATATATATATATATATATATATATTTAAATATATTTTATTGATTTTTTTACAGAGAGGAAGGGAGAGGGATAGAGAGTTAGAAACATCGATGAGAAAGTAACATCGATCAGCTGCCTCCTGCACACCCCCTACTGGGGATGTGCTCGCAACCAAGGTACATGCCCTTGACCGGAATCGAACCTGGGACCCTTCAGTCTGCAGGCCAACGCTCTATCCACTGAGCCAAACCGGTTAGGGCGATTATATATATTTTATATTAACTTGATTTCAAAGTGAACTGGATGAACCTTTCAGGAGGAATTTGGTCGTTCTGAAAGATTTCCTATGTGAGGCCCCAGATAAATTTTTGTCAAAAGAAGGAAGGCAGTCTCCTCCTGTCCTTCCAAAATGGCCTAGTCCCCACATGTGGGCTGTCAGGTACCTCAGAAGCAGTGACCATGTGGAAGAGAAGAGCAATCAGCCAGAAGGGTAGTCAGATTTTCTCAAGGTGATTTAAAAACTTTGGTGCCAAAATTTTTAGTGAATTTTATTTTTTTCATTTGTAGAAATAACACTGGATGTATATAGCTTCTATGTCCACAGATAATAATAGCATTGGTATTGCTATTTGCCAGACTATATATGAATAAAACTGTCTTGGTCTCTCTCCTTATAGAGTCTAGTGGGAAAGGCAACCCCTCCTCCAATAAAAGGAAAAATAACAAATTTGTAAGTTATGACTAAGTGCAGTGAAGGAACATACAAGATGTTGAAATAGGGAAAGATGGGGGCCGACTTTGGATAAAGTGGTCAAAGAAGACTTCTTGGAGGAGGTGACATGTGAACAGAGGCCTGAAAGAAGTGAAGGAGCCAGCTTTAGGAAGAGTTGGGGTAGAGATGGAGGAAGGTTGAGTAAGCTGCCCCTTGCAAAGACCCAGAAGTATGAGAGGAATGGGTGAAAGATCAGTGTGGCCAGTGTAGTGAGAAGCAGAGTAACACAAAAGCAGGCTGGAGAGGTAGACAGGGACCAGATGACAGAGGGTCTTATGGGTCATTTTGAGAATTTGGATTTTATATTCTAAGTGATTTGGTGAGCCCTGAAAGACGCTTATTAAATCCAATGTCCATTTAATGAGGTCACAAAAGCTGTGGTAGAGAAGATAGATTGAAGAAAGGCAAGAATGAAAATAGACCAGTTTGGAGGCAAGAAGCATGAGAAGATGATAACCTGGATTAGATTGTAGGAGTGGAGATAGAAGTATATGTCTTTGATATCTATTTGGGAGGTTTAGCTCTTAGGATTTGCTAATGCTCTGGATGAGAGTGGCAAGGAAAAGGGAAGAATCCAGATTAGCTCTTTGGTTTACTGTTTGAGCAAGTAGGTAGATTAGTGGTACAAAATGGATCAAATAATATCAAAATGAGGAAGACTGTAGGAGACACAACTGTGTTGTGACCCTGTAATGTCTGAGGTGCCTATAAAGTACCCAAGTGGATGTATCTTTTATTTTTATTTTTATTTTTTTTAATATATTTTATTGATTTTTTACTGAGAGGAAGGGAGAGAGAGATAGAGAGTTAGAAACATCAATGGGAGAGAAACATCGATCAGCCGCCTCCTGCACACTCCCTACTGGGGATGTGCCCGCAACCCAGGTACATGCCCTTGACCGGAATCAAACCTGGGACTTTTCAGTCCGCAGGCGTCGGCTCTACCAAGTGGATGTATCTTTTAAATAGTTGTATATGTAAGTATGGAGTTCAGAAGGGAACTCAGTAAATTTCTGAGATTGTTTGGTATATAAATGACATTTAAATCCATTGAATGGTCCCCTAGGAAGAGAGTGTAGATACAGAAGAAAAAAGGGCAGAAGACAGTTCTGGAATGTGCCAATATTTAGAGGTTGGGAACCCAAGAAACAAAAAAAGGATATGACAAGGAGCAGTAAGTGTGTGAGAAGGAGAACCAGGAGAGTGCGGTATTAAAAAAACTAAAAGAAGATAATTCAAAACAGAGATTGATCAACTGTATCAAAGGCTTCTGAGAGATAAAATAAGAGAAGGGTAGATAAATGTCTATTGGATGTGGCATCAGAGATTTTGATAACCTTGTTAAGGGCAATTTTTGTTATGTGATATGTACAGAAACCAGATTGGAGTGGGTTGAAGAGTGAATGGGAGATGAGAAAGGGGAGACACTAGTGCCAGCAACTTCTTAGAGAAGTTTAGCATTGAGGGGGTAAATAGAAATGAGGTAGTAGCTAAAGAGACTAGTGGTGTAGGGGGGGATTTTTTAAAGGCAAATATTAGAACCTATTTGTATGGTAATGGGAAAGATCCAACAAAGATGAGGAGTTCGATGACGGAGGCGAATGAGGATAACTTCATGGGTGAGGTCATGGAGGAGATCTAAGGGACATAAGGAAGCATTGCCATTTGCTAGGAAGAGAGAACATTCTACTGTTGAAAGTGTACCAAAAAAAAAAAATAAATAAAGATATAGGTACAAATATATTTATAGGCTTGTTTGTAGGGAATCTATAAGGTACTAATCAAATAATTTATATTTTCTCCTTCAACTATGGGACAAGATCATCAGCTAAGACTGAGAATGTGTGATATTGGGCACTGGGAAAGCAAGCCTTCTGGTAGACAGATATGAGCAGGATTTCTGAGTGCTAATCTCAAGTCTGAGATCATGAGTTTCATGTGGAAACAGTTAGCTGGGTTGTGTGATTTTCACCAGTGTTGTTACATTAGTGTAATGCACAGAGAAGGCAAATTGTGAGGCTCAGCCAGGGTTAAGGTTTTGGCAAGTGAGTATGATGGATCAAGAAAGAGGAAAAGGAGTCTAGGGTATTACAAGTGAGTGATTATCACAAGGGACCATTGTGTCTAAGCTGCACAAAGAAGGAAACAGACAGATGGAGGGTAATGGGTGGTGGAGGTTGATGGAATGGAGGATTAGATTATGTAAAAATGCAGTAATAAGACTAAGCCAATGAAATGGGAAGTGGTGGTTGGAGAGTAGATGTTTGAAATTGAGATGACAAGGGTACCATCTGTATAGATGATGACAAAGTCTAGTATGTGACTATGGGAATGTCTGACTGAGGTAAAGTAAAAGGTCATCAGGGATGAGGAGAATGACAAGAATCACAGAAGTGAAGCAAAATAAGAACCAATATCTACCTATAATGGAAGTGCTATTATTATGCAGTTAACAGATAGAAAAATTGAGGTTTACATAGGTTAAGTAACTTGCCCAAAGTCAAGGTGAGTAAATGCCAGAGTCAACTTTTTCTGACTTCAAAAGTCTTGGCCTTATCCAGTAAGCTTAAGCTGTAGTGTGACCACAAATTCCTTTACTACAAATAAAGACATTGCCTCTTTAACAAAATAATAGCTAACATTTACTGAGCATATATATATGCCAAGCACTGTTCTAAGGGCCTTACATGTGTTTAACTCACTTAATCCTTCCAGAATCTTAAGAGGCAGGTATCATTAGTACTCACATTTAACAAATGGGGTAAGTGGAGTTCAGATAGCCCCTAGGTTAACTTGCCCAACGTCACACAGCTAGGCAGTGGTGAGGTCAAGGTTCAAACCTGTATTCATTTAACCCCCAGAACCAGCTTCTTTCTCATCATGCTTATCTTGTTTTTCAGAAAGCCAGTCTCCAGAGAGAAGAAAAGATTTGTTCTTTTATTGAACTTCAGTTTAAAGAAAAGAATTCCTTTTTCCAAACCTGCTCATGATTTTCTACTGTGAAACCAGAGGATCTAAATACAACACGGTCCTTTTCTCTTTTTGTCACTAAAGAGCACAGAGTCTAGAGCAAGTTTCCTTTCTCCCTAAAATTGTACACTTCTCTTCCTTTGCACCTATGCTCTATGGCAGGGGTTTTAAAATTTGTTAAGTGATTCCCCAGCACATAAAATCATTAGAAAAGCTATTCAGGGATGGGAAGCATGGAGGCCCACCTGCTTGCTCATCCTACCCTGCCACTGCACCACTGCTCTCCTACTTAGAAATCATAGTATGCTTACTCTCTACCAGAAGGATCTTTCAAACCAAGACAGACAATGGGGTATTCTACGAGGTTGTCCCACTTTTCCAATTGAATAGAGATACCAGGATCAGTATTAAGCTTTCCAACCTTAACCAGACTGTGATCAGCTTCACGCCTACCTTTACCAAAATCAAAATGAAAAAATGGGGTGGGCAAGGTAATGGGTTGAGGCTGTCCATTCCGTGCATCCTCAAAGTCTAGACGAAAACTGAAAAGGTCTCAGGCTGACCTTGATGAATGAAATAGTTTCACTTGGAAATTTGGATTCCTCACTTCTAAAAAAGTGATTCCTACTGGAATTGCTGAGAAATCCGAGGACTAACTTATTGAAGTTAGTTAGCAAACTGCCTCATTCCAAGTTGGACCTAGAGTAAGTTTTGTATCCCAAGCATTTCTTAGCCTCAGTTCCATGAGTTCCTGTCTGCCCTCAGTCTGAGGGTGAGGACTCTGGCATCTGATACTCCACAGGTATTTATTTGGACCTTGGCGGCACCTTGCAGCTTTCCACAGGGGCCAACCTAATTTACATAAACAACGTAACATTTCCTTTAGCTCTTTCACTGTAAGTGACATCTGGGAAAATTAACTTTTTTTCAGCACAGAACCTTTGGGGCCACCCATGTAAATAACACACAGTATCTTAGATGAATTAGAGGTGAAAGGAAATGGTTGGTCCAAGACATAGCAGCAAGACCTCCCTGCAGATTGTTCCTAGTAAAATGACAAATTTCTCTAAACTCATTAATCTCTCTAACGTAGTAGACAACCTTGCGTCCACTGTGAGCTTGATACTTAACATATGACAACCCTGGAAGCCCCTGCAGTCAATGTTCCCCATTCACACTCCACTTGTTCCTTTGTACTGCTTAGAGGGTAAATAATAAAACTTCAGTTTTCTGAATTGTGCTGTTCTTTTTTTAAAAATATATTTTTATTGATTTCAGAGAGGGAGAGAAAAATAGAAAATGATGAACAAAATAGACCCAGAGACATAGAAGCATGGAACAGACTGATGAATCTCAGGGTGGGGGGTGTGTGGGGAGATTAATGGGGGAATTTATATGCATATATGCCTAGCCCATAGACACAGACAATAGTGTGTTGAAGGCCTGGGAGGGGTGGGTGCAGGGTGAAGAGGATCAGTGGAAAAAGGGGAGGCATTGTAATATTTTCAACAATAAAGATACATTTACAAAACATAGATGTGCCCCACTTTATTAAAAAGTTCAATATGTAAAAATCTTTAAAAACACAAATATCAATGATTAGAGAAAATCATTGATTGGCTGCCTCCTGCTTGGCCTGTACTGGGGATTGAGCCCAAAACCTGGGTATGTGCCCTGACCGGGAATCAAACCATGACCTCTTGGTTCATAGGTCAATGCTCAACCACTGAGCAACACCAGCTGGGCTGGATTACACTTAATTCTAAATTCTTTCACATCCATGATCTTATGCAAAGTTTCCAATAACCCTGGGATTGGCATTATTATCTTCACATAGTACATGTGGATACTGAGAGTCAGAGTTGATAAATGGCTTGCCAAGATCTCATAGCCAGGAGTAGTGCCAGTGCTGAAGACATGTCTGACCTCAGAGCTCTTTTCTCTCTAACACAGTGGTTCTCAACCTTAGCTGCACATTAGAATCACCTGGGAATCTTTTTAAAATCCTGATTTCTGGGCCTTATCCTCCGGAAATTCTGTTTCTTTGTTACTAATGTTGTGGCCTCAACCCATAACAAAGAAACAGAATTTCCGGAGGATGAGGCCCAGAAATCAGGATTTTAAAAAGATTCCCAGGTGATTCTAATGTGCAGTCAAGGTTGAGAACCACTGCGTCTAACATAATACTTATCAACATCAGAATGACTCTAAGATATTTTTTCTCCCATCTGCTATATATTTATTGACCACAGCTCTTGTGTGCATGAATCATTGACTTGGGTAGTAATACAGTAATTCTGTCTCAAGAACAGTTTTTCCAGTGTGTTACATGTTTCCTAGATTAGTTTAAAAAATAAAAAAAATTACCCAGTACATTTTCTCTCAAAAGTTATTTACCTTCAAGCCCAGCTGGCATGTATCAGTGGTTTAGCATGGACCTATGAACCAGGAGGTCAGGGTTCTATTCCTGGTCAGGGCACATGCCTGGGTTGCAGGCTCAATCCCCATAGGGGGCGTGCATGAGACAACCAATCAATGATTCTCATCATTGATGTTTCTCTCTCTCTCTCTCTCTCTCTCTCTCTCTCTCTCTCTCTCTCACTCTCTCCCCCTTTCTCTGTGAAATAAATTAAAAAAAAACATATATTTTAAAAATTCATGCTCTGGTTGGGAAAATTCAGGGTGGAGGCTGATTCTAGCACTTGTTACACATAATTTATATAGATGTGTGCTTATCTTGTCTCACTCTAGAAAGACTCATCTGTATTAGAAGACAGCATGTACCATCAGTATTGAACTCTTAATATGCTATTTAGGGAAAAGAAGTGATTCCATAAAGACTGTCACCTTATGTAGCCCAGGTAGTCTGATAACACTTTCCTACAGATCACTCAGTCTGGAAACTCTTGCATAAAGCTGAAAGCAGTAATCAATTTTTCCACTTTAATAAGCAGGAAAGAAAAGGTCTTTGGTCTCTGAGAGATCCTTGACATACATAGGTAAATCCCTGCCCAGATCAACTCCAACTTAAAATCCAAGATTTAGCCCTGGCCGGCTTGGCTCAGTGGATAGAGCATCCGCCTGCAGACTGAAGTGTCTCAGGTTTGATTCCTGTCACAGGGGACATGCCCAGGTTGTGGGCTCTATCCCCAGTGGGAAGCATGCAGGAGGCAGCCGATCAATGATTCTCTCTCACCATTGATGTTTCTATATCTCTCTCCCTCTCCCTTTCTGAAATCAATAAAAATGTATTTAAAAAATAAAAAATAAAATCCAAGATTTAGATTTCTGGCTTTATATCCATCCTTTATTTCCCTTTCCCAACTCACTTCCAAAAAGCTAACCTGAAAAGCATTTCTTTGAGCCACTTGGGCATTTTACTCTTCAATGAAAAGTGCATACAAGATGTGTGCCACCTTTCACACAAAGGCTGGCCCCTGTGTGCTTGCATGGCTTCATCCACATACCTAGTTGATAATCCTGTGAGAGTCTAGTTGAAGGGGGATGTGGAATTTACAGATTGATCAAGGTTTTAAAATTGAAAATGATCAAGGTTTGAAACAGGAAGGTTAGGGCCCAATCGGGGTAGAGCACGTAAACCTCATTTACATCTTTCTCTACAGTTTTGAGAAACTGACAAGTGGATTGATAGACTGAGTCACCATCTGCAGGACCCCTCCCCCACACTCCTTACCACCACCTCCTAACCCCCCAGGCCCACCATTTCTGAACTTTACAGTCTGGAAGAATGAAGATTGCTTTATATGGGCTGATTCACATGCTTGAAGAATTCCTGTCCTGAAAAAGAGAAAAAAAAAGGTGACAATTTTCCTTTTCTGGTAGCAGACTGTCTTTAGCATTCCAAATAAAATGTTTGCAGATCCAATTGAGACCTGTGTTTAAGCATTTCCATTCTAAAAATTAGTATCACTGAAAATAAAATTATTCCTCCACAAAAAATGCTAACTAGAATATAATAGTTATCTTTCTGCCATATAAACAAGAACCTCTGCCCTTTTCATCATTGTTTCCCTGGCTTGACAGAATTGAAATTTTTTTTTAAAATATATTTTATTGAATTTTTACAGAGAGGAAGGGAGAGAGAGAGAGAGTTAGAAACATCGATGAGAGAGAAACATCGATCAGCTGCCCCCTGCACATCTCCTACTGGGGATGTGCCCGCAACCCAGGCACATGCCCTTGACTGGAATCGAACCTGGGACCTTTCAGTCCGCAGGCTGATGCTTTATCCACTGAGCCAAACCGGTTTCGGCCAGAATTGAAAATTTTCCCCAAACATTTGTATTTTCAAAATGTGAAGCAATAATGCAATGGTCTATTTAAATTCCTTTAATGTGTAAGATTTTAAAATAGCATGCTGTTGAATTTTTATAGACTAGTGGTGATTACAGAAATGAACTGGGCAATATAGCATTTTCATAAGGATTGCAGTTTTATCACCATTTCTTCGCAAATTTAAGACAAATTAAGCCTCAAAGATCCTCTCAACGATAAGTTTTGTTATTTTTTTTCCTTCATTTTAATGATTCTGCATGCTTGGAGTCAAGTTGAGACTATTTGGAGTAGTTACAGTTACTTTTTAGGTGAAAACTGACCCTCCACTTATTTTTCAAAATGAGCAGTGTTTTCTTTTCTTTTTTTTTTTTAATATATTTTATTGATTTTTTACAGAGAGGAAAGGAGAGGGACAGAGAGTTAGAAACATCAATGAGAGAAATATCGATCAGCTGCCTCCTGCACACCCCCTACTGGGGATGTGTCCGCAGCCAAGGTACATGCCCTTGACCGGAATCGAACCTGGGACCTTTCAGTCCGCAGGCTGACGCTCTATCCACTGAGCCAAACCAGTTACGGCCGAGCAGTGTTTTCTTATTGCTACTGCAAATCTGAACTGAGAGTTAGGACACCTGAGTTCCAGTCCTGGCTCTGACTAGCTAGCTGTGTCATCTTGAATGAGACACACACACACACACACACACACACACACACACACACACACACACACTTTATCTGTAATATGAGATGATCCCTAACATCATTACCAGCTCTAATAGCCTATATTTTGAATTAAATATAATAGTTATGACAAGACCTATCAGCAGTTGCCATACTGGGGCTAAATGAAGAGGACAGGGTCTGGACAACTGAAGAATAGAAGAACAAACTGGCAGCCAAGGATCTGCCAATCAGCTGCAAGGAGTGCAGTTAGTCAAGTGCCTTCATCTATTAGTAATACCTTAGGATCTGCTTAGGCCATGCTCTATGTGGAGAGGCTCCAGCCAGTGATTCAGCATTATAAGTGTACTAAGGCCTAGCCATTTCTGCCCAACATGGTACTCCTCTACTGGGCAATATTTGATCCAGATTTCATGTTGAATTGTTTGAGACTTTGTCAGATTTGCATCATGGTTTGAGTTTTTCCCCCCTGCTCAATTCTGCTTCCTCCCCATTTTATCTTTCATAGGTGTTACCCACCAAGCTTCCATACCTCTCATATCCCTAACTCTCAGTACTTGCTTCCTGGAGGACCCAGCTGACAAACATATAGCAGTATTTTAGGGGCAGACACAAAAGGAAATCTCAAGACTCATGGAATAGATGGTAATTAGACTAGTCCCGCTGGAGTGGAGCATTCAGGTCAACAAGCAGTTGAAAATCAAGCTGGGAAAAAAAAAGATAATCAAGCTGAAAAGATAGGTTGAGGAGTCAGATTAGTGAGGTTAATTGACAATGTCACACGGACGTATAGTTAAGGTTGGTGCCAGATTGGAGCCCCAGGTCATCCCAGCCACATCTTAAATCACTTACCAGGCCAGCAATTGGCTGTCTACATAAACAGAAGATGGCTACTTCTGTAGCCTATGTGATGTACCTATATCAATGATTCCCAAAAGGCCCCCTGGATGCATCATTAACAGCTGGGGAGCTTGGTGAAAATGGATACTCCTCAGTTCTGCCTTAGGCTTACTGAATGGGAGTCTCTGAGGATAAGAAACACTATCTCCCACTTTTCTTTGGCTGGAACCACCATTTTCCAGTAATTCGCCAAAATAACTAACACAAAGGGAAAGAGGAGAGGCACCCACTACGTGTTCTCTAGGTCTTTCAGAAAACATGGACTTGTTCCTTTGGCCACATAAATGCAAATATACAAGAAAGGTGATATTGTGGACATCAAGGGAATGGGCACTGTTCAAAAAGGAATGCTCCACAAATGTTACCATGGCAAAACTGGAAGAGTCTACAATGTCATCCAGCATGCAGTGGGCATTGTGAACAAGCAAGTTAAGGGCAAGATTCTTGCCAAGAGAATTAATGTACGTATTGAGCATATTAAGCATTCTAAGAGCTGAAATAGCTTCCTGAAACGTGTGGAGAAAAATGATTAGAAAAAGAAGGAAGCCAAAGAGAAAGGTACCTGGGTGCAATTGAAGAGTTAGCCTGCTCCACCCAGAGCAGCACACTATGAGAACCAATGGAACGAAGCCTGAGCTACTGGAACCCACTCCCTATGAATTCATGGCATTAAAAAATAAAAGACCTCTGTACTAATAAAAAAGAAAAAGAAAGAAGCAACCCCCCCCCACTGCCCTTTCCTCACTTCCTCTAGAAATCTGCTGTACAACAATGTGAATATAACCAATATTACTGAACTATACACTTAAAATGGTTAAGATGGTAAATTCAAAGTATGTGCTTTTTCCATATTTGAAATAAATAAAACAACTCTTGGAAAATTCTGGGAACTTTTAAACAAAGTCCAAGAAATTAAAAAAAAAGAAAGTGGGAGAGAGGTGATGAACATATTATGTTCTTTGCTTCAACAGTGTAAGTTTGTTGTTTGCCCTTACACTTGTTGTCAATGCAGACCTAGAATCTTCAGATTGCAGACATGAATCTATTGTATTCATGACAAAATGTGGAATCAAGGCACGGAGCTCATAATAATAGTTGAGTGAAGTTTAATATTTCCTTGCACCTATAATCTACATATAGAACAATCAACAATGACCTGAGCCCTTAAAGAGCCTCTTAAAGAGCCATTAACTTAAAAAATATTTACATGCCAGCTATATTTGGATACACCACTAGATGGTACAAAAACCTAGTTTTCTGGTCATGATTTGCTTGTTATGAAGGCTATGAAAGAGTATTTAATTTGAAATACTCTGAATATGTCCTTTGTGAAGTTGGAAAGTGAAATACATTGAAATAACATCTGGAAAAAAATAGCATTACATTCTTACTTTCTATTAGTTTGCCTTCCAGCTTGCTAATGACAGAAAGGGTACTTTTGGGAAGACAATTGGGACACATTTTCAAAATTTCCCAACCTTTTGGCTCGGGTTTTGTGTCTCCCCAATCTAATAGAAATAGTGATATTTGCACTCTAACAGGCTTAACCTCAATAGCTACTAGGATTATTGAAATTATGGTAGAAGCATTTTCAATTCTAGGTCAGAAGAGCTTGGTATTTTAAGAGTATATTGTCTTTTTAAATTATTATTGAAAAGAGAAATGGTTTGCAGTTCCAAAAGGGGAAATAGCAGGATTCCATTTATATAAAGTTAAAAAAATAGGCAGAACAAGTCTATGTTATAAAATGTCAGGGTTCTAAATGGAATAAAGCTTGAATTTTAAAATGAAACAAACAAACAAAAAACACCTACCATCTGGAAATAAAAACAGAACAAAAAAACCACACACCTATATTAAACAAGTCGGTTAATAGGGGGAAGAATCAGAAATTATACATTTTCTGAAAAAATAATGGTAATGAAAACACTCCATATCAGAATCTATGGGATACATTTAAATACTCAGAGGAAAATTCATAACCCTTAAAGCCTATATTAAAAAAAATACAAGAATTATTTTTTTGACTAAAAAGTCTTGAAAAAAACACACAAGGTAAACTAAAAAAGAGTATAGGAAAGACCATAATACAGATAAAAACAAAAGTCAAGATTTCCTGAGGAGAGTAAGTGGCTGAAAGGGGGCACTGAGGACAGGTACCTTGGGAGTACTAGTAATGTTCTGGGTACTGATTACTCATGTGTTTTCCCTTTCTGACAATTCATTGAGTGGCCACTTTAGATATGTGCCATTTTCTATATGTGTGCTAAATTTCATTTACATTTTTATTTTTCAGAAAACATGGGGGGAAAGCTCCTTGACTTTGATATTGGTGATGATTTTTTGGATATGACACCAAGAAAGTAGTCAACAAAAGCAAAATTAGACAAGTGGGACTATATCAAACTAAAAAGCTTCCACATAGAAAAGGAAACAATCAACAAAATGAAAAGGCAACCAGTGGCATGTGAGAAAATATTTGCAAACCATATACAGGCATACCGCGGAGATATTGTGGGTCTGGTTCCAGATTACCACAAAAAAGTGAATATCGCAATAGAGTGACAATTTTTTGGTTTCCCAATGCATATGTTATGTTTACTCTATATTGTAGTCTATTAAGTGTGCAATAGCATTTACATACCTTAATTTAGAATAGTTTATTTCTAAAAAATGTTAACCATCATCTGAGCCTTTAGCAAGTTATAATATTTTTGATGGTGGAGGGTCTTGCCTCAATATTGATGGCTGCTGATTGATCAGGGTGGTGATTGTTGAAGTTGTGGTGGCTGTGGCAATTTCTTAAAGTAAGAGAACAATGAAATTTGCATTTCGATGGACTCTTCCTTTCACAAACTATTTCTCTGTAGCAGGTGATGCTGTTTGATACCATTTTACCCTCGATATTAGCAATAAGGCTGTTTCACTTTCTTATTGAAGGGGAAAATAAGACATTTGGAGAGATAGCTACCTGAATCTGTGCCAATAACCTGCCTTCTGCCTTCTGACGCACACTCTTGCTTGCCGATAAACTCCATTCTTATCAAGCTCCATTATCTGTGATGCCTGTCCTGCCTTGCAGAACCTGTTTCCTGGAATAGTCCCATTGTACAGACGCCATGAACCATGAACCATATACAATCCCCAGAGGGGCTGGCACCAGTGCTGGCAGGCCTCTGGGTGTGGTCTCACTTCCCCCATCCCAACTCATGGGGGGCTGCAAAGCCCG